>NC_056507.1:12502866-12553811 GCF_014905685.2 Nematolebias whitei | reverse complement strand
TATATATATATATATATATATATGTGTGTGTGTGTGTGTGTGTGTGTGTGTGTTACTGTTAAAGGTTAAAACATACAAAACAATATCTAAATTTAGCAGTATTTAAATGCTAAAATGGTAAAAAAAAACAAACATTTTTTAGATAAAGACATTAACAAAAAGCTAAACCTGGCAAAGAAAAGACCACAGCTGTAGCTAAATGTAGCAAAACTGCATCAAAAAGCTCAAATTGGCAATAATTCTGCTAAAAGCTAAAGTTTTAAAAGTTAAATATTTTATCTTTAAACTAAATTAAGCAAAGCTGTAGCTAAAAGCTAAAATTTGCAGAACTGTAGCTAAAAATTAAAAGTGGTAAAAAATAAAGGCCAACATTAGCAATACAGCATCTACAAGCTAAAATATGTGAAACTGTAGCTAAAAGTTGAAATATGTAAAACAGTAATGAAAGCTAAAATTGTAAACCCTATGGACATTTGACCAAAATTATCAAAATGATGCTAAAAGCTAAAATTTAAAAGTAAGTATTTTAAGGGGAAAAAAAAAGATAAACTAAACTGCCCTTTGATAAACAGTTTGGTAGTAACTGTTACAGCAGTATATAGTGAAAGAGTAAACAGGAACATCTTGTAGCGAGCACTCACCTGCATTTTGTTTGTTTACATATGGCGCCCAATGTGGGGCCACATGTAAACAAAACTTATGTTAGTGCCCATTCCATTGCAGTTCCTTCCCCTTTATAACCTCTTTTCAGCAACTCACCCTAAGTCTGGTTCTGTTTCAGTTGGAGGTTTCTTTCCTCTGCTGTCATTTTGCTATTCAGGATGGGAATCACTCCAATATAAACAATCTGCTTGCTGTCGTAGACTGATTACAGCATTTTTGTACTGTATGAGAATATATTGTGTTTTAATAGGAATGAATTGACTAATTGTATTTGAATCTGAACCCAAATTAGAATTATATATATATATTATTTATTTTGTGTACAGAGATTATTTGTTATTAATTGTTTCTATGTGAATATGAATATAAAATGAAATGTGTTAAATTAAAAATAAACAATTCAGTTTTTCAAAATACAAGTTATTTGTTTGTTGTAAACAGCAGTTTTTTTTTTTTTAGAGTTTCTTAACCTTAAAAGAAAATCTGCCATTTGTTACAGTTGTTTTCTGCTTCTTCTTTGTGTTTAATAAGACAGTTTTAAGGAGAAAATTAAGCACTGGACAAACATTCCTCTTTTTATGTGGCTCAGTAGATCACACTGTCAATCTCAGCAGTACTGGTTTGTTCCAGCTTGGTTGATGTTCTTATTTGTATTGTTTCCCCTCTCCTTTATCTAATAATCATTCTGGTTTGTTTTCTGAGACTCATATCAGGGCCTGCCCCAGTTTTTGTTTGATCCAGGGCAGCAGCATCCTCACGTCAGTGAAAATCCCTGGAGTTCCTCTCCTCGAAGGAGTTTGGCTGCTGTTGCTCCCCCAGCCCCGACCACAGCCCTTACCCCAGGAGGTTATCCCCAAGGCCACCCAGTGACCGCTTCCTGACCCTGCCGGACATACCAGAGGACCTCCAGAATCTCCCTGGGAAGAAAATGAAGAGGGAAGAGACAGAGAAATGATAAACTGATGAAAGCTGTTGTTGCTGATGCACCTCAGACTGAATAATGCAGACAAAACAGGAAGTAAACATTTTCATCTACCTGGCAGGCATCTCTTCCTCCATCCTCTGACCCGGCACACAGAACTGTGTGGAGACCTGGTCTTCGGCTCAGGAATGGACCTTTGACAGTCTGCAGGACAAGTTGACATTTGGCTGGATCCACTAAACCCAAGTGGACTTCCCTCAGGACCGCAGTGAGACGACCTTCTAGAAAACAGAAGCACTCATTTAGGCAGTTAAACAGATTCATTTGGTCCAGGTGGGGAAAATGTTAAAGGGTACAAACTTTCTTTTGTCCTCCCCCATCCTCCCACAATGCAACTGGTCTGAGGAGGAACATCCACATCTGGCAAAGGGAGACATATTGGTCTCACACGAGCTCCTGTTCAGAAATAGATTCAAATCAGCAACATGAACAGGAATTTAAAAAACTAGTTTAATCGTTGGAATGGAAACCAACCCATCTGAATGTGCTGATCCAGCTCCACCAGAGCTACGTCATAATTCATCGGGAAAGCCGGGCTGTATTTTTCATGGACTAAAACAGACTTGATGTGAAGAACCTGCTCCTCTTCATCAGCTACCTGTAGGTCAAACTCTCCCACCAGAACTCTCACATTGCTAAGAAAATCTCTGGAAAACAGACACAGTTCTGTCCAGATGTTCCACGCTGAAATAACAAGTGACGTCAGAGAGCAGTTTCTGTACTTAGATACGGAGGGGAAGCAGTGAGCTGCGGTCAGGATCCAGGAACCGGTCAGAATGGCTCCTCCACAGAAGTGAGAACCTTTGTTCTGCAGCGACGCCTGAAAACAACAACACCCCTGACAACTTTCATGATTCAGGATTAAAATTAGTAACATAAACTATAAAGTTTTTGCCATATTTGTGCGTGTGCAGGTGTGTTAGTGTTCCTGTCTGTTAGCAAAATATCTCTAGAATCATTGGATGAATTTTAATGAAATCTGCAGCGAGTAACCACTAGATACTACAAACTGATTCACTTTGGAGCCAACTCCATGCAAGATGGCCACCATGCAAAAATCAACAAACAAAAATGTCTCTAACTCAGTTTGTTTGAAAGACGTTGGTGAAAATTTGGTTTGGTTGTAGCAGAGACGGATCCTCAGCACACATTCTGAGCACTAACAGCACAATTCCTTTGTCTAAAATTTTCCAATTAATTTGTGTTAACCCTGTTGCTATATTAGTAAAATAGCTCACAGAATCACAGCGATGATTTTAATGGAACATTTAGGAAATTGTCACTGGATGCACATCTACAACAGATTCATTTTTGGAACACAATAAATTCAAGATGGCTGCCACAGCCAATGAAGTTTGAACACACATGAATGGCTATAATTGTCAGGAACTGTGTTTTATTTTATTTTAATCATTATGTTTGTTTATTCTGTGCTTTGTTATATCAGTCAGTTTCTGTCCCTCGTTTTTTTTTTTTACCCCTCAATGTTTTTGTTCAGTCAACCTGCCACACCCGTCTACACCTGTTCTCTGTCTCACCTGTCACAGCTGCAGCCACTTCCTTCATTAGACAGTCCATATTGTTGCTCTATCTTTATTCATTCCTCAGTGGAGCATTATGCATTACATATGCCATGTCCAGGTTCTCCTCTTTACCTCCCTGTGTCTCTTTAGTCCTCCTTGTATCTTCAGTTTGTTATAAGTTGTGTTGCCATGTCAGCCTTTTGCTTGCTTTTAAAAATAAAGGTAAGTTTAACATTTTAAAACCCTCGAGTAAGCCCAGTTTCTACTCTACAAACCATGACAATAATTTAGTTTCACAGTTGAGCTGAAAGTGTTAGTAGCTGAGGATCATTTATAACACATACTCTGAGCACAAACAACTCACGAAAGATCTCTGGAATAAAAGTTTCCAGATCAAGACAGACAAAAGCTACTCACAAGTTCATTTCAGTAAATTATCTTGGTTTAGGAGGAAAATAATAATCTTGGGAACATAAATAATTAGTGCCCATATTTTTTGGGAGGACCAAGATTTGTAGATAAGAAGAAAAAAAAGTAAAACTAGTTTAAAAAGTGAGATTATTGGGTTAGTCCAACAAAGAAACAAGGATGAAAATACAAGATCCAGTGACGAGTTTTAGACTCAGAGCATGCAGGCCTTTTAAAGGGATATGCAAACTAATTATTTTATTTATTTACTTTTATCTAGGCAAGTATAGTCTCATTGAGATTAAATAATACAACCATCATGAAAACATTCTCTTGGTATTTAAAAGAGAGCAGAGTTTAACAAAATCTAAAAACAAGAACAAGTTTTAAATGATGATTTTTCATGTTCTTTAAAATATGTTTCAAACGTCCCCCGACAGATCAAACTGGAATATTTCTGGAAGACGAAGGATTATAACTGTAATCTATCATAAAATAGAAGGGTTGGACATGAGTCTGTGTTCAGCCTCAAATGAAGACAAAATTTGACCAAGTCAGATTTTAGCTTGCTTTTCTCTGGATGTGAGCCTTAAATCATTAATCTGAGCTCCTGTGGTTTTGTATTCAGGTACCGTATTTTCCGGCGTATAAGTCGCACCTTTTTGCATAAATTTGCAAGTCCTGCGACTTATACATCGAAGCGACTAATAAACATTTCCCCCCATATTTATAACCCAATTTTTGGCTGAGATCTGATGATTTCATTCATTTTGACATGAAAAATATTAAACATTACCATGCAAGAGGTCCCTCAAGCCTTATGGCAAGACAAGTGTCTCATTAATAGGTAAAAGTGGCTATTAATGAGACACTTGGTTTGCCATAGAGAGCCACCTTCGTTTCGCTCTGGAACTCCTGGAGTAAACGTCAAATCAGCTGCATTTCGTCGCGCCGCCCAGGAGAAATGCAGCTGATTTGACCATTAAAGTGCATTTATTAAGGAAAAGTTAAACTGAGATACAACTTTGCTATAATGTCGAGCAAACATATAATTGTTTTTAGGTGGTCATCTTGTTAAATTTCAAAGAAATGCATAGCGAGCCCTCCCTCTGCACGCTCCAGCAGCCACAAATCAATTTTTGAAATGCAGCTGATTTGACCATTAAAGTGCAATTATTAAGGAAAAGTTTAACTGAGACACACCTTTGCTATAATGTTGAGCAAACAAATAGTTGTTTTAAGAGTTAATCTTGTTCAAGTCCTCCTGTACGCAGTACCGCGGCCACCATTTTGGCAGCCAGTCAATTTTTGGCACAACAACGGCCCACATTTCCGGGTAGTCAGCGGTGACGCATAATAGATGTGACTTATACGACGAAGCAACTTATTTATGTTTTTTTTCCACTTTATTAGACATTTTAAGACTGATGCAACTTGTATGGCGGAAAATACGGAACTCAATCTACAAACCCTGAAGGGTAGCAGCTGGGAGATTTAAGGGATTTGCTTTTAAATTAAGCCCCTTATCCACAGGGCCGGTTCTTGTTGGACCCTGTTGGTCCGGTTCTGGTGGGACCTCTTTTTTTCTGTCTCCACAGTGCCCATAGTTCCCGTTTAGTGGGCGGATTGTTCACCTCTAGTGGGCGGATTATTAATATCAACGCACCTTACCAGCTGGTGGCGCTAATGCTACATTAAGCTCTTTTCTAAGCACCACTAACATGTATTAGAAGAAGAAGAGCCGGAAAACAACACACAACCAAAATGGATGACCTCCTTGATCTCCGCCCTCCACCAATGAATACGCCCCCAGACCAATCAGTGACCAACAGTGCGCTGATGTCACATCTAGACCCAACAAGAACCAGACCTGGGACCTCAGAGAAGTAGGTCCCAAAAATGGGGTGGGTTCCACCGCTGAAGGCATTGTGGATAAACCACGCAATCGGCCCAAACTAGTTACATAGGAGCCCCAGGGTCATTAAGCACCCAAAACAAGTTTAGAATAACTCAAGAACTGAACAGTGGTGATAAGTTCAAAGCTTGGTTAGCCGAAGGAGATGTCCATTAGTTCCTGAACAGTTTGTGATTTTCTCTGGCAAATAAACATAAAACACTAAAAGTACATATTTGACTATGACAAACCAAAACATCACAATTCATTGGTTTCCTGAAGAAAACAAACGGAAAAAATAACTGACCAGCCACGGGTGTGATCCATATGAGGCTTGGCTTCCTCCAACCACCCTCAAAG
Source organism: Nematolebias whitei (assembly GCF_014905685.2). Taxonomy (NCBI): domain Eukaryota; kingdom Metazoa; phylum Chordata; class Actinopteri; order Cyprinodontiformes; family Rivulidae; genus Nematolebias; species Nematolebias whitei. Next base: position 12,547,981 of record NC_056507.1, on the reverse strand, counting down.
ACTGGACCGTGGGGGTCCACGCAAGAGGAGCGCCACATTTCTGATCTGAGAAAAACATCAAAACCATCCTGAAGAGCTCAGCATCGTTCTGAGGCACCACGCCCGACGTGACCTTTCACCTCACCTGTCTGAGCTGTAGCGTCGACCCAGAAGCACAGGGAGAGCAGAGCGGCCGCGGCCCTCATCACTGAACATCAGGATCAGGCCTCAGAGCTGAAACCAAACCGTTTGGAGTGACCAGAACCTCAACAACGGGCCAGCAGATTCTGATCGGTGAGCTTAAACTCAGCAGAAATTGGTCGATATTGAAAATGAGAGTTTGTGCTCAGCTGACTGATCTGGTTAAATAAATGATAAATAATGTGAGTTCAAGGTCAACAGTCTGATTCCTGCTGCAGACGCACAAATAAAGCAGATGATACAACTGTCAGAAGATACAAACCATCATGAAAAGAAGACAAAGTTGCTGACAGAACAACAGAGAAATGTTCAAATTAGTCAATTATTCCATAAATGCTCATTTCTTCAAATGCAGATTATTCCCACATGTCAGATTATAAAATACACAACAAACCAAATCAAACGTTACACCAGATAAAAACTAACTCGACATAAAAACAACAAATGAGCAAACAATAATAAAATAATGCATAAAGTTCAGTTAAAACAGTCGTAAAACGTGAAAAGATTAAATCATAGTAACTCTAAAAGGACAAGAAAACACCAGATGTTGGTTTTAAAAATGTAAAATTAGCAAAAATATTAACTTTAAAATCTAAAACCTTGTTATGCACTAATTAAAGATGAGGGAAGATAAGAAATGTGAGTTAAAATGAATTAAAAGTTACATTTTTTTTTCCTAAAAAAGTAGTAAAGAACATAAACAAATTGCATGTCCTGTAAATATGTCAGTTAAGAGCCAGATTAAAAGCACACTGACCCTGAGAGATAAAATGTGAATAATTAAACTAACTTAAAGCCAGACTGAACATCATGGTTGTTTTCTTTTAAATATATAAAAAATAATATTAAAAACCTTTGAGGCAAAGTTTTAAAAGACAGGACAGGAAACTGAGAGCAAAGCTCACGTTGTGAAGAATTACATGAACCCGACTGGAGTGGATCAAGTAAAGGACGGATCACTCACCTGATGATGGCTTGACGGGTCGTTTCAGAACCGAGTCACTGACCTGCTGCTCCTCATGAAGAACAAAAAGTGTCTGAGATAAGAACCCGCAACTCTGTTTCTGTTCGGCTCGTCCTCTCCTGATACAAAACACACGTCAGGGTTCTGATCTCAGGACGAGGATTTACAGAAAACATTTTTATTGTCAAACTTATTTTCTTTTCAAGTGTCCAAGTTGCTGGATTGAACTTTCACCGGCCCAAAACATTGACAGTGCAGATACTTAACATTTGATTTTCTGTATAATTCTACATTTTATATCTGTTCAGTAACATTTTAGGATGTTTTCATTTGTCTAGAACACACAACAATAAATACTTTTGCAAAATGAAAATTCAGGTCTTAAGTTAGGAACAGAAATCTTGAACTCAGTGGGTTTTTATCCGGTTAATTAAAGGTGATGATGATGAGTTTTAAACAATTTTGCCAGATAACCATACCATACCATTTTATTTATAGAGCACTTTAAACAGCAACAAGGCCAAAGTGCTGTACAGACAGAACAACAGACAACACACAAAGCAAAATACAAAATGAAGTAAATCAGAATATAGACACAAAAACGATGCAGATAATGACGACTAACCAGTGTGGAGCGTGCAGGTTCAAAACACAGATCATCTGGTCAGATTTCTCTGTAGATTCATGTTTCACCGCAGCAGATGTTCAAATAATCCAACAAAGTTAAGTCAGGTCATCTGCACGGTTTCTTTCTTTGTTGAAACGTTTTGTCCTTCATCCAAAGGACTTCATCAGTCTGAGGAACCACAACAAACTCAGTCCATCTGAGTCCATCCTCTAATGAAGTCCTTTGGATGAAGGATGAAATGTTTCAACAAAAAAAGAAGCCATCCAGATGACCTGATTTAACTGTTGGATTTTTTTCACCTGGATTACTGAGCACGTGAAAATGTGTGTATTTAACTTTTTCTGCAACTAAATCACTTAATCTAGCCGCTGTGCTGTAAAAATCATTTAAATAAGGTTTTTAAAAGAGCATGAAAGTCTCATACCTCAAGACTCTGAACTTATTCTTGTAATGGTTCCAGAAACTCTTGAATAAATCTTATGCTCAGATTTTCAATTAGATTTCTCACTCATCTTTGCTTATTCAGCTTCACTGTCTGTCTCCATTAGAGCAGTAAAATTCATACGAGCAAATCTAAGCCTTGTTATAAACCAGTTAAAAAAAATAAAAAATCTCTTTTTTGACACTAAATAGTGCCTCATTATCAGCTGTAAGGCCAAACCCATCCTTCAGTGTTTTATATTATAGGGCCTCGGTGCTTCTTAAGCCCTTTAAGCCCCCCCCCCCCCCCCGGTTCCTGTTTACGCAGCCTGGCGGCCCAGAGCTTGCTGGTTGTGGTGGCTGGAAGGGAGTCGCAGCTCTTGGCCCGGTTGCTGCGCCACAGTTGTCAGGGAGGTGTTGCCAAGCTCAGATGAAGCAACAACAGCTGAATGTTTTCCACAACGGAGAGTCTTTGAGGAATACAGGGAGATAAAACGATCTGCAGTCAGATCCATTACTGCATTTATTTTGTTTGTGATAAATACTAAAAGTTACCCACCTCTCACATAAATACAGATCATCGGCTGGGCCTTTTTGTGTTTTTTTACTTCATAACATCTAAAAATTAACATTTCAAATAGTTTTAGTATAGATAAAACCAGTGGGACAAGCTTTAATCCATATACTGTTTGGCTGAACGGTGGGGTTTAAATGTGATGGTTAGAGGCCGTCTTTGCTGAAAACAGCATGACATCCTCTGCAGACTCTGCCCCACAACGAATTCAAACAAGTTGGAGACCATTTGATTTAAATTTCTTGTTTCCCACTTTTTGTCACTAGCAGATCCTATCGATGTGTAAGCCATGTCAGTAGATCATCATCCTTTAGAGTTTCTGTATATAGTCTTAGTTTTAAGTAGTTTTCATTTGGAGCAAAAATCTTTATTTTTTTAAAACATAAACCCATCTCATCCTTTTTAGCTTCACAACACAGTTTAGCTTATGACATGTACCGGTAATTAAGTCCTTTTAAACCAGTAAATAATTTATACCAACCTAAAAAAACTTAAATCTGGTCCTCTGGACATTCAAAAATAAATAAATAAATAAATAAATAAATAACGTGAATGTCCAGAGGACCAGATTTAACTTTTTTAGATTTTTCTACCTGGATTATTGAGCATGCATCAGGATAATTGATACAAACACTTCTTTACATGCAGTATTTGTACCACAGTCTGTAAACTATGTTCCATTTTGTCTAATCCAAGTTTTTTTTTTTAAATAAACAATTTCTTGATTTCAATATGAAACAGTTTTAGACACAAAACTTTGACGTTAAACTGCATTATTCATTCATTCAACATTTATTTATACAGGCTAGCCTCATTGAGCCTCGGAGACTCATTTACAAGAAGGACTTGTTCCAGACAAAACATATACAATACTGACAACAAAACCATAGACAATGACAACAATAAACTACAGTAAAAATGCAGTTAAAATAAGAGTAGTATACAAAACAATAAATCAAGGTGCTGTAAAACAGGGTGAAATACTAAAAACAAGAACATATTTGCTTTGATTTTTCAATTAACATTATCAAATGTTTGAAACCTCGTAAATAAATCAACGTGGACAACTTCGGTTCCTGTTGCAAGGTGTTCCAAGTTGCAGGAGCTGAGTAGGAAAAGGCCTTTTTGCAAAGTTCAGTCTGCAGTGAAGGAACGCTGCAGGTAATGATGACCTGAGAGCGCATGTTGTAACTGCACTGATGGCGTGACATGTGGGAGGAGATATAAGAAGGTAGCAGACCAAGGAGGGATTTATAGATGAAAATGAACCAGTGTGAGAGCCTATGTGTAGATAATGATGACCAAATGACCAAGGAGTACAGGGTGCAGTGATGGGTACGGTAGTTACAGCCAGTTATGAATCAGTGCGCCATGGTAGACAGCATCCAACATCTGCAAGGAGCTGGCGGGGCATTCATGTAAATAATGTCACGATGGACAATGGCCAGTAAGAAGGTAGCAGTTACAAGGCATTTTCTGGCATTCAGAGTTAAGCAATATGTATTTCTGTAAAATAAACTCTTTTAATTTCAGTTTCCTTATCAAGTTTTCGATATGTGGTTGAAAAGAGAGATGTGCAAGGATGGATGCATGGATGAGATATGAGGAGTAGTTGCTGGCACTGACTTTCTGTTGGAAAACAACATCCCTTTGGTTTTGTCTGCATTTAGCACCAGTTTGAGATGGAATACGTCTGACTGAATGATGTCAAATGCAGACTGTAGAAGCTGGAAAACCTTGGCAACTGTGTTAGCTCTGCAATAAACAACATTGTCGTCGGCATGGAGATGCAAAAATGCGTCAGGAATGTTTTGACCTACATTATTTACATATATTGTAAAAACAGTGAGACCTAAAACGGAGCCTTGTTGCATGCCATTGGTGACCGTTAGGTAGCTAGATGAAGTACCGTTATGTCGAACACATTGCCTCAGAACATGAAGTTTGCTGCAAGATAATTTATTGTGGAATCCTAATAGGTCAAACTTTAATTTTTTCTCATTTATAAATTATATTTGGCTGAAAGTTAATGGTTTGATCTTCACTGTGGAGAATATTGCATATGATGAGTTAAACAAGTGTGATGAAAAACAGCGGTTAGAGTCCTAAATTAAAAAGATCTCTAAATATTTACTTTGCACTTCCTATACCATGTTCAATTGTTGGACTATTTTCTTGTTGTTTTTTTGTTATGCAAGTTATATCCCACTTTTTGTGTTTATGATATGTACAGACAAACAGCTCAGATGTGACTTAAATAGATTAAAGTTGAATCTAAAAACAAGTGGTACACTGAGCCTGTCACTGATTCCTGTTGCTGAGAGATTGAATTGTGAATGTTTGAAGTTTTCAAGATAAGTGTTTTTTCTGGACTTCAACACAGAAGGCAAGTAAACCTTAATGTTTTGGTGCAAGATATTCAATTGGGTAGAAGTTATACTGTAGAAGAAGAGGTAGGATTTATCTTTTTATTTATTTTTTGTTTGTTCAAGGTGGTGCAGAGTGACAGATCCTGGTGAGAGAAGGGAGCAGGTTTGTTCGCTGGTTACCCCACCCTACCTTAGATAAATAATGTTAATTGAATTTTTATGTATATGAATGTATTTGTTCAGTGCCCTGAGAACTTCTGTTGTGACTTGGCGCTATATAAATAAACTGAATTGTTTGTCCACGACCAGGTGCAATGGTGGAGCCAGGGGGTGACCATTGGTGGCCTTGGCCACCATAGATTAATCTTCGGCCACCCCTATCATTTGAGGAAACTAAAACAGTATAAAAACTATAAAGCATAGTTACCTCAAATAAAAGGAGTAGGCCGTTAAAGGAAAGTCTCCATCAAAAATGGGGTTGCCACATCAAAATCCCGGATGGCCACCATATATATGTGGCCATCTTGGACTTTGATGTGGCAACCCCATTTCTGATGGTGACCATTCTTACACATAGCTGCAGTCACACACCAAAATGGAAGTCAATAATTTATCATGCTCACAACATGCACGGACAGTTGGAGGGTATTTCCAGTTGTCCCTCACTGCTCTGCGACGTAACACGATTTTAGATAATGTTTGACCTGAAGTGGCAGACAAAGAGAGCGAGACAGAGTCAGGAGTATAAAAATTGTCTTCACAGGTGAGGATCTCAGGGATGTAAGGGAAGAGGGACAAGGTAAGTAATCTTGAATGTCTTTAGGCTTTGACTGAATAATATTAGTTTGCAAAGGGAGTCTGTTCTTACAGAGATGGTCTTTACAGATGGAGCCAGAGAGGGGAGAGGGGTGAGGTCTGAGCCTTGATGCAGAGGTGGTGAGTATCGGTGGAGAGAGGAGCAGGTCGTATCAATTCAATTCAATTCAGTTTATTTATGTAGCACCAAATCACAACAAAGTTGTCTCAGGGCACTTTACAGGAACATTCACATACACAGAAAAGCCAGTAAGTAAATTGATTGTAATGATTGTAGTTGGTTGAAGGTTGTAGGTTCAGACTGTAGCTTTTGGATGTTTGTGGGACACGATCGGGACGAGGCGTACGGTTGTTTTCACACCTGATAGTCCATCCGGTATACTCTGTTCGATTGGGGACCAAAATTTGGAACATCGGTTTACATTTCAGCTGGTGTGGTTCGCATTCACACTGAAATCAGTCAATCAAGCCAACCTTCACGGCTTGAGGTCAAACAAGGTTTAGACAAAGAGTTTCTGGAGACAGGTGTCTGTCCAGTACCTTTACCATAAAATATGATAATGTCCCAGCGCTGGAGGAATGTCTGGCAGAAGCTTTTACGCTCAGCAGAGTAGCCCTCCAAATGAGGCGCAGGTGTAGAGTGGTGGCTGATTGATATGGACGGCAGCTGTGGGGAAAGTGAATGTCGCTGGGAAACCTAGAACTCCCACATGATGGGGGACAAAAATCTCCATGAGGGCCACACAGCAACATCTACCTATAAGACCATGTTAAATGATCGCTTGGCACGAACTTTAGTCTCTAAAATGTAACATGATAGCAGTCATCGTTTGAGAATCAGCCCCTGTGGCAGTTTATGTGACCTATTATTTTACTCATCACACATTACTAAAGGGATGACATTTATACAATGAAACCCAAGTTTAAGACTTTAACCCATGCCCGGGTCAAAGGTGACAACGGCAGCATGGTGATAACCCCGCTTTCATCACTAGAAATCCCCTCGAAAATGAAAACCGAGCTGTTCAAAGTGAGAAGAGGTCAATCCTTTCACTCACGGCGGCAGGTCTAATCCATTAAATCTTAATGGAGCGGTTCAGTTCGGCTCTTTAATCTGACTGCAGCTACGAGCAGATCTGTTCTGCTCCACAGGAACCAGGTCAACTGGACAGACTGAGACCAACGCTTCATTTGTTTTCTGGTCAATCACGCTGTCCCTCCGGTCGGGTCTCAAATGGCAGCCAAGCTCCAACTTTGACTAAAATGAAGGAATCAAACCTGTGAACCAGTTTATTCCCTCATTGTGGTTTCACATTAAAATGTCTCATCTCGTCTCTGTTGATCCTTCTGGCACCACATTCAACAACACTTACCTCAGTTAACATATAGAATGGTTCAATTAACTTTTACTTTGTGCATTTCACCACATAAATTGTGTAAATAATTAAACTTGTTTTATTTCGAGTAATAAAATTTGAATAGTCTTGATTAATGACAGAGATTTAATCTGAAAAACAAAACTTTTTTTAATCACACCAGTGCATCAACAGTTTCCAGAAATGTACAAGATGTTCTGTGAAACAAAGAAATACAGATTTATAACATCAGTTTGTAACAATAATGAGCTGAAGGCCTTGAAACGTTCCCGTCAGCTTTTTTTTGTCACGGAGAGTTTGGGTTCTGATTCTGGAGCAGGACATAGATTTAATGACATTTAAATGGTTTTTTTTTTTGGTTTGTTTTTTTAACACCATTGAGAATAATATTTAAAAAAAAAAAACAGCTAGGATTTTTAAACAAAGCTTTTAATAATTTTCAATGATAAAAGCTCAGCTTTTCAGAAAATAATTTCTCTTCATTAAATCAGAAAAAAAACTGCTTGACCTCATGCAATAATTCCCTCAGGGATAAATAAAGTTCATTCATTCATTCCACGTTTGATCGTTTCTCTTCCAGAACAGCTCATTCCTGGACGTAAGTCTGAAACGTCACAAATTGTGTTTCAGTTGCAACAAATAAGCAATCAAAGTAAATTTGCCAGGATGTCCTCCTAATTTATGCAACAAAGTTCAGTCAGGTCATTAGACAGTTTCTTTTCTTTTTTGTTGAGATGTTTCGTTCTTCATCCAAAAGGACTTCATCAGTCTGAGTAGCCCCAACAAACAGTCCCACAAGCAGTACACTCAGTGGACCAATCAGTTTTCAGGTGATAAGATGGTTACTGGGGCCTGCCCTCTCCCCCATCGACTCCCCCAGAAGAAGTCAATTGGATAAAGGACGAAACGTCGCAAAAAAAAAAAAAAAAAAACTTTCCAGATTACCTGACTTTTTTGGATTTTTTTTACCTGTATTATTGAGCATGAACTTTTATGTTTTGAACCACTTTGGCTATGGCTGCCTCAGAGAAGTCGACAGGGGAGAGAGTGGGCAACTGGTTGGTCCACTATGTGGGTGTGTTGCTTGTGGTACCGAGTTTGTTGGGGTTCCTTGTACTGATGAAGTTCTTTGGATGAAGGATGAAACATCTCAACAAAACAAAAAAACAAAAACCGTCCAGATGACCTGAGTTTGTTGGGGTTCCTTGTACTGATGAAGTTCTTTGGATGAAGGATGAAACATCTCAACAAAACAAAAACCAAAAAAAAAACCTGTCCAGATGACCTGATTGAACTTTGTTGGATTTTTTTTACCTGGATTACTGAGCATGAACTTTGAGGTTTTCCTCCTTGTGCACACACACACGGCGACATCATGCACATTCTACTGCGGCACACATTTACCATCCCTCCTTGGGGTTAAGGCCGTGGAGAGTGGGCGAAGCAGCAACTTGAAGACGAGGAGCAACAAAAAGCTGGGGAGTCGACAACTTCTTGCTTTAACGCGTCTCAGAGCAGTTGAAGAACTTTAAAGTTGCACAAAGGTCATCTTTGGGAAACAATATTTAAAAGCAAAACAAGGCGACTGTAGCAAAATGAGGAACCACCCAGAATGTAAATTTGTACATTCAGGTGTAACAGTCACATCATTTCAGTTTAGTTCCCAACATGTAATAACGTTCCCAGAAGGTTTTCAGCTTTTAACATTTAGCTCGGCTTCAGAGCCTCACCAGCTGCAGCCTTTGGTCTTTAGGCGAAGCTATGCTACTTCAGCTTCATATTCAACCAAACAGTTCTTTGGTTTCCTGATGCATGCTCAATAATCCAGGTAGAAAAATCTAAAAAAGTTAAATCTAGTCCTCTGGACATTCAAAATACAAAAAGCAAAATTAAAATAACAAAAAAAGTAGAAACGTTTCGTCTCTCATCCGAGAGACTTCCTCAGTCTGAGGTGCTGTATTCAGCTCAGTCTCTTAAATAGCACCTTCTCAGAGTGGATCAACCAGTTTGCTGCTGACAACCAAAACCAGCTGCTCACATGGTCAAGAAGGACCATCAGCCTAACAATGGATCATTAGCACACTGATGGCTGTTTACTATTCACAGGGGGGTTGAGTGATACTAGCAACAGCATTGCAAGAGGGTGACAGATGAACCCAGAGGCCTCCACCCGTTTAATGATGGACAATTTCTTTCACAAAGATGGCCTCCTTTACCCCTCTCTCAAACCATCGTTCCTCTCTGTCCAGGATGTGAACATCTTCATCCTTGAAAGAGTGACCGCTGGCCTGGAGACGAGTGTAGACCACAGAGTCCTGGCCTGATGATGTTGATCTTCTGTGCTGGTCCATCCTTTTGGCCAGTGGTTGTTTAGTTTCCCCGATGTAAGACTGATCACAGCCCTCCTGACACTGAACAGCATACACAATATTACTCTGTTTGTGCCGGGGGACTGGCTCTTTGGGATGAACCAGTCTTTGCCGTAATGTATTTTGGGGTTTAAAAGCCACTGGGATGTTATGTTTAGAAAATAAACGTCTCAGTTTCTCACTGGTCTGGGTTCCTCCTTTTCACCCGATGGCTGACTGGAGTCCTGTTTGAGTTTCTTCTCTGCTTTCAATAAGGCCCAGTTAGGATATCCACATACAGCCTGTCGTCTTGTGTGGCATTTCTCCTCCTGCCTGGCTCCTGAGTTAGTGGAGACGCCGTCTGCTCTGTGGTACAGAGTCCTGATGACTCAAATTGTGCTCCAAAGGGTGATGGGAGTCAAACTGCAAATACTGGTCTGTGTGGGTGGGTTTGCGGTACACCTCAGTTTGCAAATGTCCTCTATCAGAGACTGAGGCCTCACAGTCCAAGAAAGCCAACCTGCCATTTTTTTTCATCTTCTCGTGTGAACTTGATGCATTTATCCAGAGTTGATGTGGTCAATACAATGTTGGGACTTCCCGAGATTTGATTTTAACCCAGGTGTCGTCAACATACCTGAACCAATGACTTGGTGGTGTCCCTGAAAAGGACGTCAAGGCTCTCTTTTCTACCTCCTCCATATACAGGTTGACAACAATAGGAGAAACTGGAGACCCCATAGCACACCCATGTTTCTGCCTATACGATTCTAGTTCTTTGGTTTGTTTGCAAATTCTGCTACTAAACCTTTGAAAACAAAGGTGTCCAAACCTGGTCCTCCAGGTCCACTATCCTGCATGTTTTAGTTGTTTTCATGCTCTTTAGTAAAGTTCTGCAGAAGCCCATTAATCCCTTTCATTTAAATCAGGAGAGAATTATCGAAAACACGCAGGATGGTGGCCCTCGAGGACCAGAATTGGACTCCACTGTTCAAAAGGCCCCAAAATTGATTTTGTTATTTGCGTTCAATTTGATCTACCCATTTTATTTTTTTATATATTCTCCTCCTGGGGCAGGCAATTCCACAGTTTAGAAATGTGTAATTTCAGCTTTCTGCTGATGATATCCAGCTCTGCTGTTCATTCAACCTTTATTTATACAGGTTAGTCTCATTTGAGTCACGAGGACTCATTTACAAGAGAGACCTGTTTAAAACAAAAACCACAGATAAGGTACACACAGCAATATACATTCATATAAAATGAGAAGTAAATAAAAGTGATGGAAAACAAAATCAGGAAACATGCTACATTATAAAACGGTGTAAAAATCTAAAAACAGGAACATGTCTGTGTTGGTTTTTGCCATGAACTTGTTTAAAATCCTGTAGAGGTCAAAGTCAACAGCGTCAGATCTTTTTGTCAGCTGTTCCAGGACACGGGAGTGGATTAAGATGAGGCCCTTTTGCCAAATTCAGTCCACACTGAGGGGACGCTGCAGGTAATGATGTCTGAGAGCACATGCTGTAGTTGCACTGACATGACATGTAGATATATCAAGGCAGCATTCAAAGGGAGCATCATGCATTAAAGTCCTTAAAACTGCTCGAACTGAACTCAGACCAGACAGAAACTCTGATTACTGCTCCTGAAAATGAAGTTTCTCCATTTAAACAGCTCTGGTGATTTAGGGCCTTCTGTTCAGGCCAGTCTCAGAAACCTGGGTGCCATTTTTAAAACATGCACAACTACAGACTAGCGACACTCTCTTCCGTTTCAGGAACATTTCAAAATAGAAAAGGTTTTTTTTGTTAGTTTAAAAAAAATAAAAAAAATAGAAAAGTTTTCTCGTCAAAAACTGAACATGAAATGATCTTTCATGATTTTATTTCCTCTCGTTCAGACCATTTTAACAGCTTGCTCACGTGTAAATGAGGAGCTGGACTTTCAGGTTGTACAGAACTTAAATGAGCTCACATCACACCTGCTTCAGCTTCCTTTCCCTGGCTAAACAAGGGGTTTAAAAACCACAAATTTTTTTTTTTTCTTCGACAAAACCGACGTTGCCATCCACCATCACAGAGCATAAGTCGTACAGGTGAACCAGTCACTTGTAGGACAGACATTTTCTCATTCAATTAAAAACTTAAATCTTCATGAAAACCATATTTTTCTTGTTTCAAAGTGGGGGGAAGAATTCACCTTAAATGGAGTGTACTTGTATAGCGCTTTTCTATCTTATGAAGACACTCAAAGCTCTTAACACAATCTGTGCCTCATTTACCCATTCATACATCACTCTACTAGATCTCTACAAAGCTAATTGAACAAATCATTCTAAAGAGACTAATCAGTGCTTTATCACACTCATACACCAATGGGACACACATCGGAGGCAATGAGGGGTTCAGGGTCTTGCCCAGGGACACTTCAGCATGTGACTGCTGGTGGATTTGAACCTCCAACTCTTGCATTGGAGGACGACTGCTCTAACCACTCAGCCACAGCCGCCCCCAAAGAGGTTATTCTTTTACATTCAGAGTAAAAAGCACATTCACACATATCCAAGTAAAACAAAACCTCTTTTTTAATGAATAATCCAAGTTTAAAGAAGTGTATTACATTTTTCATTATCAACAATGATTGATGCTGGTGCAGTAAACTCGTGACGAGCAGAAAAATACACGTTTTCATTTTCATTTTCATTTTTTGTCTACTTGAACAGAGCTGTACACAAAAATAACTAGAAAACAGACCGGATCGCTCGAGTTCACATTATATTAAGAGTTCAGGCACAGTTCACGGTTTACAGCTGCTTTTGTTGTGATTTAAGGAATAAAGCATCACATCCTTTAAAAGACGATGGTACTCCGACATGTCCATTTAAAGTTAAGACACTTTGAAAAGATGCAAACAAAACCAAATATCAATAAGCACAAACAGTTTCTAGAGCTCACAGTGGGTTAAAGGTCACAGAAAAGATAGAAAAAAATGCAACAGGAGACTTCCTATACAACACAGATCTTTCGTCCATTATGATTATTTTTTGACAAGATCTGGGACAAGTTTTAAAAATATGAGGAAACTCTTGAGGGAACTAAATAAATAAAATAAATGGTTATGGAGCATTTCTTGTTTCAGAAGCTGCACAAACAAATGGATTGGATAATGTAACAGACTAACTACAGTAACAGAACATCCAGACAGTTAAGTGCCGTTTGACAAAATGCATTCTGGGAAAATAAGCCACGAGTTTGATTTAAGAATCACTTGTAGCACGACTCTACGTATGAAATGATACAGAATGTGTTTCATTTCAACGTGCCCAGGGAAAAATATATCCTAGAAGTGACTCCATTTCTCACCTCTTTACAATCATAAAACGCTTCTAGACAGACGAGACCTGACGAAGGAGAAAGCTTCTGCATGATTTGCTGATATTGGAAGGATCAGTGTGTAGGCACTCAGTAAAGTCTGCATTGTGCTCGGTTTTAACGAAGGAAAGAGTTCACTGCAGTCTGAGGACATACAGGAGTGTGTCGTCATAGTTTCATGCATGACTCGGCACAAACACCCCCCTGAACCCTTTACAACAGTCTTAATTGTTGTTCAAATGGTTTGTGTTGGAACAAATCTAAAATCATTTTGCGCTGTTAGATGAAATCTCTGCTCGGCAAATATTGATTCGAGCAAAAAAAAAAAAAAAAAAAAAAACCCAAAAAAAAACAGAAGGAGCCCCAACAAGAACAAACAACAACAGCCTGTAGCTTTGGAGCGGAGCGTCATCTGATGCATAGCTTTTCAAGAAGTGAGCAGAAGAAAATGTGGCACCAGAGGAGCTCAAACGTTCAGAAGTCTTTTCTATGATGAGCCTGAGAGACAAATCCTGGGTTTGATCAAGTGACAGAGAGATATTCACCGTCTTAGGCCGCTGCAGACTCCGGTCTCGCCCCAGAGCTCTTCTTTGTGTGTGTCCATGGCGTTTTGTTTTCTTTATTTGCTCATCAGGGAAACCGGAGCTTTGGGTGCAGACACCTCTCATCGTCCGCAGCCGGCGTCGTTTTCTGCGTTCCTCCATCTCTCCGCCCCAAACTCTGCTCATTATCTCATGGTGGAGGACGCTCGGAAGTACGAGAGGAATTTGAAACAGAGGCTCACCACAAAGTACCAGATGTTTCGGGCCATCTGGGACCGGGCTATAAAGATGCGCCATATGAACACCACCAGGACGGTGTTGAAGGTGTAACGGATGTTTCTCAGCCTGGAGGAACAAAAATGTGAGAAGATTTATGGACTTTATGTAAACTCATGTTCTCAGAATGGATTCTTCATCTTTACGTTTAAATTCTTTAACCACCTGTACTCACTGTATCAAATTAAAAATGGCGCACCAGCAGATTTTAGCTCAGTTTCTGTAAACTTACAGCCATTTTTTGTGTTTGATAAGAATGCTTTGCTGTGGCAGCCATCTTGAATTGGCTTAACTCAAGTTAAATCAGGTATAGATGTCCACTCACTCAATAAGTTTTGAAAGTTTCATTAAAAAAATAAATAAATATCAGTAATTGATGATATATTTTGCCAACAGTACAAACAAACAAGAAAAAGGGAAAAACATGATCGTTCCGGCTTCTCCTTCAGCAGATGCTCATTAGTTGGTCAGATCAGACAAAGAAGATTAAGTTGGGCAATTTAAAGCAGAATCCTATAAATCAAAAAGGGATTCAAAGATCTTAAAACAGCTTCAAGACCACAACTGGTCTTTGATTTACAAACCCAAAGGTACAGAATTAATTTTTATTCAAGTTGTTGCTACATGAAAACTGCAGGCGTCTTTGAAGGAATTAGGAGGAATAAAACGGGAAGAACAAACCATGAGGTTGGTGCTCGTTTTGAACTTAAAGCACAACTAGAGAAACAGAATTTCCTGTGAAAAAGCAGCGTGAATGATAAATGATTATTGCTCAGAGCTGCTGAAGAAGTTGAAACCAGCTGAAAAGGTTTCATTGCTGAACGGTTACTGCGGGTTGAATTTGAACAGCTGACATTTGCTGAAAGCAGAAGATAAAAACTGAAAGCAGCAGAAAAATAGAAATGTGCTGAAAAAAGCTGAATAGAGCAAACAGACTGAAAATATTTCAGTAAATCTGAAACTAGCAAAAAAGAAACTGAAATGAGCAGAAAAAAATCAAAACTGAAGCAAAAATAAATTTCTGAATTTAGCAGATAGACAGCAACATATTAGAAAGAGGCAGCAGATACCTAGAAAGTAGCTGAAAAGCAGCAAAATGCTGAATTTAGCAGAAGGAAGCTGAAAGGTGCATAAAAGCTGAAATTAACACAAAGCTGGAAAAATGGCAAATTTTTGTTTTGTAGAGATCAGCTGAAAGGAGCAGAAAGGAGCTGAACCAGAAAAAACATTGAAATAATAACAGTATAAGGTTGCAAACAGCTCAAGGACATTTGAAGGACGTGAAGAGAGCTCCATTCATCTTCAATGGGAAAAATGTGGCAGAAAAAGCTAAATATTTAAAAATGTAACAATTGTTCAGATACCAAAGACACCAATGGAATGTCCTGAATGAGCTGAATGTTTTGATTTGTGAATTGTTCAAATTGCACACACACACACACACACACACACACACACACACACACACACACACAAAAAAAAGGTTACATGCCAAAAAACCAACTATCGGTTTTACTGAGCTAATTTCTTGCTAAAGAAAGTTCTGCTGCTGTAGATTAATCTCAAACGACCCACTGGATTCAGGTCAAGCAGCTCTCTACTTCCCCAAGAAGCTTTTGTGGCTTTGAAATCACTTGGATCATTATTACACCAGAGACTAGATTCTCACTGTTCCACCTATGATTTATGATGGTTAAACAATCAGAAAGACTGAGGAAACTCTAGGAGTCATTACATCTCTGCTCAGGACCATCAAGCCAGAAACACTGAAGCCTTACTTGTTGAGGTGTTTGCGTGCAGCCGGCAGCCCCGAGAGCTCCTCATTCAGGACGTATTTCTTGGTTCCCATACAGTAACTTTCCATGTACTCTGCCCAGTGCAGCTGACGTACGTCAAAGTTAAACACCTAGAGGGATGAAAACGAGCGCCATCAGTTCCCTTCAACAGTCAAATTAAACAAATGGGACTTCTTTCTCAGGATCGGATGTTGTATTTAATCTTTCTTTGCTGTAGATTTCCCTGCTGTCTCCAACAGACTCGTGTTCGCTCTTCTTTTTTGTACCTTTTTATCCTCGGGGCTCATGTGGGACATCAGCATGGTCACGTTGTTTGTGTTCCAGACCCATGAATGGCTGGTGAAATACTCCAGCACCATCATGGCTTTGTGGAGGCGAGTGATCGTCTTCATCATTCTGTGATAAACCAAGTGAAGATGGCAAAAAAGCAGGGTGGTAAAAGACAAAATGTGGAAATAAAAGTAGAACGGTGAGGAAAAATAGAAAAGGGTAAGAAACGAAGAATGATAAGACAGTTCCAGGAAACATTTAACTATGAAACACCAGAGAATAGATTCCAATTTACTCTATTTGACATTTCTAAATGAAAAAAAATTGGACGTTTTGTTTCAGAATGTGCCACAAGCACCAGTTCCCAAATGACACAGTGCTATGAGTTTGTCTTCTTGAATGGACTGTTGTTGCAGTCTGAAGAAAATCTTCTAAACTAATAAAAAGATTAAAACCATCCTCAGCCGCGCCAATTAAAATTAAAAGCTTAATCGTTCCTTTAAACTAGGAATGCACGATATTAGATTTTTGGCCGATATCCAATATGCCAATATGTTAAAACTTATTTGGCTGATAACGATACCAATACCGATATCGTTCCCCCTAGCTCTACTTGCAAAGCTTTCTCTGCTGTGGAATTAAAATACATTATTCTTCATGGTCTATGTCAGTTTGGCCTGCTACTAAATGAAGATGTCAAAAAGGGGGCTGAAAATGATGTTAACACTTCAACTTGGATTGTTTAATGTCACATTTGCCCTCTCCAACACAATGACAACACTCGGACAGTCATATAAAAACAGCGTTTTTTTTATATCAGTGAGTTATTTTGAAGGAATGGCAGATGTCCGATATTTAACTTTATCGCTAATATCAGCCGATACAGATACCATGTCGATAATATCGTGCATCCCTACTTTAAACATCAAGTTTATTCGGTTTCCATAAATATTAAAACATAAAGACACCAACAGAAGCTGGAGGCTGGTGTAATTCAGACCTGCCGTTGGTAACGTTGAACCCAACAGGCTGCAGGTTACACCTTCACATTTACCACAAAAATTCAGGCGCCAGTTCTCTCAACCAAATCTCTCCTGAAAAGCTAAATCATTCTATTGGACAGCAACAAATTTCTGTGACAACGCAGTCATACCTGTGTAGAATACCTTATAGTTCTAAAACTTTACAATGTAAAGACAGAACAAGCCTTCAACCCTGTTTACTAGTTCACTGCCAGATTTACAGACCAGAGATGTGGTGTTTCTTTATGTCACTGGACTTAACTAATCCAAACAATTAAGATCAACTAGTCAGCCAAGTCAGCTTGGGCTGTCTAGCTGATAAATAAACAAGTGAAGTTTACATAAAGTGACATAATCACAATTATGAATATAATGCAGCACAAATTTAATAATAAAAGCTGTAATTCTAAAGTGCTAAAAAAAAAGATGGCAACTCAGAGATGTCCTGAAGTCATTAAGAAACACGAACAATTGTTTACGATCAACAGTGCGATTGTGAAGACAGACTAAAGTTTTATGTTGGCTGAGAGTCTCTGTTATCAAAAACATGACATTCCTAAACGGCTGTTTTCTGGATGAGGTGAAACATTAAAAACAAAAAGTCCTGTTGACTTCTTTTCAACCACTCCAGACAGATGGACGCCTTAAATGAAGTTAATTTCCAAACGTGAACAAGAAAAGTTTCAAGCACAGACCTGTGTAACGGTGACTTGGTCTTGCATTCATTTTAGCCAACACAACTGATTTCCAAAGAAAGACTAAAAGTCCTCTGGCATGTGTCTGAACATGATATTTTCTGCTGAGTCTGCATTTATTAAGTTACTAAAAACTTGCAAAAATAATAAAGAATTGTTTCAGACGTTCATAGCACTGTGGCACTTCTTCACAGGAACAAATACAAATTAGACACAACTTACTGGATTTAACTTAAACAGAACAGGAGGACGTTTCAAATAGTTAACCAAATTTTGGACATCATTTTACACCCAAATAATTCAAAATCAGTTCAAACTTAATGTACCGACTATTGTCAGTAAATATTAGGCACCATTGTCATCCTGGTTTGTCAAATAAATCCAGAAGTCATCTTTTATTTGTGTTAGTTTGTTAATTACAATCACAGATTGTGGAAAAATGAGAGCTAAGGCGAGATTTCACGGAGCTGCGGCTGTTGGGAGAGGAGATAAGAACTCAAAATTGTTGATAAATTGCAAGGATGCACAGATTTTCCTTTGCAGTCTCATTGAACTCAGGAATGCTTGCAACAAAGTGACCATCAAGCAGGTTCGAGACGTGTTTAAGATGCCCGCAACCATTTTGTGACAATTCAAAAGTAAAGTTGTTGCACTTTCTGGAGACATTTAGGAGACTCCCTCCTGTGCGCCACTCACCAACAACTCGCAGCCCAGTGAGACAGATTTACCAAGCTTAGAGTAAGAATGTAGAAAACAGAAAATGGATGAAGGTTGAAATCTGAAGAATCAGAGTCGTTTGTTCTCATTTAGGTCGACACTGTCATCTTAAAAGATTTCTACTAAAAATAAAAAAGTCTGAGTGCTACAACTCGTATTCTTTCCATGAAAGTCCCCGATTCAAAGAATGTGTTGAACATGGATGATCAACACAAAGTGGAAGAAGCTACAATTAGTAATTAGTTACACTCCAGCATTGTGAGTAAGCTGTAAGCCAAGCTCATTTCAGACAGAAACATGAATTTTGAATAACCGTTCCGAATTAAAAGACGCATCCTTGAGCTCCTGAATGTCTACTGTCTGAGACGACACCGACTCCTGCATGAAGTAATGAAAACAATCGATGCGCATGCCAAAAAGTCCTGAGGTTTCTGATTGGGTGAGAGGAGATGATGTAGGCTGTCATGTTCACAGCATGGAGCAAGGCAAGTGGAGCCACTGGAGTTAAACACAAAACAAAAAGCCACGCTTCCATAGAAAATTCTGTCCTGCTGTGCCATGGGGGGGGGTCAAAGGAAGTCACAGCAACAATCGTCTCTGCTGCCCTGGACCCGTCCTCATTTCCACAACCCCAGTAAGGAAAAAAAAAAAAGGGATGAAGGTTGAGGAAATGTGTAGTGAAGTTGGGGTCTTACTGGTAGCAGGGAAAGTGCTGGACAATGGTGGGGTAACCTTACCGGGGCTTGTGGCCTATCAGCCTGAGATAGCCGTCATAGAGCAGAGCGGGCAGCGTTTGGCTGACTGTAGTCCAGTACTGATTAGTAAAAGGGTTGGAGCGCAGATTGACATTAGGCCTTCTGAAGGCCTGCTCTAAGGGATTGGTCTTGAAGGTCATGTTTATACAGTTTTCTGCAGGAGAGAAATACATGACGGGACAAGGAGGACACAGAGGGGGGAGATGAAGAACGTTAATTCCTGTTCTTAAAAAAAGGTGCAAAGTAAACCGTTAGGTCGGTTTCTGCTAGCTTCTCATTAGCTCCATCACACGACATTCAGACCAGTTCTCACCACGCCAACTAAGAGATGCGTTTGGAGTTTCCAAGGAAAGCTGCAACAATAAAATCCTCTGTCCATTTCAAGAGACGCCGAGTTAAACTCAACGCCAAAGTTTTGAAACTGAAAATAAAAACTTGAACAAAAAGGGTGTAGAACCCATTTAAACCTCCATGTGGTTCAGGAGAGACATGGGTTATACACTCTTTAACTAACTTTCAAACAAGCCATTTAAAACACATTTACATCACATCAACAATGTTAGCGACTACACTACAAGAGAAGTGACAGGATAAAGCGGCAAAGATGTGATTGTGTGAAGGGGCTGTGGTCATTAGAAAGGCACAGGTCCGAGCCGGCGATGAGGATGACGAGGCGGAGGATGTTACCTGGGCTCTCGTCCAATCAGCCTGAGGTACAGATCATAGAGGAAGGCTGGAGCCTTGTGGCTCACGGTAATCCAGTACTGATTGATTAGGTGATTGGATGTTAGATTAACATTTGGCCTGCGGAAAGCCTGTTCAAGGGGGTTCCTCTTGAATGTGGATATTACATGGTACTCTAAGAAGAAAAGGTTGTTTAACACATGGGGGTCAAAGGTCATCAATCTGCTTTATAACTCACTGAACAGAAACAGCTGGAGGGAAAAAGTAAAGACTATTTAAAATTTTACTTGATTACTTGGGAAATTGGCTTTTTCTGGAGGAAAAACAAACAAAATATAAATATAATAACGAGCAACATACGAGCTCATCCAATCCAAAAGAAGTGCTTCAAATATGGCCACACATGCAACAATACTGAAGTTGTTTAATTTATAAACCAATTTGTTCATTTCAGCTGCTTAAATGACATTTTAATGCATCGGTACTCAGTTTACAGTTGCTTTATAACTACAGATGCCAAAGGATAAAATAAATAGCAATTTTAGTATTTTAAATAACCGAGCTTTGCTTGTTTTGTTTATTTAATTATATTTTCCTCAACTAAACACCGTATGAACAAGACAAAAAT
Organism: Nematolebias whitei; assembly: GCF_014905685.2. Lineage (NCBI taxonomy): Eukaryota > Metazoa > Chordata > Actinopteri > Cyprinodontiformes > Rivulidae > Nematolebias > Nematolebias whitei. Next base: position 12,527,544 of record NC_056507.1, on the reverse strand, counting down.
ATCTGATCAAAATACAAGGAAGAGTTCTGTGAGGAGGATCTTACACTTGCCAAGCCACCTGTTTTGTTACACTGGAAAAACTGGAAAATCATTGCTGCCAACTGCTTTTGTTATATATATAAAAAAAGCTTATGGAGATTTAAGAAAGCATAAAAACAGACAGGTGTGATCAGTGGAGTCATTTCGACGAGTTCAAATTAAAGTTACTATAATTATGAGTAAATAAACTTTAAAATACTTTAGATTTTGAAGTTGAGAATCAAGATTTGACCCAATGTGAATAAATCTGCTTAAAAAATGACTTTTTGCACCTGTAAAAAAAAAAAAAAAAAATTTAAAACACAAAGTGGACAAAAAAAAGACAGAAGATTGTGAACATACTACATAAAAAGTAAACTAACATTTCTCCAGTGTTTTTGAGACCCTATCTTTGTCAGTTTTGACTGAAACAAATTTCACACTGTTTCTTAGCGAAGTTGTCCTTTACAGAAGTTTTAAATGAACAATTTTTGTCTTGTTTTGTTCTTTTACACTAACAGACAATTACACTTTACTCAGTTCAAGCCAGGTTTTATAAAAATAGGTTAATAGACTGGAATTAGACTTAAATCTTCTAGTTTAGGTGGAGCAGCAGTGGATCACATTACAATCTGGGTTTGGCAATGGGGGTACAGCTTTACACTTTCCTTATCTGGGACTTTTTGCAATATGTGTGAAATAAAGAAAAAAGCAAACGGATCCTACCGACTTCCCCCCAGTGAAACGGGTTGATCCCACCCGTTGTGCAGTTGTACACCAGGATGTTTTTAGATCTGCAACAAGATGGAGAGATTACAAAGTAAACCATCAATTTATTACAACTTAACTGCTGCTGATCTCATGCTGCTGTATTCATTCATACCCATCTGCTCACCACAGACTCATGTTCAGGTTGCTGTTGTTACACCATATTGTTTTACATTATTAGTGTTTAGTGTATATTTTAGATCTTTTAGCCTACCGTTGGGCGTTTGTTTAAGCGTATATCTTAGTGTACATCTTAGATCCTTATCCACGGTTTCTTTTTATACTTTATATTTTGCCATTTTTGAGTGTAACTGGGACCTTGTGTACATAATTTCATTCCACCTCATGTATCACGAGATGGTAATGACAAAGTTTATTTGAACTTGAATATAAACATGAGTGTTTTCCCACCTGTTCACCCTCTGTGATCCAGAGAACCAAGCTGCAGACAGAGTGGTGTTTATAACCACATCTACTGGTACCAGGTCTGCCACGGCATCATTAGATGCTCTCATCGTACGCAGGATCCCCTTTCCAGCCTGGAGCAAAGAGAAAACATGAGATCCATTTCATCTGAATTAACAAGCACCGTTTGCTACTCCATTTACAAATATTGTTGACCTTAATGACGGTCTAGTGCAATAACCTCGTTTGTAACGTCATCTATAAATGCATCATAGTACACAGAACTTGATATTTCAAGATTTTCAAATTGCTAGAGATGAAGCATTCAAGTTCCCCTCAAACAATGCCTACAACTAAACATAATTCCTGATACAAAAGGCTGCATTACATTAATGCACTTTAAAATTGGACACATATGTTGTAAATTCCCCCCGCCCCCTTCTAATTACTTACTGCAATAAATATTCCACTGGGCCCATTGAAGTTGTCAATCCAACCCTGAAACAACAAAATTAAGAAGTGAAAGGGTGTACAAGTAGAAATAAGACAATATGCATTCCCATCGCATTAAAACCCTAAAAACAATAAATATTTATCAAATGAAACAATTAGAGATGTAACAGCTATTGATAAATCTGGTCTATATGCTGAAAAATATCTTGTCAGACAAACAGTCACAGAAAATCTTAAACGTTCTGCTTTTCATTCACTGACATGAAGCAAAGTTCAGCAGTGCTTCTCCATTCCTCATTCCTGACATTCCAGCTGCAGCCAGCAGCTGCACAGTCTGTGCGTAAAACACCAAAAAGGCTTTAAAGCTCGAGACAGGAAAGTCTTGAGAAGTGACCATGACAAAACAGTCACTCGTGCTTCCTTTATGCAGAGGTCAGAGTCAAGGTACAAGGGTATTAACACATGAGCTTCCCAAATACAAGCATGATTTTTGCCAACTACTCGTTTTAGCTCATAACTTTTTTTAGTCCGACCTTTGTCTTCGGAAGAATGAACCAATCAGACAAATTTAAAACCCTGACACAAAGAATAGGAGGCAAATCATCAATAAATTGTCTTTGAAAAAGCAGTGTCTAATCATTCTGTTTAAAGCTGGATAACTTCAAGTAATCGATGAAAAACAAAAGAGCAAAGGTGAATTCCTCACAGGGAAGGGCTCTTGCCAGCTAGCTCCAACAATGGAGGGTCTGACGATGGCGATGTTGAGGTCTCCCGCCTCCTGCAGCACCAGATACTCAGCCAGAGCTTTGGTGAACGTGTAGGTGTTGGGACGCTCTCCAATCAGTTTAGGAGTCAGTGTTGACACCAGATCATCATCCATCCAGCTAGACCCACAAAGAAAACAAATATGCACATCTTTAATTAGATTTTACATATCCACATTCAGAACTTATAATTTTCTGCAAGGAACTTAAAAAAAAATCCAACTTTCTTAAACTGAACAATGATGGATTCTGAGGCTCTTTAAATTTTAAGCACTGGGAGAATCTCAAAGATAGATGCTCTTTCTTCTCCTACAGATGTTTGATAAGATTTAGATCAGGGCTCAGAAGGTCTCGTCATATAAATCCAATGTTTAGTTTGGCCAATCTTGTGTTTTTAGCTGTGTTTTGCGTCATTAACCTGTTGGACAACCCAGGATGACCCAGGTGTCTCTTGTAAATGAGTCCTCGTGGCTCAATGGGACTAACCCGTTTAAATAAAGGTTGAATGAATGACTTCCAACTGACCCAAAGCAGCACATTTTCCTGCAAAATGCCTCGATAGTCTTGAGATTTCATTGTAACCTGCATGGGTAACCACATCCTGACACACTGGAGTTTAGGGATTACTGGTAGATGAAAATATATATACACAGGTATAGTACAGCACAAAACTTGGTTGACTAATGCTGACAAACTGAATTTTTAGTGGAAAATAATTAATTAAAAAATAAAATACAATTAGTTCAATCAACAGAGTATGCTCAATCCTATTCAAGTTTGTGCAAAACATGCAGACGCACACACACAAACTTAAAACTAAAACTAGACTGAACATGTCTAAATATCTACTATGCAGCGTCTTTGTTCACTCAAGGTTCCTGAAAAGCGAGCGGTCACACGAATCTCTACTCTGAGCAGAGAACAGCAACAGTGCAACTAAGCTGCAGTTTACTGTACAACCAGAGTAAAACTGAATCAGACAATCTTGATCTCTTCCTCATCGCTTTTAACCTAATTCACCTTGTCCATAATCCCATGCAGGAATAATAATGCAGGGGATTTTTGTGTGCCTAAATAACCCCACAGCAGTGGTGAATCTGCCGGCTGGAAACTTACCCTAGAGTATCAATGAGTTTGCGGTAGTCTACAGGGGGAGGGTAGATGACTTCCTCGATGACGTCTCTGTCACAGTGGGCGTAAGCTGTGGAGACGTGAAGAAAAACCTCCAGGTGCTTCATCCTGTGGGCCAGAGCCAACATCTTTTGCGTGGCCAGGACATTCAGCTGCATTGAATCTCTGAAAAAGGGGGGGGCAGCAGAGAGAAAAAGAAGTGGTCAGTAGGCGAAACGAACATGTAAAATAAAACTGTTCTACATGGCACCACTCAGACAGGTTCCCACAAGAGATAAAACATTCAACATGAAGCCCACTGCTAGTTGTGTTAAGATATGTTAAAATAATCCCTTTGATGGACTTTTGACCTGTCCAGAGTGGCCACCGCCTCTCGCACCGTGATGGCTGGACATGGGCACCAGTGACCCCAGCAACCCGAAAAGGAAGAAGCGGGTAAAAGATAATGGATGGATGGAACCCCCACCTCCCCAGGAGTTTTCTTTCTTTTCACTGCAGTTACACGAGAGGTACCGATATGCTTTTTACTCCACCAAAATTATGTTAAATAACAAAAGAAAGAGGTTTTCCTGTAAAACCTCATTTCTGATGGTGAATTCCATCTGTCTTTTTGAACTGCAGCGATCCATTGAATTTCTATTCTATAAGAAATGGGTAGCACCACCCAACCAGCACTCGGGTACGTACCCGGTACATATCCTGTAAATACCTGATATATACAAAGCTTCATTATGTTTTGCTACCAAAGACCCGAATACTTGCTGAACTATTAGCACAGTAACAGCGCTGATACCCTAGGTGTCCCTAGGTGTGAGTGAGAGAGTGAATGGTTGTTTGTTTCGTTTGTCTCTATGTGTCCCTGTGATGGACTGAAGACCTTGCAACACCAGGGTGTCAGAACACAGCGCTTTTTAAAGGTTGTAACAAAAAAAAAAAAAAAAAAAAAAAAAAGCTCCAGCTGAGCAGAAAAAGCAAAACGTGCCAGGTGTTGTGTTTTTCTGCATACTGCAAACAGTGGGAACAATCTGTCAACACTGGTGCTTCCAGTACGGAGACAAAAAAAAAAAAAAAAAAAAAAAAAGCACAGAAAATCAGTTTCCTGCTTGATCATCACTTGAATCACAGGTAGAAACGTTACTTGTGCAACACTGCGGAATGTAAAAAAGGAATAAAGAATAAAAAAAAAAAAGACTTACTTGAGAGGCTCATTAAAGCGGACGGTGGCGGCGCAGTGGAAGACGATGTTGACGTTTTCCACCAGGACGCTCTGATCCTCTTTGCTCAGGTCCAGCTCTTGCAGAGTGAGGTCACTGTTCACTGCTATGATCTTCTCTGCAAAGTCTGGCTGCTCTGCTTGCAATTTTTCAAACAGCTGAAAGAAAAATGTATCGCATCCAAATGGTGCATGAGTTGATGTTCACAGCAAAAAAAGCAAAGGTTGAGACTTCCTGAGTTTTACTTTACGGCTCGTTCACATCAGAAGACTTTTGCACCAGCTGAAGAAAACCCGATCAAACTTAAACACGGGCTCTTAAAATGTTAACAAGTTTCAGTACTTTATTTGTTCTTAATAAATGACATAATACTTTAACTCTTAGGTAGCTTCCAGTAAAATTTGCAGCATTAGACTAAATAGAAAGTAAAGCTCTTTACATTACACACCAACCATCAATAAATGTCAGTGGCCCAGTTTTACGAGCTGCCATACATGCTCACACCATCACACCCCTCCAGCGCTTTTTGACACACGTCCTCACATTTCTACTTCATATTTGTGCTTCTCATCTCTGTGGTTCAAATTGTTCCTTTTTGGTTACTGAGAGCATTTCTGTTACTGAAATAAATTCATTAAATTTATGTTGATAAAAAAAGTTCTTGAATTGCAGAATTTGAAAATGACACTGACGTGATGATTAATTAACCTTTATTGAACCAGAGGAATCCCATTGAGCTCACAGATCTCTTTTGCAGCCTGAAGGCAGTCCAACATGCATGTTTTTGAACTGTGGGAGGAAACCGGAGTACCCATAGAAAACATGCAAACTCCACACAGAAAGACCCAAGGTCCAACCCAGGGCTTGAACCCTGGCTCTTCTTGAAGTGAGGCGATAGTACAAACCACTAATCCATTGTGCTGCCAATTGATAAGTTCTATAAATGCTGATTTTCCATTCACATTATAATTACCCTGTTTTAAACCATTGGAATCTAACCACTTCTACATACTTACTGCCATTAGCCATTCATTTATACAGTCAACTCATTAAACGTTTCTTAGTTTAATTTTCAAAATAGTTTACTTCATTTACAAAAAAAAAACTGCATAGAAATACATTAAGCTCTTCAATTCCTTCAAAAACCACTCTTTAAAATTCTGCACACTTGCTCTATTTTAGTCAATTTGCTCTGTTCCACCTAAGCTGGTGTTTAGCCTTTTTATTGTTTTAACAACTTAGTTGCAGCTTCTTCAGCAAATTTCAGCAGACTCATGCTGCACTCGGCAGTTTCAAGTTTTGTGCGTCTGCCAAAACGTCATGATTCACTACAAATCCCAGACTGTGTTCACACGGCAGGTGCAACAGGCTTTTCAGCAACTCCTCGCCTTCCACAGCTCCCTGCCAAAACCCATTCAGTGCCATCTCAGAGCCCAGCTCTCACCTTGCAGTTGGTCATGTCAGCGACCCGGGCCTGAGGGCTCTGCCCCGCTTTCGACCTGACCATCACATAGATGGCTCCGACCTCCGGGCAGGACCTCAGCAGCTTCTCCAGGAGCACCTTTAATAAGAAACGAGCATAAAAAGTCACTTTCACTTTTAATCCATGCGTTCTTTAGAAACTGAAGCATCTGAACCGACTCAGTCCAAGTCAATCAGAACAATAGCTGCCCTGTTTTATGAACCACAAGGGTGCGGTCATGTGAAAAATTTCAGACATTGAGTGTGCTGTTAAACTGCGAACTGAGGCTTCGAGTTTAAAATATGCCACCATAAAATGATAATGGACACTAAAATGATTTTAGGTGTCAGACTTTCTACTTGGTTACCAAAAAGGCCTCCATGTCAGCAGCGTGCCACATTTTTTATTTATTCCTCCTGTTGAAACAGCTAGAATCCGCCTGAAACATTCCTAAACAGCATCCCCGAGCTGGGTTATGATGTGCGCGAGCAACTTTCCAGTTAAACCACTTCTGTACCTTTCCCATGAAGCCAGTTGCTCCAGACAGAAGCACCTTTTTCCCTGCGTAGTATTCTGGGATGCTAACCATGATGGCTGCAGATCTGTCTCAGCAAGTTCAACAATACTCCCACCTGCAGAGACAAAAACAGAAAGAACACGTTGGTTATTTTTTTATTTTTAATCAATCACAGCACTCCGCCCATATTAAAACAAAGAATAGCTCTGCTGCTTCAGGCTTCAAGAGAGTACGGTACTCAAGCTCGTCAAACCTGTCTTGCGTGGAGTGAAGTTATTTTTGCAATGAACCTGCTGTACTCTATCAGGAACACGTAACGGGCAAAGGGCCAAATCTACCAGTCACACCACATGGGGAACAGGGAACAAAATCTAAAGAGTGTCTCAGTGGTGTAGTAGTTTCACTAAAATGTGTCCGTTTAGTTCACATGCATTAGCTGAAGCAGGCAGTTATAATCAAATCTATTCAAATGTGACAGACTTTTGTGTTTACTTGGTGTAATTTAAACAAGAGAGGGTGTTTAGAAAGTCTTTGTTTTAAAATGTGGAACGTTGTGCCATTTGGAAATCATTTTGGGGGCGGCTGTGGTTGAGTGGTTAAGAGTGGTCGGCCTCCAATGAGAGAGTTGGGGGTTCGATTCCACCAGCAGTCACATGTTGAAGTGCCTCTGGGCAAGACACTGAACCCCTGAATGCCTCTGATTCGTGTCCCATCAGTGTATGAATGTGATCTAAATCACTGATGAGTCTCTACAGATTCAAATTAGCTTTGTAGATATAGTAGAGTGCTGCATGAATGAATGTGTGTGGAGGTAATTGTGTGATTGAACAGATTGTGTTGTAAAGTACTTTGAGTATGTTGATTAGATAAAAAGACGCTACATAAGTACAGACCAATTACCATTTAGTGGGATTAAAGTAATTTTTTTCATTGTTTTTTATACTTCAAGTTGGAAATTTTTCCTCAAAGAGGCCAATTTAGCTTTGATTTTCCATTTTTGTTTGGAAATTAAAGAAAACAAAAAGGTTAACCAAAAAAAAAAAAAAAAACAGATTATATAATAATAATAATATCATCACAATGTCAGCACTGTATGTTTCCATACAATGGCAAAATTAGTCTCTGCATTTAACCCATCCACCACCAAGTGGTGCAGTGGGCAGCTATTGAAAGCGCCCAGGGGGCATTTTGGGGATGAGACGTGCTGCCCAGAGGTGCCACGTGATGTGCAGTGACTGGGGATCGAACCTGGGACTTTCGGCTCCCAAGCCGGCTGCCCTGCCTCTACACCATCTCGGCCCCCATATGTACTGGTAGTTGACACAATGAGTGCATGCACTTTATTTTCTAAAATAAAATGTGTAGCATTTCTCGAAAGAATGCATATACACCCTCTGCCTTTTACGTTGGAGACTTTAACGAAGGTCCCCTCATGCTGAGAGGAAGAGACTCTCCGGCACATTTTGCAGCATACTGAAACCTGCCGTTTATCAGACCTTAGATAGCCGAACCACTTCCACACCGCCAAATTAATCTTTCCTTTCTTATCAATTATGTCATCTGCTTTCTCTTCGCTTGTGAAAGCGAAGATTGGGCACTCATTTTGAAGTGAAAACTTAATGCGCGTCTGAGATTAGCCTAGCCTGCTACCGCCAATGCTTTCTGGACTCGAGCTCTGCGTAACATCTGCGTCACCACGCACTTACGTAGTTGTATCGGGTTGAAACTGAAGTGGCCACTTCAACCCGAACAGAAACAGAAACATGTCAGTGAAACGCTATAATCCTATCAAAATATTGAAAATGTGCTTAAAATTTATATCATCATTATTGAATAAAAGTATATCGTGATATATATCGAATTAGTGTCCAGCCCTACTATCCATCCGTCTATCCATCTAGATTGCTAGCTAGATTGCTTTCAGTAAATAAACCAAAACCTAAAACAACATGGGAATGTGGACATTTTGACTAGATTTTATTGCCCTTAAGGATAATGAATCGCTGATAGTCTGGTTAAAGCACAATGTGACATTAAACCCACACGTTCACACAGGACCTTATCAGTCAAATTATATTTGTTTTAAAGAAGAATGACACTGTCCGAGTGATAATGGGTTGTTCAGGAGATAACCTCTTTAATCATTAATTCAAAATTTCAAATCACAAAGTAAAACCTCGAAACAGCCAGGACTTCATTCAGCTGAACAGAAAACCCGTCTCCTCTGACTGTGGCCTCGTGAGCCCTTTAGAAATATTGTAATTTTAATTAACAGAGTATAATTTAACAAACGTTTTTTTGTTTTTTTTAAAGTAGTATTTTATTTGAATTTTACAGTTTTTAAACCTTAAACTTTTGTTTGGACCACTTTGAAATAAATCCCCAAAAGGTCCTGTAAGACTCTACAAACATTCATGCAATCAAGAGTTAATACATTTTCAGTTTTAAAACTGATAAAATAAAATTATTGTATTTTTTATTACAGTTAGACTTTATTATTCTTATTATTGCAAAATATCAGTGAAACCAAATATGTATTTTGTAAACAACTTCCAAGATCAAATCTGGATTAGCAGTTTAAAGCAAAAAAAATAAACTAAAAATAAATAAATAACTTAACCAAAAAAATATGCTGACAGTGAATTCTGCCATCATTACTCCAGTTCCTGCAAAGCAGAGAAAAAAAAAAAAAAAAAAAAAAAACCAAATCATTAAACATCACAGAGAGATCATGGGGCATTAATACGGTCTTTTATGTTGCCATGACAACAGCTCCACTACGACTGCGTGGGCTTTGTGACTCTTGTGGAATGGAGCGAGGAAAGCATCGTGGATCTCAGCTCAGTGGAAAGCTGCAGATGAATCGTTTGCCAAGTGGCCAAGTCCAGCTGAGCGCCTGTCGGAGCTCTGCTGTGACAAACTAAAATGCCTGCAGGCACAAGAAGTACAACTTAGGAATTATTTTTTTTAATAGTCAAAAAAAAAAATCCTGATTTTAACCCTAAAAGCATAACCTTTTTCAGGGTCTGCATGATCACTTTAATATAGTTTGGATAAATGGACAATAGGTTTGCTAATGCATTCACATTTGTTTACAGGACTGCACACGAAACAGAAAAAGAAGATGACCTACGTTGCAGCAAGAAAATATTTAGTTGCTGGGTAAGTACACTCACAGTTCATTGAAGCAATTTCTAGTGGAACGTGATTCTGTTCAAAGCAGCCATCTCATCTGCATTATATATTTAGTACTAGAAGCTAAAATAGTACATAAATGTTTATTGGTACCCTTAAAGAGACTAATAATCATTGCATTATGGTTGTGTTTCAAACTAAGGTTTTGACCTTAGTATCATGAGTGGCTTCAAGCTTTTCATCAGACATTCAGCCTAACAGCCTCTGAGTAGTTTGGTGTTGTGAGCGCCACACTGAACAAGGAGCAGAGAAAGTAAAGAGCTGTCTAAAGAGCTCCGATTATAGATGCACATGGTAAAAAAGTTCCTCTGATTACAGCTGACAAGATTATTAAAAAGTACAAGATTCATGGGAGTGTAGCCAACCTCCCAGGGCGTGGCTGCAAGATGAATGCAACCCTAGGCTGATGAGACGGATACTATAAAAGAGAGAAAAGACCAAGACAATGAAAGGGTTTCCAGGCACGTCCCAGCTGTAGGAGGCCCTGGAGATGACCCAGAAGATGCTGGAAGGATTGTGTGTCTTCTCTGGCCTGGGAACGCCTCGGGATCCACCAGGACAAGCTGGAAATGGTCACCGGAGAGAGGGATGTCTGGGTTTCTCTCCAGGACTTATTTCTGTGACCCGACAAGTGGTAGAAGATGGAGAACAAGAAAATAAAAAAAAATCTAAAACCACAGGCATAACTTGAACTCCAGCTTGATCACACAACAAGTTGAATTTTGAATAGAATGGGTTCTGTGGAAGATCCAAAAGGCTCCATTGTTAAAATAAACTGACCAAACTGCCTTTTGTAAAGCTCCCAAATTTGTTTCTGGGACTAAATAGAAAAACTGGAGCTTCTTGACGTTGTTCACATTAGTTGTGCATTTATTTTTTTTTGTATTCTTGTAGAATGGCACCAACAAATGTATCCACATCTGAAGCTGACGGCACCCAAATCAAATTGAATGACAACACTAACTCCAAAACATAACAGGGTGCAATCAACATCAGTACACCCCGTTCACTTCCTGAAAAAAGTAATTTTCATACAGTTAAATCAAAAGGCAAATAACTTAAAATGGTTCTTTTTTTTTTTTTTTTTTTAAACTTAATTCGTGCTAATGCCCTAATATTTATGATTCTCCCTGGTCTGTCTCAGATTAGGCATCTTGCTGTCTGAGTGAAGAGACTCCAACTTGATGCCTTGACATGCGTCAACAAAAGCATACAGAAAGCTGTTGTGTACCCCGAGTTCAGCAGGAACACGAGCTGCAAGACTGCCTTTCAGAAAAGAACACGCATGAAGGAAGTAAAACATAAAAATAAATGCAGAAGTGGTGAGATGATGCTGGTAATTTCAGTGTGGCATCAGAGTAAAGCGTAGCCTTCAGGGCAAAATTAAAACAGTCGTGCTAGGTTGTCAGACAAAAATGTAAAGCCCAACAGCGCTCTGCAGCAGACCCTCATAATGAATTAGATTAGGTCAGCGTCCAGTTTACAGTAGCTCCAGACCAGGAGGAAGGTCTGAGTTCAGCCTCAGCTACAACAGGTTAGTTTTTCCATACGTTTCATTCATGTTTCAGTTGAACAAGCCAAAGATCAAAGCAGTGACAGAGATTTATTTTGCAGCTGTCAGACCCAGGCCCCGAGAGCATATGGAGCAAAATGGTTCATCGGGTGTTTGTAGAAACTGGGGACGTAACGAGATCTTGCGAGACTAAAACATGAGATTCCTTACAGAGCTGGACACAGTTTCATATCAGAATCAGAATGCTTTTACAATCCTTAGTGGAGTACAATGAAATTACTTTCCATACAGCCGTCCTAAAGATGGACAGAAGTGTACAGGGGGCTGCAGTTTCATCGATATTAAACACAGAAGAAGTCTTAACCACTTTAAATTGTTTGTGTGGTGGAAGTTTAAATGTGCCAGACTTAAGACATGCAGATGCACGAGTTGTGTTGTGGAAGAGGCTTCTTTATTGACCTTTTTATTAGTTACTAATGTGCATGCTCAAAGTGAGATTTTTGTGATGCTTTGGAGTCTACATAGTATCGTATCAGCTCAATAATCCAGATAGATGAATCTAACGAGGTTGAGTCAGGTCCTCTGGATGGATTTTTTCCTTGTTGAAATGTTTCGGCTTTTCTCAAAAAGACTTCTTCAGTCTGAGGTGCTCCAACAAGCTCAGTCTTATAAACAGCACCTCCTCAAAGTGAATCAACCAGTTTTGCTGCTGACAGCCAGAACTAGCTGTTCACATGTAAAAGGAGGACCACCATTGAGCATGCAATAGGACATTTAGGGTGAAATATTTGTATCCAATTGAATGCTCATCAAGATTTTAACCTATTTAATTGGCTCTGATAAAATGTTTTTTAATTAGAATTAAACCAGAAAAAAAAAAAAAGATTAAAAAGGAACACAAATTAACAAAAGCCTTATTTAAAAAGGTCTTCTAGTAAACTTTGTTCTGATTGAAAAAGAAAAGTTAACATTTATATAAATACTTTTGGTATAGGAATTATGAAAATATGATAATTTTTAAATTAGACAGATAATATTCCAGTCAGTTAAGTTTTTAACAAAGTATTGTTAAAAAGCTCTTCTCGTTCTAATAAACCCAGGATCTCGTCTGACAGACACTGCAAGTGTCTCGTTATCCCTCTAGTAAAACATTACAACTCAAATTTCACACATTTTTATTATCACTAAAAATATAAGAGTTCCAGATTACTGCACAGAGGTATTTGTACACATAAAAATCCAACTCAGTTATATTATCTTAGTTGCTTGCAAATTATTAATCTAAAAAACAAACAAACACTGGAAATTTGTCACCAGCTTAGGCAGTAGCTGAAAGTAAAAAGAAAACGACAGGCTATGCTTTACTGATCAGCAAACATTTACTTATAAACCTTCTTTAAATAAAACTGTTTCCTTTAAGCAGCCTCTTTGAAACACCAACTATTCGTCATCCTTTTCCACTTAAACACATTCCCTCATCAAACATCATGTGGTAGCATGAATTAGCCCTTTGCTATTGATGAAACAGTTTGACAATATACAAACAAACAAACAAACAAACAAACAAACAAATAAATAAATAAATAAATAAATAAATAAATAAAATCTGCAGGTTAGAAGCTAAAGCAGATCTAATGTTCCAGAAAAGCAAGCTTTCAACAAGTTTTCCGGTATTTCACCATTCATATTAGGCCTCAACTTGTGCATTCATGCAAATAATTCAGAGAAAATTCCTGGGTGTGCAGACTTTTACACTGCCACAATGAGTGTTTGCATTGGTCTAAAGGTCTAGTCACAACAACTGTTTCAGAAAGGACATGCTTTTCAGCTTCCTTTAAGCTGCAGGATTATGTTCGGGCAGAATCCTCATCAACTCAACAGATGAAAGTGAAACAAATAAGGCTTTTGTCCTGCATGTATTATTTTATGTTTAGGTCATTAAAGAGAACTTAAAATGTTGCATTAAAGTTTGTAAAAAAAATAAGTTCTGCAATGCCAGAAATCACACAAGCAACAGAAAGGGTGTAAAAGAATCTGGGCTTCTTTACAACGGAGGTGATGAGATCTTTGGCACCGAAAAAGGAATTTCTGTAAAGCAGCTGGGAAATGCTGCATTCAATAGCAGGAGGAAAACAAAATTAGCATTTCCTTCTGCTGCTTCTCCTGCAAATCAGGAGCTCAGAGGCATCAACATGTCCTGCAAAAGCCACAGAAACAACTGTTCAAACGCCTGACAGTAACACTTGCCCGTAACTTCAGGGAACACATTTTGAGCCAATTGTTCAGCTACACATACATTTCCTGTGTAAGTCTTAACTCATGTCCTTTTGTGAAGTGCTTGAGGCCACATCTGAAGTTACTACATACCAACAATCCTTTAAAATATAGCCATTTTATTTGGTTTTGAGCCCCGACAGGTTTGAAAAGATTTCATTTAGTAAAACAATATTGGCCGTGAATGTGCTTTTTGAGATGATGTGGTCCTGTTGGCGTCATCGTGCCGTGATCTCCAGCTCTCACTGGAGCGGTTCACAACAGAGTGTGAAGCGGCTGGGAGAGCTGTCATTTCTAACCCGAACCCCGGCCTGGACCGACCCAGATTAGGGCCAGGCTCGGTCGTTATAATGTGATTAATGGGCGGGGCGGGCCAGTCTCGGGCTTTTAATTAGGTCAGAATCAGCCGCGATCCAATTATATGACAACATGGCCTGCCATACATCCACCAGCCACAGGCAGTATTTCACCACGAACTGAATGGCCTTGAAAGAGGTAAAAAGTCAAGTTAAGCTTCAGATGGGACTATACTGCCAGGCAGCGATCCATCGCCCAAATGGACGTTCATTCTGCCGCTGCACTCAGCGGACACACGCGGCCGACGACGCTAACAGAGCAGATCCCAAACAGGTGAGATCCCAAAGCAGACGCATGTGTCACAGTTGTCTGTGTGGAATTCAGATGAATGCAGGCAGAAATGGGGTTTAAATGCTTTTTTTATGGCCATGACAAGACAAACACCTCTCAGCACTGAATCTTGTGCACTTTATTCAGCTGTGCAACCCCGGACGTTAATAACCAATTAAAAATGTCGGGAGTTTTTCCGGGTTCGGACCTGTAATTACGGTTAATTTGTCGGGTCGAGTTAGGAAATTATGACTGCGGGCTGGATCAGATTTTTTGGGCCCGAATGAAACTCTAGATGAGAATCAGCACCTCCAAATCCGAGGCCATGGTCCTCAGTCGGAAAAAGGTGGATTGATCTCTTCGGGTTGAGGGTGAGGTTCTGCCTCAAGTGAAGAAGTTCAAGTATCTTGGGGGATTGTTACGAGTGAAGGAAGAATGGAGCATGAGGTTGACAGATGGGTTGGTGCAGAATCTGCAGTATTGCGGACTCTGTACTGGTCCATTCTGGTGAAGAGGGAGCTGAGCTGTAAGGCAAAGCTCTCGGTTTACTGGTCAGTCCACGTTCCTACCCTCACCTATGGTGGCTAACTTTGGGAAGTGATCGAAAGAACGAGATCGCGAATACAGGCGGATGAAACGAGTTTCCTCATTTTTCAAGACCCAGGTCACGCTGGAGAGACTATGTCTCTCACTTGGCCTGGGAACGCCTTGGAATCCTCTCAGAAGAGCTGGAAGAGGTGGCTGTGGATAGATGCCTGGGCCTCCCTGCTCAAGATGATGGATAAATGGATGGATGAAATGAATGAATGAATGAATGAATGAATAAATACTGGCTGTGAAAGTCTAAATTATGTATTTTTCTCAGGGTAAAAAAAAAACATTCATCGTCCATATTCTTACAACTTAAAACTGAAGACCAGGGTTTGTGAAACTGATTTGCAACAAAAGAGTTTCTTACACGCGAGCATTTCCTGCTTCCTTGGCTGTGAAGTTACACCAGTAATAATATCTGCAACAATGTCTTCTAACCATCTGAACCAGTTCATAATGCTAATTATGTTAGGTATTAAAAACTTAAAACCGTATGAGTCCTAGTTTAATTTGGTGTGTGTCAATATGTAGTATCAGGGAAGATTCTGCAGGTTCTCTCCAATGAACAACGTCCTCTAACAAAAGCTGTAAGAGACTGTGATGTCTTTAGTACAGATAGATTATATTTTTACATTATATTTCTTTGTATGCATCCTTAAAAAACTGACATATGTGTGCACATCACATTTAATGCACACTTTAAACAAATGTCAACTTAAAGTATTCCCTAAACAACCAGCTTCTGCTTGGCTGGCTGTCCTTGAAAGGTGATCTCCAAACTCCCGTCTTGTCTGTCTAATAACAAACAAAACACCCGCAATCTGTAATCTTAGACCAGGACCCAGCCAGTGTCACCACTGTCACTTTGAAATCAAATACAAGTACTTGGCTTTGCAAAACAAAAAGGTAGAAATGACTCAATCTGTGTGAAATACACACCCAATCATTGCAAACGATTCATGATCACTCAAAAATAAAAATGCCCGGCTACAGAAACAGCCCAGTGTTTCAGCAACACTGAGCAACAGCTTTCTTGTTATTTCAGACAGCAAAGTCAACTTTCTGTTCATGGTTGATGTGACAACAGTACATCTTTCCAGGTGGCTGAAGGAGACTTGAACAGGTCAAATCACCCTGATGAGGAACACCAGAAGATAAGTATCAAGAGCAGAACGTTTACACAATCACGAATATTTATAGATGCTGGCAGTTTAGCAATTCTTTCTCTAAACCTGTGCTTTATACCAGAAATACTGCAGCTTAGTAAATAAAAAAATAAATAAAAAAGTGAAGGTCAAGAGCAAAATCCTGAGAAAAGCTCCACTTTCACCTCCTAAACAAACAGAAACTCACCAAAATATTCATGAAAAGTGTAGATTGAAGACAAACGCTTATCACCCGCCGCCTTTCATACAAGACCTTTAAACTAAAACCACCTGATGTTGAGAAAAGTTGTAGCCGTTTTGGTCGAACCTTGAAAATGACATTGAATGGCACCTCATGCGAAATAGCAAGAAGGAACAGCTACATATCTACCCTCGACACGTTGAGGAGAACTCTCAGCTACTACCAAACTGTGTTTTAGCTCAATATCTGGAAAAATAACCGAGTCATAGCCTTTTTTTTTAGTGTCGGATAAGGTAGATTAGCTGTGGTGGCCATGAGCAGTATTAGTCTACCCGGTGATGACTTTGTGAACGTTTCATTAAAATCTGACCATTGGTTCATGGGATATTTTGCTAACAGATACATATGACTGATGCTAATAGTTAATGCCAAAGCATTATGTAAAAATGCAGCCGGATGTGTAGTGCTTTCAGTAAATGATGGGGGAAAACTCAAAGCTACTAACTGTAGCTCCGTGCCTGTCAAATTGTTTGAACTGCAGCCATTTTTGTGTTTGCTAAGGTTGCTTAGCTGTGGCTGCCATCTTGAAAGGTGACTCCAGATGTTGGGCAGTTGTAGAGAAACATCCAGTGGTTAATTTCTGAGCGTTTCATTCAAACTCGTCCACTGGTTCACGAGAGAGAGAGAATCTAATACAGATAGAGACACGGGCAAAAACATTATCGCCCACCGCGGCGGGCGATAATAAACGAAAACGACTCCAACATGCAAACAGAAGGAAACCAAAACGTCATTATGCAATCATAGTGGGAGATCCTTAACCCCTCACCGACTACTAATCGGTTCTGACAGCCTGTGACTACGAATGGACATGAAGTAAATTAAAGGTGGTCCACCATTAAACCGAGCCGTCCACCAATTAAAGAGCCTCGTGCGCCTAATTTTACCCGCTACACCAGAAGTGGAGGGATATCACTAAAAACAACGATTTTTAGCTTAAACCTGTTGCTTCGTGGTGACTGTAAAAGAAGCGGTGATTGATATATTCAATAAAAAGTGTCCCTTAACTGGCAAAAAAAAAAAAAGTCCAACTTCGTCCTCATATCCGCGTCATTTCCCCGATAGGCGCCGAGTTTTAGCTACCCTTTCCTCCCAGTCTACAGCGGGCTTCCAGCTCTGAAAATACCGTTACAACAGAAGGCACATGAGGTTTATGGAGGCTATATAGAAAGCGTGTACTTACCGGAAAAGTACAATAAATCGACTTCTTCCCCGCGCACTCGGCTGGTGAAGTTGGGAGTGTCGGCTGATGGGCGGAAAGGCACTCACCGATACGATCCGAAGAGTCGAGAGACTCAGCCGGAAGCTAGCAGAATAAATAAACCGCCGTGACGTCATCAAACAGCGGGCCCTTCCAAAGATATGTGTAATAGAAAGAGAACTCACTACCACCACACTTTATTATTGTTGGTCTCCGGTTGAACAAACGGTACAGAAAGGTAAGCATCTTCGCAAACAAGCGACTATTGATTTTTTTTTTTTTCTATAATCACAGCGTTGACATTTCCTACATTTATTTAAATGCAACATTTTACTGGAATTCTTTTGTAATTTATTTCAAATTCAAAGTATTTACAATAATCAAAGACCACTTTAAATCCAGCCTTTGTTTGTTGTTTTAATCATTTTCGTTAAGCGACAAAACAAATATTTGTGCTTCCGGCTCCTTCTCTGCTCTAATTAAAAAAACAGCACTGCTGATCCTGTAGGTTCCCACACTCTTGACCAATCTTTCGTAATCAAGCAAACTAATACAAACAAAATTACTTCAAATATTAACAAAATATATATTTTGTTACAATATATTACAATTAAAAGTAATTCTAAGGGAATTAAACTAATTATAATTATTTCAAATATGTTAAATATAAAATAGCTCATACAGCTTTTATAATCTGCAAAATAAAATGGCATTTAATGTAAAAATTTCTAAACCAGATATCTGACTGTACAAATTATTTTTAGCATCTGGGAGTGTCCTATGAAAGTGGTCTTCAAATAAAATTCAGTGAGGTCTACCTCAAAAAAATCTAGCAAAAGTGCAGATAATTTATATTTAGATTCTCTTGATGACAGCTTTATTAGACTTTTCTCTATTTTTTAAGATTTTTTTTTTTTTTTGCACCTAGAAACAGGGAAAAAAATTGCAGGGAATTACCATAAATGCTTGAAAAGTTACACCACATAAAATTATTTAAACTAAAACACCTCCAATTAATTATTGGGAAAGGTTATGCTTCCCAAAATGAATCACTGTAAATTGTAGAAAAGCTGTGCCATGATAAAAGGATTGTTATAAATGGAGGAGGAACCTCACTGCCATAAATTAATTACCAAAAAAATGTGAGAAAAGTTGCATTATCCATCCATTATCTTTACCTGCTTCTTCCCTTTTGGGTCGCGGGTGTCACTGGTACCCAGCAGCAGTCACTGTGCGAGAGGCGGGGGACACCCTGGACAGGTCTCCAGTCCATCCCATGACACATAGAGACAAACGAGACAAACAACCATTCACTCTCTCACTCACACCTAGGAAGAATTTAGAATTACCAATCAGCCTAACGCATGTTTTTGGTCTAGAAGGAAACCGGAGTACCCGGAGAAAACCCACATATGCACAGAGAGAACATGAAAACTCCACTTAGAACGGTTCCAGTCCGGGATTAGATCCAGCGACCTTCTCACTGAAAGGCAACAGCTCTACCAACTGAACACTGGTTCATTTTCATCTATAAATCCCCTCCTTGGTCTGCTACCTTCTTTTATTTCCTCCTACATGTCACAACGTCAGTGCAGTTACAACATGCGCTCTCAGGCCATCATTACCTGCAGCGTTCCCTCATGTGGACTGAACTTGGCAAAAAAGCCTTTTCCTACTCAGCTCCTGCAACCTGGAACACCTTGCAACAGGATCTGAAGTTGTCCTCCTTGATTTCTTTTTGGGGTTTCAAACATTTGATAATGTCAATAGACAAATCAAAGCAAATATGTTCTTGTTTTTAGTATTTCACCCTGTTTTACAGCACCCTGATTTATTGCTTTATGCACTACTCTTATTTTAACTGCATTTTTACCCAAGTTTATTGTTGTCATTGTCTACTATTATTGTTGTCTGTACTTTATATGTTTTGTCTGGAACAGGCCCCTTTTGTAAATGAGTCCTCATGGCTCAATGAGACTAGCGTGTATAAATAAAGGTTGAAGGAATGAATGAGCCACCGTGCCACCTAAAAAAAGATGCACTAATTAAAAATAAATTACTGAATTGTAGAAAAGATTTTCCTGCCTAAACAGAATTACAGTAATTTGAGGGAAAGCTGCACTACCTACACTGAATTACAATAAAAATTTAAAAAACACACTCAAGTAAAGATAAAACAAAATACAAAAATAAATAAATAAATAATATTAATGTATGTTTAAATGTATGGTATAATACTTTAACTCTACAGAAATTTCACAGCTGATCTGGGACCAGATAAAATGTTATCTGGGTTTGTATTTGGAGTGCAGTCCATCATTCGTGGACTCCTTCTCTACCTCTGTCTTGCTGTGTTCAACCATGAAATCATAAATTTAACTTTAGATTTTGTATCGTATATCTGGAATTTATATTTTGTAATTTATATATAACACAGCAAGGCCCAACATACAAATCAATCTTTTGTTTCCCACAGTTACAGCTATGATCATGAGTACTGTGTGTGTGTTGCCCTCTAGTGTTCAATGCTTTCATGTTCATGTGCAGTAAAACAACTGGCTAAATTACCTGATTTTTATTTTGTTTTTTTAAATTAATAAATAAATTAGCTCTTTTGGAGAACACCTGTTTGTTTTATTTAGTAGGACATGAAGCTAAATTCCAGATAAGATAAAAACAAACAATGATATTTACATGTGTATTTTTACCTGCACAGGTGCACATTTAAGGGAATGCTTTTCAGACCTTAAACAAAACATTTTCATCTGACATCATGACAGGAAACATGATTCCAATAATAGCAGTCAGGTTAAACTGTCAGGATTTGTGTTTTTTTGAGTTGTTTTTTTTATTTTCTAGCGCTTTATGTTTTTTGATTGAGGTAATTTAATGCGTTGTGGTTTAATTGCATTTACTTGTATCTACCCTGTGTTTTTCTATGCCCTGATTCATGTTTTCCTCAATTAAATGTCTGATTCTTAGTGTTTTCACAAATCAGCCTGCCACGCCCATCTTCACCTGCTCCCTGCTCTCTGGTCGCATCCTATTTAAATCTTTATAAATCTATCTTTATCTTTATATCTTTATATCTACTTATAACTTAAATCGTTTAATGTTTTGCATTCATGTAGCGTTTATCTTAGATCTTTATACACTGTTTCTTCATTACACCTCATGTACCACATGTGATGCGAATGACAATGAATGAACTTGAATTCCATCCATCCATTATCTTTACCCGCTTCTTCCATTTTGGGTCACGGGGGTCACTGGTGTCCATGTCCAGCAATCACTGTGTGAGGGACGGGGTAAATCCTGGATGGGTCGCAAGTCCATCACAGGGACACATAGAGACAAACGAGACAAACAACCATTCACTCTCTCACTCACACCTAGGAACAATTTAGAGTTACCAATCAGCCTAACATGCATGTTTTTGGTCTGTGGAAGGAAACCGGAGTACAGAGAAAACCCATGCATGCACGGGGAGAACATGCAAACTCCACCCAGAAAGGTCCCGGGCTGGGATTTGAATGGACAACCTTCTCGCTGAGAGGCAACAGCTACAAACTGAGCCACCGTGCTGCCCTCAGGCAAACCCAAAAATATATAAAACATTAGGACAGAAAAAAAGCCCCATGCCAGCTACTTTACAGATCATATATATATATATATATATTCCTGAAATTAAAAAAAGGGCTTAATATTTTGTACATTTAACAGCTGGCTGTTAAAAGAAAGCATTTTGTCTTATATAATTTAATTTATAAAGTTTTTGTCAGGGGTTGTAAAAATGGAAGCCATCTGCATTGACACTGTCTCAGCCACAAATAAAGTCACAACATTCTCTCCCAAAACTAAAATCAAGTGTTTTATTTTATTTTCGTTACATAATACACTCTCTCAGTAAGGCATAAATTATACAACGAGTGCAAGCGTTGAGTTGAAGTGACATCGGACCTTTAAAACCAGCTGATCTTGATGTTAAAAGTCTTTGCCGAGTCACCGGACCAGTTCAGTGCATCTTCTGCTGTTCTAATCTCCACACACAGATCCACGACTGTAAGAGAGAGAAAAGGATTTACATCAGAAAGACAACACAGCTTCTTATTTTCAAGTTTTGAACGTGAAGCTGGATGTTTTTCCCACCCATGAGGTTGACACTGAAGGTTGTCGGCACACGGACAGTGATCCCGAGGACCCTCCTGATCCCAGGCCAGCATGTCCATCAGTAAGTTAGGGTGGTTCAGACAGGGCTCCCCCTTCACAGGTTTGGGGTTACAGACAGGAAACAAAAACTCTGTTGGGAGCAGATTTCAATCGTGGTTAAAGCTACATTTCAAAGATAAACGTGTAAAATCCTTTAAAGCTTGTAGAACAATTAAAACTTAAAACGGCTTTAAGGAAATTTTGCTTATAGGATGTAAAAGAACTCAAGACTTTTGCACAAAATTGTATGTTGCCTTTTAAAATTTGGTATTTTTCTTTCAAAATTCAGCTTTGTGATGAGATGGAGACACATAACTTACAGAAATAATAATAATTTAAAAACAACTGGATAGTGTAAAATAGAAAAAATTACAGAAAAGTTGAGACGTTGTGTAAAATGTCAATAAAAACAGAATGTAATAATTTGATAAACTGATAAACTGAACTTTTACTAATATTGAAACATAAAACAAACATGTAGAAACTAAGAAATTGTTGAAATTTTAGTTAAAAAAATCCTTAATATTGATTTTTATGTCAAAATCAAAACTCAATAAAGTTGGGACAGGGTCAAAACAAAGCTGTAAGTGATACAGCAGCGTTTTATAAAGGCTGCATCTCTCTCAAGTAAAAATGGGCAGAGGCTCACCAGTCTGCAAAAAAAAAAAAGAATCTATAAACAGTAAAACAATTTACAAACAACGTTTTAACAATAAATAGGGAAGACTGAATGTCTCGTCACTTTAAGTTGTTAGATTTTCAAAACTCTGCAGAAGTCTCTGAACTCAAAGGACAGGGCTGATAGTGAATTTTGGATGGTTGTGATTTCCGGGCCCTCAGGGGCCTCTACATTGTAAACTGTTCTGTTCTGGACATCACTGCATGGGCTCAGGAACACTTCCGCAGATCAACAACAAAGGTAACATTTGCTCTTCTGACATTCCAACTGGAGGTTGGCTTGAAACAGCAGTGAAGGCTTGGGACAGATCTGTTTGGCAGGCCGTAGACTGAGGAAGTCATCTGGATGGGGGATGAAACGTTTCTCACTTAAATAAACTGGTCCAGGTGACACAATTTAACCATTTTTGTTGTTATCTACCTGGATGATTGAGCTAACAATCCTTCCTCCACAGATCATTGTCTGTAAATGCAGTTCACCGTACCATCCACATATGCTGCTGAAAACTTTATCATGCAATAAATATCAGTAAGTGAACGCCATCTTGAAACTCTGCCATCTTCTCCTGACCAAAACTCATTTAAAATGGACTGAGACAATGGGGGAAATGGTTCTGTGCTCCGATTCATTGAAACTTGGAATTATATTTGGAAACCACAGACACTAGATCTTCTACTAAAAATGAGAAGGGCCATTCAGCCTGTTTTCAGCACACAGTTCAAAACATTGCCTTACTGATGGTATGGGGGTGCATTAGTAACTCTGAAATGGGGAGTTTACACATTTGGAAGGGCACCTTCAGTGCTTAAAATATATACATGTTTTAGAACATTTGCTCTCCTTCAGATGACGTCTTTTTCAGGGACTGTTTTGCATATTTCAGCAAGATATAATGTGTTCTTTACAACAACATGGCTACATATAGATGAGTCCAGAAGCTGAACTCGTCTCCTTTCTGTTCAGGGCTCTCACCAGTTGAAAACATAATGAAACAAAAGTTCCAGTAAAGACGACCCAGGACTGTTAAACAGCTAGAATCCTCCATCAGACCAGAACGGGACAACATTTCCTCCAAAAACTATAATAACCGGTCTCCTCAGGTCCTGGATGTTACAGACTGTTAAATAAAAAGGAGATACTTCAGGGAACATGGTTTTTAAATGCTTTGTTATTTCCACCAAAATGCACAAGTTCGTTGTTTCAACATTTTATAGTATACTGTGCTTTATTGTGAATAAAATATAGGTTTACGAGATTGAAAAAAAGGTAATAAAAGTCAAGACTGATGTGACTCCAGTGTTATAACAAGACATCTTTGGATTATTTTAAAAATAAAAAGTAGCTGAATTTATATTCAAACGTTATTTTTATTTTTTTAATGTAGTAAATGTGTTTGCGATGATGTTTCCATGTTCACCTCGTTGGAAAGCGCAGCAGAGGTCCGGCCTGCAGTCGCTCTGTCCCTGACAGATCGTCCCCTCGGCTCCTCTGGTGGCGTTCATGGTACACTGGCCCCAAACACACATCTGATCTGAGCAACACTCCTCATCTTTTGTGCACGGCTGTGTGGAGAAACACAAACATGTTATGTAAAACACACACTCTGTTGCTGTGGAACAGCACCACAGCTGCGGCTTTGGTTTACTGTAAATGTGTTGCCTCTGCAGGTAATACATTTTAAGTAGTTTTTTGTATGCGGGATGACACTTTAATGTTGTATATACCCTTTAGATGAGTCTAGTGGTTTTTCATTTTGTGTTTTAAAGACGTTCCTCTAAACATATAGGTGAATCACAACTTGTTCTACGAGAAGATTAAATTGTCAGTTTTACGAACATTTATCTTTTTCTGTAGCCCGGCCCCTTTATAACAGCAGGTGAGAAGATTTAAACATTTCACCAATACTGTACATTTCCTAAATTATCACCTTTTAAAGGCAAAACTGTCACAAACTGTTTTTCAGTGTTATTTTCTGTTTTGAAGTTTATGTTATGTTTTTGTGCTCAGTCTGTTTCCAGTGACTTCTTGTGTTTCCTTTCGTTCCTCAGTTCAGCCACACCCATCTACATTTGTCTCCAGTTATCATTAGGCCACCAGTCTCCAGTTATCATTAGGCCACTTGTCTCCAGTTATCATTAGGCCACCAGTCTCCTGTTATCATTAGGCCACCTGTCTCCTGTTATCATTAGGCCACCTGTCTCCAGTTATCATTAGGCCACCAGTCTCCTGTTATCATTAGGCCACCAGTCT
>NC_056507.1:12497948-12502856 GCF_014905685.2 Nematolebias whitei | reverse complement strand
CTCCTGTTATCATTAGGCCACCAGTCTCCTGTTATCATTAGGCCACCTGTCTCCTGTTATCGTTTGGCCACCTGTCTCCTGTTTTCATTAGGCTACCTGTCTCCTGTTTTCATTAGGCTACCTGTCTCCTGTTATCATTAGGCCACCAATCTCCTGTTATCATTAGGTCTATAATGTCCTCATGAACCCCTGTCTAAAATTTCTTTAAGGAAGCATCGCCTATAAATGTCAATCAGGGAGTCGGAGGAGCTGAAGTGATTTGTGTCACTTTGGAGGAGTTAGTTGGTAATAGTTGTAAGTTTGTCGTATGATGTGAATTTATGTTTGAAATAGAAACACAAAGGACAATGGCTCTGACTGAACCCCCACCATATCTGTTGGTATGCAGGGGAGGCACTTGGAGTTCTCCATTTCATACAGGCAGTATCTCAGGTCCCCACAGTCCTCATCCACCATGCATTCCTGTGGGGTGATAGAGAACAGTTTTCAAATGGGAACAGAATTTAATACAACACTCATCCCACTTAAAAGTGCATCGACACACAGTAAGTGAATTGGACTTAGAAATTATAAACTTTGTGGTCTAACAAGTTTTATGACAGTTTACAAAGCAATCAGCTAAAAATAAGTATGTGACTGTTTCACAGCAACAGTCAACTCCGCTGAACCCTCTGATAACAACGCACAGACGATTTCTGAGGTTGTGATTCTGCCAGCAGGTCCGTCTCCATGGAAACTGTATGATGGACAACGTCAGTGACAGCTGAATTAAAACCGAGTTCAGCAGAACTCTGCAGCTCAGGAGAAACGTTTAGCTCCCTGAAGCTGTTTGGGCTGTCAAATTTTAATTATACTGAGGAGGAAGTAGCAACAAAAGTGTTAAAGCCTTGAACAAACAATGACAAACACACACAGACCTTTACACAGTTACTGTCAGTGTGTGTCTAGAGATAAGAAACAACACACAGGAGGACATGTTGTCTGTCTTCACTCAGAGACACAGGACAACACTCCTGACGTCTCATTAAGTCTGATTTGAATGGCACACTGTCCTTGTTACTCTGAATCTGACCTCAAACCAGAGCTGAGCTCTGAATGACCGACAAACGTTTCTAAACAAATTGAAACCAACTTGTTTAAGCTAAAAGAAGCTAAACTCAAGCTGTAAGCTATGAGTAGCAAAGAGCTAGCTAAAAGTCTTAAAGCAACACATAAAAGTAGCAAAACACTAGCTGAAAGTAGCAAAACGATATTAAAATATTAGTTTAAAGTAGCAAAATATGAGTTGAAAGCAGCAAAAGACTAGCTAAAAATAGAACAAAAGTAGCCAAACACTAGCTACAAGCTATAAGTAGCCACGGGCTAGTTAAAATTCAAAAGTAGCAGAAACTAGGCTAGCTAAAAGTAGCTAAAGGTAAGCTAGAAGTAACAACATGTTAGGCACATGTATCAAAACAGTAGCCAAAATTGCACAGTGATAGTTAAAAGCTAAAAATAACAGAAAGAAATAGAGTGAAAATGATGAAGCAGATTTTTAAAAGAACAATGTTTTAGATTTACATTCATTAATATGAGTAAATACTTCTGAAATTAAATATTTTCACACAACACAACACCCGTTTCCTGGAGGAGCTGAAGGTTTTGATATATGAACAGCTAAAATAGCACAAAGTCTGCAGTTTTCAGATTGCTAAAACAAAATATGGAAGAAAACAATTCTGAATCAGAACAATAAACAAGAAATTGTCATAAATTTAACATCATTACAACTATTTCTATCTTTTAACTGTTGGTATGGATGTTGAATTGTTTTTAGTTCTTGTAGAATTTAAACAGAACGTTTGTAAAGAAACTAAACCTTTAATTCAAACCACGTTGCCCTGAGTGAGATTCAGGAACAATTTACATGAAAACAAACATTTCTCACGAGTTTTTGGAGGAAAATACAGTTTGAGGATCATTTCAAATGAAATAAAAATATATAACTGAACAATTTAAGCCTTTCAGTCAGTTTTGGTCACATTTAATGTGCATTTTCTTTTATCGCAATGACTAAAATTAAATGACTTTGTTCATAAAACTTTAGAGTTGGGTCAGACAGCGACAGACTAAAGAACTCGTTGGTTTTAAGCTGCACCTCTGGCTGCACCCAGATGAGAGCAGAACAATCTGAGGATCTGTGAATAATTTACAGGGTTTTTTTTAGACTTTATGCAACTTTTTCTTAAACAAGACTGAATCGGGGAGGGCATTAGTTCACCTATTAAAGCTAATAACACAGATGTAAACCCTGTTTGACCTCTAATAGAAATTCAGTCCACAAAAAGAAAAAAAAAAAAAATCTGTTGTTGATTTTGAAAGATTGCTAAAAAAAAAAAAAAAAAAAAACGAGTCTGGGAATGTCTAACATATTTAATTCAGAGTACATTTATTTTATGTGAATAATTTCACTCTTTGGTTTACAAACATAGATTTTTTTTTTAGGCTTTCATTGTGTTTTAAAAGTGAGAACACCATAAAGGAATGTTTGTTCATCACGTCACAGATTTGGTGGGTTTTTTTTTTAATTTAATTAATTTTATAAGAGCATATTCCTAAAAATAAAACACAAAAGTTCAGCTGCTGTCAGAGCATTACTAACAAACTTCCATCAGAGCCTCAAAACACATGAAAGTTCAACTTAATTTAATGTTATTACAAAAAAATACACATTTAAACATCCATCCATCCATTATCTTTTACTCACTTCTTCAATTTTGGGTCACTGGGGTCACCGGTGCCCATGTCCAGCAATCACTGTGCGGGGGGCGGGGTACACCCTGGACGGGTCGCAAGTCCATCACAGGGACACATAGAGACAAACAAGACAAACAACCATTCACTCTGTCATTCACACCAAGGGACAATTTAGAGTTACCAATCAGCCTAACATGCATGTTTTTAGTCTGTGGGAAGAAACCGGAGTACCTGGAAAAACCCACGCATGCACGGAGAGAACATGCAAACTCCACCCAGGAAGGCTCCCCGACCGGGATTTGAGCCAGGGACCTGCTCGCTGTGAGACAGCAGCTCTGCCAGTTGTGCCACCGTGCTGCCCCACATTTAAACAGTTTTCCTTATCATTTCTCCTTATGTCGCTGTTTTTCATTTTAATCAGGTGGCTTTAAGAAACTTTGCCTTTGCAAGGACTTTGTCTAAACCAATAAAATAAAATAAAAGTCACCTTCATGTTAATATTTGAGAAAACTTTTCCACACATTGAAAGGAAAAAGTTAATCAATATTCTCTTTCATTGAGCTAATACTTCATGTGCATGACTTTAGAAAAGGGGGAAGTGTACCCAGCCTGGCTTGGAGGCTCTTTTTTTTTTTTTTTTGTCTTCCTGCTTTTTATTTTTCCAGTAGTAAGTGCTATTAACCTAACCACCATCTGTACGGCTGCCAGGAAAGCAGCGGATCAAAACCACGTCTGGAGGGGAAAACAGCAGCTAACAGCAATAATGACCTCAGTCTCCATAAGCTGGCCTCCTGATGACAGAAACTATGATACGTATATTGTGGCTCTCTTTCCTGAACGAGCTCATTTATGGGGTAAAAGCAGCCACAGCTACAGAAAGCAAGCCTCTTTTTACAGACACTAGAAGTTCACAGGAAATTTATAAAGTTTACTAACCTTTTAAATGGAGTAACATTGATATTTAATGGACACTATGATAACTTGGAGAGCATTTTGCATGTCTGCTGAAAGAGATGTTTGTGTTTCTTCAAAAAAAAAAAAAAAAGAAGCAAACCACAAAACTAGAATTCTTAATGTTTGTGTTTGAGCATGTTGATCCGTTAATGGTGCAAATCTCTGATCTGATGAAGTTTTCTTCTAACGTCGTGAGAAGAAAACATTTGAGGAAAACTTTTTATCCACGGTGCAGAAGTAAGTTTTATTCCAGATTATTCTCTTCTATACTAATTCTTGAACTTTTTGTGAAAACTCTTCTGACCTTTTTTTGTCATTGAACCTATTTTTGTTCACCAAAGCTCTGTCCTAGATTTTCTGCTCACCTCACCTGCTCCCTGCTCTTTATCAGCACACCTGCACACTATTACATGTCACTGACTATCTGTCTCCAGGTGGCCACTTTAAATCAGCGTTTGTCCTTCGGAGTTCTTCATCCAGCTCTTTTCAGAGCTGTTTACGGATTTCACCTGCACGGTCGAGTTTTATTTATTTATTTATTTATTTATTTATTTATTTATTTATTTATTCTCTCTGCTGCCCATGTCTTCCTAACTGCACAAAGAACGAGCAGGAAACACAAAAAGACTCACGTGGTCCACGCTGTTCCACTGACCGGAGACCTCCATGTGCACGTGTGAAAGATGAGTCTCTCCTGTTTTGTTGTTAGTTTTCTACAAAGAATATTAAAGTGTCAAACTGTGAGAGACATGCAGGACAAAACAGCTGCTGAAAGGGTTTATCTGAGAAGGGCCCACCTCGTCTGTTCTGTCCAGGACCCGAGTCTCTCCAGCTCTGCTCTTTATCGTCTTCGTGGACTCGTTGTGATAGCTGGGTCGAAGATCCAGTGATGATGAAGATAATTTAGCATTCTCTGTGGTGATCTGATGAATACATGGTTGGATCTATCTTGTTATTATTGTTTCATATAAAAACACACAAACACATATATGGTATATAAGTATATAAATACATACAAAACACATACAGTATATAAATATATATGTATATACATACATAAGCACACACAAACACATATATATATAAATATATATACATATATACATACCTACACACAAACACATACCAGTATATATAACTATATACATACATACACTCACACACACACACCATCACACACACACACACACACACACACACACACACACACACACACAC
>NC_056507.1:12460814-12492948 GCF_014905685.2 Nematolebias whitei | reverse complement strand
AGAGAGAGAGAGAGAGAGAGAGAGAGACAGAGACAGAGAGACAGAGACAGAGAGACAGAGAGAGAGAGAGAGAGAGAGAGACAGAGACAGAGACAGAGACAGAGAGAGAGAGAGAGAGAGAGAGAGAGAGAGGTTGTTGTTTGTGTCCTTTGTCTCTGTGTCCCTGTGATGGACTGAGACCTGTCCATGGTGTACCCCTCCTCTTGCACAGTGATAGCTGGAGATATGGGCACCAGTGAACCCTGTGAACCCCCCCCCCCCAAAAAAAAAAAAAAAAAAAAAAAAAAAAACAACAACAAACAAAAAAACGAAGACTCGGGTAAAGATAATGGATGGATGGATGGATGGATGGATAGATGGTCTCTGTATGTTTCCTTTTTTGTCTTTTAATGCTTTACATGTGTTTTTGTTTTCTCATGCATAGTTTTTTTGCTTTGTTTTTGTCTTTTTATGCTTTTGTTTTGTTTTTTGACATCTCCTTGGCCTTTTTCCATCTTTCTGTTTTTCCGTTTTTCATCCTCCTCCAAGTGTCTGTTCATTTTCTTCAAATCTTATTAGTATATTTTCTTTATCATTTAATATTAAATTTGATTTCCCTTTTTTTTTACCAGCTCTTAGCATTCACTTTGCTTTTTATTCTTACAGAAACTGCAACCTTTTCTATTTCCGTTTGATTTATAGAAGCTAAATAAAAATCTATAATTTATTAAACTTGATTCTTGTGGCTTTGAACAACATATAAAGCGGGACAAAATATAATCTGATTTCTGAGTTTGTTTGTTGCATTTTGTTGTTTGATTTTAAAAAAGCAGTTTCTTAATGTTCGACGCATTTTGTGAGCATTTTGGCCTATAAAATTTGAAACGACTGTAGTTTATAAACAGCCAGTGAGCGGTTTGTTTCTTTTATTTTAGGCCCTCTTCTGTGTTTGCATGGATGTGTAATTGTGAACGGGATTATTCATGGTTTCATTAAACATTCCCTCTTGGAACAGCCATTAAATCTGTAGAAAACTTTTTAGGCCTCTGGCTTCAGCACCTTCTCCCTGATGTCATTATGAAGTATTTGCACTTTTCTCCACTAAGCTGGTTCTTGTACGAAGCAAGTGACTCCATGTCTTTTGAGACCTGAAATCCAGTCAGGCAGAAGTGGCTCAACTCGCCACTGCTGTCAGGGATTATTGTTTCAGAAGTTGGATGGGGTTTTATCGTAAAATAACAAATTAACCTAAATTAGAACTCGATTAGAGCCGTTAGAAGCAAACTGTTACTGAATGATTGTGTCTGTCAGAAGCAAAGAAAGAGTTAAATGCCAGAGTACAAATCATTGGTGAAACTCTGAGTGAAATAGTTTTAATGTTTTCATTAGTTTTATCTCTTGACTGCATCATGGCTTCTTCAAACACCAGACAAATGGTTTCTGCTTAGCAGGATTTTTAACTTTTGGGTTATATTTATTTGTGTTTTCTGTTACTTAAATGCAATGGTATAAAAGCTTTTTCTTCATGAGCCAAAGTCTAAATACCAAAAATCCTATTAAATCTATTTAAGTTAGTTTACAGTTTTGTTACGTATTTGCTGGTGTACAAACTTTGGGTCAGAGGTGGCCAAGCCGAGACGTGAAGGTGCAGAGGAAACCTGATATTTATTAAAGTAAATGTTTTTAAACCGACCGCCCGTACAGTGAGCTGGAGGAAGAGAAACAACCAAATGGTGCAATAATGCTCGTTGGGGAAAGGGATTTACTCTGATTTTTAATGAAAGGAGCTTAGACTTTCAGCCAGATATGTGTTAGACTAGGACGTGTTTTGGATCTGATAATTAATGTTGTTGTTTTTTTAAAACTTTTTTTAATATAAGATTTTAGCATCAATTATTCGTCTCACGCCTTTCATTTTGACATTAACACAAGCTTTCTCAAATAAAAAGAGGTACTGGTTTTGATGTGAAAGAAGGGTCAGTCCATTCCAAATCCATCCCCCAAAAAAGAAAAATTTAAACCGACCATCTCAGGTTTTGATTAAACTTGGCATATTTGTTCATTGCAATCCCATATCTCAAATTTTAAGTCAATCAGACCAATGGTTCCAGAGATCCAGTCCCCTATTGTTTTCAATTTTTGACAAAAATGGTTGTGGTCGCTGTTATTCCACCAAAATAATCCCAGGAACCACTGGGTCAGTGTTCACAAACCTGGTGTCATTGGAAAGGGAATTTGATCAGGATTCCAAACCTTTCTGATGCCAGATTAAGGTCCATTGACCTTCCTATGACCTTGAAATTGACTTTGTAGATCACGTGACCTTGAGTTGACATTTCCTGAAATTAAATCCCCAGCTTGTTATATAAAATACTTACAAATTTCCAAAGGATAATATTTTTAGTTTAGGAGCTATTTTGATTATTAAAATAACAACCTATAAGCAGAAATAAGCCATAAATGCATTATAATTGTGCATAATTCCATGAATATGTACTGTATCTATGGACCAAAATGATATTGGCTTGTAACAAACATTAAATTTACATTTTGTTATTTTTGTGTAAAAGTTTTAGAAGTTACAACAAGGATTGTGTGGTTATCAAAGTAAACCATTTACCATTAGATCCTACCAATAATGCTATGAACAAAATCTTAATTAGTAAATCTCAATTTCAGTGAATGATATTATCTTCAATACATATTCATGTTTGATTAATGACCCTTCTTCATAGCTGTCAAATACTTTGTCTGCAGTCAGATTTATTCACTTGTTCCTGACTTGTTTCACAGCTGTGTAATTCTAGCTTTGTACTTTTGCTCAGACAGCACGTCCTCACATATCTGAAGATGCAAGTGAGGGTGAATCAATTACACACAGTGTCATTTAATGGTGTCATGTTCTCCTTTAGTTAGAAACTTTGGCTTTGTCTGCAAAGCTATGCCGGGTGAATGTCATTTTGTTGACAAACTGTGCCGTTCTGTGCCAAATGCTATTTCTTTACTAAAACATCTTTTACTTTGCTGTAGTTTACTTGAGCAGCATGAACCTTTGCACAGATAATGTCTACATGTGAATGTATTGTTTTCTAGTCTTCTTCATATTTTCAAAGGGGGTTTATATTATATAGGAATAGTTTTTTTCTGTGTTCAATCTAGGGATGCATGATATTATCGGCATGGTATCAGTATCGGCCAGTATTAGCAATAAAGTTAAATATCAGACATCGGCCATTCCATCAGTATAACTCACTGATATAAAAGGCGTTTCAAGTTTATTTTTAATTTTAGAAACTGTCAAGTTTATATATCAATGCACTACTACTTATGCACTTTTCACTTGTCAGGTGTGAACAAGTTGAGTTTAGATTTGTGGAAATTTACAAATTTGCACTGTTCGAGTGTTGTCATTGTGTTAGAGAGAGTAAAAGTCATGAATAAATTTGACATTAAACATAATCCAAGTTGAAGTGTTGCATCATTTTCATCCCTCTTTTTGACAACTGCGTTTGGTAGCAGGCCACAATGACAAAGACCATGCAGAATAATGTAGTATTTTAATTCCACAGCAGAGAAAGTTATATAGTCTCTGTAAGTAGGTGTATAGGGAAAAATATCAGTATTGGTATCGGTTATCGGGCGAATACGTTTTAACATATTGGCATATCGGATATCAGCCAAAAATCCAATATCGTGCATCTGTTCAATCCTCATTTTCTGTGAAACAGTAGCATCTGCTGTGATGCTTACACTTCTAATGGAATCTCACAAATGTTAACGTTTTATATATATCAAGATAATTCAGACAGTTTGTAATTGCTGAGAAACACTCAACTTCATTTGGGCATATTATTTCTGAGCTGGGATATCAAGGCTCCCCATAGGGTTTGTGTTCAGCCTAATATTCAGCAGTGGTTGGCACTTAAACCAAAATTTCACAGGTAGAGTTCGTACTGACCATTAAAAACCTTGACACATACAGAACGACTGTTTATGTTTTTGGTTGTATTTATTTTTTTTCTGTAATTGAGCCCAAAAATTATTTGCACGCTTATGTTTTTTCTTCATCTTAGCTGTTCTGGTTATTTCCACAAAAAAAAGGCCAAAATTGAGATGTCAAACAACAGAAAATAGAAATAGAAAAATCTTGGTTCATCCTGATTTAATGTCAAAGATTTTGTAAAGGTTAATAATTTCTGCAGAGTTCAGCCTTGAGCTTGAAACCAATGTCAGTAAAACAGTCATGTCTGAAGTTTTGACATCGCTTGACATGAAGCGCTTATCCACAAAAAATGAAGAAAACTAGATTGTTGAATGTCATTGTTAGATAAAGATATCTGGTGGCTCTTCATGCTCAAAGAGCTGTCAAGACTTTTAATGTATGTGAAATAAACAAAAAGAAATTTGAGCATTTTGAAAAATTTGAATGATTTAGAAATATCCATTTTCTGTGGTTTCTGGGGTCACAGGACACCCAGACAACCCTGTCTTCAACGACACTATCCAGCTCCTCCAGAGCCACCTGTAGACATCCTATTCAGCTACTTGAAACACATCTGCTGACTTTTTTCAATGAAGAGGAGTGACGGCTCTATTCTGAGCTCACCCCCGGATGACAGAGCTCGTCACCTTATCTCTAAGGCTGAGCCTGGCCACTTTACAGAGGAAGCTCATTTCAGCTGCTTCTATCCAGGATCTTGCTCTTTGGTCACATCCCACATCTTATAAATGAGGGCTAGAACAAAGATGGAACAGTAAATACAGAGCTTTGACTTTTGACTCAGTTTCTTTAGAGATGGACCAAATCAGCACCCTCCAGATCTCCTGCTCCATCCTACCATCACTCAACAATAAGCCTCCCAGATACATGAACTCATTCGCATGAGGCAAAGACTCGCCCCAACTCCAAAGGATCATTCCACCTTTTTAAGGTTGAGAACCATGACCTCAAACTTAGAGGAGCTGACTCTAATCCCAGCCGCAATCTGCTTGCAGCACACGCTAAAGGCTAGTTCGAAGACACCAACAGAACCACATCATTTGCAAACAGCAGAGATGACTGCTACTGACTCCTATTCACTACTGCACCTTGACATCCTGTCCACAAACGCCACGAACAGGATCAGAGACAACAGACAGCCCTGGTGGAATCCAGCCTTCTATAGATGCATGCAATTTCAATTGAACCTTTATTTATACAGGTTAGTCTCATTGAGCCTCGAGTACTCATTTACAAGAGAGACCTGTTTTAAACGAAGAACTCAGATAACAACAGTAGACAGTCATAAAAAAGCATAAAAATGAAAAGTAAATGGAAGAAATGATTTTAAAAAACAGCTCCATTATAAAGCGATATAAAACACTAAAAACAGGAACATGTCTGCATTGTTTTTTTCCATGAACTTAGCAGTTGTTTAAAGTCACTTAGAGAGGTCAAGGTTGAGAGCTTCAGATCTATTTGCAAGATAGTCCAGGAAACAAGAGCAGAGTAGGAGAAGGCCCTTTTGCCAAGTTCGGTCCACACTGAGGGGGCACTGCAAGTAATAATGTCCTGAGAGCGCACGCTGTAGCTGCACTCACGTAGTGACATGTAGGAGGAGATATATGAAGGCAGCAGACCAAGGAGTGAGTTAAAGATGAAAATGCACCAGAGAGAGTCTGCGTGAAGTTAATAATGACCAGTTAACCAGTGAATACATGATGTAGTGATGGGTACAGTACAGCCAGTTATGAATCTTAGCGCACCATGATAGACAGCATCCAGCATCTGCAGGGTGCTTGTAGGGGCGTTCATGTAAATAATGTCACCATAGTCAATGAAGGCAAGGAAAGTCGCAGTTACAAGGTGTTTCCTAGCGTTCAGAGTTAGACAGGATTTATTTTTGAAAAAGAAACCCAGTTTAATTTTCAGTTTCTTTCCCAAGTTTTCGACATGAGGCTTAAAAGAGAGATGCAAATCGACCAAAATACCCAAGTATTTGTAAGAATTGACATTCAATAGGAACACCATTCGCAGATAAAATAGAAGGAAGGACTGCTGGTACCGACTTCCTGTTTGAAAACAACATCCCTTTGGTTTTGTCAGCGTTTAGTACAAGTTTGAGACGGAACAAATCTGACTAGATGATCTCAAAAGCAGACTAAAAACATTAGCAACTGTTTTAGCTGATAAAATGCTTGTAGACACACGAGTCAAACTCCCATGACCTCCTTAATTCTACAAGGGTGAAAACAACCAGCAAATCTGAGATTGGACACATTGTTGGAGACACTTTTCCAACTCTGGATTTAGCATCAATTTCCAATTACTAAAAGTGCTGTGTTGTCATCATTGTATGTTCCCATACAAATGGTGAAACTGGTTCTCTGCATTTAACCCATCACACCTGGGATACACCCAGGTGGAGCAGTGGTAAACTGCCCAGGCAGCAATTAGGGATTAGGTGTCTTGCTCAGAGACACCACAACATGTGGGAACGGTTGGGGATCGAACCTGGGACTTTCGGGTCCTGAGTCAGCTGCCCTACCTCTACCCCATCTCGGCTTGATGCTTCATTGAATATCCAGACATACTGAATGACAAATAAGAAATTGCTTTACAAATGTCTGAAGTCTAAGAGCAGCAGCTGTTTGAAAATATAAAAATAATGTTCCTAAAGTACACCGAGCCGGTGCTGTCTGTGTCAGTTCTATGGACTTATCAGAGATATTTTAAATGTTTTTTTTTTTAAACATCATAACTCCATTGAATCTTTTAACGGTTGTCTGTGGAATTCCAGTTTGCTTTTATCTTCTCCCTCTGCTCCGAACCC
This sequence comes from Nematolebias whitei, assembly GCF_014905685.2. Classification (NCBI taxonomy): domain Eukaryota; kingdom Metazoa; phylum Chordata; class Actinopteri; order Cyprinodontiformes; family Rivulidae; genus Nematolebias; species Nematolebias whitei. The sequence goes on along the minus strand of NC_056507.1, from coordinate 12,486,157 downwards.
TCGAGATGTTAATCTCAGACCATTCCATGCTGGCGTTTGCTCCTTACTGGTGCCTGTGGGGCAAAGAAAAAAGTTGCTGCACAAGCTGTCACTTCCTGGAATAAGCGTTTGACTTATAAGGGGGTGTCAGTGCATATATCAGTTTAGAGGGGGGGAAGCAGCAGGACAAAAATACACCCAGGGGGCCAGGCGGCACCGCTACCGGCTGACCTGATGGACTGCTGTCAGATGAGAAAGGCCAAGTTGGGTTTGAGCGTGTCAGAGGATTTTCCAACCAGTTGAAGGCTTGAGTTGTTCAGGAGTTCTTCTCACTTTTAGTGGTCAGTTTGATATTCATTAAGCAGATGAGGTCTTTTGTAATTGTTGAAAAATAATCCTATATTTAGCTTTAGGAGCTGAGAGTTTTCCGCCCAAAATACTCGAAGCGCTAACAGATCAGGCAGGATCTTTGTTTAAACCATTAGCAAGCAAGGTAGGTATCTGCTCCTTTATGGAATGCTAGTTTCACATATTTAGCTGTTAAAAACCACTGATATGACATGGAATGTGGTAAATCAGTGATTTATTGAGAAGGAACAATCTTTAAGCACATTAAGCTTCTTTTCCGTTTACTTTTCGTAAACTTTTGCAGTTTTAAAATCTCAATAAACCTTTATTGAGTTTTAATCTGTAGACTTTAAGCTAATTTGTTTCTGTTTCAGTCTGAAAAAAATTACAATAAGTTTAAACTCTTCTGGTCAAACCGTTGTTGTATCTGGCCTTGAATGTTTCTGAAACACTTTTCTTTTGTGGCGTTAACTTCAAGTTTACAGATTTCTCCATTTGACTGAATTTCAGTGGTTTTTTTGTTTGTTTTTTTTTGGCGAATTTGGCAAAGATACAACACTGCACACATTCACCACAGGGGTCTAATTTTGTCATCCGCTAAAATCCCATATACCTCTCCAGGACATGCAGGGGTCCAAATCCTGCTTCATAAGTTGAAAGGCTTAGAGAAACATAAAGTCTAGACAATCTTTTTATTTTAAAACTGTGGAACAAACACAAATTGCCAGAATATTAAAATATCACATCCAGCAGGTTTTTTTTGCCTGATGGTCAAACAAGTAGTTTCAACTCAAAACCCTCTTAAACTCACTGTAGTTGCGTCATTCAGTTGCTGTGCAATGTGCACACACCAGCAGGTTGAAGGTGTAATCTGAGCCCTAATTACTGCACTGGGAGGATTAAGAGTTTGATTTCATGGCTCACGTGAACCAATTAAAGCTTCTCTGAGCCCAACTAAACATATGGCGTTAAAGCCGCGCAGCAGTAATCTGTGCTGTAGAGCCTTTACTCAACAGCAAGATTAGTCTCAGCAGAAGGGCTCCAGTTTGAACTTGTTGTGATTTGTATCACTAAGATGGGATGGAAAATGTTTTTCTTTCCCAAACATACATTTCATTTAGTGTCAGTTACCAAAAAAAGAGATAAAAGCAATGCAAATCATTAGCAGTCACGGGGAAATGTGTAGGAACTTTACTAAAATCAGAATATCTCATTTGAGTTGCAAACGTTTAACACATCAATACATTTCTTGATTCATCGGAGCATACAGGAAAACAAATCTTACTAAATGAATGGAACATATAACCCGAAACCCAAAGAAAAATGTCAGAAAGTTTAGTCAATTATTAGCAAGGATAACTTTACAGGATTACACAAAAATCTGGCTAATAAAAGTAAAATACAATGTAACAACTAGGGATGACTCAAACTTTGTACAGAGCCCTGTAAGTGACACGTGTTGCGATAAACATAAAGATCTGCGAAGTCATTATCCTCGGGTTAGTAAACCGTACACACAGATCGATGACTTTGTGCAGCAGGTTTTGTGCTGAGCTGACGGGGTTGACCTACACGGGAAACAGAAATCAACACAACAGCCCTTGAAGTGACTTAACAACCTGATTAGTCCTCATTGAGAGAATGAACCCAGAGGTTTATCTGTTGTTCATTCTTTTCTTTTCTTTTTTTAAATAAATACATTTTTTTTAATTTTCCGTTTTTAAGAACAAAACACAACACAAAACAAAAGCTCAGCAGCGCAGTCCGAAAGAGAAACCAAAGAAAGTTAGGGGGTTTACATATTTTCATCTTTTTTTTTTTTTTGTCCAATCTAAGAGTTAATAAATGCTCGAGACAAGATGGTGGGCACGTGTTCTTCAGTAAAGTCCAAGAAGGGTTTCCATATGCATCTGAAAATATCAGTCGTTGAGTGGACGAGGCATGTTGGAAAGTCAAGTGATGTATTCCAAAATAAGCTTCCTGCACCCAAAAACAGTAGGCGACTTAATGGAAATCCATTGCAGTAAAATATTCTTTCGAGCACAAAAGGTTAGAATATTATACAACTTATTCAAGTTTTTGTTTTTAATACAACATGTTTACTTGATAGACCAAGGAGGAGAGAAACTGGATCAAGACAGATGTTAATTTGGATAATTTTCCTGATTTCAACCAGAATAGATTCCCAGTATACCTGGATCTTGGGGCATGACCAAAGGCAGTGTGTGAGGCTGCCTTCATGCATTTTACATTTAGGGCAAAGTGAAGAAGACCCGGGTTTAAACTACCTGGTTTGGGTCCAAGTGAGCTCTACGCAGTATTTAAGTTGCAGAGCCCAGGAGCGATTACAAATAGTATTTTTCCTGGCAGAGTTCCAGATACTCCACATTTCTTCAGTAATCTCAATATTCAGTTCTCTTCCACAGGTCTGGGCCAGAGTTGGCGAGTCAGACTTATACTTTCATTTTAATGTTTTATACCACAAACTAAGTGACGCTTCACAAGTTCTGAAAAACAGTTTTTCAATGGCCGAGATCTCAGTGTCGTCAAGTAAATTTGTTTCTTTTTTAATCAAATCTCTTTATTTGGGAAAAAAATGGAAGAGATTGTTTTTCCCTATTCCAAAAGTTATTGTTCATTCTTTAACAGAATGATGTTTGCTGGCAAATTGAGACATTTATTTCAACACCTGCTCTTGTTGTGCTCCATACTGTTCTTTCTTTTCTTTGCACCGAACTGTATGAAAAAGTCAGAAGCAGCCATGGAATCAGCCAGAAATGGCCACAGATCTGGTGGCACGTATACTGACTCCACATCACATCCAAAAACAAAAATATGCTTTGGAGAAATTTAGCAGCTAAACCACTGCCACTTATAAGCCTCACTACCAAATCTTTCCTTTTAAGGTCATTTCTGTTTACCAACTCTCCCATACAACCTTTGTACCAAACACCACAATCTCCATCATGCCTTTTATTATCAAACTGTATTCACGGAAACAACCTGTGTGATCTGATAATGATAAAGGAATAATTTAATCAGCACTCCCTGTTGATTGCCTGCTGCACACACACCTTGTTATCTTACCTTCTTTATGAGACATCTGAAAGGTCAACTCCATTTAATTAGAGATCTTAAAGGCAGCATTCTTCTTCTGTGGTACGTATGAACATCATTTTGTGGACATTTCAATGCATCAGTGGTGTTTTAGATCAGTTTTTAGTCACCCCTTTCTACGATTGTTTGATTAAACAACTCCACACCAGCTTTGTTTCTATAAACCTCCCAGGATGGGAAGCGCAACATCTTCAGCTACAGAATAGAAGACTAGTAGTTTTGTTTTTAAATGTTTTTTTATTTTTATTTTCTAATCCATTGTCAGAGATGATCGGTACAACTTACTTGGTGATCTTTTGCTGTTGCTGGCAGGTTAATACAAATGGTTTATGCCTGATCAAATAGTTTGGCAGCGTTCTGGGAAAATACACTCTTATCACAAAGACTTGAGTTACAAATACAATTTAAAAAGATGTTCAAATAAGAACATTTGACTTTACATTTAGCTTTTTTTGTGTGTTTGGATTGAGGCACTTCCCTAAATTTGAGGAAAAGTTATTTTCAGTTTAACAGTTTTTGCTTGAAAATGGTTTAGATTTTTTCCCTCTGTGTGAATCTGAAGTGATTTTCATGCATTTAAATTGTGTCTATCTAAAATTCTCAACTGTCCTCTGATCTTTACATCAAAAACATTTGACTGGATGAAAATAATTTTTCCTTTGCTGATGTTTGACAGTTGGAGACAGTATTTTTGATTTAAATCAAGATTTCTGCCCGCAGATTCCTACAGAAGTCTCATTCATCAGTTTCTAAATGCAACCATTGACCTTATTCTCATCATATCTTCCTGTAAGATCAGAGGCTGTTCTTTCTTCAGTCTCAGTGTGAGGAGGTTTTGTTAGATGCTTTGTTCAGAGCCACTTAAATACAACATATATTTAAAAAAACATTACATAAGAAGCAATTATTTGTATCAAAGGCCAAAAATGTAACGTACTGGTCATCATGTGATATTTTTAATGTCCTTTAGAGGCTCAGTGATGATGGTTCTTGTCTGTTTTTGTTTCTAATAATCATTTCCTGTTTGGGTTATTTTTACTGTCAATAATAAACCATCCATTATCTCCATCCATTATCTTTACCCGTTTATTCCATTTTGGGTCACGGGGGTCGCTGGTGCCCATGTCCAGCAATCACTGTGCGAGGGGCGGGGTACACCCTGGACGGGTCGCAAGTCCATCACAGGGACACATAGAGACAAACGAGACAAACAACCATTCACTCTCTCACTCACACCTAGGGACAATTTAGAGTTACCAATCAGCCTAACATGCATGTTTTTGGTCTGTGGGAGGAAACCGGAGCACCCGGAGAAAACCCACGCATGCACGGAGAGAACATGCAAACTCCACCCAGAAAGGCCCCTGGACCGGGGTTTGAACCAAGGACCTTCTCGCTGAGAGGCAGCAGCTCTACCAGTTGCGCCACCGTGCTGCCCTCAATAATAAACCTTTTTATTAAAATTAGTTTTAATTTGTAATACATGTGTCAATTAAAGTAACTCAGACTTGTGCAGATTTGCAGTGACAAAGACAGAAATAGCTTAATGTGTCTGTACTTCCTGTCATCAGTGACCCACTTCTCTGCTCTGCAGTCAGCCGTCCAGGGAATAAGAAAAATGTCAGTGATGGGAGTGTGGTCCCTCTTACAGCCTCTTATCTCAGGGTTAAGTACGGGTGTGTCTCTTTGAGCTATGGAACTGTCTGATGTGGTCAGATATTCACTAAAATGTTCCCCCTTGAGTTGAAGTTTTCAGCAGTTCAAGTGTTTACTTAGTTTTTTTTTGTTTTGTCTTCCTCTGTACTTTAGGAAAATTGAAAAAGGGTATAAAATGAAAGTCTTAAATTCAGTAACAGCCGCTTTTTCCAGCAACGTCAATTATTTTAAATGTAGATAAGAAGAAAAATATAATTAAAAAACCAACCACCTCAATTATTTGAGAAAACTGATTTCAATTTTTTTTTTTTATTTGCTTAAAAGTAAAGTTTCCTCAAATGGCGGCCACCATTGTGCCTGGTGGTGGATAATGTTGCTCCCCCCACTCCACTCTCTCCAACACTCTGCTGCTCTGCGCTGCCTTGGAGAAGAAAAAAATACACCAAACTACTCTGTTATAACTCCTTCTCACTTTAATATCTTGCACCAAAATCATTAGTATTTACTTACATTCCTTGTTCAAATCCAGCTAGGGCTTGGCGATATGGACCAAAATGAATATCTTAATATTTTCAAGATAAATCGCGATATACGAAATATATCTTGATATTTTTTTTCTTTCAATAAAGTAATAACAAAAATATATTTCTGAGTCAAAGCTTTGTCCCAGTTGTCACACAGGCACATATAGTAAACAGCTGTAAATGTACAATATAAATGTCTAAAAAATAAACTATTAACATATATTAGTTTATTTTTTAGACCTTTATTTACATATATTAAATAATAATCCTCTTAAGCTGCGCTGCCTTCATGATGTTAGTAAGCGTGTGTTAAACGGCAGCTGCAGCTCCGACTGACTTCAGCCTCCTTCCCTGAAATCAACATTAAGCAGCAGCTTAACATATCGCTAAGACACAGTCCCGGTCTCAGCTGTGGAACAAGACGGCTAAAGCATTAGCCGTCTTGTTAGCTGCTAAGGACCATGTTTTTAGCGATATGATAAGCTGCTGATTTATTAATGTCACCACCTCTCACTGTTTAGCAGCAGGTGGCTTTTCAAGTATAACACTACAGTATATTGCTTATAGCAATATTCATTCAACCTTTATTTAGACAGGTAAATCCCACTGAGCCTCGAGGACTCATTTACAAGAGAGACCTGAATCTAATATCGCAAAAAATATATATTTAGATATTTTTTAAATATTGAGATATTGCCCAACTCTAATTCCAGCCCAGAAAAATTTATCTTAAAAACTACAAACATTCATTGTTCAAATCCCTCAGTGAAGATGGACATCAGCGTACCGCTTGGGTTCAAACAAAAAAACATGCTTTTTGAGGCCATGTTGGTTTATTAAGGAGAAGGAATGTTCACGTGTTTCTGTGTGAGGACAGGAAGACGTGTTCATGTTGGTGATCAACTGATCATCAGATGATTGTGTGCTAAAAAATAAATTTAGATTTTACTTGAGCTTTAACCACTCAGGGCTTTGAGCGTGATTGAAACTGGTTTTAACTGGCCTTTTCATTTATTTTGCCCTTTGACAACAACCCCCCCCCCCCTTTTTTTTTTCCCCCTCAAGATACAACCACAGCGTCCGCCTTGTTGTAATTTTAGATCACCAGTTTACTTGTGGGAACTTTTGCACCGTCACACCAGTCAAAGCTCGGAGGTTCACACATCAGTTCATTTCAGTTGTTCCCTGATCCCGGCTCAACCACAGATGACAAAACCATTTGTCAGGTTTGCTCTGTTCTCTGGAAATACATTGCACACGAGAGCTGCTCAGATCATTGATCAATTTTTATCGATCGATATTTTTTCTTTGGCTTTTAGTCAACTGGACATCTTGAATTTGTTTTATTTATTTATTATTAATTCTCTATATTTTGGGGGGATTTCATCGTGTTTGAGTTTGTTGCATTTGTATTATTTATTGATTTTATACCTTCCAGTACAGCTCTTTGGTTACAAAGAGTTGGGTTTATTTAAAAAAACAATACCAATATAGTTTTAAGAAAAGTTAAAACAAAAATAATTTAGGACTTTTTTGCATTTGTAAAGAGTTAAGCCTCATCATGTGTTCTGGTAAAACAATAAATAAATAAATAATGGCAGCAGTAGTTTATGCAAAAGGTGTTTTAAAACATTCTGAATGTGACCTTGGTTTGTCTTTAGCTCTAATGGACTGCAGGAGCCTAAATTAGCCAGTTTATACGCTGAAACCTTTTTTGAGTTTTAGAGTTCCTGCAGGTGTTCTGCAAGTGTTTTAAACATTAACAGCTTTGATTACACTAAATTATTTCCCAATAAATGTTATCTTTTGTTTGCTGTCAGAAATCAGTGAGTCAAAGGTGTATACTTGTGCGCCTGCTGGAATCCAATCTGTTGTTTTCATAGAAGTAATTAAAATATTAAAAAACGAGTAAAATGCAGAAGAACCATAATTATTCGTGGCAGGAAAAACCAAAGTAACTGTGAAATTACCCATAATGCCTGGTTTCTACAGAGTTCAGTGTCCTGGATGAGACTTCTGTTTGAAACGTTCTGTTTTTGTGCAGCACAACCTTTCACTTTTAATGATTAATAAAACTTTTTCCGAACTGGAACATCTCTGTCCTTTACAATAAAATTACTGAAAAGCTTTTATGGTCTTTTCGGTGTTGATAGTTAAATATTGAGTTTTTTTTGTTTGTTATAGTTTTGTGCTTGTTTTTGATCACTGGTGATGCTGCTGCTGTGGCTCGAGACATTTGTTAAGCTGAAACCAGCACATGTTCATGCAACCTTTTCTGATACCTTCTTGTTTCTTGATTTCTCCTAAAGGAGACGCGTGCCTCCGAGCCGAGTCGAACACTTTTGAATTCCATGAATTGCATTAGTGATCTGCACCTCGGCTCTCCCCTGTAGCCGGATGTTTCCAGTCTGATTCACCATTCCTGTCCACAGCGGGTCTTTCCAGCTCGTCTCACTTTTTCTTTACTCTTCACGTCTGGGTTGTTGACTCGGCACTGATCTCCCCTTCAGACGTGCACTAAAACAATCCACAGTCCATCGACTTCACACTGCAGTTATGCTGTAAATTAAACAAACTTGTAAATCGTTGAACAGGAAGCAGTCATTAACTTTGCACTGTTTATTGAAGGGCAACTTAAAACAGCTGAGATGGCTAAGCGTCTCGTAAAATTGTTCTTATTTACAATTCTTTTGTGTTTTCAGACTAAACGAGAGCTCAAGCAGATTATTGTCCCCGTTTTCAAAGAATCACGTCAAACAATAATCGGGGACGTTAAAAAGACATCTTGCATAAATCAAAGACTGACCACAAAATGCTTTTTCCACACTCTGAATCAAAACAAAATAACGTGAATGATTTGAGATTTTAACATTTCCTCTTTAAGTGCAGATTACTCCATTATTTCAAGTTTTGTTTATGTATGTACATCATGAAGATTTCAAGGATTAAATCTGGTAAATATTTGTTGTGCCACTTCAGAATAAGGGCCAGTTTAAAAGTGATTTATTAATGCTTTATAACTATGCTGTACATGAGTTTATAAAACATTACCAATCATTTATAAAATAATCAACATTAAAACAGTTGTTTCATTGAAGCAGGGTCACTACTTGGCAAGATCAAGTGCTTTATTTATTGAAGTCATTTATTTATGGGGCTGCAGTAGCTTGGTGGTCATTGCAGCTGTCTCGTAATCCTGAGGTTGCAGGTTCAAGCCCAGGTTTTATCAGGAAGGGCATCTGGTGTGAAACAAATCTTTCATGTGAGTTCACTCGCTGTGGCAACCCCTGAAGAAGGGAGCAGCCGAAATAAACTTTATTCAGCTCGTTTATTTGTAGTTGCTCAGTTTACTACTTTGTACTTAATTTTTTTTTTTTTTACCAAAACAGTTTTTGATCTACGAATGTGGTTACATGCAGTTAACTTACAGACACATGTTGTATATTTAAAATCTAATTTGTGAAGAAATTAATAAAAATGGATTTTGCAAAAGTGAACCTGCTTAGGTTTATGAACAATATTTATAATGTGGTTATTGATAATGCCTTATAAAGTGTTTACCAACTCATTAATATTCTGTTTATAAAGAATTATTAAATCCTCAATAATCAGGCTCTTATTTTGGAAGCGGTTCTATAATTTTCTTTTTTGTCATCTACAACTCATTTGTGACAACACACCAGCAAGGCTAAATGTGCTATTAAAGTTCAAAACAATTAAGCTTTTGAATTTGTTGTTAGTTTTGAACTCAACCACACTTTTAATAAATGTGTTTTTAAACTTTAATTTTTAGATTAACACTAACAGCACTGATGGCAACAAATAAAACACAAAATTAAAAAAAATTGCAGCAAATGTCTGTCTCTCCTTCAACGCAGATATTTTAAACCAACGGTTAATGATTATTTAACTGTTGTTTTAATATATATTTGTTTTTAATTCTGTTTGAAGCAACACAATAGATACAATGGATGCGATTAAATTTTATCAGCTTAAAATGGGTTCAAGTTGAGCGTAACATGTACCTTCAGCTTTAAGGAGCGTTACAGCTCCCGCCTCCCTCTCGTGTGGTTAAAAATTAGATCATATTTTGATGATTATGCTGAATGAAATGTTTCTTTGTTTCTGGTCCAGGGACACATTTTTCCTGCTCTATTTGTCACTTCTACGCCCTGATTGTTTGTGCCTCAGGCTGTTTGAATTGAAACCTGACTCCAAACACGCCTCCTTCTACAAAGTGATGCTCTGATGTCTGATTTCCTGCAGCACTTCAAGCGTTTTAAATGATTGCTTTGAGATCTTTTCTTACAAGGGTTGTGATTTCTGGGACTCTGGGCTGCAGAGGGCCTTTGGTTTTTGGAACGATGGCCGAGTTGTTTTGCTTCAGCCACAGCTAATGTGGCACGTCGTTAGCACTTGTTGTGTCATACCAGCTTTTCTTGAAAGATGAGTGAGACAGGAAGCTAATTATGGTCAGGAGTGACTTACCTAAAGTTTTGTAATCTTGCAAAATAGGCTCAGGGAATAAAGGATGAAACTTTTCTAATTCAGACTTGTTTTTCATCATGATCTACTTCTAAATCAAACATTTCTGTGACTGAAGCTATTGTTACACTTTTTCTCAACAATGCAAAGAAGCTCTTTTAGATAATAGCCTATTGGGTTAAATGTCAAAGTTTATTTGTCATATGTACCACATGTGGTACAAGTGGTGGAATGAAATTGTGTACACAGGGTCCCAGTTACATCCAACAAAAGTATAAATCGTAAAGAAAAACCGTAATAAGATCTAAGATATGAACTAAGAAATACGTAAGACTAAAAATACGCTAAGCACTAGTAGTACAAAAACAATATGCCAAACAACAGCAGCACGAACATGAGTCTGTGTGAGCAGATGAGTATGAATGAGCACAGCATGAAATAAATCAGCTGCATGAGATCAGCAGCATGGATAATCAGCAGCACATATCAACAATCAAGTGACATTACAGTGATTATTTCACAGTGATTATCCTGGTTAGATATTCATGAGTCTAACAGCCTCTGGGTAGAAGCTGTTCCTCAGTCTAGTGGTTCTACATTTAATGCTCTTCAACGTCCTGTCTGAGGGGAGCGGGGCAAAAAGTGTGTGCTGGGTGAGTGGTGTCCTTCATGATGCAGGTGACTCTCTTCCTGCATCTGGAGGTGTAGATGTCTGTGATGGTGGGGAGACTGACTCCAACAGTCTTCTGTGCATCCTTCACCACTCTCTGCAAAGCTTTTCTTTCTGCAGCTGTGCAGCCTCCATGCCACACGTTGATGCTGGAGCACAGGATGCTCTCCACTGCACACCTGTAGAAGGAGGTGAGGACTGAGCTTCCCAGACCAGCTCGCCTCAGCCGTCTGAGGAAGTAGAGTCTCTGATGAGCTTTCGTGATCAGGCTAGTGGTGTTGTTGCTCCAGCTGAGGTTGTCATTCAGGTCCACACCCAAGTACTTGTAGCTGGAGACCACTTCCACCGCAGCTCCTCTTATGTTCAGGGGTCACACCATTATGTAAAATGCTGATCTACAGTGATTAGTTCATAAGATGGAAAAAAAAGATGCCATTACTTTTTAGCAATAGACTCATTATTTGACTAAAAGATGATCTATTTCCTGTTTTTTGGAAAGAAAAAAAAAGAAGCTAATTTTCTTGGTTCTTTTTGGTAAATGTGTTGAATCATTTCTACACTGTATGCAAAAGTCAGGGTAATAATGTGGGTATTTTTGAACAAAACTACTGCCAAGATTAAGGTCTTTCTTTCACACATGTTCATAAAATTAGAGCTAAATTTATTATTATTTCTTTAAAATGTGACTCCACCAAAAACTACAGTGAGAAAGGAAAGGCTCTGCCTCTTCTGAAAATGTTAGTTGACAATATTTTCTAAAAACATGACGTTTTCATGAACGTTTGCCTGTTGTGCTCACAATCCTTGGTTTTGCTAAACACATTTTAGAGACTAGAGACGTGTATTAATTCTGATGTACCCAATAATTAAAATAATAAAATAAATGAATATTTTCCCCTCCATTTACAGCTGAACAGGGCTTGACTAGTTGTTCACAATGATAAATAGCCTATTAGCTTTGGTTATTTTTGCACCAAACAGAACTCGGACAACTGTAGGAGAGTGTGAGAGAGTATTTTGAAGGAACAACTATAGATATGCCAGAATGTATTCTGTTTTATGTCACATAAATTGAATATTTATACCATTTAAGGTGGAAAAGCAGATGCAATTACAATCTACTAACTTTAGTGTTTCACTTGAAGATGTGTGTGCAGGTTTACATTATTGCTTAATAAAGCTTGTCTTTTCTAGTAACTTTATCTCAAATTTAAAACCACCACAATCAATGTTCAATTAGCACATCAGCAGGGTACTCCCTCCTTATGGCTAAAAATTCTATGGCTGACACCAAATAACTTTAAAATGATGAGCGTTTAAAATTCCTGTTTTCAGACCCAGACTTTGATACTGTGACCCGCTCACAAATGTGGAAAAAGATAACCAGTTTAACCACTTCCTGTATCAAAACCACCCAGAATGCATTCTCCCAGATGTGTTTCCACAAACAAACAATATAGCTTCCAAGGTTGTGACCTTTCCCATGAAGTTTCTGTCTCAATGCACATAGTTCTGTTTTATACACAAAAGTTCCAGCTAGTTGTTTTAAATCAGGAGCCAAACAGAAAGAAGGCAGTTAGTCTCTGAGACCTGAACAAGATGTTGTATCTCATCCATTTTAATCTATTTTTTGACATTTTTTTCCTGTTCATTCTTAAATGTTTTGTTTTAAATATAAAAATCAGAAAAATAATAAAAGAAAATTTAGGAGGAAAACCAAACAAACAAAACTAGATCAAATGGATTCGTAAAGCTCTTACCAATTTTTTTAATTACAGTTTTCTTTAAAAATTGTATGATTGCTGAATACTGAATGACCACTGAAATCAGCTGAAGCTGAAACTCATCTGTTAAAGCTAAAGGAAACAGAACAAGGGCTAAAAGCTAAAGGAACAGAACACATTAGCTTAAAAACAGAACACAAGCTAAATGCTTACGGGAATAAAATGCTCTTTTTACGCAACACTAGTGAAAAGTAGCAAAAACAACTAGCTAAAAGCTAACTGATGTACAAGACAAATTAGAATCTAAAAGTAGTCAAATGTAAGTTAAGAAAAAGCAAAGGATAGCTAAAAGCCAAGGTAACAAAAGGGTAGCTAAAAGGAAAAAAAATGCAAAAGGTTAGTTACAAGCTAAAGTGGCAAAAGTCTCAAAAGGTAAACTGAAATTTTAAAAGTCTCAATACACTAAATAAAAATTATAAGAAGCAGAACGGTAGCTAAAAGTTCAAAGAAGCAGAACAGTAGCTAAAAACTGAATGTGTAAGAAAGAACAGTGACTTATGAATCAACATTCACACAACTAGATGTAAGAGGAGAAATGTGCCCCCCAAAGTTATTGTTTATTGAGTCATTAAAGAACAAAATGTTTGATTTGTTCGTTTAGCCTCTTGGCCAAAATGATGCAAACTTATCGGTCTGTGACCTGGAAAACAAGAAACAAAGCTTTGGAAGTTTTTAATCTGGCAGAGCACGAGATGCCCAGGGTGTTGGTGTGTGTTTGTAGAGGGGTGTGATGGGAAATGAGAAGCTGCCAAACTGTAAGGAAGCAGAGACCTGAGAGTCCCTCTGGGCCACTCAAAGGTTCAGAGGGAAAGTGTAGATTTCAGTGACTGGCACAGATTAAAAGATCAACCAGGTGTTGTTCTCGAGCAGCACACACCCTCGCCATGACGCCAGCAAGCACACAATGCTTTAGTTTTTAGATTAATATCATTTCAGGCTTCTTGGACAGTTTAGGTGCATGCAGAGGCCTGTCTTTGTTTGAGTTAAAGAGAAAAACAACCTCTTTAAGTTCCTGCTGGATAGCAGTTTCCATGACTGTCATAGTGAGAATAACGTGGAGAGACTTTAAGTGATTGCTACCTGATACTCAACTTTGACAGAGATGTTATCTGAGAAATGCTCAGCTTGGACTCCAGATAACTCATGTCTGTTGTTGGGGAGAGTTTGGGATGTAAAAAGAATACATGCTTAAGAATTAATTAAGCTTCAGGCCAAATTAGTCCTTTGTGTGCAGTTCAGTTTGCATGTGAAGTGCTTTAAACGTTTCTAAAACAACTTAAATCTCTGTCAGGGAATTTGTGGTCAAAGGTTATGGATGTTTTGATTATGGCTGAGAACATTTTTCCCCTCTGCCCTGAGAACAAGAAGCCCAAAACAAGCCAATTCTTATCTTTGCCCATGAACCATATGTTTGTGTAAATGAAGAGTGCTGTGTAAGAAGACTGCATCTGGCTTCAAGGACACCCCCTGAACTATATTGAACTATGAGCTGAGGGATATAAAAGTAAACACATAACGTGGCTCGTGGCTTTTTTCTATGACTGGTTTTCATGTGTATACATCTATGTTTATATATGTTATATATGTAACCTGTCCTGAAATCTGACCTAGCAAGTAAAATGACAGATATAAATCTTCACCTGCTGTGAAAGTGGTTCTTTTGCGTAAACATCAGAGAACAAGAGAATTTCTCCAACAATCACCTGAGCTTTTGTTGATGAATGTATCGTAGTAGGATTGAAGATAAGAAGGCCGCTTTATAAATTAATATACACCAGTACATCAACATCATAGGAAAAGAAAGGGAATTTTGCAATTGTCCACATCTCCTCAACTTGCATGAACAAGGTAAAACTTCTCCCAAAGAACGAGGAATCAGGAAAATATTGAAGGCTGAACAGGGAAGTGACGTCTCCCTGATGGTGGATCAGCTGTTTCATGAGTTGTTTGTTTGAGTCTGGAACAATTTGTTCAGTGAACAAGCCGCATTCGGTCTGCTGTGGGGATCTTTTTAGATTGAATTGTTTCTTTTGCCTTCTGTGTCTTGCTGAGCTACTGCTGGCGCATAACGCTGGCTGAGAAAACTGTATTTTTTTTTGTGTTCTTGCAGTGTTTGAGCTTCTCATATGAAGATAAATTAGTCTCAAAAGTAGTCTCACAAGCATACAAGAGTTGTGAAACTTGTGGTACACTTGTGGATCTTATTGTATGCACGCAAATCTCATTGTACGCTTGTCCAACTACTTTTGAGACTGATTTATCTTCATATTCTCATGACCGCTCAGCTGAGCTTCATCATAATCCTGTCAGGCAGTCGGTTGAGAATGGTCAAGGAAAATATCTTTGCTGCAGGAAAAATGGGCTCACGTTTTGTTTGAACTCTGCAGATTTGATGTGGTTGGCTGAGGGTGTGCGGTTGTGCAGAAATGTACAGTTATTGAAGTTCTACAAAATAATATGAGTGAATGAATCAACTCAAAGACCTGTGCAAGTGTTCACGGGATGTTTCCAAGTATTTGCTTTACAGTTTATAATACCAAAATAGATTCTGCTGACATGAATGACTTAAATATTTCCTCACCAGTGACCTCATGTACAAATGGTGGGTATGCATGTAAACGTGGCATACATCATTTTCCACACAAAACTTCACATTTATCAAGAATGAAATGACCATGGAAATGGGTGCAGCCCTATGCCAACTTCATGGCTGATGTACGCACGTTTCTATGGTTATTGATCAGTTGGCAACACTTAGAGGTGATACTGGGAAACTGTCAGTGATGTGAAAACTAGTATTGTACACGCAGAACACACACGACGAACAATTAATACATCCACATGTATGCAATTAGATGGATGGATATAAAAGCATGCGCAAAGTGTTGCAGAAAATACCTTAAACAACAATGGCTTTAGCCTTATTAGAAGATTGCAAATGGCACAATACACAGAGAGTGTGCATTTAAAGACAGAGGATTTTCTGGCCTACAATGAAGACTGGCTCTTGAGCCATTTTATGCTTCCAAGGACAATCCTTCTGGAATTGTGCTTGGAGCTGCAGCCGATCTTGATGCGTGATACAGCGAGGAGCCATGCGCTACCTGTACACATACAGCTGCTGACCACACTGGGGTTCCTCACATCAGGGGCATTCCAGAGGGAGCTGGCAGACCGAATGAATTATCCATATGTCAACCAGGTATATCAAATTCCCTGCAATGCAGCTGAACAAGTCAACATTAAAGTGCAATGTGCAGCAACAGCCAGTTTTCTTAATGTAATCGAGCTGTCAACTGCACACACATTGCCATAAAAGCACCATCACAGGATGAATAGGTTTATGTTTACAGGAAACATCTTCATTCAGTCACTGTGCAAATTATATGTGATGCACAAAAGCAGTTAACCAACATTGTGACGAGGTGGCCAGGTTCAAGGCATGATTCTTTCATTCTAATGAACAGCACGGTTGGGAAAAGACTACAAGTTGGCACAGTGCAAGATGGGTGGCTTCTTGGGGAGTACCGGTAAATTAATTTAATATGGTTAATATGTCTGACTATTTTATCTTAATTTCTGTGGGGTGCGCTGTTCTGACCCCACAGCATTTACAGCTTTGCACACATTGTCCTACTCACTCCTGTTGCGCTTGGTGCTAATGCCAGAGGACTGTGTGCCAAACAGAATGATTTTACGTACCTCTACCTCATTGAAGCGTCTTCAACTCACATTCTGTAAAATTCCTCTTTTTCATGTAGACATGCTTTTTGATAGTACAGGAAGGAGATTCCTCAGGTGCAGGGCAGATTTAAATAGAATAGAATAGAATAAAAACAGCCTTTATTGTCCCACGGATGGGAAATTCCAGTGTATCAGCAGCAACAGATAAAAAGATAAAAAGATTTAAAGATTTCACACAAAAGTTCCTACAATGTTAATAAACAATACAAGAAATAAGATAAACAATATCAATAATAATGTTCAATATGTATTGGAACATTGAGAATGGCAGACTATTTACAGTACAGTATTACAGGAAGAGTGTATGTTTAAGCAGAGGTCAGCATGTATTTAATCCTTATTTAAATGGACGCATGTCAAGAGAGGCATCACTTATTCTTTCATGTGCACTCAATTCCATGTTGATTGGGATGTACAAAGGAAGTGCACTTCATGCATACGCACGGTTTCACACATCTGGATTTATTTGTACATGCACTGTTTTCTCGATTTAAGCATACGCCAAGTGTCAGTAGGAAATCCATACAAGTCTTTGTACATGAGCCCCCGATCTTTGTCCTCTAAATGTTATAACTCCTACAATGCATAACAGACTTTGATGGCTTTCCTTTAACTAAAAGCATCAGTTTGGCTTCTTATATTTCAAATTATGCACCAGGAAGCTTTGTTCTGCTGCTTCCAAAATTTCCATTTATTTTTAAAGCCTGTATCTGAATTAGCAATGTTTCTTTTTTATGCTCAAGTTAAAATCTAAAGTTTGTGCTCTTTAGTTTTTTTTATTGTTTTTAGGCTTCTGTTATGGTTGTATGTGCCCGGTCTTTTTCTTAACATTTTTTTTTTCCTTTCTGTTCTAGACACATTTAAACATGGCATGATGAGAGAGCTGAGACTCCAGTGCTGATTTAGTAAAATAAAGAGGACAAGGCAGAAGTGGAAGGGGTCACATTTTTAGAGATTGTGGACTCCGATTTCCACTGGTGCAGATGGGTGAGACGGAGGATGAGCGCACGGCTCAGGCCAGCCAGCTTTTTGAGAACTTTGTCCAAGCTTCCACCTGCAAAGGGACTCTGCAGGCTTTCAGTATTCTCTGCAGACAACTGGAGCTGGATCCTTTGGATTACGGCAACTTCTATAGCTCGCTGAAGGCAGCGGTCAGCTCCTGGAAAGTCAAAGCCTTGTGGACTAAACTGGACAAAAGGGCACAGCAGAAGGTCTACAACCAGAATAAAGCCTGCCAAGGCACAAGGGTGAGTAAGAACAACTGATAAGGACTCCTGAAAGAGTCTGAAAACCCATAGAGGTAGAGATGTCTTCAACTGGTTTGGTTCAGCTGTTTGTTTGTGTTAGGAGAGTTAACAGGAAGTTAGGGGATAGAGCCAATAGGTCCAGGTCTGTCTACCCTCGTCCAACTCTACCAGAGATAAATCAGACAGGAGAGGTCATTTTCAGGATGTATCCAAATTCCAGTGTCGTCAAGGTTTAATAATAATGGTTTTGTTGTGCATTCATTTAATATTTAGTTTGAGCGCATTAATACATGAAGAAAACAAAGGGTTGGACTGATTAGTAGCATCCTCTCCAGCTGAACAACACGGAGTTGCAAATTTACACCTGCTTCAGTCGCCCTACTCACTGTGGGTGTTTCTTTTTGTGTAACTATATGCTGTAAAAAGCGAAAGTGTAATTAAAACAGCATGCACCCATAGTAGTCATTAACTTAAACAAACAGTGGATTATTTTTATGTGGTAATGTTTGAAAATGTTCCAGCGGCGTTGGGCCAAAAAAAATCTCCTTACTGTATTTCGTCATTTTATCATTAAGAACCCTCTAAAATGGTGGTAGAAGTACTACTGGTAGTACTCAGTATCCTTCTAGAGGTACTTGGGAGATTATTTTGGTATCGTTTTTACAAGTAAAATATAAACTAACTGTGATGGAAATGAAAATAGCAGAGATAACCAAGAAACAAAATCAACTCAAAAGTTTAGTGGAGCATATTTTGAAAACCTGTGTAAAAACTAAAGTTGATGACAGTGAACCAGTTTGTTAGTTTCAGAGAAGTCTCTGTATGGTTCCTGGCAAATAAAAAGCACTAAAAAGTGAAGTAATTAGATTCAAGATATCTCACACTTGTAATTAATTTTTGTGAGGCAGCCAAAGAGCCAATCTTAAAATGTATGTGGCACTGTTTTCCATGAAAAATGTGTGTAACCATCTTAAATTGCATCTTTGAACCAGGTGGTTTGACCAGTTTGCTTCTTTACGTCAATCCTAATCTTGTAAGCGTATAATCTTGTACTGTTGTTATATAATATTTGTCATAAAGGTGGTACTTGAGGGGAGCTTATTGTTGGTAGTACTCCTTGTCAAATGTTTCAGAACCACTGTTTGGAACAGTACTTTAAGAATTTTATAGTTCAAAAACTTCTATGACAAAAACAACACAAGTCCACTTCAAAATAAGGCAACAGTCTTGTGTTAATTGGCAGGATTAGCAATAATAAATCTGTTTTGTTGTCAGTAAAGAAAATAAAATTACATTAAGAGCTTGAAACTATAGATATTTTAATTCTAACTTGAAAGATCTTATATTTTTATTCTACTCACTAACATATTTAAATTTATACTTGGGAAATTATGAGCTAAGCACAAGCCCAGGCATTAAATAATGGTGCAGGTCAGCAGAGAATGTGGTCTTGGCTCAGTAAAATGTGGATTAAAATGAGCTAAACTGTGTCCTGATAAGCAGCCTTAGTGTTTAAATGGACTTCTTCTTTTTTTTTTTTGTGCTGTAAGCCAGAAATAAACATTAGTTGAAAAGGCTCTAACGTTAAATGTTCAACTAGTTATTCTCAGGAGAGTGAACATAATTAATTTGGTTGTATAAATAGTTTTGTAAACCTATTGTGTTGCTAACTTTGGAGTTTTGGTTTAAATGTTCAAAACTCCACATTTGTCCCTTTGTTAGCACATATTTCATAGGAAAATGGATTTGATGCAACTATTTCTATGTTTGAGCTTCAAGTTGAAGCAGAATTTATTGGTTCAGGTGCTGTTAATTGGTGGATTAACGTTTGTTCACAGATGAAAATGTTTAAGCTTCATTTTCTAATTGTATTGAATGCCTCACACCGAGGACCAAACGCATCATGGAAGCTCACACATGCATTTCATATCTGTCCTGTGAAGCTGTCCTCGCTCATATTTTAAGCAGCACTTCTAATGTTGTGTTGGAAAGAGAAGGAATAGATAAGATGTTGGGCGGGGGAAACAAGGCAGAGAC
The DNA here is from genome assembly GCF_014905685.2 of Nematolebias whitei. Lineage (NCBI taxonomy): Eukaryota > Metazoa > Chordata > Actinopteri > Cyprinodontiformes > Rivulidae > Nematolebias > Nematolebias whitei. The sequence continues at coordinate 12,466,566 of NC_056507.1, read as the reverse complement.
ATGCAGAGGGGAGATTAACACAAAATGGTTGGGCCAAAAATAACAGCTGAACTATTACTCCACTCTTTTTTTAATGCTATTTGGAGAAATTTGGGTGGGTGCATTTTGTGTTTTCAGAAACCAAAACCTATCCTTGAATTTAGTCGTCTGCACTTTTTTATCTTTCACGTCGAAGATGCTGCAGCTTCAATTCTCTGTTATTTTGTTTTAGTTTGGTAATTTGTCGCGCTAATCACAAAGGATTTTTAAGATACCTAACTTTACTCATTCTTTATTCACTTGTTTTTCCACTGTGCTGAGAAAAAGGAAAAATGCTGAAAGGAAACTGAGCCTAATGTACACTGATATTATGAAGAACTCATATCGTACTGTTCTAAAATTCAAAAATAAACAGAAATAAAAAACCAGAATCCTTTAAATACTTTAACCAGGTGGTAAAAATACTGGAACTTTTATTTTATTAGTATTTGTTATTTATTTATTTATTTATTTTAAATGGAGTGGGAAAATCAAAACAATTTGTAAGTACAAATTGAAAATACACATTGTACTGGTTGTATGGCTAATAAGTGACCATACACTAAACGTTCCTCTTCACATTATTGAACATCTCTTTGAATCCAATCACAGGTTTTATGAAATAAATGAAACACTTATTACTGAACCCTCAGTTTGAGGAGCTGCTCAGTACTAGGATATTTATATTTTAAGCACAATCGTATGTCCACCTTTATGTGAGATTTGGAGTTGAACTATTTCTCCAGTTTCTTCTTTTAGCATATGAACTTGATGGAGATTCTCCAAGTATGATGTTTATGTCTTCACTTGATGGTAATGAACCTAAGATCCCCTTTCAAGCAAATCTTTATTTTAAAAAAAAAAAGGATAGCTCAAGTGTTTTGTTTTCACTCACAGATAATCAGCCAGACAAGTTTAAATCACATCTTTATAATCCCATTTACCGGTAAATCTGATTGAGCTGTCACCAAACACATATTATAGTACCAATAATCACATGTATGGATGTTATGATTTGTGTGTCTAAGAGTATGATTCTCATTTGGGGTGTGAGAAATTTCTGTTTCAGATCCTGGACAAACCCCCAAACATGTTATGGTCTGTGTGTCAAGGAATGGCCCAAAGGAAAAACTTATGGAGTGAAAGGATTGCAACATCCATCCATCCATTATCTTTACCTGCTTTTTCCTTTTTGGGTTGCGGGGGTCACTGGTGCCCATGTCCAGCCATCACTGTGCAAGAGGTGGGGTACACCCTGAACAGGTCTCCAGTCAATCACAGGGCCACATAGAGACAAACAGCCGTTCACTCTCTTACTCACACCTAGGGTCAATTTAGAGTTACCAATCAGCCTAACATGCATGTTTTTAGTCTGTGGGAGGAAGCCGGAGTACCTGGAGAAAACCCAAGCAGGCATGGAGAGAACATGCAAACTCCACCCTGAAAGACCCCCGGACCAGAATTTGAATCAGGTTAACCTGCTCACTGAGAGGCAGCGGCTCTACCAGTTGCACCACCGTGCTGCTTGGATCACAACATTTTAAATAAATTTGAATAGAAACTCACAAACAAAACCAAAGGGTGTTGGGAGTCCCTTCCAAAACAAACAAAGTTGGGAAACACTTGTACCAGCCAAACAGTTGATCGTCAGATTTCAGTCACTTCCCTAAACCTATTATCATCAAAACCAAATCTAAACTGAAGGCTGAAATGTTGGGAGCTCCCAAATCCATCTGTATTTAATAGAAATACACACAGTGGCTCAGTTGGTAGAGCTGTTGCCTCTCAGTGAGAAGGTTGCCGGATTAAATCCTGGCCTGGGGCCTTTCTGGGTGGAGTTTGCATGTTCTCTCCGTGCATGCGTGGGTTTTCTCCGGGTACTACAGTTTCTTCCCACAGACCAAAAACATGCATGTTAGGCTGATTGGTAACTCTAAATTATCCCTAGGCGAGAATGAGCAAGTGAATGGTTTGTCTTTGCTTGTCTCTACGGGTCCCTGTGATGGACTTGCGACCTATCCAGAGTGTCCCCCGCCTCTCGCACAGTTACTGCTGGACATGGGTACCAGTGACCCCTGTGACCCAAAAAGGAAGAAGTGGGTACAGATATTATATGGATAGATGGTTAGATGGACGAGTTAACATAAATGGCAAGATTCACGGCTGACCTCTTGTTGAAGGAACGGACACATAGTCAACAAACCCACCCACCAGACTTCAATCTTCCTCTTTAATGGGTGGAGCTTGTTCCTTTTAAATTTGCCAACCAATCAACTTTGGAAAAAGGGGACATGTTTATTGAGGAGACAGCTCATTCATAAATTACACAAGGGCATTTTACAATTTGTTCTTTTTACAAAACACCATTGAACATTTTATTTCCTCGGACTTTCAACGTTCATTTTATTTCCAGTGTCTGATCATCGGCGGGGGCCCCTGTGGTCTGCGGACGGCCATCGAGTTGGCTCTATTGGGCTGTAAAGTGGTGGTGATTGAGAAGAGAGACACCTTCTCCAGGAATAATGTGCTGCACCTCTGGCCCTACACCATTCATGACCTCAGGGCTCTTGGAGCCAAAAAGTTCTACGGCAAGTTCTGCGCTGGCTCCATCGACCACATTAGTGAGTGTTTTGTTTTTTTAAGCTTATTATCCATATTTTAGTGCTGTTAATGCATTTACTTTGAATTGTGAGAACAAAATGGAATAAGCAGAAAAAAGGTCAGCTTTTCCTCTTCCAAATTTTTTCACATGCCTGTATTTCCTGTTACTGTAACAATTTAAAATCCATCATTGCTATTTTGCTTATGCAGAGAGTTCTAGTCTTGGCATTTCCAATTATGCGTTACAGTATATGCATCTGTTTCCTCTCCAGGTATCCGCCATCTGCAGCTGATGCTGCTGAAAGTGAGCCTGATTCTGGGAGTGGAGATCCACGTCAATGTGGAATTTGTCAAACTTATGGAGCCTCCAGAGGAGCAAACCGTTGACAGTACGTTAATACTCTCATACTCAAAAACTGTTATGGAATTAACTCTTTCTGTCTGAGGCTCAGATTTTTAAAAAGGAGAAAGATAATAATTTAAACATCAGAATGAAGTTTCTAAAGGGCTGACCTCAACGAGACACTTTTTTAGTATCTGAAAAGGAAATGTGCGTGCTTAAATGGTATTATCTTTATGAGAAAGGGTCTTGACTGCCACTGACACCCAGGGATTTGCCTGCATATTTCAGCTATATATGGAAAGCTCCATGCATGCTACATTTGCTGAAATTACCAGATACGCTATCAATAGAAAATGGGGGAAAACAGATTGATAGACTGCTACTAGTAAGATTGTACTTGTACTCTGAGATGGCTTTTCAAAACATTTATTTAGGAAACTTTAGAACTGCAGGGATTGTAACCCAAACATTTGTCAGAGAGGACAATGTATTTTTCCTGCTGTGCAACAACTACAATAAAAGGCACATAAATCTACAGTGTTAGAAAGAAGAATCAGTTTTCCTTTTCTTTTTCAGATCTCTCACTCTCTCTTCTAACATGTTTGATTTGTTGTGTTGCTCAGGTCCTGGATGGCGAGCAGAGATCCACCCCTCCAGCCATCCTGTTTCAGACTTTGAGTTTGACGTGGTGATCGGAGCCGATGGGCGCAAAAGCACTTTGCATGGTGAGGAATGACTCACGGTGTTGTGGGGGGATAAACACTGTCAGTTTGTTCAACAGAAACCCAATGAACATGTGGCTACTGACCCACATTCACAGAGCAGTGCTGAGGTCAGACACCATGAAATGATAAATATGACGGAGCCTTTTCCAGTGACTAAAGCATTTCCTGTTGACACTTTCAAGTGACGTGATGTTGCTTAATAACTCATGAACTTGACAAGAGCTTGTGAGATTTCTGTCTAAGAATATTGTGTGACTTTTGTGTTTGTTTGATAACTCACATAGTGCAAATGCGATTACAGTACTAGATCACAGTGATGTTTATCCTCACCCAGTGATTAACAGTTTGCGTCCTTCGTACTCAATCTGGATATTTTCTACTTGTAGATTTCTTTACAGTCTGAGTGCTTGACCGGAAAAGGGTGGAATGCCCCCTCCAGGTCAGGAGAAAGAGTTTGCCTTAGATGGAGGAGATCAAGTATCTGGGCTTCTTGTTCCCGAGTGATGGTAGGATGGAGCAGGAGATGGATCGACAGATTGGAGCCTCGTCCTCAGTAATGAAGGCATTGCTTCGGTCTGTGGTGGTGAAGAGAGCGCTGAGTCGAAAGGCAAAAATCTTGATTTACTGGTTTGTCTATGTTCCAACCCTCAGCTATGGTCATGAGGTTTGGATCATGACCGAAAGAAGGAGATCCCAGATAAAAGCGGCATAAATGGGCTTCTTTTCAGGGTTAGGGTTAGCCTTAGAGTTAGGTTGAGGAGCTTTGTCATCCAGGGGGAGCTCAGAGTAGAGCTGATTCTCCTCCACATCAAAAGGTGTCAGTTGAGGTGGTTTGGGTATCTGAATAGGATGCCTCCTAGATGCCTCCCTTTAGAGGTTTTCCAGGCACATCCCACTAGTAGGAGACCACAGGGAAGAACCAAAAATCGCTGGAGGGATTGTGTGTCTTCTCTGGTCTTGGAACGCCTCAGGGTCTCCCTGAACGAGCTGAAAAGTGTTGCTGGGGTGAGGGATGTCTGGGTTTCTCTCCTGTTGTTTAAGTGACCTGAGTACGAATGAGTGGTATAAGATGGACGGATGGATGACGATTTCTTTACATCTTCTCACTTAAACTTTGCACCTCTTTTCATCAGGTTTCGCTCGCAAGGAATTTCGAGGGAAACTGGCCATCGCCATAACAGCTAACTTCGTCAACAGGAACACCACAGCAGAGGCTAAAGTGGAAGAAATCAGTGGCGTGGCTTTCATCTTTAACCAGAAGTTCTTTCTAGAGCTCAAAGAGGAGGCGGGTAAGTAAAAGCTGTGGTGGGTGTAAGTGTAATCTAAAGGGGTGAACGTGCTCTGTCTTAAATGGCGTGTTTAATTTACAGGTATTGACTTGGAAAATATCGTTTACTACAAAGACAACACCCACTACTTTGTGATGACGGCAAAAAAGCAAAGCCTGCTTGACAAAGGTGTCATCAAAAATGTAAGTTTGGGTTCATTTTAATGTTTTTATGAGACATTTTCCACAAGAAATAGCTAAAAATTTCTAAGCCTAAACTTTTTTGACACTTGCTTTTTATAATCTTCAAAAAGCAGAAAAATATGATATGGTCTTCGTCCATATGTCCGGCTGTTCTCTTGTCCCGCTCATAACTTCTGATCTGCTCGAGTTAATTTAATGAAACTTCATACACGTACACACCATCACTAGACAGAGCGTCACATACACTCTTCAACACCCCAGTTCTGTGGTCAAGGTCACAAATCAAGATCAAAGTTATACAAGGTCTTTGCTTGTCTGGGCCGTAACTTCTGATCCACTTAAGCATCATCACTATACAGGGATTTGTGCACTTTTCATCACCCCAACTTTAAGATCAAGGTCACAAATGAAGGCCAAAGTTTATACAAGGTCTTTGCTTGCCTAGACCATTGCTATAGATTGCTGTATTGCTGTAAAATAGTTTGTAGATGGGCGAATAATGGGCGGTATTGGTACTCTTATTGCTGTTTTATATTTGTTTTTGTAACTGATGTCATTCCCAGCACTGTAAGTGGACAAATATATATATATATT
>NC_056507.1:12388215-12460414 GCF_014905685.2 Nematolebias whitei | reverse complement strand
TTATTGTTTTAGTGGATCGTTTAGTTTCCATTCAACTGTTTTTGTTTGTGACTGAAATTTAATAAAGATTTTATATTTGAAAGAGATATGCTTAATTACAGTGAAAACAACTTCAGCAGATTTAATTATGTGCAGAAATCTCATCAGTCCTAAATGCAGGCAGCGCCAACTTCACCGTTTTACCTTCTTCTTTGTAAATTTGCTTCAAGAATTGGCACTTTATCACATGTATTAAAAAATTGAGTTAGTTCACTGTTTATTTTCACAAATTTCTGAAAATTTTGTTGAAACTCATGGATAATCTTGATGGAAATTCTGTTAGAGCAGTTCCACAAGCTGAATAACTGAAATTTTATCTATAATTAACATAAATATAGGCAAATTATTACAAGAATATATTTTATAATGAGTTCTACAATTTTTTTGTTGAACCATGAGCATATTTACAAGCGGCAGACATTGTTACTGAAGCTCCACTCAAGCAGTTCATTAGTGGGAGGAAAATCGCATTTGTTATTCTCTAGATGCCAATATTCTAATTTTTATTTAGACTAAATTAGCCCTAAAATACAAACCTAAAAGCCAGAGAATCACTCGACATAGTGCCCCATCCCAAAGCTGAGTGTCAAAGCACCTAGTGGGAGAACAGAAATGCTCGAGTCTTTGCCAGGCTAGTGAGTGATGGTCCTCCATAGAGATGATAATAAATAGAGCTCTAATTAAAGAATTTCACCTCTCACCCTTATTCTATATTTCACACACACCAAATATAAAACACACTCACACATACATTAGAGATTACTCAGTAAAACAAACAGTTTTCTGAAGCTGAACTTGTTCATTTGACTTGTTTTGTTGTCCATTTCCCCTCTGTACACTAATTTGTGCATTTTAAAATCACACAAACACAGGTGTTGAAGCCCCCCACCCCCCATCCTTCTGTTCCCTCAGTGGTCTCCCTCTCATCTTACATTGGCTCTATCTGCTGAGTGATGCGTCTCTGCGTCAGCTGGATCACAGCCCGCACACATGGTCTCTGAAACATCAGAAACCTCATCACTCGCTCAGTAAAACGCACTGTTTGTTTTGCCGTTATGGTCCTCATGCAGTGAGCCTCACTTCTGGTATTTTAAAACATTTTAAGTCTGTTTATATGGCACCAACTCAGCAAAAGTCATGTAATGTCACCATACAGAAAGCATAACCATGTCTAATTCTAATCTGAATACATGCACAGTTCAGGAAATTTCTAATCCAGTCCCTTTGGAGTTATGAAATGCAGTTTTGTTAAATGTTTTCTTGCTTAGGAGAGCAGTGAATTAAAATCTAAATTGTGCTTTTGTCCTGAGCATGCATGAGGTGAGAGGAATCCTCAAGCAAAATGAAGTCTCCAGCAGCAGCAGTTTTAAATTGGACGCAATCTTTCCCACTTAATTGGAAATTGACATGACAGGAAAGCTGCAGAGTCAAACACAGAAGCAACATATCAAGAATACCTGGTGCCGGGGGTGGGGATGAGATGAAGAAAAAAAAAGACAATTATTCACCGCTTTCTCAGTCTAGCATCCAAAATAATACCCACACAGAAAGCTTGCACACTAAATCCTATGTGTTATTTATTTTTTCATTCAACCTTTATTTATATAGGTCAGTCTCATTGAGCCTTGAGGACTCATTTACAAGAGAGAGCTGTTTTTAACAAAGAATGATGACAACAGTAGACAATCATAAAAGAAGGCATATAAATTGAAAAAATAAATGGAAGAAAATTATATTAAAAAACGAAACAAAAACAGCTACATTGTAAAGCGAATATACTGTATATGGTAAACAGTGCACACAGTATAAATACAGTCAATATAAACAGTATAAATGGCATACATATACAGTACATATATGTATACTTATATGTATACAGTATAAACAGTATAAATATAAACAGTCTATATCAGGACTATTTGACTGGCAGCCCGCAGGCCATTTCCGGCCCGGGGGTGACTTAAATCTGGCAACTTCATAAAAAAACCAAACCAATTGGGGTGGGGGGTGGGGGGGGGGGGGTTATACTGTTTGGGTTCTGTTTATTGCATGCAATGCAATAAAATAAATCAACCAAAATCTTTACTGACGGATGAAAAGCTCCAAATCAGTGCAAAAAGTACAAAATTTGTGAACACCTGCGCAGCTTAAAGTTAAAGTAATTAAATTAAAATGTAACCACATAGTGACTGTGCTTAATATAAGAAAATACTACAATTGCTAAAAGGGTTTTGAATATTTTTATGTTAAGTTTAAACCCTATTTTTTCCTCCTTCGTGTAGGACTACATAGAAACAGAACGACTGCTGGCCTATGATAACGTCAACCAGGAAGCGTTGCTTTCTTACGCCCGTGAAGCTGCTGACTTTGGCACCAACTACGAGCTGCCGTCGCTGGACTACGCCATCAACCACTATGGACAGCCGGACGTAGCCATGTTCGACTTCACCTGCATGTACGCTTCAGAAAACGCTGCCCTAATCAGGGAGAAACATGGACACCAGCTACTGGTCGCGCTGGTGGGAGACAGCCTTCTGGAGGTATGAGAAGCTGTGTGTGGGTAAGTGTTGTCAGGGTTGGCCTTCATTGTGTTTTTACTGGCATCATCATCATGTTCTCTGCTTACAGCCCTTCTGGCCGATGGGAACGGGCTGTGCTCGGGGTTTTCTGGCTGCATTCGACACTGTTTGGATGGTGAGGGGCTGGGCACAGGGAAAGAACTCCCTGGAGGTACTGGCAGAGAGGTGAGCCCTACTTCCAGTAACTTGATATGAGGACTTAATTTTTTTTAACAATATTCAGACAGCTGTTTATTTACAGTTAGTGTAAAGGTTCCAGTTCAGAGCATACTGACTGGAGCTACAAATCATTTGAAAATCTGACATCTGTGTCAGTTTGCTGTAGATTTTCCCAGAAGAATTTCTCATGTAGACTGGAGGTTTTCTTCTTCATCCATGCTCAGACTTGAGTCTAAACCAAAACAAATTATTTTTCGTACATATTTTTATTTGTTAATTCATATTTTTGTTTATATTTTCTTAGCTGAGGAGAACACTTCGCCTGAGTATGCTACACATGTTTTAAATGGTTTTAGCTGACAATTTGTGTGACTGCAGTTGGGGTTGTAAATTATTAGTCTTGTTTTTATGTATGCCTCAAATCAAGTTTATCTTTACCCACTTCTTTCTTTTTGGGTTGCAGGGTTCACTGGTGCCCATGTCCAGCCATAAATATCTTTTTTTTTTTTTTATCACTTTGGGTGAAATTTGGATTACAGCAGTGGTTAAAATGGTACAACTACACAAGACAAGACACAAAATGCTGCCAACCACTCCACCAAATTCAACTACAAAAGTGTGCTCACTTCAATTTCAATAGTAAGAAAATAACCAAAAAATGGCTACCTATATGCCAGAGAGGGTTTAGCTAATTAATTGCATTTATTGCACTTGGAACAAATGAAAATTCATATTTACCGCACTTTGCCTTACTGGTACTCATCCTCGACCAGATGGAAAATTAGAAAATGTGGTCATTTCTGGGTAAAATTGACTATGCTTAAATTTCTGTTTGTTCCAAATTCCTGTAAAGGACCATTGCTGCATGCCAATAATCTCACTGCCTGTATTCACAATATGCTATGCACTTCCTTTGTGCAGTGAGAGGTTACATACCAAGAGACATGGGAACTGGTTAAAACAGTTAGTTCCCATTGAGCTTCGAAGACTCATTTGCAAGAGAGACCTGTTAATTAATTGACACTTTTCAGTGTTTGGTCTACTCAAAAAGCTCTGAGTCTGCACCAAAGGCAGTCTTTGCACGCTCTCATATGCAGATATATTTTCAGGTGTCACCTAGAAATGCACAGTTGTGTTTTAAAGGCTGTGACTTCAAAGGCTCAGCCTGTGTGCAAGCTTAGACATGAAGTTAACATCCAAAAATTGTCTTTTAAAACAGATTTTGTTCTCTAATAACTAGTATTTGTTTAATATTTGTACACATTATAAAACTAATCACATATGAAAGTGTTACCGGTAATGCTCTGGCTCCACTTGCCAACTTTAAACACATTACTGTAACTAACTGTGGTTCAGATCTTTAACTTTGAAGTGACTGAATGTAATTTTAAACCGGAAATCTTCTTTTTTTCTCAGGGAGAGTATTTACCGTCTGCTGCCTCAGACCACACCAGAGAACATCAGTAAAAACTTTGAGCAGTACACCATAGATCCATCTACACGTTACCCAAACCTAAACTCCAACTGTGTCCGTCCACATCAGGTGAGTCTCTGACCCCAGCGTTGTCTGAAACATCTCACAACAGAAATAAGAAGTAATATGTACTTTTTAAATTGGTTCTTACCTCTTTTATGTGGCTTTGTGTTTATTTCAGGTGCGTCATCTGTTCATTGATGGTCAGCAGGACTCAGGTCTGCTTGATAAACGAGGGCCGACACGAAGATCAGTCAACCTGTTCAGAAAAGGTGAATGTTTCCCTGAAACTCTACTCAAGTCACCAAAAATACGTCTATTTTTTGGCTTTGGCCACTGAAAACATCGGGTACCTGCAGTGATGTCCAGTTTAGTCTTTTAAAATCGTCTTTAAAAATAAATCTTCAACCTTTTAAAGTTTATTTTTATGTATTTAACTTGGTTTTTTTTTTATAAATTTTTCTTCAGTCCTGATTAGAAACGTTGCATGTCATTACAGTGTGACCTTAAAACAATTGAGAACCCAAAAGAAATGTAAGGGAAAATAATAAGAATAAGTATCAAACTTACTGGTAAAACTATCTAGCTCAAGCATATTAACTGCATCTGAATGTCATTTCGTTAAAAAAGGTAAAAATTCTGCAAAATTTTGACCAATGGCTTGAGGGATGACTTATCCTTCCACTTTACGACAAGTTTTCAGCTAACAGCTTTTTGGAAATCAACTTTTTGGAGTTAAAATTCTGTTTTATGTCTCTCAGTGTTGTTATTTTTTTATATTTTTCCCATAAATTCAACTAAAGGAATTGGACCAAATTGTTTCTATAATTGGATGCTGGTATCAAAGAGCCTAAAGACCACATTAGATTTTTTTTTTAATATCTGAGTTATCTGTTATGAGTTGACAAAACACTTGTTCATGCCTAGAGTTTAATAAATGTGTTGCTGATCAGGGTTGGATTAAAAGATCAGAAGAACAGATACAAGGACCGAAGGCAAATGAGTCAAATATCAGACAATGACCAGAAGAAAACTTTAAAAGAGCTTCAGAAAGGTTGACGATATATCGACCGACGATACTGCACAGTATTCTTTAAGTTCTTTGACAAAATTATAAATAAGCTTACTTTTATAGGTAATAAAAGCTTAAACGCCATCTTTGCAAAGAAGCTAAGTTTCAAGGAGAAAGTCTGACAGACCTCAGCTCAGAGTGGAAAATGTGTTATTTGTGGGGGGGTTATTTTCCTGACCCTTCCCTGCAGGCATCAACAATACAGCTGGATAAAACGGCACTCACCTGAGGGCTAAACAGGACGTGCGCTGACCTGAGATGCTCAAACAGATGTAAAGTGGATTTAAAGAGACTTTATTGACAATAAACCATCACAATATGGCATCTGTTTTATTTACACACTGGAAGCAACAGTAATTTAATTTAGTTATTTTTAAAAATATAAGCGTGAATGCTGATTCTGATTTCTGTTTTTTTTTATTGTTTATTTTAGTTAGCATTTTGCTTCTTTAAGCTTTTTGCTTGCCCTTTACTACTTAGGTTTAAGGTAAAATGTTGCTCTGTTTAGCTTTTAGCCACTGGTTTACTGTTTTTAGCTTTTGGCATTATTTTGCTTATTTTAGTCCATTTTGATTTCTTAAGCAAATCAACAAATAGAAAATGAAGTTGCATCAAAATGCTTCAAACATAAAATAAAAGCTGAGAAACACAGAAAGCTGACTTTCACTTATGAACTTTTGGAGCTAAAACTACTGCAGACCAGTTAATCAGCTTTGTAGTACAACTCAAAAATGATGATTATGGTATTTATTAAGTTGGTTTTATTCTGCTTATTCATTATTTTTCCATTTGGGCGTGTTCAAACAGTCTGCTCTGTTCTCTGAGGTGTAAATCCTGACCTGTGCAGGCAACCCTTTTAACCTTTAGGTCAGCTTGTAGCTTTCACTGTGGACAGTGGATCTACTTGTTCATCTCACATGGCTTGAGTCCAGAAGAACCTGCAGTTCAAACATTTCACGGTGTCAACACCATTTCAGAAACTTTCCAACCCTGACAAAAATAAATCCCTCAGGGGAAAATATAACGTTTCTGGCATGAAAATGCTCTTTCCTTTGATGCTGTGTGGTATTCTTTAAAAGGCAGCAATGACTGACATGCTGCTCCTCTCATGCAGAGTCCGAGGTCCGACCCAGCCGCCTGCTGACCTGGTGTCAGGGGCAAACCCAGGGATACAGGGGGGTGGATGTCACCAACCTCACCTCCTCCTGGAGGAACGGCCTGGCTCTGTGCGCCCTCATCCACGGCCAGAGGCCTCATCTGATGTAAGAACGTGCACACACAGGGTGTAAACCAGAAAGTTTTAATCAAGTCAAGTCAATTTATTTATAAAGCACATTTAAAAACATTAAATTGTAACCAAAGCGCTGCACAACAATAATAAAATAAGACAAAGGCAGAAATAAAAACAACAAAACATAACTTTAATTAAAATCATTTATTCTGTTTCAGGTTTATTTTCAGAGACGGGATCATATAGAAATTCTTATTCTGTGCGTCTTTCTCTAACCTGTGACGTAAAATAAAAAAGTTGTTGAGAGACAATGTTAACAAAATACGAAGGCAGTTTTTTATGTGCAAACATAACTGTTCAAACGTTGAACATAATTGTTTTTCTTGTCCTGTTTTATGATCTCCTCATCTTAATTTCAGCGACTTTGACTCTCTGAATGAGGAGGATGTGGCGGGGAACAACCAGCTGGCGTTTAACGTGGCCGAGCGAGAGTTCGGCATCCAGCCGGTGACCACAGGGAAGGAGATGGCAGCGAACGCTGAACCCGACAAGCTGCTGATGGTCCTTTATCTCTCCAAGTTCTTCGAAGCCTTCAGGAAGTCGCCGCTGAACAACAGCGGTCAGAGTCTTCACTGTTACCTGTTCCAAAAAGACTGGTCTGTCTTATGAGACTGGGTTCAACTAATTAATACATGTTGAATGTTATTCACCTCCTGAGTGAGCATTTTAGTTTTTAGTGTCAGGATGTTTCGAGTCAAATCAGTAAAGTTGGTTCATTCAACAAACAGCATGACAGACTCAGAGTGCATCAGGTCTACAGAAGGAACAGAACACTTCAGAACCTGGAGTTCTGTGGACAACTTTTCGTTTGAATCTGCAGCTTCTTGTTGCACAACTGTGGTCGGGTCAGTCGCTCCCAGAGACTGGACTGGTATGCGTGCTATGCATGTGGAACCTTATCCAGTCACATCCAGAGGCGTTCCTCCACAGAAGCTGCTGTGTCAGCTCGTTCCACATGCCGTGCATTAATGTCAGCCTGCAGCAGACTTCTGTGTCACCACAGCGATCCTCTCCTCTGACAGACGCAGAGACAGCTCATTTTCAATTTTGACCCGCCATAATGTTTGCACTTCAGGTTCTGGTGCTGCTACAACAGCTTTGTGTTAATTAAGAATGCTGCAGTTACGTTGCAAAATCACAAAGATGGTCATTCACGTGGCTCGAGTTTCCTTTTGGTTTACTTTGTTTACATTGAGTGCGTACCTGCATTTTAGAGTTGCCTATCACTATATCTGGAAAGCTACCGGAGTAAACTGTCTTACCATTCAGTATAGTTCAAAATGTTCAATTGTTTACTTTGCAGTGACAATCTTTTAAAATATATTTTATTTATATCTGTATTTTGAAGTGGAGTACAGTAGTCCCTCGTTACTTTGTGGTTTGTTTATCGGGGACTCGCTCTGTCGCGGTTTTTCTAAATAAGATTGTACATGACACACAATTGGCTGACTGATGGATGAGGCACACAATCAGCATGGAATTTTTATTTAAAATAAATTATTTAAAATTATTTAGCACCTGTGTGCAGCCCGAGCTGCAGAAGAAGCTTCCTCCTGCAGCTGATCAGCTGATCTCCGCTCTGCAGCGGAGAATCAGAATGCTTTTTATTATCCTTGCACAGTAAAATACAACAAAATTACTTTCCGTACAGTCATCCTAATGATGGACAGAAGTGTACAGGGGGCTGCAGCTTCTAAGATATGCTGCCCCTGTTGCTTAGATAAGAAAAAGGGAAGAAAACATAAGGAGAGAGATAAAAAAAAGATCTCTCACACCGTGTTCTTGACAGGGCACGGTTTGAGGCATAAAAAAAAATCTACCACATCAAAGCAACATAAATAGACATCACAAGACAAAGAGCAAAGCAGAGACGGAGCAGAGGACACGTCTGCCTTCCACCAAGAGCAAGCAAGAAAAAGAAAAGTGGGCGTGGCCAAGAGCAGCAGGTGGCAGAGAGCTGAAATCATGACATTTTGTGCTCTTTTAGAGCGTTTAGAGTTTAGAAACATTGTTTAGAATATTGCAAGAGTGTGGAAAGTATATACTATTCCTACTTTGCGGTTTTTCACTTATCACGGGGCTTCAGGGTACGGAACCCCCGCGATAAACGAGGGACTACTGTACCTCCATAAACTCTGCATTCACTAATATCTCATAAGTTATCTGAGTTCATTCAAATCACTTATCACTTCTTATTTGTGTGTTTGTCTTCCAGTTTGTAAACAAGCAGATGAAAACGGTGAAGAATATGAATCTAAAACCAACCACAAACTGCTGAACCTGCCTCAGCCCAGGAAGAGGATACCCAGGGTAAAATAAAAACCCCATTACCTTTTCCTCCTCTCTCTGTGTAATCAGTTTACTGTAAGGATAAGACAGCTTCATGCCTTTATGTGATTGCCAGGTGTGTACTTATTTAAATATAAACTTTCGATTAAGTGAGAAAACTAACCTAAAGACTGAGGCGATGTTTGCAAATCAGCATTAATGTTAAATCTACAAGATTTTCTGCTCTTAGTCAATGGAGCGTTTAATCAGATTCCTCATTTCTTGGCGTGGTCAGTGCATAGACAAAACAGTAAATGTATTTGTTTTATTTATATTTACATGTGCATATTCTAATTAAGTTTTTATGACATTTTATTAATAAGATGAAGATTACAGCAGAGTTTTCCCTTATTGCTTTAGAGTAGTGAATAAGATTTTGCAAGAACTAAGAAGTAAATTTCCCCCAAAGGAATATAAAAATAAATTTTAACTAATTGTAATCTTTAACGGCTGTGTGAGCAGATCATTCTGTTCTCGTTTGTCCCAGGACGATAAGAAACTGGAGGATGACTCTGTCCACAAGAGACGACGAAGGGGGAGCAATTACCTCACAGAGGTGGGTTTATTCAAGCTCAAATATCTGTCTTAACTTTAACATCTTCAAAAAAACAACTTTAACATCTTCACTTCCTCTCTGAACGGCTGTGCGTCCCATCAGCTGTCCTGCCACAGTGCGCCTCCTGCTGGAGAAGATGGAGAGCTGCGGGAGAACAAGGTCCGCTCCATGGCCACTCAGCTGCTGGCCAAGTTTGAAGAAAACTCCTCAACAGCAAAGATGCACACCAAGGTGAGAGCACGAGGTCGCGTGCGCAATAAAAATATTTATAACTGAAGTATTCAGGGTGGTCTGGGTTTGTATGGGTCGTAAAAAGTGCTTTTTGGTGTTTTGTTTCTGTTTTGAACAAAACGTTTTAACGAATCCCTTTATTTGAAAAGGTGCAACAAGTGTCAGTAAACTTAGTAAAATATTTAGTTTTTATTGTTGCCTTTCTGGAAAAGTTTTAGTAAAAAAATTAAATAGCTGAACTCAGAGTAAAATGGAAGTCCTCAAGCATGAATAATAAATAAATTGAATCATGTAGGGATGAAGTAAATGTTTGTGGAAATAATGAAATCAGCTGTTGTCACCTCTCGACTGGACGACTCGACCCGACTCAGAATCAGTTATGAACATTATTTATCAGTGTTGTTTTAAAGTTTATTTATTTATCGTTTTTTACTGTGTTTTATTTTTATAATGTCCTGCTTTTATAGTCAAATCAAATCCAATTTTTCATTTGTTTTTAATTCAAACGTAGCCAAAAATAAGTATTGCTATTGCTTAAAGTATGCTTTAAGTATGCTCTCATTTTCTTTTACTGGATTAAAACTTGGTTTATTGAAAATTTTATACAACTTTTTCAGTTTTAAAATTTTGTGCTCTATTGCTTTTATGTCGAGACATTTTCTTCTCCTTTCATTTCATTTCTGTTCCTCTCTTCTCTTTTCCTTTTCTCCTTTCATTTCCTCTCCTTCTTTCATTTCCTTTCCTTTCTGCTCTTCTCCTTTTGTTTTCATTTCCTCTCCTTTCATTTCCTTTCCTCTCTTCTCATTTAATCTCCTTTCCTTTCCTCTCCTTTCATTTCCTTTCCTCTCTTCTCTTTTCCTCTCCTCTCCATTCCTTTCCTTTCTTCTCATTTTGTCTCCTCTCCTTTCCCTTCCTCTCCATTCCTTTCCTCTCCTCTTCTTTTCTTTTCCTTGATATCCTTTCCTTTCAGAACTTGTCCAGTCCATCCTCTTCTCCTCCTCTGTCACCTTCCTCCACCCCATCATTCTCCGATGAGGAAGATGAGGAGACAGAAAACCCCCGTTTTGCCAAACCCAAAGATTCACCTTGTCTCCGTCCTCCTCCTCCTCCTCGCCCCAAGTGGCAGGTACTCTGAGCGGTGAACTTCTACACAACGTTTAGAGCTTAGAGTGGTGCTTTGAATGTAATCAGTACCTTCTGTGTGAGTTCTGTTTCTCCTCTGGTTTCCAGCCTTCTGTTTACCTTCGTTTACTGGAGAACCCCAGCTCTGTGGTTCAGCAAACCAGTTCCTTCTCCTCTCCTGAGTCGTCTTACAGTCAGAGCAGCCACAGTCGTTCTCCGTCACCGCTGCGCTCTAAAAGCCCTTTAAGTGCTCCTCGCTCTCCTGACTCTGCAACTCGTTGTTTCTCAGTTTCTGCTTCAGATGCTGATCTGTCCTCTGACGTGTCGGAGCAGCAGGTGAATTTCAGCCCACGTCTGAAGCAGGTGTTTTTTTGTATCACTCCCTTCTGTATGACCTCCTCCTGCTTTCCCCTCAGAGCAAAAATCAAAAGTTGTCGGCTGGAGCATTTTCCCGGAGGAGTATAAAAGAGAGAGCTGTCCTCCTCTCCTCCATGTTTCACGGGTCCAACAAACCACCCGCTGCTCTGTGTGGTTCACAGGTTGTGTATCAAACAAGAGAACATATTCATACCTGAACAACATCACTGGATGTGGCAGCATGAGCATGATTTTAGTCACTTTCATTTTTATAGACTATCAGATTCATTGTCTGAACGCTGACTCAGCATTTATTTTTGCTTTCTTGGCTTTTATTTTTCCATACAAGTTTTTTACAGTCGAACTGCTTCTACTTCGTGCCTCTTTAGCCATTCATACACCAAAATGTTCAACTCGGTTCAGGAAAAGGCTGCCATCACTGCTGTACTTTTCAAAGTAACTTGTTTTAAAATATTTTTCTCACAGAAAAACAGAGATACAGTATATGTTTAGTTCTTTCAAAACCGCTTCCCCATACTGGCTCTATTTTTGTCTTTTGATGCTACTTTCAGATATTAGCTTACATTTTGCAACTTTTAGCATTTAGCCAACCTTTTGATGCTTTTACCTTTTAGTTTGTTTTTTGCTGCATTTAGTTTTTGGCTAGCCTTTTGCTACTTTAAGCTAGCTCATTTTCCTTTTAAGTTCTATAGCATTTAGCTACCACAAAACTCAGTCTCACTTTAAAAACTCTGTTTCAGCTTCTTCAGCAAATAAAAACAAAATAGCTCAGTGCTCAGCGTTCACACTGCATGTTCACAGGAAATGGTTTTCTTTCAGTTAATTATTTAAAACTTTTAATTCTTGTTCCTTCCAAAGCCACATCATCTAAGGGTAATATTTATGGTGTTTGGCTGCATGTACATATATTTGATTTGGACACAGAATTTGTTTGACCTTCACTTTTGGGTCTTGTTCTTTACATTTAAATACATTTGTTATCCTCATCCTTTAATATCTGTCTGGCTCCACTTCTATAGGAGGAATTATCAGCTTCATCTTCTACATCACCTCCTCCTCCTCTTCTGTCTATATCTAAGAGCTCCGGACTGTACCCTGCGGTCCACCCTGTCCCTGATCTGACCGTCCAGGCCGGTTTTTCTCCTGAGCATCTGGACAAAATTCCCTCATCCTCTCCTCTGTCCTACACCAACTCTGAAAACACTGAGCAAACGTCCCTTCTTTGTGCTGAGTCCTCTGCTCCCGACAATGAAACATCTTCCATGTCTTTGTCTCACACCGATGCGAGTCAGAGCAGCTCCACTTCTTGTGATGCTGAAAGGAGAAATGAGAGTTCGCTGAATAAGTTGGAACATGAGAACCTTCACGGAAATGCTCAGCAGTTATTTCTTACTAGCAAAACAACTGAAAAGGATTACCTGAAGGTACAAGTTTCTCTTACATAACACTGATGATTGTTTCATTTCTTTGCAACTCTCACATAAACACACACACAAAAAAAGTTTAAACCTAAAACACAAAATTAAATTTTGAGTTAACCTGTTTCGATGCCAAATGTGTTTCAAACACATGGATTGGTGCTAGCATTTTCATTTTTCTTTGCTGTAATAAATGATAGTCACAAACTTTATGATACTAACATTGTGATAAATATACAGAATTATGGATACCTATAAAATACTTTTTGTGTAATAAATATTCCTAATAAAAATGCAAGATTGTGCAGCATATCACCACAAATACCGTATTTTCCACCATATAAGTCACATCTTTTTGCATAAAATTGCAAGTTCTGCGACTTATACACCGAAGCGACTAATATACTTTTTCCCTAATATTTATAACCCAATTTTTGACTTTGAAATATTCATTCATAGACATGAATCGGTAAATATTACCAGTTGCAGCCACTAGAGGGCCCTCTAGGCTTTTATATGTTGTTCCTCTATCCCGCTAACAGAAAATCCTATTTTGCAGATTACAAACTGCAGGTACCGGTAATAAAAATATGCAGCCCAAAACGGTAATCAAGCAGCAGAAAGAACGTTTGTAACGCGCCGCGTCAGCAGTGATGCATAATAGATGCGACTTATATGGCGAAGCAACATATTTATGTTTTTTTCCACTTTATTAGACATTTTTGGACTGATGGCCCTATACACCAGTGCGACTTGTACATCGGAAAGTACAGTATGCAAAAGTGTAGAAAGCAAACAGTATGTTATGAATTATGTTAGCTGAAACAAAATTCTGATATTTTGATACGCAGTATATATATATTAATACTACAATAATATTTAAGTTCATCACTTCATGTATATTCTCTCATATAAATTTCTGAAGGCAAACCTTTAGAAAGGAGCTAAAATATTAATTTTGTCAGTTTTCCAGATTTTTATTTAGAAAACTGTTTCAATTTACCCTGAATTCATGGCAACTTCCTCACTCGTACTTTGTGCAACAGATTAAAGAGCAGGTCTATGAACAGTTGTCCAATTGATCCTCGTTTTGCTGTTCATTTAGTGTGCTGGGAGCTGCGACGAAGAGTGCGCCACAAGAAACGCTCCTAAATCAGTCGTTGGCTCTGAGAGTTGTCCCTCCGCAGCTCCTAGTTACAGTAAAGAGGTACAAGTCGATACCTCAATCCTAAAATCTGCTCTCTACCTCAGGTTGGACATTATGGCTTCCATTTTTCTGTAACCTCCTCCCTTTTTATTTTCCCCTCACCTGTTAGCGTACAGTTGGGAAGGTTTCCTCAGCCATTGATGCTAAAGCTCAGATTCTGGCCGTCCTTTATGAGACAGACCACAGGCCCAATGCCCCACCGGTAAGATGTTTGTGGGTGCAGAAGAAGCTAACCCAGAATGAATGGCGCTTTTAAAGTGATAAAGCTTAAATACCAGCATTGCTACATTTGATGCTAACACTTTGACTTGTGTGGCTTTAGTTTCCTAACCAGGAAGTGTGTTTTTAACACATGGGAAACGAGGATTTGTGTATTTGTACGTTAACCTTTTTATTCTATACAAGCTTGCAGATATTCCCAGCTTGCCTGAGACACGCTCTCTGCTGAGGTCCTACAGCTTGGCTCTGGACGGGTTGTGTTCAGACTCCCTAAAGAATGCAGATAAAAGGGGTACAAGGAGGTGTCTGGACCCCTCCTAAAATAAACTAAGTGCGCGATGAGGCAGTGCAGAACTGTTCAGCGTGATCCGATCACAGTCAAACAGCTGAAAATATTTTAAACAGATCTGATCTGTCCAGTTTGAGACTGACGCAGTTTCGTACTGTTTTAGCTTCATGTAGTGTCACTACTTTTACCTTGTTGTCCCCTGTCGCAGGTCAAAGAGGGGGAATTGGAAACATATTGAAATAAGTGCGATAATGACGTCCAGTTTAGAAGATTTGAAAGAAAGAATAGAATGCATGTAAATAGTTGCGTGCAGTTTTTTTTTTATCTATCCCTACGTGTCTATTTTAACTTATTTTACTGGTTGAACTAAATAATTTAGATAATTTTAATAATTCTAATGGTTATTAAGCTGTTTTAGTGCTGTGCTGTAAATTATGTTCCTCTTAGAAGAGTTAAAAAATGTTTAGTTATCTAAGTAAAGTGAACTGACGTGTGTCTTTGTCCTTTTTATTTTATCTTAACATTTCTAGAAAACGTTTTCATCAGTCAGTTTTTTTTTTAACTTCTGTGTGTATAAGCTTTTGGCAGTGTTTTGTTTATTCATCATTTTATTGTTACACTTAAGTAAACATCTATCTGATCTGATCTTTTCATAAAGTTCTTATTATCACCATTAAAAGGATGGTTATAGCAATGTTATGTAAGTTTTTTGTTTGTTTTTTCTTTACACCTTCATGTAGCAACTAAAACTAGAAATTATACATTTAAAATGATCTTTTCTGAGAACTTTATGTTCCATTATTTTGGAGGAATGTGTTCACAGATGTGGATTATCTCGACTGACTGGGTCTTTATTATTGGGTGTTGCTTTTTGAACTAACTGACTAGCTTCAGTTTTTATTTTAACATCTTTTCACTAGTTCATACAGTTTTACTTGCGTCTCTGTGCGTTTTACTGTTATTGTTTCTTTTTTCTAGGAGGAAAGCTCTAAAACGTACGATGAAGGTGTGGCG
This sequence comes from Nematolebias whitei, assembly GCF_014905685.2. NCBI lineage: Eukaryota > Metazoa > Chordata > Actinopteri > Cyprinodontiformes > Rivulidae > Nematolebias > Nematolebias whitei. Next base: position 12,445,038 of record NC_056507.1, on the reverse strand, counting down.
TTTAACCCTCAGCTGTCTTCTTCCCCTCAGTGTGTGGGACGTAAGGAGTTCCCTCCTGGGCTCGGGGGCAGCGACGTCTGCCACTTCTGCTCCAAACGGGTGTACGTGATGGAGCGGCTCAGCGCTGAAGGCTTCTTCTTCCACCGCGGGTGTTTCCGCTGTCACGTCTGTAACTGCACTCTTCGTCTGGGTGGACACGCGTTTCACTCCCAAGAGGGTAAGTTTCATCCACTCTGACCTGGAAAACTCTTTTCTGCAACGAGCTCTTACGCCTCTTATTTGCCTTTCTTTAATTATATAAATTGGTATTTCCAAGGTTTTGTTTGTATTTGACTCAGCTGACTAGTTGCATTGATTAACAGCAGATTTATTTTTACTTTGTTCACAGCCAAATTCTACTGCAGGATGCATTACGCCCAGCGCCAGTCCAGCTCGCACCTGGACTGTGCTGGAAGGAAAATGGTAAGACACACCGGAGAGACGATCATTTCTTTATCTTCTTACAGCAAATGTAGCTGCTGTTGCACAGCTCGGGTGTGTGTTGTTACACACCTAATCTCCCGTTCTCAAATGGGTTTTAGTCACACTTTATGTTGTGCCTTTGTTTTGTTTATTGTAGATGACTCTAAGATATAAAATAAATACTGAACAATTCCACTTACTTGTTTTATTTCCATAAGCAAAAAAATGAGCTCAGTCTTCTGTGGAAACTTTAATTTATAGATATTTCCATCCATCATCTTTACCCGCCTCTTCCTTTTTGGGTCACGGGGGTCGCTGGTGCCCATGTCCAGCAATCACTGTACGAGAGGCGGGGGACACCCTGGACAGGTCTCCAGTCCATCACAGGGACACAGAGACAAATGAGACAAACAACCATTCACTCTCTCACTCACACATAGGAACAATTTAGAGTTACCAATCAGCCTAACATGCATGTTTTTTGGTCTGTGGGAGGAAACCGGAGTATCCAGAGAAAACCCACATATGCACGGAGAGAACATGCAAACTCCACCCACGGGATTTGAACCAGGACACCCTGCTCGCTGAGAGGCAGCAGCTCAACCATCTGTGCCACCGTGCTGCCTATAGATATTTCAAGCATTTTAATTAGCAGCTGTAAAAACAAAAATGATTCAAACGAACCAGAAATGTTTTCCCTGAAAATGTGCTTTTCTTTAGTGAAGTGAATTGACTTGTCTTTTCTTCTATGATTTATTTTATTAGTCTATTTTTAATATTTAGGTCCATTTGTAGTAATTTTTTTGCACTTTTTTATGTTTTTAGGAAGACCAAAGCCACGTCAGACCCTCGCCTCTGGACAGCCGGATCTTCCCCCCCACGGGCAGAGTCCAACCCGCAGGTACCCTGGTTTCCTTGCTTAGGCGAGGTTTGAGCTGGCCGAGGCGTGCTAGTCGGGCCGTGTGTGTGTTGCCTCGACAGCTGGTGGGAAGCGTGTGCGAGTCTTTCGCAGCTGTGGGCTCCCACGTCAGGAGCTACTCACACGACTACATGTTCCTGTTTGAGCTGCTGAGCCTGAGTTGCCCTCTGCTCTGCATGATGCATGAGGTGTTGGGGCAGATGTTCCAGGAGCCTCATCTGGCCCAGCAGGAGCTGTTCGACCACCAGCTCACATAGGAGGGGGACCAACATGGCGCCGCCTGAGCCAAGTTTCCTTTAGATGGATTTAGCCTTCTGATTATTGATAAGTTATGAGCTATGTCTACATTTAACACCAAATATTCACGTCTTACATTTAAAGAGTCCACAGTCATTTTTTCATTTATTATTTTCTAATATTTATAAATCTTTATAAACTGTCAGTATCTTAAGTAGCTGCTTGTCTTTGCACAAAGTGCCTGATGGAGATTTTTACCTTTAGTTTTGACCTTTTTTTAAGATAAGGTGTAGTTTTATTTGAAACAGAATTGTGTGAAGTAAATATGAGTATGTTACCTGTAATAGACAACAACTATTTCAGTTTGGAGAATCAGTGAAAAAATCCTCGAGATGAGCTAACAGCTGCTCAGAGCTGGAGTTAATTTGAGTTGAGAGTTAATTTTTACAAATTAAAACATCTTGAACTTGAAAACGTTCCAAAAAGTTCAAACAAACGTCGTCTTCAATAGGTTTGCAGCATCATTTAAATGTCCATGCTATGATGCTAACGCTATGCACCGAGGATACCGAATTCTGACGCAAATTTGCCTAGACTCAAAGTTTTTCTCAGTTCAATCATACAACACACAAGTATGGACAGAAATGACTGTGATTACAAACATGAGGTCATCTCTGGAGTATAAATGAGGAAAATAGAGACAAAACACCTGAAAGACTCAGCTGATCAGTGTTAGGAAACGTTTACCAGCCTCAGTGTATGCAGCCGATGTATCAGCACAGGTGCTGTTTTGTTGAGAAAGCAGTAGCAACATAAGCAACTGCCATGTGCAAAAGTGATAAATGGGGGAAAAAATTCTCAAACTACTAGAATTTTTTTAATTTAAGTTGTTTCAGGTGACAGAAAATTGTTCTTGCATGCACCGTGGTCTGAGTAGCTTTCAGCTAACAGTCTTAAAGACGTTCCGCCTGGTTCTTCAAACTGAGAAAGGCCGCCATCTACTGCAGGTAAGATGCTGGCTACTCAAAGGCAAAGACTTCAATTTTGTTTTTAGCATATCATCACAAAGAGGCTTTAACATAGTTTTAGCCTTTTGGGACTTTGTTGGCAGTGAGTTCAGCTCCATTTGTGCAGCATTTTTCTGCTGAGTTCATTTCTGACTCATGGGCTCGTTCCAGGCCGCTGTGTTAGAACTTGTTGGTCCAGTGTTGAGGTCCTGGTTGTCCACTTATACAGTTCACGTTGCGCTGGACCCAAGATGGATTATTAGAGATATTGCCACCCACTTAATTTTAATCCTCAGACAGGGATTAAAATGTATGAAACGTTGGGTTTAGTTACATTAAATCTACCTGGAACGAGCCCTGGCTTTGACGATGATGCCATCTGAACTGTGTGGTTTCTAAACGTATGAGATATTATAAATTCATTGCTGCCTTCTGCTTTTTAACTCTGCACAACAGAGATGTGCACTGGAAATGCCAAAAAAGTATTTTAGAATTTTTTTATTTCAGTTTTTTCATTATGTATTTTGTGATCTTTTTTTTAACTATCACTGTTTTTCTCAAAAGAAAAAAAAATGTTTGAATTTGAACTTTTAGTATGACAATTGTCTATTTTTAACAAAAATTTTAGGAAAATGTATTTAGAGAAATTTGATAAATTATAAAAATGAGCCTCGACTGAAGAATATGTGGACTTATTTGATCATTTGAGCAAATTCCTTAATGAGTTTTTTTTTTTTTTTTTTGGTGCTTTGATTTTGTAAAGTGAACATTTATTTAATGATAAAAAAAGTTTGGTTCAATGTCTAAATAATGTCTTGTAATCCTATTATGGATACTTATGGGACTGTATTATTTTTGTACATTTTTGGTTTCTTTTTTTCTCCACATTCTTTTTCTTTTCTCCTCCAAATTAATTTTTCGCTGTCTTGTTTGGTCTGTTTCGAGTTTCCACTGCTGCACGCTCTGATTGGCTGATTCCTGCCATTCCATTGACGGTTGGCCCATTCTGGTCATAAGATCTTGCTGTGTTGCTTTTGCATTTTCTGTTTTTGTAGCTCCGCCCCCTTTCTACCTAACCCACATTGACCAGTCACAAACCAGCACAAAACCAGCTTGATGTATGCAGGTTATGAATGTCGTTGCCACACACAGATTCTGAAAGGTTCCAAAATGTAGCTGGCCCTGTTTTTTGTTTGTTTACATTTACAGTGATCAAATTTCAAGAATAAACCAAAACTCAGTAAACCCAGTTAATGTTAGTGGTGGGAATGTTAGTCAAACGGTCTCAATTTGGGTAAATCACCACTTATTTCTTGTGGTTTTTATAAGGCTAAATATCTTTGTTTATAACTCGCCGCTGAAGGCAAGAGGCGATAATTATTTGTCTCGTCAACAAGAGATTAACTTTAGGCATCAACCACATAACACAAAGATGGCTTTAAGTCTGTTTTGTAGAATTTAGGGTAAAATCCGGTGCGGTAGTAGCTGAGAATAATCCACAACACGTACTCTAAGCGCTAAATGATCACACGAGATCTGTTTTTAAACATTTTCCATTAGCCTTTGCAGTTATTTCTATCTGTTAGCAAAATATCTTATGGACCACTGGACTGATTATAATAAAACTTAGCTTGTCCACAACTGATTAACTTTTTGAGTCGCCTTAATTCAAGATGGCTGCCACAGCTAACTGACCGTAGCAACTCAAAGATGGCTGTAACTCAGTCCAACTTGGATATCTGGAGCTAAAGTTTGGTGTGGCAGATAGTCTTCCTACTCTGAGGTTGTAGACAACCTAATTTGCTAAAGTTTGTCTAAAACAGCTCAACGTTCATCCCTTCTCAGCGTAGGATGGTTTGAGTTTTAATCTCTGGCGTTAAAGATCTGCAGCTATATGGATTCTTGCTAAGTATTTATTTGAATAACTTTTCCCACTGAGCCAGCATTTGATTAGAGCCTGCTGGGCCTTTTATTTTATATCTATAACAGATGAACGGAAAATAATCCAATTCTTCTTTTCCTTTAGTTTTGGTTTTATCATGTTATTTAACTCTTTTTATAAGAAAAGTCTTATAAAATGAAGTTACAAAGCTGCATGTCACAGTGTGTGTTTTTAAGCTTGTGTTGATTAAAGCACGCCGAGCACCTTTTGGCTGCTGCTTCGTTTTGTTATTGCACTGAGCAGCATGACCTTTAACCCTCACGTAGTGCCGTGCCTGCTCCCATCTGACTTTACTGTTTGTCAGCAGCAGCGTTCCTTCTTTGAGCCCCGTTTGACAGCAGCGCGTGTCCACGTGTCTGTGTTCTATCTGTGGTTCCCTCTGTTCCAGGAGGAGGCCTCCCCACCTCTCCGCCCTTCTCCAGATCTCTCTCGTGCACCTCGTAGTCTTTGCTCAGGAGGTAGCGGCCTCTTTATGTTTTTGCACACTGCCATTGACAACCTTTGTCGGCTGTACTGTTAAGTTGTGTTTTTATCAAGGGTCAATGCAGCCTGATTTGTTTCCTTGTGAAATTTGCTTAATTTATGATCTTTAGAAGCTGTAAATACAATCACAAATAAATCTTATTTGATTATACAATTTATTTGCGTTGTCTTTTTGTTGCCAAACATTTAAGTTACTTTTTTTTTCTATGATAAAACACTTGGCATGCAGTTTATTTCTTACAACTTAGTGATTAAATACCAAATTAACATGTAAAATCCTTTTCTCAGCTGTGTGCTTAATCGATCCTAACATCACCCACACAAATCACGCTCACACCCTTCGGTGATAATTAACACGTGCAACAAGATAAATGTTTGAAGCAGCTTCTAAATTGTTACACAACGTGCCTCGAATAGCTGCAAAATAATTTTAAAAATGCAGTGGCAGGAAAAAAAACTAAACAAAAACAAGTCCCGCTTAATGAATTCATTAATCTAAAGAGTTTCTGACAACCTGAACAGAATGGGAGTGGATCCCATCTCCGTTCCTCCTCCCAGCTTCTTCATGGGCTCTGACTGGGTCTTTTCTGTCCTTTTCCTCTCAGGTCCTTTTTTATGTGGAAAACTCCCATTTAAACCAACATTTAGCAAAAGTCACATTAGTAGAAAGATGCCCCAAAGGTCATCTCAACTTGTTCTTATTTCTTTGCTGTGACCAAGTGGAATAACATCTGTACATTTTTTGACTTCGCTACTTTGTGAGTACGCATGAATATGTAACTTGTTGCTTTTTGTACATACATTAATATCTGTATTACTCTGTAAAGTTATATGCAGTGACTTGTGAAGAACGTTTAGTGTACGTACAGTAATTTAATCAACTACAGACTTGGTTCCTTTTTTTTTGTTGTTGCACAGATTATTTGTGCTGCATTACTTTAAAGTACTTGAAATCTGCATACATTTTGACACTAGTTTTATTAGAGCAAGTTAAGCTAGAGTGCATGAAACAGAAACCCAATTCTGAAAAACTTGTATAAAATGTAAATAATACTGAATGATTTGAAAATCTCATAAAGCTATATTTTTATCTCAGTGGAACATAGTTTTATCATCTGATATGTTTATTAAGTTCCACAGTCATGGGTCATTTTTGCTGATGAGAGCAGTTGTTGTTTCAAAACTTGTATATACAATTACCATGCCAGAGACACTAATGCACCCCCATACCATCAGAGAGGTAGGTTTTTGAACTGTGTGCTGGCGACATGGCCCCTCTTGTTACAACGGGAGCTGGATGTGGGTCACTGCAGCTAGCTGTTGCTAGCCGTGGGCCTCAGGCCTCCTCTTGGACCCAGGTCCACACCCAGCTCACGTTCCCCCCGGCTCGGACCTCCCTCAGAAGTGGCAACTCACACTATTAATAAATCAAGGAAACATGAATTCACGTTTTACCAATTGTATTAAAATCAAGGCAGGAAAAGGTTACGGTTTACAGAGCTGGCTGGTTCCGGTTCACGATGCGAGATCAGAAAACCGGAAGGGCCAGATGTCCCATCACATTACAGATTTATAGGACCTAGACTCCTCCTTTGCAGAAGGGGAGCACAACCTCACCGTGTACGAGAGGGAGTGACTAAGTGTGATCTCTATGGATCTTATGTGAGTTAACGTGAAAGGAAAAAATGAGACGGTGCTTCAGAAGCCTTTCTGCGTGCTGTAGCGAGCAAAATAAACTCTTTTCCTTGACGGATATTGAATCCCTGGGAGACTCTTTTTGGAGTTGCTGGCCTCGTTTAACCCAGTCAGAACCAAGTTATAATTTCATTATTATCCCGTCTCTGAGCAGATCAAAAACCATGGTCAGTCTAACAACAAAGTTCATGCTCATTAATCCAGGTATACAATCCAACATTTTTCAGTCAGGTCATCGGGACAGTTTCTTTTTTTTTGTGCTGAAACGTTTCGCTTTCGGTCCGGAAGGCTTCATCAGTCAAGGAAACACAAAACACTGTCCAAACTGTCCAGATGACCTGACTGAAAAATGTTGGATTGTATACCTGGATTATTGAGCATGGACTTTGTTGTTTTCAACCAGTTTGACAAGACTGTCAACAAGGAAGAGGGCTGGCAATGGAGGAGGGGGCGTACCAAAGAGACCATCTTATCACAAGCAAAACTGGTTTGTTCCACTTTGGAGTAAGCTGTTGGAGGAAGAATCACTTTTGTGTTGTGTATTTCCTTGACTGATGAAGCCTTCCGGATCGAAGGCGAAACGTTTCAGCACAAAAAAAAGAAACTGTCCAGATGACCTGACTGAAAAATGTTGCATGGTCAGTCTAGATAAATTACTAACACTCTCCTCTAATAGAAAGGACTGGCCATCAGTCGTTGCCAAAAACAATTCAATTTTGGATTAGTCTGACCCCCGAACAGCTCTTCAATCCATTTTAAATGAGCTTTGAAGAGATTGATGAATAGTGTTCAAATATGGCTTCTTTATTGCCTGTTGGAGATTTAAGCAGCGTTTGTGGACGTCACGGTGAATGTTGTTTGCGAACAATATGGTGTGGAAGTGTTCCTGATTTTGTGCAGTGATGTCCTGAACAGAACCAGACCTGTTTTAATAGGTCGTAAGATCAAGGGCAAACATTTAACTTTACTTGATTTTACTTATGAGCTGTAGATGATGGGATATCCAACGTCTTCCCAATTTTCTATTGACCATTATTCAGAAATTGTTCAGTTTCCCTCAGACTGGTGAACCTCTGCCCATCTTTACTTCTGAAAGAGTCAGCATCTCTAAAATACTCTTACTCAGTCGCAGAGCTTAATTTGTAAACCGTTCGATGCCTGAACACAAATAGTGAGCAGTCCGTTGGGGAGGGGATATCTGGGGGTCCTACCCCAGAAAATTTTGAATAAGGTGGATGTGATTTCCTGCATTTTGGTGGGTTTTTTTAACAGGTTATTAAACATCTATGTTTACCTACATTTGTAAACACTCCACTTCTGTTAAGCATCCTACCCCCCCCCCCCCTTACTTGACGATTCCAAGCCCGACTCTTCTCCGCTGAATTCACTGTCCTGCTCGTTGTTGTCCCACTCCATCCACATGTGGAACCTCCAGGCGCCTCCTCCGGCTGTTCATGGCGGCTGCCTGTGGGCTCCTGCCTGGTTAGCTTAGCACTCACCCGCACTGCTCGCTCGCTCCTCCTCCAATCTCCATTGCCGCTGCCTTCAGGTGCTTCAATTCTCGGCTGTCCAACTAAAGACAATGAGAAACCGTTTTTTAATGAAAGTAAATTGGACTGTCTTTTCTACATTTTGATTGCTCTTATTTTGACAAATTAGTGCTGTTGTTTTGATACGTGATGTGAATAATACACATCAAACATTTCTCTCGTTGCATTTTTAATAAATAATAAAAAAATTGATTAACTGTCAAACTGATTTGCAATTTGGTTGTGCTGTTTAATTATACTTTTGAGTTTTTTTAATAAACTTGCGCAAAATGCTTACTTGAAAAGGCTCGTATGTGATATTAAGTTGTCGTAAGTGGCTGTTGTGTTTAAAATTTGTGTTTTTATAATTACTTTCAGTTTACATATCCAATATAGGTTTTATTCATTCAAGGCAGTCTTATTTGTTCATAACTGCATTATTAGTAAGCCTGAGAGTTACCGGATCCAAGCAAACAGTTACTGGAACGCACCCTGTCAAAATAAAAGAGATCCCGGATCCTGTTCCGACAGGACCTGGATCAAATTAAGCCCTGCCCAGTCCTCATACTGAACTGTTGCACAAGGCTCCACCAGCTGTTTTTTAAATTTATATTACTTATTTTACAACCTTTTATTTGTCTCCATCAGTACGTCTATACACGTTCTCTTGTCTGGGTCAAGACTTCTGATCCACTCAAGATAATTTATTGAAACTTCATACACATATGCATCATCACTGGACAGTGCATAATCTTTTCATCACTGCAGTTCTAAGGTCAAGGTCACAAATCAAGGTCAAAATTCGTACAAGGTTCTTGCCATCACTATTTATTGGTGTATAATAGATTTTCTACAGGTGTATATTACATATGCAGTACTCAATTTAAAATGTGTTTTAAAATAGAAATTACCTTTTTTTAACCCCAGAATTATAGTTTTCATTTTAACATTTGGTGTTTACTATGTTCCACTGTGAATAAAATATGGATTCTTGAGATTTGCAGAAAATCATTGCATCCGGTTTTTCTTTACATTTTTACACAATGCCTTTTCTGAATTTGGCTTATATGTCGCGTCAGCTTCACTTATACAAATGCCGTATTTTTAGGACTATAAGGCGCATTTAAAATCTTTTCATTTTCTAAAAAATCAGAAGTGAACCTTATAATCTGGTGCGCCTTATGTATCGATTCTGGTTGTGATTACTGATCTCGAACCGACTTTATGTGGTAAAAAATCTGTCAAAATGTTTTCGTTTCACTTAATGCACCTTATAATCTGAACAATACGGTATTAATATTCATTTGAGATCAGCTAAAATTTGATCCCGGCACACTGTTTTGATGTTGCAGGTGAGACATCCAGCCTGCAGTCTGAGCAGCTTGTTAAAGGTCAAAGGTTATTTCCGGAGGATACGGAGCTGGCTGTCGACGCTCTGGAAGCTTCCTGCATAACTGGACCTATAAAGGAAGAAGGCGCAGCGACCAATGGTCAAATCCAGGACAGCACCAAAGGTCGGCACAGCTTATCCACCGCAGTGTGTGCTAACTTTAAACTAAAAAAGATGGTTTCTTTCAGGTATAATCAATTTAATGTCACTCAAATTAGTTTTTAACCCCTTTCATTACTTAAAAACATGATGTTCCCTGAGGGAGAATCATAAAATGGCTAAATTTCCTCTGTTGTCACTGTTTATGTTTGAGTCCAGTTTATGCGGGAAATGAGGGGAGAGGCTTTTCCCCACACCGAGACCAATATTTAGTTTTCCCTCTGCAGATGTAATGAACTGATGCAGGAAAAACAAACTAAAAGTTAACTTTGATAGGTTTTGCATTAATGCAGACATTTGTTTCTAACAAAACAGACATTTCAAAACACAAATTGTATTTATTTGATCATATTTAAGTTTTCTGCTTATGTTTTTTTTTAAAATTCTACTCATAAGGGAGGCCAACATACTGTATAGTGTCTTTTATTTTAAAATTGAATTAAAAATTATAAATCTTTTTCTAGGTCTTTTCCTTCTTCTAAGGATTTTTGAGTCCAAATAAAACGGATGTGTTGCCTAACTCAGATTTATTAATCCATTGTAATAAACTACAGTCAGTTGTTGCTGAGGTTGTGCTTGTTTCAACAAGAGACTGATGTTTGGTTCAAAGCTGCCTGAAAATCACCAACATTTATGTTTTTGATTTTTATTGTGTGAACTGCACATGATGAAATCTTTAGATGCGTTAGAATTTGCGCCACACAGCCTTCCAGGGTGATGACTTTGGTCCATCTTTATTTATTATACTGTAAAGTATTCGCACAGATGGTCTTTTGATGCATTTGTCCTGCATCATTCAATTAGCTTCACTTTTAAAATAAATAAAAATATCTCAGGATTTCTATCAAAATATTCTCCATTTCTTTTTGAAAATTGGGTTAAAGCAAACTAAATGATTACGTTCTGCTTTTATACTGTTTCTGCTCTGGTAAAAAAAAAAAGTGCTTCTCTGCAGAAATCATGTTTTATGATTAACTAAGAACTGACTGCTCAAGTTCTAAAGTTTGTTTAAACTTTACATTTTGAAATAATTTATTGTGATTACAAATGTCTACTAATCATTTACTTCAGCTTTGGTTTCACTCATATTTACTGCTAACTGTTAGATAATTAATATAATTTAAAGTGAATCCTACAGAATCACTCACACCAATATTGCTTTTCTATGATTGTTTTAAAATTTTTTCCAAAGCATATAAAGCAATAGGTCTTTATTGGGATTTTCAAATGTTTTAAAGCCCTAAAAAACATTAGTAAAACGTCTTCTTGTAGCATTTTATTTATTTATGTGTTCTCTGCAGGTCACTTTAACACCAAACCGAATAATCGATGGAAAAGAAAGATCCGCACAGGTGAGCCCCTCCAAGTTTAAATCCCTCTGCGCCGTTTGGGTACTCCTCCTCCTGCAGAGCCTGACAGCTAAAGACCTGCTCCTGCTCAGGTTCTTTACTGGAAGTATCAGATCCTCCACCATATTTCACAATCTTAGTGAATACTTCTGCACACAAGTCGGTCTAAGAGATTTATTTGATCTGTTTGATGCTTCATTTGAAACTCCTGCAGTGTGTTTGACTTTAAACTGCAGAGGGAGATTGGTGCTCATCAGATTATATTCTGATGATCTGTTAGGAGTCCGCTCTTTTCATATCAGTAATTTTCCAAGGAAAGGATGTTATTCTCCAGGTGTTAGTGAGTATACAAGCTGTTGTGCTACATATTGACCAGTAGAGGTCAGTGTAGCTCGGCCTTCAAGATCCCACAACTTTTATTGTGTGAATGTTTATGAAGCATTCACACTATTGTGATCCAGTTTTGTTACGTACGTTTTTTGGCACAATTTTCTTCCTGCAATTTTTAAGCTAGTTCAACAAATCATAAATCGAAATGTTCAGCTTTTTCTGGACAATCCTGCTATGACTTTTAGTATTTGTGCAACTTTAGCTTTTTTAAATATTTAGCCTTTTCTGCCACTTTTTTTCACATAGAAAATGAGTTGAGCTCATTTTACATCCTTCAGATCTTTAGATCTGTTTACATCATTTTACTGCTCCTTTCACATTTTGTTCTGCTTCAGCTTCTTTCAGCTTCCTTCTGCAAATTTAAACTTTTGTCAGCTACTTTCAGCTACTTTTTTTTTTTTGGGGGGGGCAGCTGTTTTGTGCTTCTTTCTGATTTTTTCTGCTAACTACAACATTTTTGTACTTCTAACTTCTTTCTGCTAATTTCAGCTTGTTATGCTTCTTTCAGCTAATTTTTTTCAAGTTTTAGCTTTTTCTGCTATTTATGCTACTATTTAGCTGTTTTATACTAATTTTAGCCTTTTCAGCTAATTCTACATTTTTGCATTCATTTCAGCATTTTTTCAACGTAATTAAGTAAAATTGTGCTCTTTCCACTTCCTTCTGATTATTTAAGCTTCTTTCTGCCTTTTTAGCTACTTTTCAGTTGTTTTTTGCTACTTTCAGCTTTTTTTCTTCTTCAAATAATTACCACTTGTGCTGAATTCTTCTTCTTTCAGCCTAATTGGACAAACGTGTTTGTTCTGCTTTCTTCTGCTAATTTAAGCCTGTTCTACCTTTTCAGCTACTTTTTAGCATTTTTTAGCTGTTTTCAGATATTTTCAAGTTTTTCGTGGTAAATTTAGCTACTTTCAGCCTAATTAACTTATTTCTACTAATTTCAGCTTTTTCAGCTGTTTTGTGCTAAATGTAGCCTTTTTAGCTAATTCCACATTTTTAGCTCATTTCAGCTCATTCCACCTCCTTCTGGTAGTTTCAGCTTTTTTCTTCCTTTTCAGCTACTTTTCAGCTTTTTTTCCTTCTAATTTTAGCCTTGTAGCTAAATTCCTAGTTTTATTTTTTTGTTTTTTGCTAATTTGTGCATATTTAAACCAAATTTAGCAAACATGTGTTCTTTCTGCTTTCTTCTGCCAACTCTTCAGCTAATTTCAGCTGTTTTTCAGCAAATTCTTCAGCAATAAGGATTCACACTGCATTTTCACAGGAAATGCAATTTCTCTAGTTTAGTTTGTCTTTAATTACTTAGCTCCTGTCCCTGACCTTTCCTTTTGCTTTTGCCTCCTTAATTTAATTGTGGTTGTTTGTTTTGCCTCTCTGTCGTCATACGTGTTGTTTTACAACATATTATTTGTGTGAAGTGCACACTGGCCTTGCGTGCCGTACCTCAGGGATAAAAGGTTAATTATTTACAGAGGCTGGATCTTTGAGTTATTAACTCTTGCAGAATGAACAAAGAAGCATTTTACAGACGCCAAATGAAACTTTAAGCCTTTGACCTTTTTTTTCCAGCATGTCTGAAGGAATCTAGTGTTTCTTAACGTAAATCCACAACACCTTTCTTCCTGTTTGTGTCTTAAACATTTGAGTGCAACTACTTCAGGTTTGTTTTTAATAAAAGTTGCCAAATGTTCTTATTTGTATTGTACAGTATGTATGTCACAGTCAAAAAAAACATCATGAAGAGGAAAAAGCATAGAAGTCGCTTTGGCGTATAAGTTGCATTTATTATACATCACTGCTGACCTGTTGCGTTTATTATGCATTAATTTAATGGTCAAAACATCTGGGCGGTGCAGCACCATCCATCCATCATGACCAGAGCCGCTAGCTCTCTAGCATTCCTCCGCCTGCAAAAGCTGAGTGAAGCGAGCGAGCACGGGAGGACTCGCTGTTGCAGTTCTTAGAAATTTAAAGCATCAGTCAAAAATTATGTTATGAATATGAAAAAAATAGTATATGTCGCTTTGGCGTACAAGTCGCAGGACTGATGAATCTATGCAAAAAACTGTGACTTATACGCCGGAAAATACGTTATTTGTCTTGTTTTGGTTGTGTTTCATATTCAGCTTCTTTTTATGGTTTTCAGCGTTCCCGTTAATCTTAATCAAGCACTTTCACACGCCACTGGACAAACAGAGACCGGAGACTGTCCCCGAAGTCGACTGTGAAGAAACTGTTTCCGCAGGAAAACAAACTGTACGCCACATTTCATGGGTTTGTGTGTCAGCAGTGTCATTTAAATGGTTATCATAGTGAACCTATTGGCAGAAATTAGCCTTTCAGAGTGCTCTTATAACAAAAAAACGTGTCATTGTATTTTTGATCAATGTAAAAATAGGAGTTTGTTTGTTCAGAGTGCATTCTTGTTTTCTTAGGAGTCCAAATGTATTTCTAAAACATCACCAGACTCCAAGAATCCTTCGAAGCGGAGTGAGAAAAAAGCCGAGCCCTCTGCTGCAGTGAAGTCGGCCTCCAGCTCATCGTCTCCCAAGAAACGGTTACTATTGACCCAGTCAACAAAAGAGAAGCTTCTGAACTGGGACGAGGGGCTAAAACCAGAAGAATATCCCTCCAGCAGCACCGCCTCGAACGTGCAGCATCAGAAGCAGCAGGTGTGGCAGCGAAGTGGAGATTAAACGTGGATATCTTTGTTTTGCACAACACGTTTGTCCTGCTGCATCGGTCCAAACAGAGAGATCATCCGAGAGATAAATTCATTCCACGTTACGTTGAGCACATTTTTCTTTCTTCTCTGATGTTTTATCAGGTGCAAACAGAGGCAGATAAGCTCCAGACGCACTCCATCCAAAACCAAATGGCATCCCAGAGCCAAGCCTCTGCATCTTCGTCCTCTGCCTTCCAGGTTCTATCCAGCGCCTTCAGGAGAACGTTTACTGGGAGCACTAACTCCAGCAGCCCCAAGACTTCAGTCGTAATGTTTGTATTTAATGCTTCAAGTCTGGCACCACATTTCTTGGTAGAAAAAAATAATCGTCTTATCAGTCCTTGTTTTCCAGGAGACCCAAACGTGATGGCCCTCGCAAACAAAGGCCCGTGTCTGAAGGAGAGTTCTGCTCGACATTCAGCCACACTGCTCCAGAATCCTCCACAGAGGGGAGGAGGACCAGCATGCACGGCGTCCGCTGGGCGTCGGTCAGTTCAGACCCATGGGGGGCGGGGCAGGACCTACCTTCCTTACTGCAGCAGGTGTCTCTAAAGGGCCGGAGAGAATCCGAAGGGATGTTCTCGGACAACATCTGTTCCTCCAAAAGGCTCGACTTGTTTTCGTCTATTCGGATCAGGAAGAGGGAGGTGTCGCATGGCAACAGGAACGACCAGGAGGTTCAAAAAGAAATCAGGACGTTCCTCTCCAACCTGAGGAACAAAGGTGAGTGGGCTGACTCCGTTCTGCTGTAAAATGAACTTTCATTGTTCTGTCTCAGATCCAGCAACACTGGCCCCAACTATGATACTACCACCTCCATGTTTCACAGATGGAATGAGATTCTTTTGCTGGGATGCATTTTATTTCTACAAACACAAGAGTTTTCATATAAAGTAGTGAGTTCTGGTCCTGGTTCATCAGAACTGTTTGTAAGTTTTCCAGTTTGTTTTTAGTTTATTTGTTTTTTCAGACTGCAGAGGTTTTGACTTTACACTCCGACGCATCACTGTCGATTACTTATCCTGGGATGTTTGCTTTAACTCCAGACCTTACGTTGTTTTTTAGTTTAACTGTACTACTCAACTGTAGGTACTTAACCAGTAATTCATTGGTATGGAACAGGTACTTAAATGACCCTTAACAGTTACTTAACTGTCGCAAACCAGGTAGTTACCTGCTATGTATTTGATGAGTACTTGGTACTTAACTGGTATGTACTATGTAGTTAATCGCCATGTACCTGATGTGTACTGGGTACTTAACAGGCTTGAACTACCTGGGTTCTACCAGGTAAGTAACTGGCCCATACTAGGTACTTACCTGCTATGTAGTTACCTGAAATGTACTGGGTACTTAAGAAGTAAGTAACGGTACATACAAGGTACCTAAAACTGGCTCGTACCAGGAAGTGATCTGGCACGGGCTAGGAACATTCCTGGTATTACCAGGCTGTACTGTGTGTTACGTTTCTTCATTTCATTTAGAAAATTTAAAACCAACATTCTTTGAAATGCAAACTAATCTTCGCTTTACAAATTATACTTAAATATTAAAAATCTGTTCTTTTAATTTTCACATCTTCAGCCTCGAGTCAAGAGAATCTGGAGGAGCTGTCGTCGAGTGACGATGAAGATGAAAACCCGACGTCCAGTCCAAAGGTTTGTGCAGATGTTTGCACGCTGACAGACATAAGAGTCCCGTTTGCAGCATTTCACCATCTTGTTCCTCCTGTTTCAGCTTCGTTCAGAGAAACTGAAGGAAAAGATGGCGGCCCAGCAGGCAAAACAAGAACAACTGAAGAGGCTTCACAAAGCTCAGGTGCTGCTTTTTAATATACTGAATATTCATTTATTCATTCAACCTTTATATATACAGGTAAGTCTCAGTGAGCCTCGAGGACTCATTTACAAGAGAGACCAGTTAAAATGTTTTCTCATTTTAAAATATCTATTTTAACTCTGCAGTTTTTGTTAGCACTTATTGACTTAATACGTAAGAAATCTCAAACCCTGAATTCTTCTTCACCGTTTACCTAATTATAAGCATCCCATGATTCTTTTTATCATTGTGCAGGCAATCCAGAGACAATTGGAGGAAGTTGAGGAGAAACAGAGGGATCTAGAGGAGAGAGGAGTGACGATAGAAAAGATCATCAGAGGAGAAGGTACTCGACACTACATGAACAATTCCTAACCAAGGCCTTTTTAAAGTTCTCTGACAGCTGCTTTAAAGCGAGAAGTCTGAGCTAAAGCACCTTAACAGCTCAGAGGAATTCCTCTCCAAGCCTTGCTCGTCTTCCTCTCCTGCTTTTTAATTGCAGCGTCCTCCTCAATTTAGAGAAAAGCTTCGCTTCATAACGCCGCTCTGCTTAAAAGCCTCTGCTACAGTTAATGGCTGTACTTGCACCGAGACTTTATTGTGGCTCCATCTTTTCACAGAACAGCGCTTTGTTTCAGTGCCAGTGAATAGTCGTGCACTTAATGTGCCGTGCTTGTGCGGTCAAAATCGGATGCGCTTTATTTCTTGCTGTGGTTTCACGCGCTCATCTTAAATGCCTCAAACAAATTTCTTCTGTTTCTTTCTGCTTCCTCACTCGTCCTCACCCAGACCTGCCTGAGACAGAGGACCGCGATGAGGCTCTTCTCTATCAGGCCTGGTTTCAGCTTGTTCTGGAGAAAAACAGATTGGCCCGCTACGAGTCTGAACTCATGATCTTGTGAGTGACGACATCCAACACAGATTAAAGACGTACAACATGTTAATGCTTTTTAAAATGCACGTAGAGCTGATTTTTCTTGTATCTTAGTGCCGAAGAGCTCGCGTTAGAGGACACCCAGAGCCGGCTGCAGCAGGATCTAAGACGGCGAATGGCAGTTGAAGGTAAAGTTTTTATTTGATTATATTTGGACACAATGAGCATGCACTCATTTCTGTCCTGTGTCCACGTTTTTTTTTTGGGTTCAGATACAAAGAAGAGTGCCTCTGACCTGCAAAAGGAGGGGGAGATCCTGGCAGAGATGATGAGGACGGTGGAGAAGCGGGACATGCTGGTCTCCATCCTGGAGGAGCAGAGGCTGAAAGAGAAGGCTGAAGACAGAGACCTGGAAAGCCTGATCTTGTCCAAGGGCTACGAGTTTCACTGGGCTCACGAGGGCGACAACTGGGGGCCGGAGAAGCTGGAGTGAGGCTTGGATGTTTAGCGATTAAGCGGTGGAAATAACGAGGGAATCTAGGAATTTGCACCCGACTCATTTTCGGATTGTGACGCTGAAGAAAAAGTCTTGGAGCTGAAGCTTCATGTGGTTCTGCTGCTGGTCAGTTTGATGAAAACCAAAAGAGAAAAGAAACGGAGCCGACCTCATGACTTCTTCGTTCAGAGCCAAGAAGAACACCGCTGCAAATAAGGTTGTTTAACCTTCATGTCCTCACATGCACCCTTCTAAAAGTGTGGCTGTTTGATACATTTATGGTTGCCGGCCTTAAGATTGGACTCGTTATGACAATCAGTGTTTTTTATTTTTATTTTTACTTCACAGAACACTTAACATGGCTCAACACTTCAACTCGGGGTTTGAGTGTTTTGCACACTGTAAATAATTTCAAATCTTTGTAATAATGCTATAAAATATGTTGCATAATTCACTGTTTGTCACTCTGTGTGTCTGTGATGTTTCACTTTCTACTAGAACACTGGATAAATAAATAAAAACAATGAAAATGAGCATTTTCTGTGAAAATGCTGTTGCTTTATGACTGCTGAAATTTGTTGAAGAAGCTGAAACTGATTTGTCAAAGCTGAAAGCAGCTGAACAGAAGCTAAAATTAGCAAGAGTAGAATAAAATAAGTTACACCTAAGAAAACTAAAGTCATAACATTAGCTAAAAACAGTAGCTAAAGTCTAAAACTAGCAGAAGCACAGCTGAGGTAAATTTAGCCAAAGAGTAGCTTAAAACTTAAAAAAAGTACAATCGTACAGTTGTTTTAAAGGTAAGATTAGCTCAGTAGCAAAAAATAAAATCTACCAGTAACTTGTGAAAATAGCTACAAGCTAAAACTAGTAAAATCCTAGATAAAAACTACATCTAGCAATACAGTAGCTAAAACTTTAAATAAGCACAACAATATGGTAGCTTAAAGTTAAAACTGGCACAACAGTAGCAATTATCAAAAGTATCCAAAAGCTGAAATCCAAGATGGTCTAAGTGCAGGGCAGCCGACTCGGGACCCGAAGGTCCTGGGTTCATCCCCAGCTGCTCCCTGGGCACCTCCAAAGGTTGCCCATTGTTCCGCCTCATGGAGGATGGTTTAAATGCAGAAAGCCATTTTTGCCATTGTATGGGAACATACAATGATGACAATGCATACACATTATTATTATTAAATCAGAAAAAACATAACTAACATCTAAATCATCTAACATCTTAACGTCTGGGAAGCTCAGTCCTCACCTCCTTCTACAGGTGTGCGGTGAAGAGCGTCCTGCGCTCCAGCATCAGCGTGTGGCATGGAGGCTGCACAGCTGCAGAAAGAAAAGCTTTGCAGAGTGGTGAAGGCTGCACAGAAGTCTGTTGGAGTCAGCCTCCCCACCATCACAGACATCTACACCTCTAGATGCAGGAAGAGGGCCACCTGCATCATGAAGGACCTCACTAACCCAGCACACACACTTTTTGCCCCGCTCCCCTCGAGAAGGAGGTTGAGGAGCATTAAGTGTAGAAACACTAGACTGAGGAACAGCTTCTACCCTGAGGCTGTTTAGACTCATGAACCTCTAACCAGAATAATCACTGTGAAAAAAATGACATCAAGTTGCTGCTGATCTGTTTCATGTTGCTGCTGATCTGTTTCATGTTGCTGTGTTCATTCATACTCATCTGCTCACACAGACTCATGTTCGTGCTGCTGGGTGGCCTTTTGTTTTTATGCAATTAGTGCTTAGCGTATTTTTAGTTGATGTTTTTCTTAGTTCATGTCTTAGATCTTATTACTGTTTTTCTTTTGCATTTTATTGTTGGATGTAACTGGGACCCTGTGTGCACAATTTTGTTCCACCACACGTACCACATGTGGTGCAAATGACAATAAAGAAACTCTGACTAAATTTTGCAAAACCAAATTTACCAAAATGGTAGCTAAAACTTAAAATGAGCTAAACAGGCTTAAAAAATATATTTAATTTCACATACATTATAAAAGCCAATTACCTTAGTAGAGTAAAAGTTCTCTATCCAAGGAAGCCAGCAGATTGAATCTTCACTTCGTCAGTCTCCCATCCTGAGCAAGCACAAAGGCAACAGTAAAAAGGAAAAACCCCTTTTAACAGGAAGAAACCTCCAGCAGAACCAGGCTCAGGCCGAGCGGATGGATTTTAATTAAACTCAAAACAATCGTTGACTATACATCTGCAACAGAAGGCTGAAGAAGCTACAACTGCAACCTTTTGATGTCAGCTTGATTCGAGATGGCTGCCATAGGTAACAGACTTGATCAATCACTAGAATGGCCATAACTCAGCTGGTTTTACAGATACTGAACTACAGTTTGGTGTGGTAGTTGCGGAGATGCCTTGTTGCATGCTCCTCCAGACAGATAAATTAACAAGGTTGAGTCAGTTCCTCTGGACAGGTTCTTTTGTCCAGAGGAACTGACTTAGCGTTAGATTGTAGCTGATACTCTCAGCAACCTTCGCTGAGAGTAATCCTCAACCCTTAACAGTTTGAGATTTTAAGCATAATTTTGTCTATACAACCATCCTACTTAAAGTATACCTGTATGTACATGATTGTAGTGGGGTTAGAGGTCACTTTCTGTGAAAATGACATTGTCCTTAGTGTAAATTAACAAGCAGTTCAATTTAAGAGCATGCAAAATGGAAGTCCAGCTATCAATGAGAAGAACTTACGTGTTAATGACTACCAGCCTATAAACCAGGATCACACAAGGCTTATTTGGTGGATATGGAACCAATCGGATGACATTTTTAAATCCTAAGCATTTTCTGAAGTTATATCATGGACAGTAGTCTCTTATGGATGTACAGATAGATGCAATCTAGTGGATAAAGTGTTTTATTTTTGTGAGATGTCAAGCTGGAGCACAGACAAGGTTTTAACAATCACCTTGACACCATACTGAAATCAGTAATCTTTATTAAAACATGAGGTATCCTGCTGTAGCCTGATGCATGCTCAATAATCAAGGTAGAAAAATCTAAAAAGGTTAAGTCAGGTCCTCTGGGCGTTCAAAAAACAACAATAAAATAAAATAATACAATTAAAAAGTAATTATTTTTTGAACGTCCAGAAGACCTGACTTAACTTTTTTAGATATCCTGCGACATTTCTACGTTAAATACTTATAATTTTACACAAAAATATGTATAAACAGAGAGACGGATGGACAGACAGACACAGTCATACCATATTAAGTCCCGTTGTAGGACTGGTGTACAAAAAAAGGAGGTTCCCCAGAACAGAACCCTGTGGAACATGTTACTTAGGGTTCTATTCTCAGTATTTCAGTATCTCAGAACAGGATTTGGTTTGCAAGCTAGTATTATAGTTAGCCCCTTGCTATATTTAGTTCAATTCGGGTAAGAACTCCGTTTCAGCCTCTTCAACAAACACTTGCAGCCTTCAGAGGTTTCTCCTGTCCCGTGTGGAGACGAAGCCTCTCCTCCTCGCGCCTGCTCCCAGGGGGAGGGGCCTCATTGGCCAACTCGGGTGTAAATGTCTGGAATTCCGTTTCCGGTTTAGGGAGTGGACGGAGATTTTATTTCCCCCTGTCTCTTTTTAATCCTGACCAACTTTAATCTCCACGTTAGCTCGGGCAGATTTGTGTCCCGGCTCAACTCCTCGCCAGGACGATGGCTTCTTCGCCTCAGAAGTCTCCATCTTCCCCGAAGTCCCCGACTCCCAAATCCCCGTCTTCCAGAAAGAAAGATGACTCTTTTCTGGGAAAACTTGGCGGAACTTTGGCGAGAAGGAAAAAAGCTAAAGAAGGTAAAACAGCTGGCAAACATAAATAAACCAGAAGATATTCGGCTTGTTTTGCTGGCCGCTTTTTGAAAGCTAATCGCAACTTTCATACAAACTGTTTTTACGGTTTTTAAATGCGTCGCAAACTAAGCTAAACGTTTAGAGAGCTTCCGTAAACATTTAGCTCTTGTCAGTTCCGAGTTCAGCTGATAAGAAGCAGCTGAAAATGTAACTTGTTGTGAGTTTTTTAGTTTCTGCATCCATGTAAGGTCTTCAAGCCTCTTGTTGCTGTAAGAAGTGAGGAATGAGTAAACAGGCCTGAGACCAACACCCAGCTGAAATAAAGCTTGTTGCTGAAAACTGCTTCAAAACCTTAAAACTTACTTGAAACGCATCAATAGCTGAAAATGGAAAGCTGCAAGAAACACAAAAAGCTGAAAAATAACTAAAAAAAATGCAGAAAACGTTTAAATTTGCAACAAAAAAGGCTCAAATACACAGAAAAGCAGTAATTGGCAAAAACAAAGCTAAAAATGGGCTGAAATTAGCTGAAAGAGACTTAAAAAAGAAGCTTAAAATGTTGAAATAATTTGAAACGATCACAAAAGGTGTAAATTACCCACAAAATAAGACAGATAAACGGCTAAAATTATCAGAAATGTACAGATAGAGTGGCTGAAAAAACAGAAAGAAGTGGAAAGGAGTAGAAAAATAGCTGAACTTAGCAGAAAAAAGCTGAACTAGAACCAAAGCAGAGGGAGTGCTCTGAGTGGGAGTGGGGAGTGGTGGCGCAGAGGTTATGGGCCTGTGATCCAAAGATCGCCGGTTCACATCAAAATTGTGGGTGTGGGACCTGACTTACTTGCCCCCATCCTCATTCGCCCCACTCTAGGCCCATGAGCAAGGCCCTGAACCCCCACCATGTGCTCCCTAAACAGGTCTCTCTTGAAAATGAGTTCTCGTGGCTCAATGAGACTACCTGGATAAATAAAGGCTAAATGAAAAAAAAAAAAAAAGCAGTAAAAGGTTTTAAACTTCACAAAGGGTTTGAAGGACTTGGAAGAGAGCTCCATTAATTTTCTATGAGGAAAAACGTGGCCGAAATAGCTAAATATTTCAAAAAGTAGAAATTGCACAAATACAACTCATTGCAGGAATGTCCTGAATGAGTTGAAACTTTTGATATATGAATTATTGAAATAGCGCAAACATTTCTATACATTATTGCCATAATTGATATTTGCGTAAAAAATAATCCATAAAGACGCCACCTAGCAATTCTGGTAACTATAGGCTTAGCGTAGCATAAGACTTTCTAGGTTAATGTGCACATAGACAAAGTAATGAAAAATAATCTTATTTCCTAAAAGTTGACCCCAATGACAACATTATGCAGTACACAGACTGAAAAGCAGTGGACCCAAAATAGATCCTTGAGGTACCCCATATTCACTTCTCTCCCTGTTTGTGTCTCTTTGAGGGTCTACAGAAGATTGATTATCTATAAGCTGTCCTTTATTGTCATTTAGGCACATATCAGTGTATCTGAGCAAAAGTCAAGTCTTGCCTCATCATTTCAGCTAAAAATATTTTCCTCATGGGGTAAAATGTTTACTTTCCACAACATGACCTCATTATTCTACAACTCACTCCTGCATAGTTCAAGTCAAGGCACAATTTTTGTGCGTTTGTTTAAAAACAGGAACTGTGCATTTTAAATGAACAAACACGAACTTGAGTCTAGTGTAGACTAGAAATGGACAATATCTGCCAATATTTCCACGTTTAAAGTTTCAGAGTCTAATTTAAGCTAGAATCAGTGCAGCTGATGAAGAAAACGCTCAAAAGAGAAGCTGGTTTAAAAAAATAAATCCATAATCTGAATGGGTAAGTTAAGAATCGTATCGCATCATTAAAACATTCTGTAGGTTAAAATAAGTAATTTTTGACTTTTTAAAATAATTTTGTCACTAAATAATGATTAAAAACTAGAGCCCGACTTTGGGGGTGTGGCTATTTTTGAGCTTTGTCCACCCCCAAAAATCTAAACGGCTACTTTTTAAACCTGTTTTAACACTTGACGATCCTAACATGCCTTCACATTTTCTATTCTCCACTATTCGCCATAAAGTTACCAAGAGTGCTACAAAAATATAAATTAAACTAAGAGACACTCTTCCCTGCTCATTGTTTAAACAGTCAGTCGTGTATGAAGGCATATATATAATTACCACAATGTTAAATTTATTATTCTGGATAAAGTTTTAGAAGGCAGTAGCCTATGCTAGGTTATCTAAACATTAGCTTGCTAACTTGAGAGACGCGTAGCTAATGACAAGCGGGTTGGAGGATTGAAGATAGTGCACATAACAGTTATTATTGTTGATTTATTTTACAGATCATGTACAATAACCTCAAATGAACTCTGTTCAGCAAAATACGATACACAGACAGCTGCTTCGGCTGTGCTGTGAGTCACGTGGCATGGCCAAGACTTGAGAGTAGTCCACATGCGTCCTCTGCTGGATGCATTGTACAATTACGCCTTTTTCAAGTATTTCCTGAGTGAAAATTAGAAGTGTTTATATCAGCGCCTAATGGGACAATTATCACTGATACTGATATGTCCACAAATGCCTATATTGGTCTAAAATATCGGCCCTACTGGTATATCAGTCGGGGTCTAATAAAAAACATCAAAATGTTAAACCAGTAAGGAAGCTGTAATGCAGAACTTTGTTTTTGTTTTTAACTTGAATGTACATTTTTAGTGTTTGTGGAGTTGTGTCGGTAGGCAGGGTGCTCTGTTCTGTTGTTGTCAGGGCGCGGCACCCTCCTTGGATAATGGTAGAGGAAACACCGACTTGCTTGATTCCCAGCATCATCCCTGTTCAAGACGTGACTTTCTGAGATAAAATTGTTGCTCTGAAGTACTTTGTTGTTGTTCAAAACGATGATGTTTTTTGCTCGTGTCCGTAAAGCTGTTCGTCTATAGCGTTCGTGAAATATCTCTCAGGGGTGACTGATTTTAATCACTGATTGAACTAGTGGGTGCACCGATTGCAGTTTTCTGGCCGATCA
Source organism: Nematolebias whitei (assembly GCF_014905685.2). Taxonomy (NCBI): domain Eukaryota; kingdom Metazoa; phylum Chordata; class Actinopteri; order Cyprinodontiformes; family Rivulidae; genus Nematolebias; species Nematolebias whitei. The sequence goes on along the minus strand of NC_056507.1, from coordinate 12,420,692 downwards.
CCGATTTCTAAAAAGTCTGACCTGCCGATTACGATTTTGGCCGATATCGCTTTTGTTTTATAAGCGACACTGTCGGGTGTTATATATGTCACAATGCACCTTCAATTTTCCAATATTTTATTGAAAAACATACCATGATTGAACAATATCCTAGAAACAATACAAACTTGTTTTAACTGGCCATGAGGTAGTGCTCTGAAATATAAATGAAGTTTAGACAACTGTTAAAACGACACATCCGTTTCTCATAAGTATCGGCCGATGTCCGATTTCCCAAATTTAAGGAAATCGGTGCTGATAAATCAACCGTCCGATTTATCGGTGCACCCCTAGATTGATCAACTGATGATCTTTTCAAGTCAATGCAGTTTGAGGGTTTTAGTGGGCCGTCACTGCTAATCATCTGTAGCCATTAGCCAACACTAAACTGGCTTCACCTCAGTGAATTTGACAGATTTAGAGCTGAATTTGGGCGTGGTAGTAGCTGACACTTGTTCACAACTCATACTCTGAGCACTAACAGATCATGCAGGAGATTGAAAATAACATTATGCACAGAGTTTGACCAAAATGGCTATAACTCTGTTGTGGTTTAACTTAAGATGATTTTGCATGCTGGGTCTGTTGTGCTCACAGATAAACAAGTTTCACCTTTATTTGTAATAGTTCATAAACCGTGCTGTGGAGGACTTTAACTACTAGGGATGTTCTATACATAAGAATATATAAATAAAAGCCTTTTTAAATGTTCAGTCATTTCCACGCAGGCCTGCTTTGGCAACACAGCGGCTCTCGGATGACATTTACTGCTGAAGGCCAGGCTTTATCTTTGAATGAGAAAGGTCGCCTTCACTTGGATGATTACTTTGCGTCAGTCACGATACTGTTGCACAGCTGAGCCCCAAAATTTATGTCTCCTTCCTCCATCGGACGTTCGCGCAATCGCATCATATTCCAGCTGCAGGACGAGTGCAGAGTCCGGTGATTTGATGGAACACGGGGGCTGGTCGCTCTTGTGCTGATGATTGAATACATTTAAGTCTGTGTGACGTTTATGGCTGCGTGTGCCGAGGAGGAACTGGGGGGTTGGAAGTGCAGTAATGACCGGAAGAAAGGGGGAAAAAGGTAAAGGATGAGGGACGGGAGGGAAGCTATACGATGAGGAGGAGGTAAAAAAAAAAAAATAAGATGGTCAGGAAGCTTTTAGAGCATCTGTGTGCTCCCTGAACGTAAACAGATTATACATAATTTTATATCCTCTTTGAATAGCGAGCTAATCTAAGATGTTACATTAGGGTCGACGTGAGCGCTCAGCCTGCGGGTGATGAGCTGCTTCTGTTAGCCAGGAGAGGATGCTTCTACCGGGGGGGACGCACACACAGAGACATGGGCTGTGGAGCGCTCTGCCCTCCAGGTAGGACCAGATCCCTCAGCGTGTAATCTTTCCATCGGCGTTGTCGTTCACGTGGCTTTGCATTTTTCCTTTATTGCACCAAATGAATACATGTCATTTACTATTTAACTGAAGAGGGGAGGAGTGACGCAATGGGAGGATACTCGGGTTGCCTTTTATTCTTTTTCAGTCTGCTTCTGAATTAAAATCTGTGTTTAAAGATGAGAAATGTATTTTGCAGTTAAAAGATCCTCGTACCCAACAGCCGTATGTCAGCATGTGCTAACTGGTCTGGTGTATAGGTCAATCTTTACCCAGTTAAAGGATTTTTTTTTTTTAATGACCAGCTTCTCGCACTGTTTTTAATTACCCAGAATATATAACATAAATGAGAAGATTGATAGAGGATCACATTTATGATTATTATTCATTTTCTGTCATTTTTACAGAAAGTATTTTTTGTCAAAGTGAGATGCCCTTAAGCTGTCAGGCCCTTAGAAACCCACTCCTTCTGAGATATTTTTATTTTTGTAAAATGAATTCAACAAATTTTAGAACCCTGAGTTGAAATCTATTTATATCTACTGGTCTAAACCTCTTAATCAAACTTATCTCCTTTTAAATACCTGAAAATAAAGTTTTTCAGCTTTTTCGTCTATAATGTATCTGTTTAAAAATAAATATTAATTTTAAAGACCACTCGATAATCTTATTGAAGAGGTCATCGTTTTAGTTGAGGTTTTGGGGTTTGGTGTGTTCACGTTTTAAACGTTTCAAGATGGAGAGAGTAAAATATTCTTTTGTTTGTTTGTTTTGTTATACACTATTTATTTTCTTACAGGGTTTGTTGGTTCTTTTATGGGTCATTTTTCAAGTGTTTTTATTTTTTTTTTTTAATGTATTGTGTTTGTATTGTAATAAAAATTTAAACAGGCCATTTTTTTTTTGTAGGTTATACTTCACTTTTTAGTCTTTTTATTATAGATGCTCGATATTGGATATTCGGCCGATATCTGATATGTTAAAACTTATTTGGCCGATAACCGATACCAATACAGATATTTTTTCCGTAGACCTACTTACAGACAGCGGCTACGTATTTTTTTCTGCTGTGGAATTAAAATACATTATTCTGCATGGTCTTTGTCAGTTTGACCTGCTACCAAATGCAGATGCCAAAAAGGGGACTGAAAATGATGCAACACTTCAAATTGGATTATAGGGGTGCACCGATTGCAGTTTTCTGGCCGATCACCGATTTCTACAAAAATGTGACCTGGCGATTCTGATTTTGTTTTTTATTAGCGACACTATCAGGTGTTATAAGTTCACAATGCATCTTTCATTTTCCAATATTATTTTATTGAAAAACATTCCCTTGAACAATATCCTAGAAACAATACAAACTTATTTTAACCGGCCATGAGGTAGTGCTCTGAAACGTAAAAGAAGGTCAGACAATTTTTGTTTAAACTAAAAAAATCTGTAAAATCAGTTTCTCATGTAAGTATCGGCCGATTTCCCAAAATTAAGGGAATAGGGGCCGACGTATATATAATTTATTTATATATAACGCCTTTTTATATCGTTGAGTTATTTTAATGAAATGTCCAATATTTCACTTTATCGCTAATATCACCCGATACCAATACCATACCGATAATATCGTGCATCCCTACTTTTTATACTATATTGTCTGTCAGAGGTATGTCCTGTCTCTCAGGTGTGTACCTAAATATTTTTCTTTGGTTTATGCCGTGCAAATAAAATAAACCTTTTGACTAGAACTAACGGGAGTGTTGTTGTATTACTGTAGCGAAGCTGGATGTTGTATCGGTTTGAGCAGCGTTGTGGCTGTTAATTGACTTTATGAATCAGGGGGGCATATATCACTCTGCAAGAATATTCTCACACACCTCTGTGACATGTGATTTGTGTGTGTGTGTGTGTGTGTGTGCACACGCATGCTCCTGCAGACATACTCTGCACATCCAACTATTTATGGATGGTGTTGATTAAGAGGATGTTCCAGTGAGGGCAGAGAAATGCTCAGGATGTTCACTTTATGCTCCAGCACACACACACACACACAGATCAGATCAGCTAATCTCCTCTGGTTTCTGACACTCTGAGGTTCAGACCACGCTGTGTTTCTGTGAAGCCTGCAGAGAAGCAGGAAGCAGCGCAGCTCCGTTGGCCTGACGTCACCGAGCTAACCTGCGGCTGTTTGGAGCATCAAGAGCTGAATGCTCTCTGAGTCTGGGGTCTGCAACCTTTACTGTCTAAAGAGACATTTTTGCACCTTTGTTCACTAAATTAAACGTGTGTGGGGCCGTAAAACCTGCTGCAACTGTGATTACCAACTGGTGGTCCATGGGCCACTTTAGGTTTGTTAGAGGGGGCTTTTCTGGCCAGTAGGGATAAGATTAAAAAACTAAAATATTTATTGATTTTTAACATTTATTTATTTATTTATTTACAATTTAAGATGAAAGAAAACACCAGATTATTGTAAAGAAAGGGGGGGAAAAAAAAATACATTTTTAATATATATATTTTTTTAAAGCATGAACTATGCAGACCTATGTTAATTTTTAATTGTGGAAAAAGTTAAGTATACTGCTTTGAAGAAATGAAGCATAAAGTTAAGAATGTTTTAATCCTTGTATTAGTTCTACTATTAAGATATTTGCAAAAATAAATGACAGTAAAACGGCTAAAACTAGCCACTATTTGTTGTCGGTAAAACAACCTATACAATTTAATTTTATTTGTTTTGGTCAAAGAATGAAAGAGTCCTTACAGAGGCACCAGAGAGCTGAATGTGGCTCCAGAGCCTCGTGTTGCAGACCCCTGCTCCAAGTGATAGTTTTTAATTTAGTACCAGTTGATCGTTCTTCAAGGTCACATGTGGGCACCTTTGCTTCGACGGGTCATTTGTAAAGAATAATGAACTTTCTGTGGCATTGCTTGTGGTTTTCTTCAGCTTCTGACAACTCCAGTCATAAATTCTTCCAGGCAAATGCTCCAAAATAAAATAAAGTTCAAATCTGTTGCTTTTATTTTTTGCCTTTGTAATATTTTAGGAGTTTATCAGAACACAAAAAAAAAAAAAAAAAAAGCATCTTAAATTGGCTCCGTCATGTCTTCAGGTGGTGTCTGCTCATATCGTCTCAAATAAAAAACTGAGGTCCAAGAGTCCGATGTTATGGGTTGAACGTGAAAATTAAAGTATTTCCAGAAAACATCTGTTTAAAATGAAATGAGTAAATACAATTGGTAGTTTTACGGTAAAGAAACAAAACGTTTGTCACATTTTACGTTTTATTTAGGTTCATGGGGTTTTCATACCTTTTTCGAAGGTTGAATTAAAGACAAATCCCTGGTTTCACATCCACAATTGGACCAATAGGAACAAATAATGAGTTCTTAATTGAATCTGTGACCCAACTTATCAAACTCCGCAGATGTTTTTATAACTTCTTGGGTGATTTTGATAACGGACACATCACCAGCCACAAACTGTAACAGAGAAATTACAAAAACTACAAGAAGTTTCCTATTTTACGTGGTATAATGATGTCAACACAGTGTTTATTATTAAAACTAAATCCATTTTAATGTGCTTTTGTAGTGTCTGAGCTTCAGGAGGAGGGGATCAACGCCATCAACCTTCCTCTCAGTCCTTCGCACTACGAGCTGGACCCTGAGGACACCATGCTCGGTAATTTCCTGTTCATACAAAACTGCAGTTTTAAGACCTGACGTCCAGAGGCTGGTAGTTTTACTGAGCACAGATCATGTTGAGACGATGTTTTAGTCATATTTTTCTGCCAGTTGCATACAAATTTATTATTTTTCTCCTTTTCTTCGTCCGTCAGAGGAGAATGAAGTGCGCACCATGGTGGATCCCAACTCCAAGAACGATCCCAAACTGCAGGAGCTCATGAAGGTCTGAAGGCTTTATTCTGTAACCCATTTCACAAATCATTTTAGCTTTATGTAAACCAATGCTTAAGAATTTGGATGAATGAACGTAATATTTCAACAGTCGAGGGAAAGTTTGTCTCAACTTTTTGACTCCTTTGTGATGAAGGTTCTGATCGACTGGATAAACGACGTCCTGGTGGGGGAGAGGATCATTGTGAAGGATCTGGCTGAAGATCTGTACGATGGGCAAGTTCTGCAGAAGCTGTTTGGTGAGAAGTTGAACTCTTAAGATGTTTAGCTGAGCTTTGCTTTAGGTGAACGAAAATATCCCTCATTCACATTTTTTTAATTTGATTTCATTCATCCAGTTTGTTTTTCCGTTCTTACAGTGAATGACTCGTCGCACTCTTTTAAACTCTGCTGTGTGTGTGTTTTTTGTGTGTGTGTCGATGTTCTACAGAAAAGCTGGAGGGGGAGAAACTGAACGTGGCAGAGGTGACCCAGTCGGAGATCGCTCAGAAGCAGAAGCTGCAGACGGTTTTGGAGCGCATCAACGACTCGCTCAAACTCTCCACCAGGAACATCCGCTGGAACGTCGACTGTAAGGAACAGAGCTCATTAAATCAATGACAACTTCACTTTTCATGAATTCTCACAGAAGCTGGAGTGCAGGAACATTTTAAGAGTTTGACCTGCTAAGAACAAGACAGACGTCTGTCACCTCAGATATTAATAATAATAGTGCGGAGATTGCCTGAAATATACCGAATTAACATTTTTGCTTTTCTTAAACCCTTTAAATACACTTAAAGTTTAGCAGTCCTTGAAGGATTGCCTATCACCCGCCGTCTTTCCTGCCAGAGTTTTAAACCAAGGTCATTTTATGTTGTGGAAAGACGGTGTTATGGCTGTTTTGGTCAAACTTTGAGAACATCTGCAATCTCATGCAGCATTGCCACATCTTGCACGATCTGTTAGCAGATGGGGTATATTTTGTGAATGACTCTCAGCTACTATCACACCAAATTTTAGCCCAATATTTGTCAAATTGGCTGAGTTATGGCCATTTTTGTGCATTTTTTTAGATCTGGCATTGCCATCTTGAATCATGTTGATTCCAACAGTAAATCAGTTGTAGAAGTACATCTAATGATTACACTCTGAGAGTTTCATTGTATTCCATCCAGCGGTTCATGAGATATTTTACTAACAGACAGAGTTGATCCTATTAGTTAAAGGCAGAGTTTTAAAAACAGATCTTGTGTAATTGGACAGCCCTTGGGGTATATCTTGGGGATGACTCCTAACTACCAGCACACCAAATTTTAGCTCATTATCTAAAAAAACAAAAATAGAAAACTGATTTAAGTCGTGGCCATTTTTGTTTGACTAAGTTTACTTGGCTGGGCTGGCTCCAAAAGGTTGTAGGTTGTGTATATGAAGATAAATTGGTCTCGGAAGTAGTCACACAAGCGTACAACAAGTTTTTTTATGTGTGTTCAAAACAGATCCACGCAGTACTACAAGTTTTACAAATTCATACAGCGAGTCACAAATGCATAAGCCGTTTTTTCAAATGTACACAATTCACATTACACGAGTAGAAATATTCCGCACAAATAGTCAAATACATTTTGCACAAATCGCCTGATGCGCACGGATCAGCACCGTGAATGTGACTTTTTTTTTTACCTCTCCAGATTCACAAAGGTAGTAGTGCTGCATTCAAGGCTGGTGAGAAGATGGGACATCTAAGCTCTACCAGATTTACTGAGTTACTGTGAAAACACACATTTCTAACTCGGCACAGTGGCTCATAACCCCTTGATTAAAACACATACGCTTACATTGAAGTTCCTGGATTACAAAACATTTACTTTTGTGAACCGTACGGTTAAAACAAAACAGCCTAAAATGAGCACTGTAGGTTATTTTTTTGTGTAGAAAATGTAGCAGGAAAAATACCTGAGAATATATTTTCTGCTATATTTTGCTGAGGAAGAAAATACTGGAAGTTTTAGAGGTAGAATAACCGAACCATTTTGAGTAGTTCATTTCAAATGTACAGTTCACGCAAAAAAATACAGGAAATATATTTTTACGGTAGTTTTTCCACAAGAAGAAAATGTTAATTTTGTTTACCGTACGGCTTAAATAAACATCAAAAATGAGTAAGTTATTCTTGTGGAAAAACTACCAGGAAAATATATTTCCAGTAATATACATTTTCCACTTGAAGAATAACTTATGGTACTCATTTTAGGTCGTTTATGCGTTTGTAAAACTTGCAGTACGCTTGCGGATCTTGGCGTGCGCATCCGAATCATGTACGCTTGTGTGACTACTTTGGAGACTAATTTATCTTCATATACAGATGTGCAGCCAGAGTGTTTTAATACAATACAACATAATTTATAAAGCACTGTAAAACAACACCATTGGCCAAAGTGATGTACACTAACATACAAGCATAAAAAACTATAAAATCAACAGATACCAGAAAAGTAATGAACTACCAAATCATAAACGGCAAAGAGTCAAAACAATACAACAAATAACTTAAAAACAGTAAAACCAACATTTCAAGCAGAGTTAAAAACCAAAGAGAAAAAAAAGTGTATTTTAATAAAATCCATCCTGTGGTCGTGCGATCATCAGTAGTACATGTACCAGGATTTGATAACCATAAATGTTTGGGATCGTTGTATATTTAATGTGCCTTTTCGTTCTGATGTTTTTCTTCTCATCAGCGGTCCATGCTAAGAGTATAGTTGCAATCCTTCACCTGCTGGTGGCGCTGTCGCAGCACTTCAGAGCACCAATCAGATTGCCGGACCACGTTTCTATTCAGGTGGTGGTGGTCCAGGTGGGTGTAACGGTTGTTTACTCCAAATTTAACTCGGATCACGTCTTTACTAAGACTGCTGTTTTGTTTTTTTAATCTTTATTTGTCGTCGTCTTGTTTGCGTTGGTTATTCTTTGCCCTCTCTTTATGTCTTTCAGAAAAGAGAGGGCATTCTTCAGTCCAGGCAGATTCAAGAAGAAATCACCGGCAACACAGAGTGAGTTGGCTTCAGCGTGGCTCAATTTTAAAGCAGCACGTTGGAAACACGGCCAACAGATTTCAGTGCTGCTGATACAAACAAGCCTCCTGGTGATAACAACACGCTGCATCAGGCTAAAGCACCGAGCTGCTCTCTGTTCAAAGGACCAGACTTTTTTGTCGTTTTAGTCATTTTTTAATTCAGATATCGTCTCCGTTTTTATGCCTTTTTCTTTCATTGCTTGTATTTGCTTTGATGTTTTGCTCTTTGGCAGTTTCCAATAGGCATCTTTAACTTCAAGGGTGTTGAAAAACAAATTTTTTTTTTTTTTACTAACTTAACAGTCAAACTGTCTTATGGTCTTACTAAGACATTCAATAACCACAGGATTCAAGATGGCCGCCACAGCTAAGCAATCTTAAATACAAAAGCTGATTTAACTCTGTCAGATTTACAGAGTTCACATTTGGTGTGGTAGTAGATGGGACTGATGGGGGAGTGGTGGCGCAGAGGTTCGAGAAGGTGGGCCTGTGATCAGAAGATCATCGGTTCAACTCCTCATACCGACACCATCAAAATGTGGGTGGGAAAGATGAAACACCCACACCTGCCTCCACCCTCTTTTGCCCCACTCTGGGCCCTTGAGCAACCCCCACCATCTGCTCCCCCAGATGTCAGCTCTCTGCTCCACACAGAGGGCTGTGGCAGCTCAGTGGTCTGTGGTTGCGTCAGGAAGAACATCTGGCGTAAAAACAATTGCCAAGTCTTCGTGCGACTTAGTTCGCTGTGGTGACCCCTAACCCCTGGTGAACACTAACTGATGGAGTGAAATCTGTGTTTAAAACTTTGGTCTGCCTGTTAGCAAAATACCTCATGAACCACTGGGTGGAGTTCAGTGAACCGTTTAGGAAATAATCATTGGATGTACATCTACACCTGATCAAGATGGCCGCCACAGCCTAATGAATTAAAGCAAAACCCAAAATGTTTATATTTCAGTCAGTTTTACAGATAATAAGCTAAAGTTCGGTGTGGTAGTAGCTGTAATTCACAACATTTACTCCTGAGCGTGACATTGAAGCTTAATGGTAGTTTGAAGGTTTGACCTAAACAACTTTCTCAAAATAAGATCTTATTCTAAAACTCTTGGCTACGAAGCGGCCCGGGGACGGGGACTGAAGAGCCGTGTGTGGCTCCGGAGCCGGGGCTTGCAGACCCCTGAGTTATAGTGGCACAAACATGGAGCGCAGGTGAAGAGGAACGCAGCAGTGGAATGGCTCCCTCAGCTGAAGAATTAGACAATTTAAATCAGTCTCTCACACACTTTTTGTTTCCCCCTGGGAGGCCGTCCTGCAGTCCGACAGCACCGACCGAGGAGATAACAGCGGGCCAACCCTCACACACACACATTTGGTCATGGTGGATGGATAGACTGCTAATAAAACACACACACACAGTGACAGTAGGGTTATTACCACACCAGCAGGACTGTTGCCCAGACCTGCCTGCGTTTGCCATCAGAGATTACACCATGAACACGTGTGATTAGTGCGTCTGTGTGTGTGTTTGTGCGCCTGCCATTTCTTGCTGGCCTGCCTGCTGCGATATCTCTTCCTCCGGGACACGTGCGCTGCAGCGATTCCTTCCCTCCAGAAGCACCTGACCCTTTCCAGCGAGAACAGCCTCCAAAGTGCGAGCGCTCTAACAGCAGACAAAAGGAGCTCCATTCCCATAGAAAACCTGCATGTTCTGCGCAGACGTGTCTTCATTTCTTGTTTCAAACCCTGCAGAATTGTTCAGGGATTTTTGCATTGTCCTGCAGCATGTGCTCATTATAACCTCCTGACTGATGATTCTCAGCAGAGGTGCACCTGTGTAAGGCTTAATCAAATTGTTTTACCCAGCTGCAATATTGTATTGTCATTTGTTTGACATAATCCCTTGGTTTTTCTACATTCCTCTGTGATTGAACAGTCTCTTTTCTCTCATCATGAACAATCGAGTGTGAAATTGTCAATAAGTAGAAACTGCCTTTTTGATTTTTGTATTTTGTGCTTTTTGTTCTATGTTTCAGAGCGTTTTCTGGCAGACATGGTATGTATTCATCAAGAACATGGGTTTTCAGTGCCTCCCAGGATGCCTTTATTTATTTTTGATATTTAATAATAATTAATTTTTGTCTTTATTCTCCACAGAGCGCGATGCTTTCGACACCCTGTTTGACCACGCTCCAGATAAGCTGAATGTTGTCAAAAAGGTAAAGAGGCTTTTGTCAGATTTTTATTTTATTTTATGGGGCATGTATGACATCTCCATCCAGCTATTTTATATAAAAATAAACCCTATTACCACTATTTATAATGTTAGCAAGGCTTCCAAGTGCAGAATATTTGATACTTTTATTTAGGTTCAGAGAAAATGGTTTTATTCCTTTACTGTCCATTTTGACTGGATTTGGAAAAGTTTGATGCCAGCAACTTGTTTGAAACAAAGTTAGTTTTAACTGTTTAAATCTTCATATTTCCTTTTTTTTTTTTTTTTTTTTGCTTTGAATCATTTTAAAAACTGAGGATTTTAATTTCTGTTTCACAAGAGGATTATAGCAACTTTCCATTTTGCTGTTTGTCTATTTTCCAATTTTTTTTATTTTATTTTATGAATCTTAGCTGAAATTTTTCTAAAATTCTGTACAATTTACAACAATATTATTTATTCTTAAATAAAGCTTATAATTTTTTTAATTAAATATCGGAAGAACGATGGACTCTTCGCGGAGTCTCACAACATTTCCGAGAGTTTTGAATTTTCCTTGCGTAACTCTCAGAGGCTCTCTGTTGTGTCGCTCGAGTTTTAACACGTTTAAAAAGAAATGCAACATTTTCTCTCAACAGAACAGACTACAATCAATTTATTGTCACAGTTTAAGATTGCTACTTTGATGCATCTGCAACATTTTTCACAAAAAAAAAATCATTAAACAACAAAAACGTACAAAGAAACACCTTCATTCATGTTGCTGCAATTCAGGAGTTTTTATGTCTGTCGTTCAACTTTTCAGGCCTCTGAACTGGCAGAAGGCCTAAAGAACCCTGTCCAGGGTCAGGGAGGTCAGAGGCGATTTTCTTTGCTCTGCAGAGACACCACGAGCTGGCAGCATCATTCAGGAAAGGCAACACTGCATTGGGCTTTTTTATTGGGTGTCTCCAACTCGTCTCCGGAGCGCTACAATTGTCCTCTGACAGACAACGGGTCCCAGCCTAAACACCACACCAATGATCAATAACGGTTATTAAAAACTTCTCTAAATCTACCGAGCTTCGCTTTAAAAGTGTACTCTGGTAGATTAAATAGGTAGAAGATTCTACCTTTACTCATCTGTCGGACCGTCTTTCTAACGGCTGCTGTGTTTCAACTGTGCTCTTTTTTTTTTTTTAATTGCACAAATGTTCAAGTCTTCTGTTTTGGATTCAGAAATGCAATAAAGGCTGGCATTAACTTTAAAATGGAAATGAGGATTAAATGGTTTATTATTCAGGGTCGTAAGGTTTGTATACCGTAAGTAAAACGGAATACTCTGAATAAACCAGACGCAATGGAGTACGGTCCAGTGTATGTCTTGTGCCAGGTACATGGTGAGGGTTGAGTCAGGAATGGCATCTGGTGTGATACACTTTGTGCAAGCTCGCATGTTTGTTTTTAACTAAACAACACCATACAAGATCAGTTGAGGCCTGGGTTAACAAGCTGGCTGGCATGATGCAGAGAAGGAAGGTAGATGTTTTGTGTCCCAAGAGACCAAGTGGAAGGGCAGCAAGGCTCGCAGTATTGGAGCAGGGTTCAAACTGTTTTACCATGGTGTGGATAAAAAGAGAAATGGAGTAGGGGTTATCCTGAAAGAGGAGTTTGCAAAGAATGTAGTAGAGGTGAAAAGAGTGTCACATGGGGTGATGTGTCTGAAGGTAAAAGTAGAAGGTCTGATGCTAAATGTTGTCAGTGGTTATGCTCCACAGGTTGGATGTGAGGTTGTCGGGGAAAAATAAATCTCGCTCGCAGATGTTTGTTTATTTTTTTTGTCTTGTTTAGCTCAGTCAGCATCTGTCGTGACATTTTTCTTTCTCGTTCTTCAGACTTTGATCACGTTTGTGAACAAACACCTGAACAAACTCAACCTGGAAGTTTCAGAGTTGGAAACTCAGGTAGGTTGCAGACTCACACCAACAGACATGCTCCTGAAATGTGACTCAAATCCATTATTAATTGAAAAAACAACAACAAAACAACAATACTTTTTTGATGGTTTTTACTAAGTTTTTCCTAGCAATCTAGAAAAAAGAGCAACTTCAAGATAATGCCATAATTGCACTCAGTAGATTCAAACCTTTATTTTTCAGTAAAAGTCCTTTGTGTTCAGTGTTCGTGCTGCTGTTTCAGTTTGCAGATGGGGTTTATCTGGTGCTGCTGATGGGTCTGTTGGAAGGATACTTTGTTCCACTCTACAACTTCTTTCTTACGCCAGAAAACTTTGATCAAAAGGTAAAACACCAACATTTTTCCTTCTTTAAACTCACAGTTACCTGCCAGGGAAATCAGCTGAAAAAGAGTTGTTTTGTTTCCTTGATAGAAGATTTAAACTCATCATTTTAAACGTATCACAGTCTGGACAGCTTTAACTGAGGTTAAACAGCTGGAGTGGGACAGTCTGACTTCTCATCAGAGGTTTACAGGAGTCTGTTATCCCTAATGGGGGAAAAAAGAAGAGTATTTGAGATGCACTGGTAATAATTATTTGTCATTTTCAGTTTTCAGGTCTTGTTGCTGAACTGTTGTTAAACTGACCAGATTTATTTACATTTAATTTATTTCACAAAGGAAACTGTTGGTTCATTAAAGAGCATACAAGTAATTTAGTTGATGAAAGCTAAATAGATTTTAGATTTTTTTTTAATGTAAATATTGAGGTTTTAGTAGCATTATTATATCTGTTGAGCCGCCTGGTGGTGCAGTTGGTCAACGCTGTTCCTTCAGAGCTGGGAGGTCCTGGTTTAGACCTCCAGCTGGTCCTTTCTGCAGGGAGTCTGCATGCTCCGGTTTCAGCCCACATGCCAAGAACATGCATGTATTATGAAATTCTTTATCAAAAGGGCTCGTGAAACGGTCGGCACAGATATTCAGACCAGAAGGAAAAATAAAACACAGAGGAAGCTGTCACTGCTAGGAGTAATAAGTGTCCTTTATTATCCTGCCACAGAAAACAGCCAAGCAAAAAACATGTACACTCTTAACACACAGATTGATATGAAATAACTTCTCACCGTGACACTGGCCGGGAAGCCGTTTTCGACCCAGGTAAAGAAGAATCACATCAAAATTGGTGTATGGCACCAGCGCGCGGCTGATCCATCACAGGACTTCCCGGCCAGTGTCACGGTGAGAAGTTATTTCATATCAATCGTGTGTTAAGAGTGTACATGTTTTTTTGCTTGGCTGTTTTCTGTGGCAGGATAATAAAGGACACTAATTTATCCTAGCAGTAACAGCTTCTGTCTTTTATTTTTTCCCTATTTGTCTGAATATGTGCCGACCGTTTCACGAGCCCTTTTGATAAAGAATTTCACAATACATTTTTGGCGACGAGGATGGGATGTTAAGAATTTAAATAAATAATTCTGAACGGCTGCACCATATTCAAACGAAGGAAAAAAAAAAGAGTGTTGAGAGAATGCGAGTTGCATTCTGGACAAAGAGTCCGTTGAAGTTGTGCCGGGTTATCCAACCCTGGCTTTGTGTTTAAGAGGTGGAGGGGACGCCCGAGCCTTTGTGTAAGAGTTTTAAAACAGAGAAAAAAGTTTATTCAGACGCCTGAGGAGGCGTGAGCTGAACGGAGAAAAAGTTGTACCGGGATGGGAAGAAGTCCCATCCCAGTTGTTTGTTTATTGTTTTTGAAGAGGGGGAAGTCCTGTGATGGATCAGCCGCGCGCTGGTGCCATTTTGCCATTTTGATGTGATTCTTCTTTACCTGGGTCGAAAACGACTTCCCGGCCAGTGTCACGGTGAGAAGTTATTTCATATCAATCTGTGTGTTAAGAGTGTACATGTTTTTTTGCTTGGCTGTTTTCTGTGGCAGGATAATAAAGGACACTAATTTATCCTAGCAGTAACAGCTTCTGTCTTTTATTTTTTTCCCTATTTGTCTGAATATGTGCCGACCGTTTCACAAGCCCTTTTGATAAAGAATTTCACAATACAATGCATTAACCGGTGTGTCTAAATTGGCCCTAGTTTAGGAGTATGAACGGTTGTTTGTGCGACATGCAGTTTGTTGTATAAAAACTTGCTTTAATTTGTGATCATTTGATCACTGCTGCATTGGATTTGTTTACTGGTTGTTTTACTGGTTTTGACAAAGTTTGACAACACTGACTTCAAGCTACAGATTTGAACATAACAAATACCTTTTTCCATTTGTAGATTTTGAATTGGTCCAGATGCAGTCGTGTTTTTGCGCAGCCAGAGATCTATGTGACTCATCTTGGTCCTGACCCACAGTTTAAGCAACACTTTTAAATCAATACTCTATTTCTGAGGAGCCTTGTGCACTCGGAGCCAAGATTCTCCTCTCAATAGCTTGATAAATGTCGTCCATTTTCCCCGGAGCCCATTCAGCTCTGTAGCACCGTGGTATTCTGAGCAGGCAATCTGCGGACACCACAGTAGCCTTTTGTTTGGGTTTTGGCCAGCGGTCCCTGCCAAGCTGCGGAGCAAAATGGGCATCGGTGGTAAAATGTACACAACGGCTCTCACACACAGATACTCCTGGCCCAGAAGAACCGGCAGCGTCTGTAATCTCCTACTGCACAGGGAAACACTGGAGTGGCTCAGGGGCTCAGCTCGCTCACTCTGTGTCTGTGTGTGTTCGAGGGCCTAGAGGCCTATCAACGATACACCAGGGGTGGGCATGGAGAAAGCACTCCTGCTTCTGCTCAGTGCATCTCTTCTTCAGGCTCTTCCTCTCTCTCTTTTTGTATCAGAGGGGTTTAGGTCATGCGTTTCACACAATAAGCCCTTGTTGGGCAAAGCTTTTAGTACTTCACAGCAGGGCGCTTACACACATACACAAAGGGCAGAGGATAGAAAACATCTTCCAGCTATTCGGCCTCTTCTCTCTGATTGGTTTCCCACTTAGTTTTTTTTTTTTTAGGTTGCAACAGAAGCCTTTTCAGAACAGAATCTCTGCTCATCCGATGCTGTAGATTTGAAAGTATGAATCACCTTTTATTTATTTTTTTTAAATCCATCGGAAGGAAATTCCAGCTGCGTGTGTTGAATAAACAGCACCTCTGACACATTTTGTCTGTAAATCATCATTTTAATCAGCGTTACCTCATTATAATGTGATCATTACTTTGTATTTAAATATATCTGTACTTGCAGTCACACGTGTTGCTCATTAACATGTAGTGATGTTAATGATGCACCAACAGAATTGTGATTACGACTGTGAGCGCTGCAAAGCCAATTTAAAATGATTCTTTCCAAAATCCTGAGCGTAGGATCTGTCAGGAATAAATAAAGCTAAATGTGTTGCTCTAGATCAGGGAGGGGCCCAATACATCGATCACGATCTACTGGTTGATCGCAAAGGTAGTATGGGTAGATCACATGGCATTAAAAAATAGACGGCAGCTGTTTTATAGGATAGATGATGTCTTGCATCATCTATCCTCACTTTGTAATTTGTCACTTGATTGACATAAGGGCAGCCAGTCAGAGGCTCCGTTTACACTACATGAAACATTCAGCCATTCATTCACAGACAACAGCCCTCATTCTCTCAGAAACCAAAGGTTTCTCAATCCAGATCTCAGAGTGGACATTTTAGGGGGAATCCTCCACGGAGATGTGAAATGCTCTGCAAGTGAAGTCGCACATGCGCACTACAGGCGGCTGCAGTCCAAAGGTTTTCTTCACTAACAACAGTTATAATAAACGGCAGAGAGCACAGTGTTTTTGTGCTGCTCGCCCTTTTTCAGCATGTAGGAGCAAAACTAATAAAACCCAGGGTCCAAAGAAACGTTGGTGTGTTCATCAGTTTGCAGACGCTGCATGTGCAATGAATGCATCCGAGTCCAGCATCAGGGTTGCCAGATAAATTTAGAATGTCCTATTTACCCCTTCCTTTTCTGTGCACATGCTCAACAAACACAACACACACCTCATCTTAGAATATCATTACTCAGCACATATGACAATTTAGGTCAAAGTACTATAAATTTAAAGCCACAGTACTATAGTTCATAATTTCTTATCTGGCAACCCGACTGATATGGAAACTAAAGCGTTTTTCGTGTAAACCTACTCATTTTTTGTTGATTACCAGTAAACATTGAAAAAACACTAAAGTTTCCGGAGGTTGTTATCATGTAAGCTGGGCCTTATATTATAGATCACTTTTGACTCTGTCATTTTAAAAGTAGCTCGCATGCTGAAAACGTGTGGGCACCCCTGATCTAGAGGGACCTGGATCAAAAGGGTGCAGCATAAGTCAGAATCTCACAGGACTGTCGCTGTTGGAGACTAGTTGTCAACTCAAAATTGTGAAAGAAGTTTGAGAATGTTCAGTCACACACAATTGTCAGTGTTTCTAGTCGTGCATCTGCGTTCTGTGTGGCTGTTGTTGAAGTCACCGCCCTTTTTTGTGCCCAGCTAAGAAAACTCCAGCTAGTTGAAGCCCAGATACTTGCGTTGTGACCTTTAGCTTGATAGAAGCCGAAATGCCTCCAAACTCTTCAGTTTCAATTCAGGAGTCTCCTCTGGTTTTGTCATGTCTCTGCTGTGTGCGGGCCACCAACCATCCAGGCGCTTGACCTGCTGTTTCCACTCAGTTTCATTCAATTTTTGACATTTTCAAATGCATTCAGAATCGTTCACGTCCAGATCGCGATGCATCTAAAACCAGTTTACAACCCTGGTGTTGTTCCATGAAGCTGCAGAGCGTTTGTGCAGCCGTTCAAGGCATTATTATACAATTTGCATGAATGCAAACACAGAACAGCTCTGCGCAGATAAATCCACCGGCGGTTCTTCTCAGGAGGGGCTTCATGTCTGCGTGTGACATGTTGGTGTTTCAGTTCGTCTTTCTTCTGTCTCCTGTCTCTGCTGCAGGTTCACAACGTGTCCTTTTCCTTCGAA
The DNA here is from genome assembly GCF_014905685.2 of Nematolebias whitei. Taxonomy (NCBI): domain Eukaryota; kingdom Metazoa; phylum Chordata; class Actinopteri; order Cyprinodontiformes; family Rivulidae; genus Nematolebias; species Nematolebias whitei. Next base: position 12,403,136 of record NC_056507.1, on the reverse strand, counting down.
CTGATGCAAGACGGAGGGCTGGAGAGGCCAAAGCCCCGACCCGAGGGTACGATGCCCATTTGCTATTTTTTGCTTTGTCACAGCCTCAAAACGAAAAATTAATCCCATTTAATGCAAATAAGTCTTTTAATAAAAAAGTAACAGAATATCTCAAAATCAATCAAAACAAACACATGAACCAGTTTACATGACCCATAAATAGTTTAATTCATTTTAATTTATTCTATACGTTGTTTAAGTGTTTAATCTTTGACTTTTTTAAACAATACAGCACAGTAGTGTGCAAAAGTTTTAAGTCACATTTTACGTCTGTACATTTTCAGTTTTAATTTAGGAAGATTTTACTGGGGTTCAGACCTTTCAGAACAAAACTAATTGGCCTGTTGAACAATGTTTAGTCGGGTCATCTGGACAGTTTCTTTTTCTTTTTTTTTTTTTGTTGAGACGGTTCGTCCTTCATCCAAAGGACTTCATCATTACAAGAAGCCACAACAAACTAAGTCCCACAAACCGCACACTCATAGTGGACCAACCAGTTTGCTGGTGATGAGATGGTTTCTGGAGTCCGCCCTCTCCCCCATCGACTTCTCTGAGACAGTCATAGCCAAAGTGGTTCAAAACATCAAAGTTCATGCTCAGTAATCCAGGTAAAAAAAAAATCCAACAAAGTTCAGTTATGTCATCTGGACTTTTTTTTTTTTTTTTTTTGAGACGCTTCGTCCTTCATTCAAAGGACTTCATCAGTGCGAGGAGCACTTTGGCTATGGCTGCCTCAGAGGAGTCGACGGGGGAGAGGGCGGGCCCCAGAAACCATTTTATAACCAGCAAACTGGTTGGTCCACTATGTGAGTGCGCTGCTTGTGGGACTGAGTTTGATGCGGCTCCTCGGACTGATGAAGTCCTTTGGATGAAGGACAAAATGTCTCAACAACAAAAAAGAAACCATCCATATGACCTAACTGAAGTTTTTTGGATTTTTTTACTCAATTATCATGACCTTTGATAATTGGCTTATTTATTTATTTATTTATTTGTTGTTTTAACTCATTTTCTGTGCAGTCCTGTTCCTGACCACGACGGCATATTTTAGATTGAGCTGATCCTTAAATTTATAAACAAGTTAACTAAATCCAGTGGAAATCAACACCTTTCAACTGAGGAAAAGTTATTTGCATAAACATCCAGGTGATAAAACAGAACCGCTGTACAACCACGGGCAAATAAAGAACCCTGTTTGTGGTTTAAAGAGGTTGTAAAACGAAATGATTTTGAGGTTGTGCACACTCAGCACATTTGTTCTGTGCACTTTGATACACAGATAAACAATTGTTTACTCTTCCATTCTTTGTTGTTGTTTCCTTTAGATATTGTGAACTGTGACCTTAAATCCACGCTGCGTGTCCTGTATAACCTCTTCTCCAGGTACAGAAACGTGGACTGAGCTTCAAAGGGAACCCGTTAACACAAACTTATGAATGTTTTTATCTTCTTTTATATATATTTGTACCCACACGAATCACATTTCTCCTTTTAGTTAATGAAACTCAACACATTTGTATTCACTTTAATTTCTGCAGACATTTTATTGGTGTTTTGTTACAATTGAAGCTTTACAAAAAGCATTTTGAAGCCATAAAAGTTAGTTTATGATGAGTTATCGGTTGATTGTTTAGCAGCATTTGTTTTCACCCAAAATGTTTAAATGTATTTATTGTACATTTTGATACACTTCTTAATTTTTTTTCATTATTTCATTCTGTTGTCACTCATAAGTGCCTTTATTTAAACATAAAAACTCTGTCGGCTCCTGACATACCGAGAGGAATTTACTCCTCAGTTGTCTTAAAGCTCCAGAATTTTATTAATATTATTTAGACGGGGCTCCTAAATAGTCTTAAAGTCTAGAAAGTATAAATTTTGTTTCTAGTATTTTTCATGTCTGGCTAAGTATTAATTTTATTTTTTATTTTTTTTAACCTGATGTTTTTGCTAGAAAATAAAAACTAAATTTCTCAAAGTTGCTTAAACAAAAGTATTTTTGACAAGTTTGGTTGTTGTTTAAAATGTAAATAAAAAGTAGGGACGCACCGATCCACTGTTTTCACTTCCGATACCGATATCGTTTGTTTGCTGTGATTCGATACCGATCCGATACAGGGACACATAACCGTGCAGAATTAACTTAAAACATTTTGTTTTTTAAACGCAGACATAAATGTACTGAATTTCAAATTTATTGAAAACTGCACCAGTACAGCACAACAAAAGCTTCACGAGCTTGGTCAAACATGTAAAAGCAACACTAATTTGTTCAGTCTGCGCGATTATGAGTATAACATCAAATGTAAAATAAATAATAATAAAAATACTGAAACTGACAAAAACAATAGGTTGACAACTTTGGTCAAACATGAAAAAATAAACTTCAACAAACCTTTCAAATGGTTCAGGAATTATAAATATAATGTATAATAAAGGAGTTGAAATAAGAGGCTAAAACAATAGCATCACTAGCTTGATTGGCAGATATTTAAAATAAACAGCAGCTCCTGTCCTTTATGGATCAGTCACATTATCATGATACTCGATCAAGACTTTTTCGACACCGATACTAACATCTGAAATGTACGCCTCTACCGATATTCATTCAAGAACTTTTTGGGCGATATTGGTGCCGATGCCAATATTGGATCGGTGCATCTCTAATAAAAACTACCAGGTAAATACAGGGATTTACAAATCTCATAAACATATATTTTATTCACATTGGAACATAGTAAACATATATTTAAACAAAAAATTGCTCTGCAAAACATCTAGTCTAAAATTAGTGGAACAGTTCCAGACTAACGTTGCTCAATGGAAAATTAACTTTGTCCCAACTTTGAGATATGTTGATACAAAATCCTATTTTTTCCTTTAAAAATTGTTTCATTTTAAACAGTTAAATTCACTGTGCACTAAATATGTTATTTACAAATTGTTACATTCTGTTTTTACTTTACATTTTAAACAACGTCCCAGTTTTTTCATTGTCGGGGTAATTAAATAAAAACATATTCACTCTGTCGACATTTCGTTCACACAGCCAACTTCTAGATTTTAAAGACAAAACAAAGAAAACGGTTTGCTGTGAGATACTTTGCATGAACGCAGAAGCAGATACAGGCTCATGTTTAATAACTCCAAAAATAATTGTTTCATGCTGTTGGAAGATTTTGTAAGATTCAAAATGTATTTTTCTTGATAAATAAATAAATTATATTTGTGTTTTCTCTAAATTTATCTAAAACAAAGCCTTATGTATGGAAAAAATATATATATTTTGAAGTTGACGATGGCTATTTATCCTCATAATATAAAATCAGAAGTAAAAAAAAGAATCTTGGAGGAAAAAGCCTTTTCCATGTGCAGTAAATTGGCATACAGATAAACTAGACCTTCTTTCAAACGGAAAGAAAAATAAATAAATGTAACCAAATAATTCTGAAATTTTTATTTTTTGGAGAAGTCCGAAGTTTCAGAACAAACTGTGTGAAGCCTGAGTCGATACATTCGACCAAAGTGTTGTTGTTTTTTTAATTCTCTGTTTAATACAGAAAGATTTTATGCAGTAACCACTGCTTTCTTGCTTTATATCTTGTATAATTTTTAATTTAAGGTGCATCAACCTCATACGTTTGTATCAAGGACACATTAAAGACGATCTGCTCGAGTTGAAACTTGACTGAATCTATAAAGTTTTTGTTTTCTTCTCTCAAACAAATCTCCCGTCGTCGTTTTGAACCCGCTTCCTGTAACGATTCTGTTTAATGTTCTGATGCTTTGCATTTAATAAATCGTTCACTCTCTGGACGTGGCTCCGTATTTCTGCCCCTCTAAAGACGAACGTGTTTCAAGCAAAGAAACAAAAAATAAAGAGGTCAAAGTGGTGCTAGTTTCTTAGTCCGGAAAGACAAGCGAAGCTTCACAACAATTTGCTTTTCACTAAATGGAGACAGACGGTCAGAGAAGCTTCCTGAATCAGAGCTGACCCCAACGTAGACCAAAATAGACAGAAGATCTCCTGAATAGATGAAAAGGTTCATTTCTCCACACATTCCTCTGTAGCCTTTGAAAAGGTGTGTGGGGAGAGGGGGGTGTTGATGTATTATTGATAATTCTCGGCTGATACCCACACGCGCTGCCGAGGCATTCGGACCGAGGTGGTTTTGATTCTGTGTTGCTTTCCAATTAATTTTGTGCTCATTGTGTGTGTCCTTAAAACATGAGGTGAAAAATGCTTTTCAGCCGCGGCATGTTTCGCAGCGACCGCTTTGTGCCGCTTGTAATTTAATTTTCAGGTGAGAGTTTGAGAGAAAAGGCTGGAGTGTGTGAGCACCGGCGGGCCGCAGAAGTTCGCCCACTTCACAACAAGAACAAACAAACTGGAGCTCTGAGTGATTTAAATCAACCCAGAAAGAAATCCTACAAAAAATTATTTTATATGACGTTCTGCTCTTGTTTCAATCATGATATGAGCTTAAATTAAGATTGTTTGAAATTTGGACAGATTAATTGTCTGTAAACAAAAAAAAAATAAGAAGAATAGACAGCTAGAGTAATGCACTTTGCAATATTTACACAGAGAGCTGAATGACTGCTGAAATTAGCTAAAGCAGCTAAAACTGAGTTGGTAAAAGTAAAAGTAGAACACAAGCTAAAAGCTAAAATAAGCAAAACAGCTGGAAACAAAAAAATAAACTGGCTACAAGTAGCAAAGCTCTATCTAAAATCAGCAAAATGCAAGCTAAAAGTAACAAAAGACTGGCAAGAAGCTAAAAGTAGTTAAAAGCTAAAAAGATCAAGGTGCTAACAAAAAGTAATCAAAGTTTAACTGGAAGCTACGGTAAAGGAGGCAGAATGCTAGCTAAAACAAAACGTATCAAAAGACCAAACAAAACTATAATTAGTAAAAGGTTAGCTAAAAAAAATAAAAGCAGCAGAGTTGAGTTTTTGTCAACTAGAAGTTACAAATAGGGAAAAATGCTCAAAACTAAAAGTTAAAGTAGCAGAGTCACAAAATGATGTCCAAATAAAACAATAGTGGCTTAAACCTGAAGTATCCTGAAAGACGCACTGTATTTTTCAGATTATACAGTACATTAAGCGAAACAAAACAGATGAGTCAAACTTTATTCAACTCATTCACAATAACCACATAAAATCGGTTCGAGGTCAGTAAACACAACCAGAGTTAATACATAAGGCGCACCTGATTATAAGGCTCACTGTCGATTTTTGAGAAAATTTAAGGATTTTAAATGCGCCTTATAGTCCAAAAAATACTGTAAACAGGGCCAGTTTGCTGAAGCAGATTTCCAAGAGACATGATGTTTTTAAAGAAATTGAAGAGATCTTCCTATATTTATATGGGGAGTTTATAAATCGTTACATATTTAGAAAATATGTTATAAAACCTAAAAGTCAGAGCATGAATCCAAACGGGTGGAACGTTTTGATTTGTGAATGGCTAAGATGGCACAAATTATGCAGAAGTAGTTTGTAAAAATGTTTCGGAAATAAATAAATAAAAGTGGAAAACAAACGTTTAAACGCTGAATCTGAATTCTTGCAACAAGGACGACCAAGTAAAAAACACGAGGTTTAAACTGTGATCCTGGCATCGTCCACGTCTCCTGGAGCTGATGACGTTTTTCAGAACCACGAGAGAAGCAGCTCTTTACCGTCTTCAATCAGAGGAATGTGGCCGTGGACCCACGCGAGCCTCGCTTACAGAGCAACAATGTTAACAATAATGCAATAACAATAATGTAATGGGTAATAACCAGAGCGGCTGAAGTGCTCCCTGGGCGAGGGAGTGGAGAGGAAATGATCAGAACGGGCTTTCAGAGTTCCCAGGATCGCCTGTGAAATGAGTGTATCCAAAATGGCAATCACCACCGGATAATGTTACCGTCAGGAGATGTTAGAGTGAGCTCAAAACATACGGCTGGCACACGGTCACTCTATACAAATGCTTTTGTCATGGTTCACAAAAAACGGAGGTTTTCATGGTGAAATATATCTCATGTCTTGATTGTTGCTGTCATTGACACAGCTGCTCGAGCTGTTTGGTTATTTGGATTGTTCTTATCTGTGAGGTACCTGCCTCACGTGTGTGAACAGTTGTCAAACAAGCAGAGGGGAGGTAAAGCTGCACTGCTTGGTGTTCTCTACGTATCAAAACTGGAAGAAGCATTTTTAACTGAGATGTGAAACGTCAAAACAAAAATCTGCACCATCTGCCTGTTTGACCTGGGGTTGCATTTCTTCTTGCGTCCACATCCTGGAAGGTTGGTTACAGTCCCATGTAGGCCTGTCGCAATAAACAACAAATCAATTAATCGCACGATAAATTAAAAATGGCGACCTCATTTCCTTTATCTGCTTTATCGTTTTCTCATGTCTCTCTCTTTTTACTGAAGACACTGGATGACAAAAGGCTCAACTCCGGTGCTCTACTGACCCCTCCCTTTCGCTTTTCTCGTTAAAATTCGTTTTAACCATATAAAATCGCATTTTTGGATCATTTAAAGCAGCTAAGCTAACAGGCCGACCTTGGGGAAAAACCTCTGTCTTGTCAAAGCTCCAAAATTCTCGGTTGAAACCGGGGGCTTCGTCTAAAAGTTGTTTTTCTCTGCAAAAAGAAGCTGAGAACTTCCTTTTTAAAATTTTTATTAAAAGCTTTGTGTGCCAAATGCTATGCTAAGATCCTGTTGCATGCTCTATGCTATGCTATAGCTAGCTATGCTAAAGAGCTCAAACCACACTGAGCGTCCGCCATTTTGAGAACCGAAAAATGGGAATGAGATTCAGCCCACGTCACGTCAAGGGGCCTCCCTCCCATTTTTCTTAGAGACACGCTGCTCGATCCCTCACTATCCATCCTTTGCTTCAAACCATTTTATACTGCCATCCAGTGTTCAAAAAAGGTAATACGCACACGGCGTGAAGTCGTTGGTCCGCCACATTAAAAGGAGTCACCTGGTGTAGTTGGAGCATCAGAATCAGGTCCTTCTGGGTGCCTTTCTGAACTCGTACCATTGGGAGGAGACTGCAGGACAGACCCAGAACTCACTGGAGGAATTATCCTTCCTCCCTGGCTTCGGAACACCTTCAGGATCCCAAGCAGGTTCTTGAAAATGTTGCTGGGTTTCCCTTCGGTTAGCTCCATGAACTGACCTAACAAAAACCAAAAATGTCGTCAGCTTTGTGTTTTTTTTTGTGAAACTCCCAAACTGAACCTGAAGTTCCCTGGATACGCAACTACCCTGATTTCTGGCATGTAAATCGCTCCAGAATATGTCACATCAGTCAAAAAGCATCATGAAGAGGAAAAAAAAACATATAAAGTCGTTTCAGCGTATAAGTCGTGTTTATTATGCGTTTTATTCAAAACAAACAAAAAAAATAAATTCAAAACAGCTTCATTTCGCCTGGGTGGCGCAGTGCCATCCATCCATCCATCCATCCATCCATCGTGGCCGGAGCCGCTACTCTCCTGCGCTCCTCCGCCTGCACCAGCTGAGTGAAGCGAGCGCGCACGGGAGGACTCGCTGTCGCAGTTCTTTGAAATTTAAAGCGTCAGTCAAAAATTGTGTTATCGGGAAAAAAAAACATGTCGCTTTGGTGTGTAAGTCGCAGGACTGATAAATCCATGCAAAAAACCTGCGACTTATACGCAGGAAAATGCGGTAATCCTGTTTTGTTGTACACAGACTACGTCCACATTACAAGCGCTATAAAAAAATAAAAAAAACATCATTAAACCAAGAATGTTTCATTTACCAAATAATATTTACACAAAACTTAGATCAAACCCCTACGTACCATGATGGTTACTGCTCTTTAACGGACATTAAACTGAACACGTACCATAATGAGAGAAACTATGTAAAAAAACTTTCTGCCTACCTTTTATTTAAAATCACACAAAGTGATGGAAAGTTCAGCAGCGTCACTGTAAGGCCCAAACAAAACAGCCATCATTGTTCTGGACCAGCCACTTTGATTTCTAGCTAAACTCTCAGAAAGAATAAACTTCAGTACTAATTTGATTCCACAACCCACAGCAGCATGCTGACCTTTGACCTCTTTATGAACTCAGTTGAAAAACCTGCTTTGTTCACGGGGATCAATAAAGAATCACGTTATCATATTAGATGAAAGGTTTGACTTTAAAGCCCATCGATGTTTTGTCGGGACTCCGGTAATGTTACCGAGCCGAGCGGGATTCTTTCATTAGTCATATCGACGTTGTGCGTTTATGCGCTGACTTGTCTTCCTTCCTGCTCCTCGTTTGAAGCTCTTCCTCGAGTCTCTGGACAAACGGCTCGGCCGCAGCTGCTTGACATTATCACATTGTTGTTTTGAGGAGAGACGGGGGCTCAAGGAGGGTGGGGGTTATTATCCAATAGGAGTCCAGCAGTTGTGAATTTTCCATTTCTGTCTTTGTGTTTGTGTACATCGTCGCTGTGTGAAGTACTCTCACTCAGAGAGCTCTTAGAGATGACGATAAAGGCCAGCAGGCAGAAAAGCTCGTTTTTCTACATGATAAAAATCAAAAGGATTTTAACAGTTATGGAATATAAGAGGGTCAAATTAAATGATTTTTCTTGTCATCGATGCAAATTGTATTTTACAGTAATAACAGACAGAATTTAAGGCTTTAAATGTGATCATATACCAAAATATTCCTATTTAACTTAAGCTTATTAGTTTATCTGCATATGTGCCGTATTCTGACCTGGGATCCTTCCTGGTTCCATCATTGCTTTAAACTAGGGATGTACGATATTGGATTTTTGGCTGATATTCGATATGCCGAAATGTTAAAACTTATTTGGCCAATAACCGATATCGATACCGATATTTTATATACTTTTCTTTGTCAGAAAATATTCCTCTTATTTGCTACAAAAATTGTGCAACAGCTGTAAGAGCTGGTGACATATATTCAGTAACAGCCATATGATGTGCATAGCACTTTAACTTATATTAAATAAAAGTGTTAAATGTTATTTATTAGCATTAGTCACCTGCGATGCTGTCTCACTTGTGGAGCTTGTTCCCAGTTCCTAGCTGCAGTGTAGAATCCTCTGCACGTCTGTGCATGAAGGACAGACTTTTTAAGTTCAACTTTTTTGTCTATCTATTGTGTTGTAAGACTAATCATGCTAACGGGGCTAACACGACGTCCAAATGTCTGTGATAAAACTCTCCCAAGTGCTATCGGCTATTAGTTTCTCAATGATGTTGGAAATGACGGCTTGTAACTCGGGTAAGGCTACGTCGGAAAAATATCTCAGACTGGGGACGATGTAGCGTTGCTCAACGTAGTCCAAAAAACATTGGAATCCGACATCGTCAACGAAAATTAAAAACTTCCACACCGCCGACACTTTGAATTTTCCTCTCCGCCGTGATCAGATCAAGTAGGCGCGTGTGACGTCATCACATTGTGCTGCCGCTGCAAGCATCCTTGTCATTGGGTTGTCATTAAAAAACAGCGTCTTTTATATTGGTGAGCTATTTTAATGGAATGTCGGATATTGAACTTTAACGCTAATATCGTCCGATTCCATGTCGATAATATCGTGCATCCCTACTTTAAACCTTTCCTCTGGCAGCCAGAAACTAAAGTGGCATAAACCGTTTGAGCAGTGATGGGCACAGTTCAGCTAATCAGCTAAGTGCAGAACCAAGTATTTGTTCAACCGATTAGTGTCTTCGCTAACTTTGGGAACCGTTAACAGAATTAGCTCCTGCTAAATTCAGTTTCTCCAACTTTAAGTCCGCTAACCAAATTCACAAGCTTGTTCCTGTCTGTTGTGGGCGTGTCTCAAAGTGTAAATTAGGCATGCTATTGGCTGAATACGTGTACACGTGACAAGACGTGACTGATCGACGCAGATTCAGCTGGAAGGAGACGAAGACGTGACGCAGATTGAGTGACAGTTGTCTTAGCGGTTAGCGATTTAGCGTTAGCTTCTGCTAATTGTTTTACCTGTTTAGTGTTAGCTAAACTACATTTTTAGTTAGCAAAATGTGTGTTAGCGAAGATAACGTTTTGGTTAGCTGTACTCACCTCTGCATTTGAGTCCATTTTCTCTTTAAGGTCGTTTTCACACCTGATAGGCCGGTAGACTCGATTCAATTGGAGACCAACATTCAAAACATTTGTTTACATTTTCAGCTGGGGCGGTTCACATGCACACTGCACTGAGTCAATCGAGCCAACCTGTCCCCTCGCCTGTGGTGGCACTGCACCAAGAACTAATGAAAGAAACGACACAAAAACATCTGAAGAAGACACTTCTTCTTCTGGAAATAAAAACGAAGTGGCGTCAAATTTTAGCGGTTTTAAGAGTTCTGTTTTGTCATTTTTCAACAATGGACTCAGCATGAGTGGAAGATGAGGCAGAAGACCATGGAGAATGTTGTTTTTCACACAAGGCGGCTGAGACGGCTGCGTACGAGGTATGAGAAATGCGTGTTTGTTTTGGTTGTATTTACCCAGAATGCCCTGCGCTGTAGTCCACTTCCTGCTTTTGGAGCAGTCTCCGGTCTGCTTGCATTCACACTGCATTCGAACTGCGCTAGAGTTCACTTCAATCAAACCGAGACCTAGATATTTAGGTGGATCAGAGTGGTGTGAATGCACCTATAGTCACAAGTTCATCTAGATACTCTCCTGTTAAACAAATCAACATTTGCAGATTCTGTTCAGTTTACACAACTGTATACTAGGAGTGTTTCAGCAGTCCACCTCATTTATAATAATGTGTTTCTTCATATTATTTATTTTGTTTGGATGTATTTTACACAGGGTTACATTTACTTCATGCTCCACCTAAAGGTGTGCAAACCGTTCATATCCTGTTTGCAGTAGGTCGTCACTCCAGCTGATGTGAGTCATGTTTGTGTAGAGTGTGATGTCATTGTCAGACGGAAGACACTCCTTAAACACCAATCTGCATGTTTCATTTATATTTTTCTGCTTTATTTCGATTCAGCGATCATTAACTGACTTCTGTTGAACTTAATAAACGGGTAATATGAATCAGATGCGTGTTTTTCTGTGGTATGTTTTGTTGATTTGGTGTCATGTTTTGTATTCTCGGGTTCTTTGCTTAGTTTAGTTTTCAGCCCTTTCTCCACACCTGCTCCCAATTTACTAACTACCATCACACCTGCTTTGCATCCAGTCATTAACTCCCCTGCTGTATCTTTGGACATCAGTTCTGTCAGCTTCTTGTTGACATCTTCCAATCTGCAGTCAGATCCATCTGACTTGGTTTAGCTGTACCTTTTATTTCCCTCTAAAACATTTTGCTTTACTCCTTAAATTTTCTAATTTATTTTCACCTGCCTGTCCCCTGATCCTGTTTCTTTTCTCTCACCAATCAACCGGTACACATGACATTTGCTCATTTGAATTGTTTTAAGCCCTGATAATGTAATTTATTATTCAAATTTGGGAGTAAAATCTCTGTAGCAGAACAACACTAATAACACAATATGTTGTGCTGCTTGTGGGAAACTTTGATATATTTTGCAGAAATGCAACTTAAGGCTTTAGCTCTTGAGTGAACGCCTTACTTGTTTACTAGTTTTCTACAAATATGAGATAATAGGAAATATACCAAAGTGAAATTTATTTTCTTGTTTTGAACTGTTTGGTCTTTTCAGTTTGCCTTTACACTTAGAAATCTAAAAAATAAAGTGCTGCAATTAGGGATGCACGACTATCAGCGTGATATCGGTATCTGCCGATATTAGCAATAAAGTTAAATATCGGACATTCCATCAAAATATCTCACCGATATAAAAGGCGCTGTTCATATGCGTGTGTGTGTATATATATATATATATATATATATATATAACTGTTTTTGTATGACTATCCAGTGACAAGGATGCCTGCTGTGCCAGCGCAACGGTATTATGTCACAGGCACCGTTGAGTTTAGATTTGTGAAAATTTACAAATTTGCGCTGTTCGAGTGTTGTCATTGTGTTACAGAGTAAAAGTCATGAATAAATTTGACATTAAACATAATTCAAGTTGGAGTGTTGCATCATTTTCAGCCCCCTTTTTAGCATCTGTATTTGGTTGCAGGCCAAATTGACAAAGACCATGCAGAATAATGTATTTTGATTCCACAGCAGAGAAAGTTATGTAGTCTCTGTCAATGGGTCTAGGGGGGGAAATATTGATATTGGTTATCAGCCAAATAACTTTTTACATATCAGATATCTGCCAAAAATCCAATATCATGCATTCCTAGTTGCAATGCAACATAAAATGTATATTTAAACGTAAATTATTTTGAAAACATTTTTTCTTAACTCTCAATGATCAGGCAGATTTGGTGGCTGTTTGAACAAATTAGAAGTAGAAGTAGTAAAAACGGCTCCTCATTTGGTAAAATTATATTTTAGTCGAGGCATGCAAAGACAATTTTCTATATTACTTTTAAATCCAAAATGAACACATTTTAACATTTAACTATTTGTAAGCTTGATTAAACAAACTGTAGCTTTCGTTTATTCAAGTTTCTATGAACCAATTCTTTCTTTCTCATGTTTTCTCACATTATTTCTCACCCTCAGAGAACCAGAGGAGTAAAAACATGCTTGGAAAATCTTTTTAGGACTTTTATTCATCTTTTTTTCTTTTTCTGAGCAGCTGCATTCATGTCTGAGCTCCTCAGTCCTCTCTCTCTATTGTGTGAAATCAAAATGAGCAAGAAAGTTACACTTTATCTGCAACATGAACAGGTGGATACACACAAAAACAGCTCAAATAAAACTTTTCAAATGCACAACTGTGTTGCAGTTTGAGAAATTTAGTAGATTGAAGTTTGATGAAAAAGTATTTGAAAGGCAGGGAATAAAAAGCCAAAATAATGAAAGTGCAACATTTTTGTCATTCTTTTGCTGCAGAGGAACAAAGTTTAGTGGCGTAAACACTGAACACAACATGCTGAAGGTTTACTGAAGGTTAAAGGAAACAGAAACTTGTGAGGTGAGTTACTGTCGTGAAGCTCAAGGATGATTCCAACACCTTCAGCTGCTGAACGCTGCTGCGCTGCAGGATTTGATCTCACGTTAGAGAATAAACTAGTTAATTTCTGCTCCTGAGCACTTCCTTTATGTCTGAGGAGTTTTCCATTCACAGCAGCTCGCTGCAGGCGTGGCCACGTGTCAAAGTTCGACTTTGCTTCTTTTTTCGGTTTAATTGCTTTTTCTACTTGTGTTAAAGATACGATCTCGACAAAAACCACTCGATAGTAACAAAAATGAGTCGAGTCTTCCCCCATTTCATCAAATTTACAGGGAGGGTTCAGTTAGAAGATATCCAGCTAACAACTCCTGAGAGTCAAAGAATCTATTTCTACCATCTAAAATGACTATTTTTTACAGATTAAATGAAAATGTACATATTGCCACTTTTGCTTGTTGTAGACAACTCAAATCTGAACTGATCTCACCTGACCTAACAGTGCTGCACGTCAGAAAACCACTAAGGCCGCTGTGTTCAGTGATCGGGCTATGTGAATAACTGGACAAGTCATTAATGTATTTTTATTAATCATAAAAATAGTAGAAATATGTGTGTTAAAAGTGGCTGGACAGTACTCTGTGTACCAAGCTGGACTTTAAACACATGTTTTGTTCTTCGAGCTCCGAAATTTCTCCAGAATCTGGAGCTTTTTTTTATATTATGAACCACAAATGATGACGTATTCAAAGTTTAACAGTATTTACCGACCAGTGAGCCTCTGTCCCTCTTGTGAAAAATTCAGCCTCTCTAAAATGTTCTTCTTGAACCCAGTTCTCTTCCTGACCTGCTGCCATTTAACCTGATTATTTTCCAAAATGCTCATCCAGCTCTTTCTTATTTGAACCACTTTATAACATTTTGTTGCCCATTTCCCAACTTTGTGAGACGTACTCCTGCCATCATTTTTTAAAATCTCCATCATCTGTTTATCCATATCCGGGTCACAGAGGCAACAAGTCCAGGAGAGAAACCCGGACATCCCTCTCCCCAGCAACGCTTCTCAGCTCCTCCCGAAGGACTCCAAGTGGTTCCCAGGCCAGAGAAGGTACAGAATCCTTCCAGTGAGTTTTGGGTCGGCCTTCAGGGCCTCTTATCGAAGGGACATGCCCTAAACACCTCCTGATGCCCACCTCAGCCTTTTGATGCAAAGGTGCAGCAGCTCTCCGAGCTCCCACCGGATGACGGAGCTCCTCACCCTATATTTAGGGCTGAGCCCCCCACCTGCAAAGGAAGTTAATTTCTTTCTGTCCTGATCAAAACCTCTTGACCACAAGTGTGGGTTGGAACAAAGACAGTAAATCAAGAGTTTTACCTTTAGACTCGACTTTTTCTTTACCATGACTGACCAGAGCAACACCCTCATTACTGCGGATGAGGCCTCTATCCATTGATCTAGCTCCCGCTCCATCCTACCATCACTCAGGAACAAGACGTACTGACACCTGAACTCCTCGTGCTGAAGCAAAGACTCAAATAAAGACTTTACCTTTTAATTTAAAAAGGTTTAACATTTGATGTGTTTACTGTGAACCATGGAGAATAAAATAAGGTTTATGAGTTTAGCAAATTATTGTAGTGTTTTTATTTACATTTTACACAACATTTGAACTTTTTCATAAATGTATAAATTAAATGTTCTTTTAATTTAGCCTTGAATTTTGATTTATTCTTATTCCCACGTCTTACCTGGACACACATTCTTTATAGTTTTGGGGGTTTCTACATTCTTGCTCAGGCTCTTGTCAACACGTTATACCTATACAGCATATAATATAATATATATATATATATATATATATATATATATATAT
>NC_056507.1:12370138-12387815 GCF_014905685.2 Nematolebias whitei | reverse complement strand
ATATATATATATATAATGTATATATATATAATGTATGTATATATATATAATGTATGTATGTATGTATATATATATATATATAATGTATGTATATATATAATGTATGTATATATATATATATTTACATAAGTATATATAGGGTCAGTGTGGGCATGCAGTCTGTCTACAGACTGTCTTAGCTGAAGTACTGCAGCAGTGTGGAGGACAGGAAGTGTCTGGGTTTTTCCACTTGTAGTCTGCTGTGTTTCCCTTCATCCAGGTGTAAATGTAATCAGTGCAGTCAGTTTGCACGGTGGCCTTCAGGCTACAGAGGAACACATGACAAAGTTTAATCTGCGCTGACCTCACAGCCCAGCAGATGCAGACACCAGACGTGAACCAAGTTCCCTTACTTCTGCTCCCTGGTGTTTTGTTCCCGTCATGATTCATTTGCTGCGCCTCATGTGCCTCTTTACTTACTTCCTGGTTTATTTTGAAGAGCGTGTTTGCTTGTGTTTTTTTTTCTCTCCTTCATTTCCTGCCTCTGTCGTTGTTTTATTGTCTTTTCCTGAGCTTCCTTTTAGTATTTATGACTCAACAAATCCGTTTCTCTCATTGGCTGTTCTGCTCACTGGATTTGGTGGTTCTGTCAGTATTCTTTCGTTAATGGTTTTCATCCATTCATCCATCCGTTATTTTTTACCTGTTTCTTCTTTTCTGGGTCACAGGGGTCACTGGTGCCCATATCCAGCAGTCACTGTGCGAGAGACGGGGGACACCCTGGACAGGTCGCAAGTCCATCACAGGGACAGATAAAGACAAAACCATTTACTCTCTCAAAGAAAATTTTACAGTTACCAATCAGTTTAACATGCATGTTTTTGGTGTGTGGAAGGAAACCAGGGTACCTGGAGAAAATCCACGCATGCACAGAGAGAACATGCAAACTTCCACCCAGAAAGGCCCCTGGCAGGGATTCGATCCAGCAACCTTCTTGCTGAGAGGCAGCAGCTCTACCTATTGAGCCACCGTGCCACTAATTGAATTTAAAATCCTACTTCTAACCTACAAAGCTCTCAACAACCTAGCTCCATCTTATATTAGAGATCTTATTGTTCCATATTTTCGTAACAGAGCATTTCGCTCTCAGACTTCAGGCTTACTTGTGGTTCCTAGAGTTTCCAAAAGCAGAATGGGAGGAAGATCTTTCAGTTATCAGGCTCCTGTCTTGTGGAACCAACTTCCAGTTTCTGTCCATGAGGCTGACACATTGTCCAGTTTTAAGACTGGGCTTAAGACTTTTCTTTTTGATAAATCCTATAGTTAGGGTGGATTATTATGTGGCCTTAAGCTTAGACTACTAGAGGACAAACTGACCTATTTCCTTAAATGAAATGTTAAAACTGAATAGTTTTCATTTGATACTATTTCTGTTTTAACATGTGATTCTTGACCTGCCATTGTGTATCTGTTCCTCTCAAATCCAGCCGGTCGAAGCAGATGATGCTTGTCCTGAGCCTGGTTCTGCTAAAGGTTTCTTCCTCATGAGGGAGTTTTTCCTTTCCACTGTCGCCTTCGTGCTTGCTCAAGTAGAGTCTGCGATGAAGTAAACTCAAAGCAGTCTGCTCCTCAGATAAATAGTGTTAACTTATTATTTTTACAAATGAATGTCTCTGTTCAGTGCCCTGAGATGAGTTCTGTTGTGACTTGGCGCTATAGAAACAAACTGAATTGAAATTGAATTTCTTGCAAACACTAAATGCGTTCAGATATATTAATTTTTTACAACAACAAAAATGTAAATTATCGTTAAGATGTATTTACGGTAGTATCATTTCACACAACTCGTTGAGATGTTGAGTAACATCTGAAATGGTTTCCTGTGTTTGAGGTGTTGGGAAAGAAAACTTAGTCCACTTGAGCTCAAGGCTCCAAACTCACACGAGACTCGGCTCCTTTAGATAGTTGTTCACCACCCACAAGGCGGCTCCTGCAGATTCTTTTACATCCATCATTACTGAATTATTGTGCTCGATCTTCATTTTCACCCTGTCATTTCAAGCGGAGAGCAAACCGAAACGTTAAATCAGAAGCAGATTAAGATGGATGCACAGATTAAAAGGTTGGAGACAAAGAGCACTGCTTTCCACAAAATTATTTTTAACAGCTTGAGGAGTTTCAAGGGAGTTAAAGTAAACTTACAAATTGTACTTCACTCAGCAGCTAAATCAACACATATTTTTATTCCCAATGGAATATAATAAACACATCAAATGTTGAAACTAAGCAATTGTACAATTTTTGGGGGGGAAAAAGTGATTTTGAATTTGACGGCGGCAACACATCTTACATAGATTTGGACAGGCAAAACAAAAAGCCCTAAATAAGAACCAGCTTGAGGAACATTTTACAACCATTTAGGTTAATTATCAACATTCAGTAAGAGGACTGAGTGTGAAAAGAGCATCTTTCAGAAGTAAAAATGGGCAGAGGTTCACCAGTCTGGAAGGAAATAGACTTCAGATATCCCATCATCCACAGTTCATAATAGAAGATTTAAAGAATCCATAGAAACCCATGAGCTCCATGGCAGACCTTAAGGCTGAAAGTCAGTTTTGGATGGTTGATGATCTTTTGGCACGGGGGTCACTGCATTAAAACAGATCTGCATCTCTTCTGGACATCACTTTACGGGCTCAGAATTACTTCCACAAATGTTTCTCTTTAAACGCAGTTCACCATGACATCCACAAATACTGCTTAAAGCTCTGCCATGCAAAGAAGAAGCCATATTGGAACACCATCCAGAAACGCCACCGTTTTTCTGGACCAAAGCTCCTTTGAAACCGAATGAGGCAAAGAGGAAAACTGTTCTGTCAGTTGTCAAACAAATCCACAAAAACACCATGTCCAACATACTGAAGATGAGAGGGACCACTCAGCCCATTTTCTGCACACAGTTCAAAAGCCTGCCTCTCTGATGATATGGGTGTGCATTAGTGACTCTGGTATGAGCAGCTTACACATCTGAAAAGACATAATTGCTGCAGAAAAATAGATACCGGTTTCAGAAAAACATGCTCTCATCCAGCAAAACATCCACTAAAGACGACTCAGGACTGTTGAAGAGCTAGAACCCTCCATCAGTCATGGACGAGACAACGTTCCCTCCAAGAACTCCAGCAGCTGGTCTCCTCAGTTCCTCGATATAGATACTGTTGTTAAAGAAGAGGGGGTGCACAGTGATAAACACGATCCTGTCTCATATTTATTTTAGATGTATTGTTGCTGTAGTCATCACAATTATCTTTTCTTCCAAAAAAAAAAATCCACATTTTTCACAACAGGTGTTTAAAATAAGATTTTTGCTTCTGTATTGAAGGATCCTCTCTGAGGAGGATGCTGGATTCCTGATAGCTCTGGCCTTAATAAAACATGAGGAGACCAGGTGAGGTCAGCTCTGGGGTCAGACTGTTGACCTCAGGGTCAGCGAGCTGAATGTTTAACTTGCAGGCTCTGTTTGCTTTGCGCCGGGTCTGAAATTGAAACGCACACGCCTCTGAGAAAAGAGAGAGTTTCAGAAACCGTTCAGCTCCACACGTGAATCAGCTGATTGTGTTGCTCTGGAAGAATTTTTTTTTTTTACGTGCACAAACACAGCCACGCAGCCATGTGGAATGCATTTGTGCCGGCCGGCTGCGGTGTCGAGTTGCAGGAGGTGTTCCGGGCTGTGGCTCTGGCATATCTGTGTTTGTTTTATGGCACAGCCCCTCCCTGAGGAGATGACAGTCCTACAGGGCCAGAGGGGATGAAACCTGAGATAGGCAGAGCTTCGTAGTAAACAACATCTCCTTTATGAGGCAGAGGCGGCTGTCTGCTGCATTCAAAGACCTGAGAGGAGAGAGAGACGTTTTATTTATGCTCATAGAGCTGAAAAGACAAGTCTCCAGCAGACCAGGGTGGTGTTTTCCTGTGGAGTCTGAAGGAGCTGAGATGGTTCTGAATTCTGATGATCTGCAAAGATTTCATCACACCTACTCCTCACTCACTCTGAGATGACGTAAACCAAGCCATATCATCTGTGATAGTAGCTGATTGGATTCAGTGGGTTTCATGGACAAGTATAACTGAGTATCATCAGCATAACAATGAAAAATTACCCCATGCTGTTTAATAACTTTACCCAATGGAAGCATACAGTATACAATATAAAGAGTATTGGTCCAAGCATGGAACCCTGAGGAACTCCACGACTAACTTTGGTGTATGAAGAAGTTTCATTATTTACATTTACAAATTGGAATCTTTATAAATAAATCTTTGAAGTTTATAGGTGCTGATTTTGGATTTTAAATGATTATTGATCAATTCAGGTTTACCTGCCAATTAACACGTGACATTAACCGAAAACCTAATAGGTTGAAAACAAATCGACTTAAATTAGCTTTTCAGTTTCAAATAGTTTCAAAAAATTAATGAAACACAGATGAGACCTTAAAATGCTAAACTAAACTGAAAGTTTTTTTTTAGTTTCCTGCCATGTTTCCCAGCAGCCACCCTGTTGACACTTTGCAGACGTTAAAACATTTTTTTTTAGTTTGTCAGACTCGAAAATTAATTCTCTGCTTGTCTGATTCTGCCATATCTACATGCAGGCTAGTCATGTGACTCAAGCTTCCATGTGGAGTGGAGTGCTTTGTTTATGTGGAGCGCCTACCTGCATTTCAGAATTGCACATCTGAGAAATGTAAACACGGTCAAACTGCACCATTTGATACAGTTTAGGTTAACTTTTTTTTAATGTTTGCACTGAATACCTTTCATTTGCACTATAAATCTTTAATGAATAATAATAACTGCATAAATAAATTTGAACATAGGTGAACTTGTCCTTTAATGCCTTCCTTTCTTTTATTTTCTGCCTCAAATTTACATCATAAAACCACAAACACACTAAAACCTGCTGGGTTATGTTGATAACTCAGTTCTTGGTCGGTTGTGTTGATCAAATATGGGTCAAACTTTTTGGATCAGACATGAGCCATGCCATTTGTCACAGTCCACCACTTTAAACTTAATGTTGACAGAATTTGGACCTGACTGGACCTCTGCTTCAGGGTGTAACAAGTGAAGGAACTACAGTAACAACTTGTGAGGACATGTTTAACCAGGTTGGTTTTATTATTAACTTTAGTTTGGGTCTGTTCGGGTTCCTTAAGTCGCAGTGTTTGCTGACGCTAATAGAAGTTAGCACCAGCTACCTTGCACCAGCACAACAGTTAATTATCTATTAGATCATTTTGTAAAGTAGCAGTGATGTCATGTGATGAGGTCAGAGGTCAAACGGGATAAATAAGGTAGATTATGACCTAAAAATCAATGAATTTTCTGAAATTCACAGTATTTTTTTCAAATAAATACAAAGCCGTGAATCAGTTTGACTGAATGCTAAGAGATAAATGATTGTTTCTGGAAAGTAAAAAAAGAATAAAATGTTTTAATGTGAAGTAAACAAATGCTGTTTAAGTTTGACAGTGTACATTGATCAGCTGATCAAATAACTTTACAACAGATCTACTGGATAAATAAGTATAAATAATGAACTGATTATGCTTTTTTGCTTGTATAATATAGCACATATTTGGCACATATCTTTCTTTAGGTAGCTAAAATTCTTGACAATATGTGTAGTCATGGCAACCATTCAATAAATAAACTGAGTGATAAATATAGACAAACATAAACAACAAGTAAAGGCAGTTTTACCTAATTTTCTGTTAAAAACAAAACAGAGCCAGCGTTGCCTCATTAAAACTGAAAGTCTGGACAGAATTTCAGGAGTTATCTGATAAAATACGTCAATACAGGAGTAAAGTTTATTCAGATACGTGTAGGTCTTTTGTTGTTTTTTTTGTTTTTGTTTGCTTGTTTACTGTTGATATTACTTATTAACAGCTCGGTTGCTACACAACTTATTGAAGCGCATCTACATTTATAAATTAAAAAAATAAATGAATAAAACCGCCTGAGTCTCCATTTCATGAAAACTGTGACTTTCTGCATTCAACTTGGACTAATTATTCAAAAAGACTAGCTTTTCTTTTTTTTTAAACTTTTAAATAAAAATTAAAAATTATTTGACTAACCAAAAATATTTGTTTTTATGTATTTGATGTTCTACTATCCCCTCACAGCTTGGGAATAAATAAAAAAAAGCCCACCAAACAAAAGCTTTGGACTCGGGAGGATATGTCTCTGGTCAGGGGGACCAGTGAAGGAACCCCCTTCCCCCTTGGGGCCGCCCCTGGCTGATAACCCAACCCTGCTGAGTTCACATTTGGTGTTCAGAATGTAAAACATCTCATTTGTTTAATTTGTGAATGAGGCATGTGCGGAAAGAAAGTGGACGATTTATTTGTGTGTAAACTGTTCTGAAAAGTTTTTTTAAATGAACTCATCATTTATTTATTTATTTTTAGTTTCAGCTCTGATTCGTTGCACGACAGATTGTTTCATGTGGACCTTCCTCCTCCTCCTCCTCCTGAAAGGAGTTTAGGCGCTGCGCTGTTTCCTTTTGTTGCTGAGCGCAGCCCCTACTGTCCCTCCCCCTTCCTCCCTCCCTGCCTCCCCCTCTTTCCTTTTTTTCCCCTCCACCCATCCTCCCATCTCGCTCGGTTTCATCCAGGGTGACGCCAGCCTCTCTCACCCCGCCCCGTTCAGCCCAGTCCGCTGCGTTCATTTCATTCCTGCTCCCATTCCGCGCATATTTCGCATCCTTGGAGAGACGCGGCGCATTTTACGCACCGCGCGCGCGCCTCCGTCACAGCCCGAGCCGAGCGGGGACTCAGGAGTTGGGCCGAGAGGTTCTTACCGGCGCCGCGGCCACCCGGATCCGTGGGAAAGTGGGAATTAAAGCGTAAAAGAGGCGTTTGGATCGAGGTAAGTTCCGGAGGAGGATTCCTCCCCCCCCCCCCCCCCCCCCCCCCCCCCCCCCAGGCTGAAAAAGCACCGGACGGTTTGTTTTGTTTGTAAAACCCTGAAGTGACCAGCGGAGCTGAAATTACAGCGCCGAGGGCACGTGCGGTTGTTAAACAAGTCCGAGAAGCTGCTGGTTTGTGGCGCGCGGAGCTTCACGTGCAGCTGTCTCTCCAGTTGAGTCCCCACCAAACGTGAACATGTTGGCCTCCGCGCGGAGAGGGAGCGAGGCGAGGGGGGACTTGTTGCATCTCAGGCCGGGAGGGGGGCGGCACAAACCCCACCAGGACAAACATGTAATCACGTCATTTATTTACTTCCAAACAAAAACACCCAGGATCACTTTTACTAACTAAAATATCACACGCTGCCTCAGAATGGTTATTTATAGGTAGAATAAATCCATTTATTATGTTAGGTTTTTATTTTCTGCACTCAGGACATATTTTAAATATTTTTTTTTTTGATGATATTTAGGATCAGAGTTTTGAAATGTATTTCTCATGTGATGTCAGCTAAAACACAAAAACTAACCGTCATCACAATAATATTAGTCTGCTCAGTCATACGCTGTCATGAGCATGTTCTGCAGGTTCATAATTATTTATTCAGTCCAGCGGAGTCTGTTGATGCTCACCTGGTCTGGATGAGAGGAACATCTGGGTTTGTTTCAGTGCATCTCAGCTCGTATTCGTAATATCGCTCCTTGCATGTTTTTCTAATATTGTGCACGATCGTGGTTCAAAATGACCTGTTCCTTCTCTGCTGTCCAGCTCTTTATTCTAACTCTTGTATTTTGTTGCAAACGTTCGTTTTAAAACAGCGTTGCCTTTGAAAGGTGTTGCTCCTCTGGACCGTTGTCCGCCTGATGAAAGGTGCCACCAACAAACGACGTCCTTTTGTTTTAAGGAACGATTAGAGCAGCCGTCCCGCCAGTCGCCCAGCACAAGTGATGGATTGGAGCAACAGGTAGAGGAAGTGGCTGCAAACGCCTTAAATCTGCTGCGTTTGTCTCTGGTGTCGTATTAAAAGTCATTTAAACTGTAGAAAGCATAAAAATGTCAATTTTAACACCAAACGGGCTACTCACATCTACCACTGATTATCAGACTTTTAATCCACTTTTTAATACGAGGGTTCAAATGTTCAGCCTAGTTAATTTTCTGGCATGTTTTATGCAACGTAATGTTCAGCAAATGTTAATTTGACGTTCATTCCCTTTGTGTCAGACCTTCAGCTCCTGGGCTGTTCCCACCGTCTGAGCTGATAGTTGTGTTTTGTACTTCCTTCTTAACTATTGATTAAAGGACTGCTCTTGTCCTTTTATAGCCTGAGATCTGTGGCAGCGCAGGCCAAACCACAATGTAATTATTGGAGAAAATTACAGCCCGTAGGATGCACACGGGGCAGATGCTCCTCTTCTGCAGCAGTAATCCGTTTGTCAGATGTTGGGAGGTATGTCGGATTAAAGGAGGAGAATTCTGAGCATATTAGCTGTGGCTTCTGTTTTCATGGGTCTGTGTGGATTAATTTATGCTCGTTCACAGTGAAATTATCACAGGATTTTTTTTATTTTTTATAACCGGCTCCAATTAAGTTTGTCTGTTTTGCCTTGTTTTGTTTTTTTCTAATAATGTAAAAAAAAAGAAGTTTTGCTCAGCTAGCAGTCTGGAAGAATAATATCAGTGTAACCAGAAAATGTTAATGGTTATTGTAAATTGTATCAAACGTTGCAGAGAAAGAGTTGACTCCAGTAACTGTCCAGATTTATTGACGTGTTTTCTAGAATGCAGGCATGCACTCAAAGTAAATAAAGCACTTTTATCTGCGTACTTTTATCAACAGTCCGAGCATCAATCCTACTTATCCACGGAAAGTTTTTGACTTCCAGGGACGTCGTCGACGTTGACTTGCTTTCAGTCACTTTGGCTGTTTTTGTTGGTAAACAAACATGTGGCAGCTGTTTACAAATTTTGCTTATAAATTTTCAATATGAGGAAAAAAACAACTGTGCAGGTTTTGTTTCTTGATCATTTTCTTTTGAACCGGATGACTTTGCATCGAGTACCATCAGGTCTTCACGAACTAAAATTAAACTTTAGGAAGTTTTGTCTCATCGTGTGAACGTTTATGAAGCGTTCACACTGTTGTCATCCATTTTTCTCCCGTACGTTTTACGGCATCTTTCTCGTTCCACAATTTTTGTGCTATTTCAACAAAATGTTCAGCTCGTTCAGGACAATCCTGCTATGACTTTTGGTATTGGTGCAACTTTAGCTTTTTGAAATATTTAGCCTTTTTTTCCTCACAGAAAATGAATTGAGCTCATTTTACATCCTTCATATCTGTTCACAACCTTTTACTGCTCCTTTCACATTTTGCTCTGGTTCAGCTTCTTTCAGCTTCCTTGTGCAACTTTAAAGATTTTCCAGCTAATTTCAGCTGTTTTGTGCTTCTTTCAGATTATTTCTGCTAACTACAACATTTTTGTGCTTCTTCTAACTTCTTTCTGCTAATTTCACCTTGTTATGTTCCTTTCAGCTTATTTCTACAAGTTTCAGCCTTTTCTTCAATTTCAGCTACTGTTTAGCTGTTTTTATGTTAATTTAAGCATTTTCAACTAAATCCACATTATTAGCACTCATAAAAAATGTTCAGCCTAATAAAGCAAAAATGTGCTTTCTCCACTTGCTTCTGGTCATTTAACCTTCTTTCTGCTTTTTTAGCTACCGTTCAGCTGTTTTTTTTCGTGTGTGCAGATTTCTTCTTTTTTCAGATAATTTCCACTTTTTGTGCTCATTTCTGCTTCTTTAATCCTAATTGGGTATAATTGTGTTCTCCACTTTCGTCTGGTATTTTAAGCTTCTTCCTGCCTTTAGCTACTTTTCAGATATTTTGGCTAATTTCAGCTTCTTTTTTTTAAGCTAATTTACTAATTTTAGTGCAAATTTCTGCTCACTTAAGCCTAATTCAGCAAATTTGTTCTTTTCTTCTGCTAATTTAGGCTTATTCTTCCATTTCAGCTACATTTCAGCATGTTTTTAGCTAATTTCAGCTGTTTTTCAGCACGTTCTTCAGCAATAAGCATTCCCACTGCATTTTCGCAGGAAATGCAACTTCTCTAGTTTTAAATTTTATTCAAACTTTATAAAAGTTCAGTTGAAAGTGTCTGCTCTGAGTGTCCTGTCAGTGTAACAGGAAACAAAGGAGAGGCGTTTGTGCTCGTCATTGTTTAAGCTGCAAAGCTTTGTCAGTCACTCTGAGCAAACAGCCTCCACTTTTCCTCCCCCTTCCCCCGCTCTCCTCCTCCTCTCCAGTCCGTTGACATCTGTTTTGAGTCCTCCACGCACCTGTAGAGACCAGGGGAGTGTGTGTGGGTGAAGGAGGGAGGTGCAGAATGCAAATCCAGGCGTTTGTTCTGGGCCTGAGCAACGCAGATCGACTGACTAATGACCATTTGGTGTGTGTGTGTGTGTGTGTGTGTGTGTGTGTGTGTGTGATGGTCCAGGCCTCATTGTTGCAGCAGCAACAGGCGTCGCTGGATGAGGACGCACCATATGTTCTCTGTGTGCTTTAGCCACAACTGCTGTGTTTGTGCTCACGCTCGTGTGTGTGTGTTCAGCTTCTTCACCAATGCTGCTGCAATATGGTGGAGTTTGGAGCGGCGGGGCGGCTCGCAGCCTTCCTCCTCCTCCTCCTCCTCCTCCTCGGTGTCTCATCTGTTGTGTCACAAAATCTGGTACGCAGATTTTCTCTGGGCTGGGATTAGAAAGGGAAATCTTCCTGGCATGAAGTGTTGTGAGTCTGCACTTGGTTTCTAGTTAGAGCTGTGTGAGGAGTCAACAGGTGACGTGAGGGAGAGTTTTCTGGTTGGCTCTCTTTGGATGCTGCAGACGAGTCCGGTCAGAGGTTAAAAAGACGTGGGGTGTAGGGGTGGGGTGCAGGTTCAGCTCGTATGTAATGAAATGTAGCGAGCGGAGCCGGTTTATTAGAACAGCGCTGAGTGTTTTTTGTGTTTGGCATGGGGGGGTAAAGCAGTTAGGTGGGGAGGGGAGCAGCTTTGTTTAGAGGATGGAGGGAACAATGGGCATCCTTCTGGGTGGGGTGGGGACTGGGGGTTGGCAGCAGCAGGTCAGTGGCTCCTGTACTGACTCGTCTCTCACCATCTGAACCTTCAGCTCAGTGTCAGAACCTTTTTTATTTTATTTAATTTTTACTTTTTACTGTAAAGATTCTTCAGTTTCATAAAAAAAACCACGAACTGTTTGTCTGTTTCAGGGTGAATGTTAAAACGTCACCGAGTCAGAAACTCTACATTTTTCCACTCTTCTGTATTTTGTTTGTATTTGTGCTTCCTCCGGTCACACGGTGTGCCGAGCAGCGCTGCCTCTCCAACATGTCCATGCATTCAGCCGTGCAGCTGAGGTCCTGTTTAAATAATAAAAAGACATTACTGAGTGGTTTATTCTGCGAATAACCTTTAAATAGTCCGGCTGGTCTACTAGAGGAGAAACGCGTCTCTCTTTTTAAGGATAACGCTGTTTTAAAACCAATGTTTGCAACAAGCCACAAGAGTTGGGTGAAAAATATATACAGGTGTGTCTCAACAAATTTAAATATCGTGAAAAAGTTCAAAAAACTTTTGCCAGTCATTTCAGAAAGTGAAACTCATGGATTCTTTACACAGAGTGAAATATTTCAAGTCTTTATTTCTTGTCATTTTGATGATTATGGCTTATAGATAATGAAAAAAACAAAAACTCAGTGTCTCAGAAAATAAGAATATTGTGAAGATGTTCAATATTGTAAACTCCTGGTGTCACATCCTGATCAGCTGATTAAGTTTATTTTTTCTCCTGTCGTTCATACACGTACATGTGATGGAAGGAAATCGTGTACACAGGGTCTCAGTTACATCCAACAAAAGTATAAATTGTAAAGGAAAAACGGTAATAAGATCTAAGATATGAACACGCTCACATGAGACATGAGCTACAAATGTGTCATTCCTTGAGTCCTGCCACTCCTGAACCAGAGACGGCGTCAGTGTCTTACCTGCTGAGGAGAAGAACAACTGGACTGTTGCTAAGTCGATGTCCTCTTTTCAGATGAAAGTAAATGTTCATGTCATTTAGAAATCAAGGTCCCAGAGTCTGGAGGAAGAGAGGAGAGGTCCAGAATCCACACTATTTGATGGTTTGGGTCCATGTCCTCTGCTGGTGCTGGTCCACTGGGTTTTCTGAAGTCCACAGTCCACACAGCATCTAGCAGGACATTTTAGAGACTCCATTCTTCCTTCTGCTGACGAGCTGTATGTAGATGCTGATTTCATTTTCCAGCAGGACTCGACACCGGTCCACCCTGACAAAAGTACCAAAAGCTGACTGTGGAATATTCTAATTATCTGAGCCTCTGAAGTAAAAAAAAAAAATATATATATATATATATTATCTATAAGCAATAATCATCAAAATTACAAGACATAAGGTGTGTGTGTCTGTGTAATGAATCTATACAAGTCTCTGAAGTGATTGACAAATTTAAACTTTGCACAATATTCAAATACATTTTATTCTGCTGCACGCTTTTAAGAAGGATAATTATTAACGGACATCAGATGTGAATGACTCTCAGCTACTACCACATCAAGTTTTACTTCAATATCTTCTAAACTGACAAATACATGTTTGTATTTGTTGATGCTGATTAGCTGTGTTGCCTCCTTAAATTGGGTAAACTCAAGAAATAATCATTTGTAAGTGTTTATTCAGTGGCTAATCTCTGAAAGTTTTTTTTATTTATTTATCCAGTGGTTTTTGAGATATTTCTTAACAGAACAGGCAACAACATTATCATCCACCCTTGCTTTTTGGCGGCAGGATGTAATAAAGTCCTGCAAGTAGAGGAAAAAAAAAATCTAGGATAAAATTGTTAATGAGAATTTATTTATTTTTTTTAAATCTGAAGTTGCACCTTATTCAAACTTGTGTTTCACTTTTGTTCAATTTTATTTCAAAACCAGCAAAAAACAATATATTTTTAACACGGATACATAAATGTGTTCGTTTTATTTGATCTCATTCTGTTAATAAAGTTAAATAAAACAGTCTGAGTGCTAACCGTTAGGCTCTGCCATCGACAATAAAACAAAATAAAGCAAATTGGTGTTCAAGTTAAGGGATTTTTGCAGCAAAGTTCAGAGTTGTAGGATTAAAAAAAAAAGTTTTAATCCTCATGCGAGAACCGAACGGTCTTGAAAAGCTTTCTGCTTTAGATAGAGGGTCCTGCCGGTTTCATTTCCAAGCAGATAAATGGATTAAAGCGCCTCCCTCTCACGAGGAAGTCAAAATCAAGTCTCCTGCTTCCTGACCACAGCAGGAAGTGAGCAGGAAGTCTTGATTTCAACCGTTTCTTGTGTACTTTCCCTGTTGGAAGAACTGACATGATAACCACGACTCTCCCGGCTCTCCGGTACTTCCACAGTGGAAGACGGTTTCCCTTTTCCTGGAGCTTCTTTGTAACATTTGCTGGTGATTCAGTCGACTTTGTGTTGTTTAGATGGCTGCAGGAAATGAAACGGAGCAGAAATCTGATCCTCTGTTAGAGCCGACGAGTCTGTTCAACTTTTAAAAAATGAAATATTGCGTTAAATTGTTCCTAATTAATAAAAAGGAGCTTTTAGCAATTGATATTTCCGGTTGCTGTCCTGATGGAGCTGAAACTGGGAGCTTTAATATCAGTAAATATTCTCAAAGTCCTGCTCTGTAACTTATTTTTCTTTTTTTGTTGTTGTTGGTTGATTAAAATTATATGTTCAAACACAGCTATCAACTTTCATTTTATTTGAAAGTTTAACTTAAACTAAAAAAAATGGGTGTATCTGAAGTTCAGATACACCCATTTTTCATTGTTTACTGTTGGTTTAGTTGACAAGTGTCAGCAAAATCATCTTATTTTATGCTGGTGAACTTTTTTACCCAACACAGTCTGCCACACAACTTTTAAAAATATTTCCTCCTGCACGAGTCCTGCTCTGATCAGCTGTTACCTTGACTTTCTCATATCTACTGCAGATAAGATACTGACTGCTCATACCTGTTCCATACATGCTATAACTGCCATTCCTCAGCACAAGACCAGGTTGGTTTTATGAAAGGCAGTGGGTGATATGCATTCCCCCAAGCACTGCTGGACTTTTAGTTATTTCTCTGTTAACTGGTTTAGTAGATGTAAATCTTAAAGACCTTAGATGAACGTGCAGCAGTACTGTATTTTTCACTGTATAAGTTGCACCTTTGTGCATAAATTAGCATGACCTGCGACTTATACAGCGAAACGACTTATTTATGTTTTTCCCCCATATGTACAGATATAACCCAGTTTTTGGCTGAGATCTGATAATTTCATTCATTCTGACATAGAAAATATTGAACACAACCATTTTCAGCTGCTAGACTAGAGGGTGCTCGACTAATACGGCAAGCCAAGTGTCTCATTAATAGGTAAAAGTGGCTATTAATGAGACACTTGGCTTGCTGTACCGAGCCACCTTCGTCTCGCTCAGGAACTCCTGGAGCAAACGTCAAATCAGCTGCATTTCACCGCCCAGGAGAAATGCAGCTGATTTGACTGTTAAAGTGCATTTTTTTAAAGAAAAGTTTAACTGAGAGATACCTTTACTATAATGTCGAGCAAACAAATAATTGTTTTTAAGTGTTAATCTTGTTAAATTCTTGTTAAAGTCCTCCCGTGCACGCTCCCACGGCCGCCATTTGGCAGCCAAACAATTTTTGGCACATCACCGGCGCACGTTTCCAGGTGGTCAGCGGTGACGCATAACAGATGCGACTTATTTATGTTTTTTCCACTTTATTAGACATATTTAGACTGATGCGACTTATACGGCGGTGCGATGTGTACGGCGGCAAGTACGGTAATCTGTTTGATTCTGTTCTGGGGTAAAGCTTAGTCCAAATCTCAGATGTGGGAAAAATAAGAAATAATCTCGCCATTGTGCTGGTAAGCCAGATATATTCGTGAAAAACCCGCTACCCAGCATCGTGTTTACAACATGTACAGCCGCCACACTCCCTGCCTCCCAGCCTGCATCTGTCTAAATAAAGCAACACCCAAGTTTTAATGGACCGCAGATGGAAACCAGTTCAGGGGCTAATTCATTTTGAGTGCGTGTTTGGAGGAGAGCGAACCTGTTGCTGGCTGGAGGATGTAATTGTGGTTGAGAGATGAGGGAGATGGAGGTCACTGTACTTTTTATATATTTTTTTACCTTCATGCACAATGCTGCGTTACAAGGTGTTGCACGAGGCTCGTACACGGGCACGCACACATGCTGCTCACGTGGCTTCAGTCTCGGCACAATGCTCCTGTGTTCACACTTATTAAATGGTGTTGGTATTGCTGTAACCTCCCCAGGCCTCGCTTTTCCACTCGTGGTGCATGTTGTGTGTGTGCATGAAGGTGCACATGTGACATCCCTCCTCCCCCTCTATAATCCACCAGGAAGGGACTGGATAATGGCTCCGTCTGAGTCAGCAAAAACTCTTAAAGAAGAAGAAGAAGAAGAGGAGCTGCTGGCTAAATCCTTTACCGTCACATTTCCAGGAGGAAATAAGCACTTCACTGTATCAGTGTGCAATCTGTGACCAAATACTAAGTGTGTGCATAAATGCTAATGCCTCTGAGAGGAGATGGTGAAATAATGAGCGGTGCATGCCGTGAATCACAGCCTCTTCACCACTCAAAGCAAGTCTCTCTGTCTTTCTCAAGTGCATATTAGCAGCGGGAACGGATAAAAGAAGAGTCGCTGGTTTCTTACCGGCGATACTTTCCCGCGTGGTTCATCGAGTATTTGTCTTTGTGTGTTAAAAACACACAAAGGTCAGATCTAATCAACTCGAAGGCTGATAAAGGGGGACTTATTTGTCTTTGTGTTGTCCCAAGATGAATTGATTTGCTGAAACCGAGCACGTCTGAACTAAAATCTGAAAAGCAGAGATGTGCGTCAGCGCCAAGACAAAAATCATGAGCTGATTTACATCTCCATTCAGAACGGAGGCAGGGAAAATAATAATTTGGAATCGGTTTGTACAGTTGTGTTTATAGTGACGAGCTGGAAAAGTTGTGAAACTAAATGTTTTTCCAGCTTCACACCCGGCAGGAAAAAATCTCTAAAATTGTAGGATGTTCAGTTTGAGCCGCATCCGATTACCTGAAAGGGCTGGGTCATTTAAACAAATGAATGACTCTGATATTTGCTGACTGCTGGACGCCTGACAGAAGGTTAGAGGGAAATAAATAAAGGTGGATTACACGCAACCAAGGTGTAAGACGGTGCGTTCAGGTTTGGGTTTGAATTCTATCTAAAAGAAGCAGAAAATATTGTCCTGAAAAAAATCTTCCACCTGATGGATTCTAATTGCAGATGGCGGATTTATTCGTTCAGCTGCCAAACCTTATTAGCTGACGCAGCTGCTCCTGAAACATTTGAGTAACTCCACAATTAAACATTCACTCTCCCTCAGCCATGGGCTTAAATAAGACAACTAGAGGTCCACTTCCTGTCCCGCCCACTGCTCGCATCTGTGACGTCGTGGAGGAGCAAAGATGGCGACCCAAGAGGACAACAGCTCACAGCCGACAGCAACTATTTGATTAACAGCAAGCCCAACTGGTTCTTTGTGACTAATGAATTTTTACAATAAATTATTAGACTTGATGATGTTAATTTTATTCAACAATCATGCAAAACAATTGATATATAAGGAAAATATATCATAGTCAAATATACATTATATTATACTGTGTAAATATTACATAAACCAGAGGCAATGCCAGATTGTACTATTTAATAATTAGTGCTAAATTGTAGCATGATTCAGTGTAGTGCACTGTATAACAATATGTGCTACAGAAGCTAATATCTACGAGCCAGTTTTAATAATTAACAGCGGTTACATCGGCTTTAAAGGCTAATTTTAATTTGAAAAGGTTACATTATTAGCTTCAACAAAGTCCATGCTCAATAATCCAGATATAAAATCCAACATTTTTCAGTCAGGTCATCTGGACAGTTTGTTTTTTTGTGCTGAAACGTTTCGCCTTCGATCCGGAAGGCTTCATCAGTCAAGGAAACACACAACAAAACTGATTCTTCCCCCAACAGCTTACTCCAAAGTGGAACAAACCAGTTCTGCTTGTGATAAGATGGTCTCTTTGGTACGCCCCTCCTCCATTGCTGGCCCTCTTCCTTGTTGACAGTCTTGTCAAACGTTAAAAACAACAAAGTCCATGCTCAATAAACCATCTTATCACAAGCTGAACTGGCTTGTTCCACTTTGGAGTAAGTTGTTGGGGGAAGAATCAGTTTGGTTGTGCGTTTCTCCTTGACTGATGAAGCCTTCCGGATCGAAGGCGAAACGTTTCAGCACAAAAAAAGAAACTGTCCAGATGACCTGACTGAAAAATGTTGGATTATTAGCTTCAGTTCTGGTCGGATCGCATTGATGTAAATAAGATAAAATCTGTTAACTTGTGAAATGACACATGCTTTCCTTTTGGTCTTCGGTTGGTACAGCTGTAGCACACAGCTTTGTGGCATTTGTACATTTTTTATATACATTACATAAAGTTCAAGTATCAGTTTCTTTCTTGTCATTCGCATCACATGTGGTACATGAGGTGGAATGAAATTGTGTACTCAAAG
>NC_056507.1:12365233-12370038 GCF_014905685.2 Nematolebias whitei | reverse complement strand
ATATATATATATATATATATATATATATATATATATATATATATAAAGAGTTTAATATTTGAATAAGTATAATAGCCATGTCTGGAACAAGCTGAAGTAGTTAGAGTACAAAAAGAAAAGTCCAGACTAAACTATAAACCAATAAACAGGAAAACAAAGATTGAGGTTGGATTGTTTACAACTGATTTCACCAATAAACAGTTTACTGCTATCTGGTTCAGTTCTCATCACTGAATATAGTTTCGTAAAGTTTATTGTATTATTTTATAAGGTTGTATAAAGTCATGACAGAAGGTAGAAATGAGAAAACAATGATCTGTGTCTGATGATGCAGCTGCTTTTATTTGTATTCTACCTGCAACATCAGCGCAACTTACAGCTAATTACTAATAAATCATCTAAATAGTTCTTAAAGTCCTCACAGACCGTCAGAAAAGTGTTTTTAAAGTTTTTAAGTCCCTGTCAGAGGCAGTTTATATAAAACATTAAGCGCTCAGTCGTGCGCGTGTCTGTCAGTTTCTTCTTCGTCTGTTTAAATAAAACCATCAAAACCAACCTGCAGTCCGGCTCCGAACCCCCGGGCTTTCTGTTCGGTGTTGTGGGTCACGAGTTACCCTCTGGAACCCGGTACCACCACGTCAGTAAAGAGGTTCTAGCTCAGCAACCTGCCGGACTCATAACAGTCGCTGGCAGCCCGAGCTGACGGCTCGTCCGCGAGACAAACTTAGAACTTCCGTCAAGTTGGGGAATTAACTTCCGCTGTGGGACTTTCACAATAAAAGTATAACTGGAACTTTCCAAACTTCCTCTAACTTGATTTACTTCATCCTCTGAAGATTAATTTTAATACAAAACAAACAAACAAACAAAAAGTACACACTGTATATATATACTTACATGAATATTTTATAAAACTTTTTTCTTTGTAGCATTGTCCAAAAAAGAAACAAATATTAATTTTATTTAGAACCATGAAGCTTCTTTTAGCAATTTTCATGTCCAAAATTGTGCAATAAGAAAAAAATTGTTTTATGACTGAATAATAATACAAGAGCAAAACAAACTGACAGTTTGCATCAGGATTGTAAACGGTTCCTTTATAACACAGACACACAGACTCATGTTCATGCCGCTGTTGTTTTGGCGTATTGTTTTTGTACTATTAGTGTTTAGTGTATTCTTGGTTTAGTATGTAGTTTATTCTTAGTTCATGTCTCGCATCTTATTACTGTTTTTCTTTACAATTTGTATTTTTGTTGGATGTAACTGCACCCTGTGTACATAGTTTCATTCCACCTCGTGTACCACATGTGATGTGAATGACAATAAAAATCCTTGAATCTTGACTAACACACACACACAAATATTAATAATTATACATGAAAAACAAACTTTTTTACACTTTTGACGCAAAGTTGCTGAGAAAAAATTAAACACAAAAAACAGTTGTGCACACATTGCTTGTATTACATGTCAATAAACTGAGACTGTGTGTAAAAAAATACAAGTCCTTCTGATAATAATGAGAATAAAAAGTTTTGCCTTTGATCAAAAAAGCTTTTAAAAAATTTAATGCAAAGTTTCTGTTTTTATTTTTTAAAAATTCGAGGAGTCACAAATAAACTGGCCTT
The DNA here is from genome assembly GCF_014905685.2 of Nematolebias whitei. Taxonomy (NCBI): domain Eukaryota; kingdom Metazoa; phylum Chordata; class Actinopteri; order Cyprinodontiformes; family Rivulidae; genus Nematolebias; species Nematolebias whitei. The sequence continues at coordinate 12,368,407 of NC_056507.1, read as the reverse complement.
AATTTTTTGTTAAATATCTGTGCTTTATTATTTCAAAGGGGGATACTTGTATAGATAAAAAATTCAGCAAAACATCAACGTATTTCTCAAAAAATGAGTAAGACACCAAAATGTATCAAATAAATGCCTTAAGTCTGATTATTTTAAAATAAAGGAATCTATTTTACATCATAATGTTTGGATATGTTGCATATCTGAGCAGTTTACGAACAATGTTCTTTGACTGAAACAAAACCATGTGTTTTTTTTTTCTCTGGTTTACAATTAACGTGTTCTGAACCTCTTTAAAAATCATTCAGATGATTTTTTTTTTAAATCACTTTGAGTCCATCTAACTTTAAAAGTGTACATTATTGATAAATCATTTTCTTTTCTGTGCCTTTTACATGAAAATTAGGATTTTTTTTATTGTTTTTAGACTTGACCTCAAATAATTTGTAATAAGTGAGTACTATTTTTTTTCAAAATATAAAGTACATTCAATGATGGTAACAACATAAAAAATATAAAAATTAATATGTATACACAAAAAAAAACTGAGAATAAATCCTACAATATCAGATCAAACTCTTTTTAAAAGCTTTGTGTGTTTTTGTTCAGAGTTCACTACAGATATCCAAAAAATGTTTTGGTTTTACTTAAAAGATGAAGCCAACTTAAAAGAAAAACAACAACTTTTAATTAAAAATTTTAATTATTAATTCTTTAGTTGTTCAAATTGCCCAAACCAGGTTTGCTCAGATGAAATATTAAAAATTGTTAGTATAATAGACTTTCAACTCGAATTTAATTTAATTGTTCGTGTTCTGCCCCCAAGTGGTGGAAGATGGAAACTACATCTCAAATGAGTACGGTAATTTTGTCAACAGAAAATAGTGGAAAAAAAATCTCCTCTAAAGGTTGTTAAATGATTAAAATCACCAGAACACACCGTACATCCTGTTTCCCCCCATAAATGTTTTATAAAACCGTCTTTTTAAAACCTTTTTGGGTTATGTCCAATTCCTGTCCCTTTGCTCAGTCCCTGATTTTTTCATTTTTTAATTCATTTTATCAAGTTTATTTTCTGTGTTGTATTTTGTTTGATCTCTTGGGTTTCTTTGGCTTCTTCCCTCAGTCTGCCTCTCCTCTCACACCTGTTTCCCATTCTCATTCATCTCAGCCCCCGTTTATTTAATCCCTCCTGCCTCATTAATCTGCAGTTAGTCATTTGGGTTCTATGCCCTGTCTGGTTCTTCTTCAGTTGAGGCGCCTCGGGCAGCTGATTAGATGCCTCCTGAGCACCTGTGTGGTGTTTTTCTGGGCACGTCCCACTGAGCGAACACCCCGGGGCAGACCCAGAACTCTCTGGAGGGATTATATATTCTTTCAGGTTTGAGAATGTTGGAGGGCGTCCCTGGAGAGAGGGAGGTTTGGGTTTCTCTCCCGTCGCCTCCATGACCCGACCACAGCAGTAGAAGATGGAGATGGTCCAATCATCCAGACTGTGCAGGCGCAACCATCCCCCAGTTCTCCTGTGTGCATGTCCATCAAACAAAAAGTGCACCCTCACTCAGCATAGAACAGATTTGGTCAAAATAAGATCATTTTTTAAGAAACAATATAATATTTCTGAATTTACTGGCAACCCCACTCAGAGTTGGGTTGTATTTTTAAGCTGGTAGTTTTCAGCGTGTTCCTGATGTTTAAATTCCTCAGATTGTAGTATTTTAATGATCTTATGGAGGTTTTATAAGAGTTTTTCGTTCAGCAACCATTCCCAGTCTATATGTGTTAGTTTGCCTCACAATAACCATCAGTTTGACTTGGACTTTTTCTACTCCAGCCTTTTCCAGCCCATTAAACCCACCCACCACCGCTTCTCATAGTTTCCACATAAATCGTGTCCAGCTGCGTCACTGCAGCTCAGACAGTCAGCAGCTGCTCAGGGAGAGGACTAAAGATGTCCGGTTTGAGCTTGCTGTCTGGGTTCTGGGCTCTGGGCTTGTTGTGGACCACCAGCCGGGCTGTGATTCTACAGGACTCAGTGGACCGGGGTCCGGTCAGCCTGAATGAGATGTTCCGGGAGGTGGAGGAGTTGATGGAGGACACTCAGCACATACTGGACGAGGCCGTGGACCAGGTCTGTGTTACATTTGATCCATTCAGAGGTGGACAGGGAAATACAACCGAACGGGGCCTGATTTATCAGAAAGCACCGTCAGGGTGGGCGGAGGTCTGATTAGACATAGTTTCCAATCTGACTCATTTTGTGTTCTCTGACTTCATCTGGATACCAAGCACACTTTCATTTTACAACACAGAGAAACTCCTTTAGCTGAGAGACACCAAGCCTATCTTTGAAACTTCTGGATAATTTCAAATATATACACTTTGCCTCTTTATTTTAAATTCATCAGAACTGGACTAAAAGATGAAATGTTCCTCTGACCTGCTGGTTCCACGTCTGAAGTTACAAATTTCCTAATAAGTTCTTGGCTGGTGAGTTGAAATGAAAAAGGAAATTTGTGCTGATCATAAATAGAAAATGTATCCAGAATTCCATTTTTCATCTGTTTTTTTTTTTCCCAGCAAAGCAGCTTGAATTCCCTCAATAAGCATTTAGACTAAGTTTTTATTACTTATATTCCAAAAAGCAAGTGTGACTCGGCAGTACTTTTTTGTTTTCCAGTAGCAAAACATTAAAATGCTCACATCATTTTCCTTAACAAACTCAGTCCAGGATGAATAAAGCTTCATTGCTGGTTCTTTTAAATAAAATAAATAGATTGTTCCCTCCACTTGAAAAACTTCTGAACATTCATCAAAGCACAATCACTGAAAGTTCAGTAGAAATCTCTAAAAGTGTTTAGAAATAAAACTTGTTTTTGTGACAGATGAAAACTTTTCCTTTGGTTCAATGAAATTTCAGAACATCCCAAAGGCTTCAGCTTTAAAACACTGCTTCTTTCCTATTTTTCCTCCTGGATACATAATCTTTATATTTAAATTTTAAAGCTCCTTTAACATTAAATTGTTTATCCCAACAGAACATCTGTTGTGTTGTTGGCATGCCTTCTATAGAGGTGTCTGCTTTTTTTTTTGGGAACAGGATTTCACTTAAAAAATCACAAAGAAAACCTGAATTTTGTGTTTTTTTACGTTGCACAAACTGCTCTTACTTTTAACTCTGTT
>NC_056507.1:12364754-12365133 GCF_014905685.2 Nematolebias whitei | reverse complement strand
ATATATATATATATATATACATACATGCTGTTGTTGTCATTTGTAGTCATCTGCTCACACAGACTCAAGTTTGTGCTGCTGTTTTTCAGAGTTTTACTGTTTTTCCACTATTAAGTGTTTAGCATATTCTTAGTGTATTTCTTAATTCATATCTTAGATCTTATTACTGTTTTTATTTTACAAATTACACTTTTTTTTGGATGTAAGTGGGACCCTGTGTACACAATTTCATTCCACCACATGTACTACATATGATGCAAATGACAATAAAGAACCTTGACTTGACCTTGACACACACACACACACACACATATATATTTACTATATATATATTTTAAATTTACTATATATGTATATATATATATATATATATATATAT
>NC_056507.1:12358881-12364654 GCF_014905685.2 Nematolebias whitei | reverse complement strand
TCCTATAGTTAGGGTTGGCTTGGGTTTTCTGAGCTATCCCTTAGTTATGCTGCTATAGGCTTAGACTGCTGGGGGACAAATTGACCACATTTCTTCACTCTGCTTCTTTCTCTACTTATGCTACCTGTTTGTATTTATAATCATTTCCATCTTAACATGTGTTTTAATTGTCTTTCCTCCAACAGAAAGTTTACCTGGACCTGTCATTCTGTGTTCGTTTGTTTCTCCTTCCTGTCTTCTCAAACTCCAGCTGGTAAAAGAAAATGGCCACTTGTCCTGTTTCCACTGGAGCTTTCTTCCTGTTAAATTGGAGTCTTTTCTTTCCACTGTTGCCTTTGTGTTCGCTTCCTTAGATACAGTAGATAACTTTCACGAATTGGCTTTTTTAATGTATGTGAATGTTTTTGTAAAGCACCATGAGACAACTTCTGATGTGACTAGATAAATTAACTGAAATGAACTGAACTAAAAAATGCATCTTCTTTAATTTTCCAGGAGTCTGATCCTGAGGCGTTCACAGACCAAAGGAAGCAAGCTCCAGGGGTCCTCAAGGACCAAGGTGGGTACAAACTTGGCTGAGACCGATACGATGCGGGTGGAGGTGGACTTTTCCTGCAGGTTTTAGTTGACAACTAGTCTCCATAGGCACAGCCCAGTGAGATTCTGCTTTAAGACAAAGTTAAAAACACAAGGAAACTCTCTTTAATTTCTTGTATTTGGGACTTTATTCTTTGGTTATCACACAAATCTCGTGACCATTTGAGGACTGAAGCTGGTCGGACAAGTAATTAATAAAGCGTTGCTTTCTGCTCAGCTCATTGTTCTTTGCAGTCTGATGCTTTGCCAGTATTACTGCAGACAAAGCTCCAGACTGTCTGCTCATGTCTCATTGTGTCTTCTATCAGTCATTAAACCAACATACTCCAAGTCCTTCACTTCAAGCAAGAGGAAGCATTCCACCTTTTCCAGGTGAGAACCATGGCTTTGGAACTTTATTTATAAAGTGCAGTTAAAATAAAGTACTGAATAGATTTTTTAAAAAGTGAATCTATAACATTAATGCTGTGCAAAATGACAAATCATAAAAAGGATCATGAGAACAGAAACAAAAATAAAAAATCTTGCCCTCATCACACTCGGGTGTGAATGTCTCCAGTGAAGGTCATAACTGAAGACGCCAACCCTGACTTAGAGAGGATTCCTTTTTCAGAACCGTACAGGTTTTGTCCAAAAACAACAACAAGATCTGTGACAAGTGGACACAGCTTTTATTCTGGTTATAAAATCACCACATAGTCACATGCAGGTCCACAAAACCCAAGAAGACTGGATAATTAAACAGCAGAGGTGTCCTCAGAAACTCTGCAAAGACATGTTTTGTCTTGTGTGAACTTTTTAAACCTTGACTTATTCGGTTTTGTTTGTACCAAAATAACTTGTTTAAGTCTTTAAAAATAAAGACCTTGCTTTACTTTCAAAGGGAGTATTTTAGGCCACATCATTTGGTGAAGGACCATCATGATCACACACGTTCTTTGGTACATAAATGGTAAATGGACTGTACTTATATACCTTTCTATCTAATCAAGATAGTAAAAGTGCTTTACAATGCAATCTGTGCCCTCATTTACCTCCACACACATTCATGAAAAATTCTAATTCTACAATGATAATTGAACAAATCAATCTAAACAGACTAATCAGTGCTTTGGATCACATTCATACACTGATGGGACACACATCTGAAGCAATGAGGGGTTCAGTGTCTTACCCAGGGACACTTCAACATGTGACTGCTGGTGGAATTGAACCTCCAACTCTCCCATTGTAGGACAACTATTTTAACCACTCAGCTACAGCTGCCCTAAGAGGAGAAATGGTCTGAATTTAGGATTTCTAAGATGATCAAAACAGTTGCAATTTTGGATTTTTTTTTTTATCAACTCATAATAAATAAACGTATTAATGTGTTGTAATTTCTTTAAGATTGTGACGCTTTCAGTGTTTCTTCTGCTGTTCTTCAGCTGTGTGTTTGGTCAGCAGTACCCTTTCTTACTAAATGTGCAGGAAGTGGATAAATAAGTTATATTTTAAGTACCGGTATGCATTTAGTCAGAATAAACTGGGACAAAAATATACAAGGCTGATGCAAATGAATACAAAATAAAAATACCAGATTTAACTAAAAGGTTATATATATATATATATATATATATATATATATATATATATATATATATATAATACCAGTGCTTAAATTTTCCTTTATATTTCAAGCACAAAGGGAAAAGAAATCAAATTAAACCATAACCTGCATGCTTCCATCACAAAGAAGTTACATCGTGTTTCCTTTTATCTGTGCTTTGATTTCTACCAACTCCTACAGGAAATGAATACCATGTCTGTTTGCCTTTGAATTCTACTTTTTGGTTTCATCTCAGCCCCGTCTGACGGAAAATGACTTTGATGAGAGCAAGGAGCTGCAAAAAGCAACAAAATGAGAAAAATTGCCCTTTTGTTGCTCCACAACAAAAAGTTACATTTTACTGCACGTTATGCATGATTTCTGCATCCGTTCAATACTTGTTTAAATCTATTAAGCAAAAAATATATAATTAAAATTTAAGTTGGCTTTGATGGGGTGTTTGGAGAATTACTTTGTTAAAACTGTGTTAAAAGAAAATGTCCAAAGCTAGTGACAGTCAAATTAACACATCAGTCCTTGACTGCATAGCTTTAATCATCTCAGGTAACATCTTCTGTTCTTGTGTCTGCACAGAAATATAACAGATAAGTTTTAAAATTTTACATTGAAAACATCTCGAACAGCCCCAAAGACAAGAAAAGCCTGGAGAAAACCTGCAATTAGGTGAATGCTTGGAACTCCACTTCTAATTAATCTGTCGCCGAAATATATGAAGAAGGCGTGATGAAATGTAAGAAACTACTCATTTTACTGGGACAAAGGTTGGATCTAATTAGGAAGGTAGAGGGAATGTTTCAGAAAGGTGATCTGAAATAAATGTTGAGTCAGTCAGAAATATAATTATTATTTACTTTGCAATTTTCAAATTAAAAATCACTGAAGAACAGAAAAATGTTCACCAAAATCTGCAGAGATATGTTTTAATGAGGTTTTGTCATATTTTACTGTAAATACAGTTTTCTCTCAGACTTGTTTTCCAAATATACTAATATACTCTGCAGAAACAACCAAAATAAAATATTTAAGGAAGCGGTGTGAATGCTGCAGGGTTAGTAGTAGTTGGGGTCAAGATGAGTATAGTTAATGTGTAAAGTGCTGTGTAAATAATATGCGACAGCTGTAACAACAAAAACATTTTGAAGTTGGAACAATCAAATGAAGCTAACCTTGCTAGTGCTGCTGCAGTGGCGTCTGACCTCTCATCATGTCTGGTGGAGATACCAAACCACCAAACAAGTCAGAACATTTTTAATTTGTTGCTGCACTTTCCTGGAGGGCTTTCTTTGTTTATCCCTCAACTTTCCAGCGCCATCTTTACATTTCATAGTTTACTGTGGCTGCTCCATCTTCACAGCTGATGTGGACTTATTTAATGTTGCTTATAGCATCAGTGATTGACAGAAAATGTTCCGCGGAGAAATGACATGATGAGCTAGAGCCACAGCACAAGTTTTGATCTCCACTGCTCACTGTCAGCCGGCCGGCCCTGTAGCACTCATTCATGTGTTTGCAAGTCCACTCCGTGGCTGTGCGCTGAGCAGATCTGCTTCTCTGGAGCAGAGGATAGGTCAAGAAGGCATCCGAGATATAGTGACGCTACAAAACAAGAGCGTGCTGCGTGACAATGGGGCCAAGCGTGACAGCACCTCCACAGGTTGAACCACCAGTTCACTAACCCACCAGGGAAAACCCCGGTAGTCCCATATTGTCATCAACATGCAGTACCTGAACCAACGACTCGGTGGTGTACCTGAAAAGGACACCCAGGCTCTCTTTTCTTTTTTCATTCATTCATTCAACCTTCATTTAAACAAGTTAGTCCCAATAAGCCACAAGGACTCATTTACAAGAGAGATCTGAATTCTACCTCCTCCATGTACAGGTTGGCAACAATAGGAGAAACTGGAGACCCCATAGCACACCCATGTTTCTGCCTATAATATTGCTTCCCATATGTGAAGTAGTTTGACTGCAGGCACAGTTTCAAGAGTTGACACAGTTGTTCTGTGGAAAGCGTGGTCCTGCTGCTCAGAGTGGTGTCTGATTTTAATCTTAAACTGACCACCTCTACTGCATCCTCAACAGGAAGTAAAGAGTGATGTGACATCAAAAGAGACCATTGTTTCATCAGTCTCCATGACGACATCCCTCACCTTATCCACAAAGTCCATGGTGTTCTGTATGTGGTGTTCTGAGCTGCCAACTTAATGGATGGGTACATATGCCAGATATTTGGAAACATTGTAAGTGACAGAGTTAATCATTGTAACAATTGATCTTAAAGGTACACCTTGTTTGTGAATTTTGGGTAAACCAGACTAGGTGACCTGGGTACAGTCTGTGGTACAGAAGCTTTGTCCTGCTCCACGTGTTTCAGGCACTCTATCAACTTCTTCTTGTAACCACTTCCTGGATCTCTTTTCAGCAGCTCATAAGTGGTTAAGTCACTAAGGAGTGTCATAACTTTCTCATGATATTCTTTCTGGTTCAAAATCACTGTGCACCTTATGTCAAAGCAAAGCAATAGTTTGAAGTTAGATTGCAAAAAAATGTAAGTCAAAATAGAAGAACAGGAAATGAATCAGCAATTAACAGCAACACTTGGACGTGCAGCCCCCATCAGTGAGCTGCACTCCCGACGGATCTGTGCTCGAGCTAATGAGAGCATTAGCTGTTAGCAGAGTGTGGTTTCCACCACATCACAGTGGATTGAACTTTAAGCTGCATTGCTTTCCCAGGTCTGCAGCGGTGGTCAAGATACAGATCTGATTCTTGTGCATTCAACAAATGTCAGTGAATTACCAGGGTTCTATTTGTGTTGATATTTTTTACATCATTCTGAAAGTTAGGATAAGTAACCAGAAAGTCCACGATGAGGGACTGTGCTTTATCTCCAGTAAAATTGTTGCATAATCTGACTATTCACTTATAAATATAATGCACTTACTCTTAAATCAACTGGAGACAAGCATAAGAACAGTTTTAGTGCACAGAGTATGAACGCTGGGAATAAGTACATTAAACCATTATGAAAACATCAGTTATCTTATTATAATGTAAAAATGTTATTTCCTCGTAGATTATTGCTTTCATTATCTTTAAATGTGACTCCAAAAAAGACAAAGTGTACTCAGTATAGATTCAAGCATTATTTGCACAGTGTAATATAATATGAAATATTATACTGTGGCGTGCACTCTGGATATTTCTGTACATAAACAGCTCATTGTGTTTATTATTTGAAGATCATATTCATATAATTTAAATGAAAACATTGCAAAACATCAAAACAACAAAAGCCAGCAAGTAAACCGTTGTAACCTTTTCTGGTCACAGTTGGTTTGTTTTCCAAAAGAAAGCACCGCTTGTGTTGAATATCTCTGAAGAGGAAAACAAGGTGTCCCACGTTGTGTCGTGATTCTGTTATAATACACATCACTAACGCTTGAGTGGTTTAACTTTTATAACCTTTCAAACAAATGAGCTGAAAAGTACAACTTGATTGATATAGTTTAATTGTACAAAGTTTGTTTTCTCAGTCATCCAGGTATATAACAACAAAAAAGG
>NC_056507.1:12358349-12358871 GCF_014905685.2 Nematolebias whitei | reverse complement strand
TGGACTTCGTTTTTTTGTTAAAAAGAAACGTTTCGCCCCTCATCCAAGAGGCTTCGTCGGTCTGAGGCCTAGCCATCTGGTATTACCCAGAAGCCACCCTGACTCTTGTGTTTCAAGCCTGCCTCAGATACCCCCTGAAGTCTGGCCTTTTCACTAATGGTTTCAAAAACACAAAGTTTGTTTTCTCAGTCATCCAGGTATATAACAACAAAAAAGGTTGAATCATGTCATCTGGACTTCGTTTTTTTGTTAAAAAGAAACGTTTCGCCCCTCATCCAAGAGGCTTCGTCAGTCTGAGGCCTAGCCATCTGATATTACCCAGAAGCCACCCTGACTCTTGTGTTTCAAGCCTGCCTCAGATACCCCTGAAGTCTGGCCTTTTCACTAATGGTTTCAAAAACACAAAGTTTGTTTTCTCAGTCATCCAGGTATATAACAACAAAAAAGGTTGAATCATGTCATCTGGACTTCGTTTTTTTTTTGTTAAAAAGAAACGTTTCGCCCCTCATCCAAGAGGCTTCG
>NC_056507.1:12355228-12358249 GCF_014905685.2 Nematolebias whitei | reverse complement strand
TTTCCTTTTTCTGTAATGGTAATTTACCAAAATAAAGTTGAGTTGAGAGTTTGAGTTTGAGAATTTTAGTGACATTACACAGGTGGATGGAGGAAAGTGGTTCTGGGAACTATTTTAATGTGGGTGTTAAAATACATGTCCTGATCAAAAACAACTCCAAGGTTTTTAACATTAGAACTGGAGGCCATGTTTCTTATGGAAATAATAGACACAGACTGGGAACAATAAATAAACATTTAATCTGTATTATTGATGGGATAATATGAGGAAACTACAAATATCCAAAAGGTATTTACTTCCAAAAAGGGAACAGCTCATTTTTGTGATCTTCTATAAATAGAAATATTTTCCTCACAGAGACAGAAAACATGTGCATATTAAAGTGAGTACAGTGGGATCTCAAACCTAAAGGAGTGAATTTATGAGGAGGAGAAGAATATCCCGAAGGAGAAGTGGGCTTGAAAAAATGATGGGACAGGAAGACATTCACCGAAAAGATTCAGAGATAATTTTATTGTATTAGGCGCGATTCAAAGCAGATGTTCAGACAGAGAATGGCTAATAGGAAAATCTAATTCCATTCCAGCTGAGATTACATTATAAATTCACTCTAAGCCTAAAAAAAGCTTTCAATTCACAGGGCGTGTCAGTCACTGGAGAAAATGCCCAGATGGGTTGAAGCTTTCCTCAGAAATACTAAAAAGAAAGAATTACAGCGTAGTTTAATGAATGCCATTAGATTATTTAAAGAAACATGAGTCATAGTTGACATTATGCCAATTTATTGCACATTTACACCAAAGTTCTTCATTAATATAAGGCTTCAGGGTGTTGTGTTCTTTGATTCAGAGTCTGATGCAGAAGGATGACTTTATTTCTGTAGGATTTTGATATGCATGCAGGGCCAGCCCAAGCCTCCACGCAGAAGCAAAATTTGGTTTGGGGCCCTCTCTTTCTGCTTATAATGTGGATTACTGCAATCAACAGTCTGCTGATCAGACCATTCAACTCATTTGAACTCTGACAGCCCTGTTTACACTATATATTATAGTGGTACTAAAAGTAACAACAACAACAACAAAAGACCAGTATGCAATGTATTTTACAGCAAAAGTGTCACCTGGTATCTTTGGTTACAAAGATAACTGCAGCAGTAATGTTCAAAATAATTTTTAATGCAAGATCAACAACAAACAACAGATGAAATAACTTAGATGCATGAAAATAAATTAAATTATGCAAAAACAAACAAAATAAAATAATATAAAAATAAAATGCCAAGGAAATACTTAAATAATGTAAATGAACAATTGCTTGAAACCACGGAAAATGGTTAAAAAAAAGAATAGTTGAATAATTAGTTCTTAAAACTAAAGCTGAACTTAAAATATTAAATAGAATCATACAGAAATCATTACCCCCCCCCCCCCCCCCCCCCCCCTCCCCCCCCCCCCCCTCAAAAAAAAAAATCTATTCAATTGCACTTAGGGGGCCCACTAGTGGCCCAGGGGCCCTAAGCACCTGCTTAGTTTGCTTATGCCTTGGGCTGGCCCTGTGCACATGTACCATTGTTCTCATTCAAATCAGCAAGATGAAAAATATAAATATAATAATGCTAAATGATAATAACATTCGTATTGTAGTTTTTTTTAATGCAGTTTTATTCCATCTCACAATAGTAAATGGGATTTTTCAGAACAAACCGTGCTTCCTTGTAATAAATTTCCAAAATTTAAACAACTTCTTTGCTAAGTTGTCTGTTCTTTGTCGATCCAACACTGGCCCGTCTTTTGACGATTCTGAGAGATTCAGAGGTTCCGACATTTGGGGTTTAGCAAAACAACATCAGCAACAAAACATTAGCACTTGGAGTATGTGTTGTGAATTACCTTCAGCTACGACTGTGCCAAATTTGAGTACAACACTTGTAAAGCTGAGTAAATTAAAGCCATTTTCGAGTTTTCAAAAGTCATACACTGTGACAGTCATCTCGAGTTGGGTTGGATTCTAAAATTAAACAGTTACATGTACCTCCAATAAACATTTCCTGAAGGCTTCATTGAAATCCTTCCCGTGGTATGTGAATATTTTGCTAACAGACAATGTCAACTCTAGTTATTGGTAATATTTTAAAGAAAGATCTTTAGTGCTTATAATACTGTATGTGTTGAAAATTAATCTCAGTTACTAACACAACTAATTGTATCTCAATATAACCTAAAGTAGCAAAATGATAGCCATTCTTAAAAAAAAAAAAAAAATGTATAGACATTGGTTCAAAAACATGCGTTAGGTTGCCTTCAGGCCCAGACCTCCCTTGCAAAACAGATCTATAATCTCATTGGGATTTACCTGCTTAAATCAGTTGCATTGAATTGGGTTGACAGCAAAAGTTATTGAGTTTTAGATGAATATCCAAAGATTACACTCTGGATATTTCATTAAAATCTGCTCAGAGGTTCTTGATATACAATATTTTGGTAGTAAACAGAGAGAGGAACCCCAGTGCCACAAACACACACATACTGTACCTGTGCGCACACACACACACACACACACACACGTCCTCCAGCCTCGACAATAAGCAGCGGCTAAGAAAAACAGACAAATCCAGCTGAAATTGAAAGGCCCTCACAAAGCCATGAGAACTATTGATCAAAGACGCTAAAAATTTTACAAGAAGGTTTGTCTTCTTGAAAGCAAAATCAAGGATAAAAAAAAGAATATTTCTTTAACCGGATACGTTTCATTGGGATAAACTTTTCAGTCATGGGGTGGTGGTATCTGTGTATTTCCTGTTACATTTTGTTTGTTTTAAGTGTGAATAACAAAAAAGGTTGAATCATGTCATCTGGACTTCGTTTTTTTTGTTAAAAAGAAACGTTTCGCCCCTCATCCAAGAGGCTTCGTCAGTCTGAGGCCTAGCCATCTGATATTACCCAGAAGCCACCCTGACTTTTGTGTTTCAAGCCTGCCTCAGATACCCCTGAAGTCTGGCCTTTTCACTAATGGTTTCAAAAA
>NC_056507.1:12350113-12355128 GCF_014905685.2 Nematolebias whitei | reverse complement strand
TCAATTGGCCTGCCAACTCTCCTGACCTGAACCCCATAGAGAACCTGGGGGATTTTGTGAAGAGAAAGTTGAGAGACGCAAGACCCAACACTCTGGATGAGCTTAAGGCCGCTATCGAAGCATCCTGGGCCTCCATAACACCTCAGCGGTGCCACAGGCTGATTGCCTCCATGCCACGCCGCATTGAAGCAGTCATTCATGCAAAAGGATTCCCGACCAAGTATTGAGTGCATAACTGAACATGATTATTTGAAGGTTGGCGTTTTTTGTATTAAAAAAACTTGTCTTTCATTGGTGGGATGAAATATGCTAATTTTTTGGGACAGGCATTTTGTGTTTTCATGAGCTGTATGCCATAATCATCAGTATTAAAACAATTAAAGACCTGAAATATTTCAGTTGGTGTGCAATGAATCTGAAATATATGAAAGTTTCATTTTTATCATTACATTATGGAAAATAATGACCTTTATCACAATATGCTAATTTTTTGAGAAGGACCTGTATATTCTTTCAGCGCAGCTATGAATGCAGTTTTACATCAATATTTCAATTCTAATACAACCGATTCAAATGATCATAAACTGTAATAAAATGTCTAAACAGATGCCTATTAAACATGATTCAACAGCATAATAGGTTTTTGTTCAGTGTAAATTAATAGAAAAGAGCCATATGGGATAAAGTCAAATTCTTATTTGAACCTTTGCAATTCTAACCACAAATGCTCATAAAAAAACAGTAGTCACAAAAACCATCCAATTATAACCCATAAAAGTTAAAAACATTTTGTTTCAGTTCAACATATACATGTCGTCTCTTGATCTTTGAGCGTAATAACATGAGGCTTATGGTTAAATACTTAAACCCACACTCATTTGTCACAGTAGTTTGTGTTTGTAGTAATACTCGAGTCCTCAAGGGGATCAGCCGCTCATCTCCTAGACAGTATGCCCTCGTTAATCAGAAAGCACAGCTCAATTATTCTCGTGGTTTGCTTTTGTGTGATGCTGCATGCGTGAAAATGACAGAAAAGAAAAGCTCCACAAGGAGTGTGGTATTAATGAATGGTTAAAAAGACCCAAGGATTCAGTCAGTTGAGTGTAAGAGATGACTGATGGGTATGCACACGGTTGGCTCATGCTCAGATTTACTCAACACAGAAAAATATGCACAAAGAAATTACAAAAACTCAGGTTTTAACATTCAAGATAGTAGAAACGGTGTAAACATTTAACTTTAGTCCAGTATTTTCTTGTTTTTTTAATATTCAAATACACTGCCTGGCCCCCCCAAAAAAGTTGCCACCTGGATTTAACCAAGCAAATGGGTACAAGCCTCATATTGGATAATTACTGCATGGGCAATTATCTTTCAGCTGGCAACAAGTTATTTAACCCCAACTGGTGCAATGAGTCGCTTCTCATTTCTTCAACAACCATGTCGAAAGACACATGTGGTCGTGGAAAATATGTTGGCCTGCTTGAGAAGGGTCAAATCATTGGCATGCATCAAGCAGAGAAAACATCTAAGGAGATTGAAGAAACTACTAAAATTGGGTTAAGAACTGTCCAACGCATTATTAAAAACTGGAAAGACAATGGGGACCCATCGTCTTTGAGGAAGAAGTGTGTCCGGAAAAAAATCCTGAATGATGGTGAACGGCGATCACTTAAACGTTTGGTGAAATCAAATCAAATCAACGAACAGTAGCACTCAGGGCTTTGTTTAATAGTGAAAGTAAGAGCACTTCCACATGCACAATGTGAAGGGAACTCAAGAGATTGGGACTGAACAGCTGTGTAGCCTTAAGAAAATCACTAATCAGTGAGGTTAATTGGGGGAAAAAAAAAAAAAAAAAAGACTGATTTGCTAGGGAGCATAAAGATTGGGCTCTGGAGAAATGGAAGAAGGCCATGTGGTCTGATGAGTCCAGATTTACCCTGTTCCAGAGTGATGGGCACATCAGGGTAAGAAGAGAGGCAGGTGAAGTGATGCACCCATCATGTCTAAAAGGGAGTTTTTCTTTTCCACTGTTGCCGTTGTGCTTGCTCAGGATGGGAGACTGCAACAAAGCCAAGATTCAACTTGTTTGCTGGCTTCATTAGATAGAGAACTTTACTAATTGGCCTTTTTATGTATGTGAATGTTCCTGTAAAGTGCCCTGAAACAACTTTGTTGTGATTTGGCGCTATATAAATAAACAGAATTGAAAACTGAATTGAATGTCTAGTGCCTAGTCATCAATGCAAGATCTTGATGAAAAATTGATGCAACACTGGATGGAAATAGATCTTGTGACATTGCAAAAGCTTATTGAAACAATACTACAGCGAACGCATGCAGTAATCAAAGCTAAAGGTGGTCCAAAGAAAAAATGTGTAACCTTTTTTTTTTTTTCCCCTCTTTTTTTGGTGGTGACTTTTTTTTTTGTCAAGCAGTGTATTTGAGAAACATCTGGTACCAACAGGGGACTATTTTTATAACATCTTTATGGAGCATATGCAATGTTGCGTAAATTTGACTGGGAAGAAAACCTAAAATGGAAAATATTGACAGTGGAGTGACAAGAAAAGCACCAGAGTTCTTCCACTGTCCAATCTGTATGTAAAGAAGCCATCAATAATTCAAACAGGTGCCTCTATTTCAAATCCTAAAAGTTAAATATTTTATTGAACACGTTTGATGGATGGACACAAATAAATCAAGTGACACTACTTGGTTTGTAATTTTCCATCTTGCCCGTTTTAGAAATCAATCATGGCCCAGGATGAACAGGTCGTGATGGGTGCATTATGTGACGTGTTAGACTAATCATTTGAAAGAAGGCTGTGAATGAATGTTCGTATCAAAACTTGTAAATTGTAGCAGAAAATATGATTCGGCTGCCATGAGTGATTAATTTGTGGTTTAATAAATCACCACAAAAAGGTTTAATTTACTTAGATCAAATGTATTGTGATGTCGATGGGAGGGTTGTGGGTTCGATTCCACCAGCAGTCCCATGTTTAAGTGCCCCTGCGCAAGACATTGAACCCCTCACTGCCTCCCATGTGTGTCCCATTGGTGTATGAATGTGATGAAGCACTGATTATTCTTTGTAGAGATCTAGTAGAGTGCTGTATGAATGGGTAAATGAGGGCAGATTGTAGAGTAAAGCACTGAGTATCTTGATAAGATAGAAAGGTACTATACCATTACACCCCCCCCCCCCCCCACAGACACACACACAGTGGGGAAAACAAGTATTTTATACACTGCCAATTTTGCAAATTTTCCCATTTATAATTTTTATCGTAAGTACACTTCAACTGTGAGAGACAGAATCTAACAAAAATAATCTGAAGGTCACATTGTATGATTTTGAAATAATTAGCATTTTATTGCATGAAATAAGTATTTCATGATAAATAAAATTGCAAAACTGGCAGTGTATCAAATACTTATTGTCCTGTGTGTGTGTATACAGTATATTATATAAATGTGATCCAGATTTAAGTGTCCAAAAAACTTCAAAGTTCTTTATAAAATCATGCCCTAGATTTTAAAGTAAACATAATTAAGTCAATCCACTGATTCTCTTCGCGCCTTTTTGTTTTTCCAATCAGATTGTTTCTCAGTCATTTGGCACCACTCCATCAGATCTACGGGGGGTGTAACAGTCGAACAGGGAAAACAGGAGAGAAAGTTGTATTTGTGTTCAGAAGGCGAGAGCTGGTGACAAACGATGCAAAACTGATCTCAAGCTGACAAGAAAACCTTCAGGGTCTAACCAGGAGGAAAGACTTTACGTCTCAGAAGATCTGAGGCAACTTCGATTTGCCTTCTTCTTTTATAGTTTTCTCTCCCAAGACCTGCGGCCTCTAATCCCATTACACTTATACACAAAATACCTAATTAATGCAGCTCGTATTTCTAATGAGGGCAAAATACAAGCAAGCGCATAATCCCAAACCAACTGCCTGGTTTTAATTTATTGAGGGGAAATGAGGACAGACAAATACTCCTGGAAAAGCCCTTATTTTCATAAATTAAAAATATTAAGAATATGTAAAACCAGCCATTGTTTTACAAAGAATAAGTATAAAACAGATAGTTTAGTATCACAGAACATTTCCTTCATAAAAATGAGAAAAAGCAGCTGATTAGTTTCACGTTCTCATATCTTTATTCACAGATGCCTCTGAAACTGACAGAGCTGTGATGTAAAGTGTGTCTTTCAGACAAGATGGGTCAGCACATCGAATATTCATTTCATTTGATTGATCCATGGAGTCTTCATAGCAACAGCTTTCTTACATCTCTATATATTCCTGCTGGCATGCTAAGGGCAAAGCAGTTAGAACCAGAAAGTCGCAGGTTTAACTCCCCGCCATGTCCACGTCGTGGTGTTCTTGAGCAAGACACCTTATCTTGAACTGTTCCCTGGGCGCTTACATAGCTGCCCGCTGCTCCACCTGTGTGTATCTCATGTGTGACGGGTTAAATGCAGAGAACTAATGTCGTCATTGTACAGAAACATTCAGTGATAAAAAAAAAATTTCCATTTACCCTTTATTTATACAGGTAGTCTCATTGAGAGTCCTGTTAAGGGAGCAGATGGGAAGTTAAGGGCCTTGTTCATGGGCCCAGAGTGGGGCGAATGAGGATGGGGGCAAGTGTGGGTGCTTCACCTATCCCACCCACATTTTTGGTGTTGTCGGGGCCGGGGCGTGAACCGGCAATCTTTGGATCACAGGCTCTCTAACCTCTGTCTGATTACAGTAAATTTTGCATTTCCTTTGGAAATCAAGGTCCCAGAGTCTGGAGGAAGAGAGGAGACACAGAATTCACATTGCTTGAGGTCGAGTGTCAAGTTTCCACAGTCACTGGGGTGTCATGTCAGCTGCTGGTGTTGGTCCACTGTGTTTTATCAAGCACAGGGTCAATGCAGCTAGCTATCAGGAGATTTTGGAGCACTTCATGCTTCCATCTGCTGAAAAGCTTTATGGAGATGAAGATTTCATTTTTCAGCA
>NC_056507.1:12328897-12350013 GCF_014905685.2 Nematolebias whitei | reverse complement strand
CAAGA
Source organism: Nematolebias whitei (assembly GCF_014905685.2). NCBI lineage: Eukaryota > Metazoa > Chordata > Actinopteri > Cyprinodontiformes > Rivulidae > Nematolebias > Nematolebias whitei. The sequence goes on along the minus strand of NC_056507.1, from coordinate 12,350,008 downwards.
TTATGTTTCTCATTTGGCCTGGGAACACCTTGGAGTCCTCCAAGAAGAGCTGGAAGAAGTGGCTGTGGAAAGAGAGGTCTGGGCCTCTCTGCTCGAGCTGCTGCACCCTCAACCAGACTTCAGAGCAAGTGGAAGATAATGGATGGATATACATTAAATAGCTTATATATATTCCAATATATTAATATTATCGTTAATAATTTTTAGAATTTGAAATAATCAGCTCTTATTGTTAGCTATTTTGCCAATATCTACAACGATGCTTGCCCTCTCTGGTTTTGGCTCCTGTTCCTCCAGTGAGTCACATCGTCACGTGACTACTGCCCCCTCTAGTCCTCGTATTTAACTCTGCCCGCAGCTTCACATGGCTGGTGTTTGTGCTCTGTAGACCTCCATCCCTCACGTGCTTCACTCTGGTGTAACTCAGCCTAAAAATCTACGCACCTCTCATGTGGAGGCAGTAGAGGACGTGCATCGTAAAAAATAGTTCACATGATCCCTTTGACCCCTCTGCAGGAAGGCAATGGCTCTAATGGATGTGAAGCATCACAAATCAAACAATTTAAAGCAAAAAAATAAGTTGAATCGTTTTTATTTTAAAGCCTGTTTTTTTACGGTTGTCCTTTTGTGGCTGGAATGGCAGCTGTGTCCTATATACTTTTAAAAGTTGTACCAGAAATATCGAAAACACAACAGATTGTTTAAACTAAATATCTAATTCTAATAATATATTCAATAAGCATTCATATAATTATTTTCCTAATTTAATTTTTTCAGATCGGTAATAATCATTAGCTGATTATTTTTTATAATTTCAGCTGCATTTTTGCACATTTTTTAGTCATTCCCAATTTAATAAACAGCTAATTACTGAAGCTGTTGGCTTATTGCAATAAATAGCTGTCAAATGTAAAGTGCAAGCACCTAAAACTTGTACTTAAAGATTTTTGACATAAATGCACTTAAAAACAAACAAACTTGTTTTAGATCAGAACATGACCTTTCAATGTTCTCCATGATTCCATTTGGAAGAAAAAACTGTTTTGATCATTTATATCTGACAAAAGTGGCTTTGTAGCTGTTTTTCATTGTTTACCTGCTGGTCTATAGTAGCCCGTGTGGTGTTCAGGGACATATAGCTCAGACTGAAATCATGAAACTTAATGCAACGTTTGAATAACATGAAGTGTTCTTGAATGATCTTACCTTGTGAACGTCTGCAGCGGATGCAAGATAAATGAAGCACCCCTGAGTCCGTTCAGATATTGAAAGACTTAGTCTCATTTGCACATTGTAAAAAATAAATGCACCAAGCAGTCCTTGATGTATAATATAAATATATATATATTTAAAAAGTAGCAAACATGAAGCATCACTACAGGTTGTGAATAATTCTCTGTGCTGAGAGTGGCAACAGTAAAATGCTGAAAAGTGGACAAATGTTTGAACAGAGGATTTGGGGAGCATCCTCAAATAAAAAAAATAAACGTGCAGCAGAAACAAACTGTTGTTTCCTGGATTAATAGAAGAGGTGAAAGGATTAAACAGAAAGCTGGTAGAAGCTGATGTGAAAAGGGAAGAAGGAGAAGATGTGAGTTGAAGGCAGCTGCAGGACTGTGGCTGCCTGCCCTGTGCGCTCTCCTGAGGCCTGGCATCAACACTGTGAAGCCTGCTGTCCTGGCTGCAGAGGCCTGGGCCTGCCTGGTGAGGAAGAGGAGGGGTACGGACGGGGGTGCAGAGGAGTCTCTCGGTACTCACAGTTGATTGTTGCGTGACGAATTTCTTTTCTCCAGCGTCCATCTGCTGCTGGGCCCCAGTAACGCTCGCATTTCATCCGTAGTTCTTCAGTCTAAACGTCTCCTCTCTCTAGTATTTACACACAAATCTGTCATTTTAACATAATGCTGGATTTTTATTTTTTTACTAATAAACGACAGAAATGGATTTAATTCTTTACCTGGTTTTAAATAAACCCTGGATTCATGTCAGCCTTTAAGTAATGCCCTCTCATTACAAAAGACCGGCTGTGTTGAGTATGTGTTGAAACATTCACAAGGGTCCTCGCGTGAGTCGCCGAGGCTCGTAGTCTTGCAGCTTGATTTAAATGGGTTCGAAGAGATTGTGCAACAGATTTTCTCTCATAATAGTCCGAGTTTTGGCCGGTGTTTTGAACCCTTCTCGATTTTGTCTCCTGTTCGTCTCAAGAGTTATGAAACTGTATTTTCACACCTGCACAGGAGCTCTGCTCTGCCAAGAAACACTTCAGGTCTAAAACTGCCTATCTTCATGTCACACGTGTCCTCCAGCAGATAAAACCAGAAATGAGGGTCTGGCTGCCAACTTGGGTACAATTAGATTGAATTGGACTATAAAATAATGTGCAAGGTCTAGAATGCAGTTTTTCAATCCCTGCACTTAAGAATAGGCTCTGATTTTCTGAAACTAGCCACGCTTACTGCTTGCTGATCAGTTGGTGGTTAATAGACCATTGGCTTGACCCTCCACCAGAGAGTTTGTCATCTGTCCCTGAGGGTCCAATGGATCCCTCCATGATCTGACCGTGTGCAGCCAAAGGGCACAATTTTCATTCTTCGTTTGTGATACTTTCTCAGGCTTTCCATTTTCAACTTCTCCTAATCAGGTAAAACGTAACGAGGTACGGTTTAACTCTTGAGGTATACTTGACTCAAACCTTCAGCCTCTTTTTATACGCCTGTGGGAAGATGGACGTATTATGGTATAGTCTCCATCCATACGTCCGTCTGAAAACTTGCCCGCCTATAACTTCTGATCCATTGAAGGTGATTAAAGAAACTTCATACGCATCCATTATCATCACTCCAGCTTTAAGATCAAGGTCACAAATCAAGGTCAGCATTTGTACAAGGTCTTTGTTTGTCTTGGCCAATGCTATATATTGCTATATACTATATTATACAAATACACTATATTAGTTTGTTGATGAGGGTTTAATGTGCCGTATGTGGTATTCTTGTTCCTGATGACCTTGGTGCAGTAGTTGTGGCTATTTTTGGATCTGTAACCAAACAAAGAACAAGAGGAAGTCTATATGTCTTCAAGTTACAAACCACCCATCAGACCCTTGCATCAATCATTTTAGCCACATGAAAATAAATGGTTACTTACAAGTTGGTACATTCTAATTTTTTTTCAATCTAGATGTAAATATGTTAAAATGACAGCTGACTCATGTATTGCATGTATGACTCGTGTACAGTATGTCATGAATATGACTGTCCATGTCCATAAGACATGTCGGACCATGTTGAAGCTTTAACTCGGTGTAAACAGAAGTGGCGTTAAAGACTTTTAGCCACTGTGTCATCAGCCCAATGCAGCACTGCTTCTTTGAAGAGAGCTCAGCTGATGATAAAAGAAGCTGTTTTTGGTGACAAAGAAAAGGAAAATTAAAGAAAATTACGCCCCGAATCTGCTGCTCCGCTCGACTTCACAGAGCTTTACAAGTTCAAGCTCATTGTTTAGCTGTCTGCCTCACAACTTTACGGTTTTGGCTCACTCCCACTGCTTTTATGGAGCCATTTCCAGCTGAAACAAACTGTTTCATTGAGGAAAGTTTCACTGTATTTCAGAAATATCGTTAGCAACTTGATGGGGAAACCCATTAGACCATTTAGTGGTTAAATTCCACATTCTTTCTGTTTTTTCCAAGAGTTCACACCAAACACAGATCTGATACCTCCTTTACAATGGATGGAGACATAAAAATCAGCCAGAACGGTCTTGGTGACGTCTTATTGCATGTTTTAAAACTGTTCTGGTCTCATTATGTGTGACAGCTCCATGATAGTTTTGAGCATTCCCAAACCTTTTGTTGCAATGTCATTGTGGTTAATCATCATAGTGGCAGTATATGATGCAGAGCCTGGCCCAGTGAGCTCGTGCAGACAGGGTACAGGTGGCGATATCGTTGTACTGGTGTGGCATGATCTTGTACGTAGCTGCATGGGTTTGAGAGTCATACCAGGGCAGGCGTAAAGACCACAGTGAGCACACATGAGACTTTTAAGGATGTGTAAAATTAGAAATAAAATAAACTATTTGGGGATTAGCACATTAAATGCCTTCATATTGAAGGAGGTTCACTGTCCAACCATTGGTGTATAGTGTTTTTATCATTAATTTTGATTTAATTAGGAAAATCCCACTGAGATCACAGATCTGTTTTGCAAGCTGTGCCTGGGCCTGAAGGCTGCGAGTTGTTCAGAATCAGTGGGATCTTCATTCAGAGACTCCTGGTTCTGGAAATATTTAATCAACTTTTCACTTTACAATTCAAACTGTTTGTCACATAACAATCTAAAATCAGTATTTTGTACTATAACTGGAGGTTACAGGATCAAACATGATCTTTATGTATTTTAAAGTAATTTAAATAACATTTTAAACTCCATGGGTGGCATGGTGGCTCAGTTGGTAAAGCTTCCGCCTCTCGGTGAGAAGGTCACCATATCACATCCCAGCTGGGGGGCCATAATGTATAGAGTTTGCATGTTCTCTCTGTGCATGTGCGGGTTTTCTCCAGGTATTCTGGTTTGTCCCCCACCTCTCACACAGTGATGGCTGGATATGGGCACCAGTGACCCCCGCAACCCTAAAAAGAAGAAGTGGATCAAGATAATGGATGGATGTAAACTCCCGGCTGGTGTCCAAACGTTGTGTCCTTCCATTAATGAAGCCAGCGTCCCAGAACCAGAAGAGTGTAAAGACGGTGACAAACCCCTTCACTCTGCCGTATCAATTTCAACAAGATGACCAGGAGGCACCTCAGGTCCAGCTTGAAGCTACCGGCTTTTAGCCCAGGTCTTCTCATTGCAAACACCCCCTGCTGTGAAACGGAGGACATGAGTCCGCACAGCATTCATCAGCAACATTTGCTCATGTTTCAGAAGTTCAATAAATCAAGAAGTGTTTTAAATCACCCAAAAGTTCGCTTTGTAATCCTTTTCAAATAAAGTCAAATTGTGATAAAGTTTTGTAAGTGTTGCAGCCAAACAAAACCCTTTTTGAGTCAAGCTCTCAAAGATGGAAAGATTTTGGACGTTAAAACAGTAAAGTGAAACTAAGAGTTAGATTTTATTTTCTGTAAAACCTTTAATTATTTACAGTTTGACCTTCAGCACACTGAAGATTCACTGCACCCACACATGAGCCGGTTGTACTTAGGAAGAGTTAATTCAAGTTTCCAACTTTGATGTTTTACTCAGTTTCACAGTTTCATTGATACACAAAGAGATTTGAAATTCAAGTCAAAGAAGTTAAACATCCTTTATACCTTTTAGAAATCAAATGTTTTGTAAATGTTTCTACAATACAATGAAGGCATTTTCAAATTTGGACCAAAGTTTCTACATTTTGATAAATTCATAAATTGAAGCAGTTTTAGATCATCTTCTTTTTATGAAGGAATTCTTACAAGGCCACCTGAAAGCAGTAATGCTTTTATTCTGAAATACATAATCTAAACTTCACTTCTCCACCAAGGCCACAGAAAGAAAAAAAAAAAAGCTTTCTGGCATATTTGGCTCTTTTGTAAATTTAAATTCAGTTTTACAACGAGCCAAAAACCAGTAGCAACAATTCTCAGAAATGATATTTTACTTTAGAGCAGCCTTTGACTCCTTTGAGTCAGTTTTAGTCAAAGATCAGAACCAGGTAGAAGGTGTCAAACCTTAAACGTATCCTAATCCACTCCAATTTAACTTAATCAATTTGTGAATCAATGAAGTTAATTGCTTCATTAATCATTAAACGCTGCATTAATTGTTAATTGCTTTGCTTAATCACTCGTCAATTTGTCCATCTATGCTGTTTAATAACTTTATCTAATGGAAGCATATAAAGAGTATTTGTCCAAGCAATGAACCCTGAGGAACTCCATGACTAACTTCAGTGTATGAAGATTTATTATTTACATTTACAAATTGGAATCTATCAGATAAATATGATTGAAACCAATTTAGAGCCTTTCCTGTAATCCCAGTATCATATTCAAGCCTCTGTAGTTGAGCTGGTGTATCCAGACGTGGTCAAAAAAAATGTTAGAAACACACGTAGCATTTTTTTTTCCACGTTGAATGCCAAATTGCAACGAATTCCTTCAAACTGTCCTTCAAGCCAACCAGGTCAGGCTGGTTGTTCTGGAGAAAGGAATGCAGATAGTCTTAAGTAAGGAAAGTGGAGCGTCCTGTCATTTAGTTTCTGTTGAAGCGGCAACACGTAGTTTTGAATTCTAGATACAAACATGGGATGGGAAGCCAATCCATAGATTTCTTAAATCGTGTCCTGATAGGACAAGATGTGATCTTTTTTTTTAATCCCACTATCCACCCTCATGGCATTTTCCCCTTTTCTATCTCCAAGTATTCTGATAAAGGAGCCGCGCTGTGATAGCAGCAGCAACGTGCACTCTGCCCATCTTTTGGACGACTGTACGAACATAATTTCACTGTATCCCGGTACAATGATAATGAATCTGATTTTGATTCTGATGTTGTTTTCCATTAGAGATGGGATGCAACAGAAATGAGGAGGAATAGATTAAGCATGGGGAGTATAGTGGAGGTAGGAGCTGAAGATATGGATAAAATATTGCATCACAATCAGGATTTTTACACTGATTATTAGCAAATGGTTTTTATAATTTTGCATCTTACAAAATGGTTCAACCAAATACATTTCTCTGTTTTATAAAGAAAAACACAGATATACAGGGACATTTAAAACATTTCAAATCAATATATCCGCTTTATCTTGCACTCAGTGCAGATTTAACAATATGTCGTCAACATCAATAGAATTTTTAATTAGGATGGTATTTAAAAAAAAGTTTTCTTCCTTCGGCTGCTCTTTTCTTCAGGGGTTGCCACAGCGAACTAACTCGCACGAAGACTTGGCGATTGTTTTTCCACCGGATGTCCTACCTGACACAACCACAGACCACCGAGCTACCACAGCCCTCTGTGCTAGACATGTTAGCTTAGCATGTAACTTAACATGTTATACACGTTAGCTTAACATGTTATACATGTTAGCAGAAATATGCAAAACAAACATATGTTTGTGTTTCTAAGTCTTTAAGGTTCAGTCTAGTTATGGAAACACAGTGACTTAAAAAATGTTTTAAAAAAAGTTTAGCGTAAGATGTTCAATTAAAATTTCCCTAAATCTTGTTTATTTATATATATATATATATATATATATATATATATATATATATATATATAGATATATATATATATATATAATTTTTTTTTTTTAATAAATCTTTTTGTAAGTTTTTTTATTTTATTTTTTAACTAAGGATATTTGGGTCCTGATGGAGATTGTCCAAGGGCCACTTTTGGCCCTCAGGCCTTTAAGCTGTCCACGTCTGCTCTTGAGGACTCGCGCCTGTGAGTCTCAGCCAGTCGGTGTTTTCATGGAGACTCAATGTTTTCCTTCAGGTGTTAAGAGGAAGAAAAAACGCCTCACACTTTCACCGACGAGGTTAAAATGTGTCCAAAATGTTGTCTGCTGCCTTCCATGCTTCACTTGCAAGTGTGTGTATACTGTTGGGTGTAATTGTGTTAAAATTAGCCAGACACACACACACAGACTGAGTTCACACTGCGGGCCTGTTCAGGCTGTGGCGAGGGACATTACATGGGAAGTGTGAACAGTAGAAGACCAGACAAAATGACATGTGTTCGCCCGAGGGGCTGGCTCTGTAATTGTGTGTGTTCTTCTGCGTTTGTGCGCTCATGTTTGTGTGTGTGAGTGTGGCGGTTACTGCGCCAGCCCTGCTGTTTACTGTGGGGGATTTTAGAAGAATTGCAGGCAGCTGGCAAGCCCCTCCAGTTTCTCTTTTTCCCTCCAAAATCAGCTTGTAGCTTGTGTGTAGTAGTTCTCAGTTTGTCTGTCCTTCGTTTTCCCGCTCCACTTATGTGGACGCACCACAACGCCTTTAACAAAACAGGCAATTTCCTTCATGAAAAGGAGCAATAATTTGCGTAGATCAGCTGGAATACAGGCTGAAGACGTGTTGCACTAAAAGCCACTCAAAGTAAAATGTATATAAACGCGGAGAAAAGATGGGAGGAGGGTTGAAGATTGACTTCACACCTATAACCCCAGCTGAAAATCAAAAGGTGAAAGCGAAATCCAGCTGTTTGCTGAGCAGCTGGACGATCAGATAATCAGTTCTTCTGGGATTCAGGATGTTTTCTCAGCAAAGCGTTTCTTGTTTAACCACAAACTGTAAAGTCAAACAGTGTTCAGCTGAAAATCAACGCCATGGTAAAGTTTCTGTCCTTTGAATTTCATAAATTATGTAAATGTTTACTTTTCAAAATGTCTTGGCATTGATTTATGTGTATACATGTTAGTTTGTCTGAAGCGTTAGCAAAATATCTCATGAACTTCTGGATAGATTTTAATAAAACTCTCTAAAGGAATCATCGGATGAACATCTGCAATTAATTACTTCAATAATTCAGCCCAATTCAAGATGGCTGCCACAGTAATCAACCTTAGCAGACACATAAATGGCTGTAACACTCAGTTTTACAGACACTGAGCTTAAATTTGTTGTGGTAGTAGTTGAGTCATCCACAACACATTCTGAGGTTTTGTTAAGCCTCACAATATTTCATGTGATTGTGTCAGAAACTACGGTAGAGATGCAAAAAATATTGCTATAAAATATTGTGATATAAACAATTTTTTACAAGTCTTTTAAAAACGCATCACGCCAGAACAAACTGCAAAAATCTAACACAATAAAATAAATAAATGTGACGTTAGACAAAACCAAAAATACAGCAATATTTCTGCAGACTGAAACAAAACGGAGCACTGTTGATGTATTTCAAGGAACATGATGAACATCCACCCTCCCTCCTTCTACCCACCAGCCCCCGCTCCAAACACAACACTTTAAAATCATTGTTGTCTCACAGCGTCTTATTTTGTCCTTTGAGGCCGTTTCATACTCCATCCAAAGCCGAACAGTCTGCTCACAGTCACAATGTTCTAAACCAGGGCTTTTCAACTGGTGGCTCGCGGTCCACTTCCGGCCTGCAGGCTACTTCAGTTCCGCCCACCAATGAGTTCATAAAACAAAAACAAAAAAATCTTTTTTTGAAGGGGTTCTGAGTTTGGGTTTTGAGTTCTATTTTGTTTTATAAATGGAAAAAAAATGACATTTGCATTAATTATTTGAGTTACAGTAGTCCCTCGATTATTGCAGGGATTATGTTCCAGACACCCCCACAATAAGTCAAAAACCGTGAGGTAGAAACGCCATATTTAGTTATTTATTTATATCTCAAGGCTTTAAAAACCCTTCCCACACTCTTGCAATGTTCTAAACTCCTAAATCTATGTAATTTTAACAACATGTGTTTATGTACTGCACAGTAGCTACTGCAAAATTTTATATGGGTACTCACTCACCAGCCTTGGTCCAGTTCTGGTCAGGTTCTAGTCAGCTCTCTGCAGCCGTTGAGCACCAGATGCTTTTGCAGAGATCCGGACCTTTGGAGAGCCAGCAAAAAAAAAAAACACACAATGGTCCAGATCGAGTCCAAATAATCCAGAGAAATGTGATAGGAAATAAGTCCGAGTGAGCTCCGGAGAAGACACCGGACCTCCAAGCAACGCCTCCCCGCTCGAGAGGCTTCATGGGCCGACAAGCAGCACTCAGGTTGACCGATGAGGCTGGAAGTAGTTCTGGTCCGGTTCTGATTGGCTGTCTGCATCCACTGAGCGGCAAAGTCTCTATGAATAAGGACCAAACTTTTTAGTCAGGTTCAAATCGGATCAAAACTTTCCCTCCATATCGGCAGAAAGCAGCGGCCAGAAGCACTGTTGGCTTTTGTGTAATGTAGTTCCTTTGGACTGGCGATACAGTGTATGCTTATTGAAAGAAAACTACAAAATGGCAGCGCCTGTCCAAAGTTTTTTTTTTTTCCATCAACTTTTTGTCTGTACCATCTCAATCACATGAGTAATTATATTTGGCAATCATTGAAAACCTGCAAAAGAGTGAGTCCACGAAAGTCGAACCGCGACGTAGCGAGGGACGACTGTATTCCCTTTTAAATAATCCCTCAAATATTTGATGTTTATCGCCGCTCATCTCTAGTCAGTAACTTTGTGATTTTGACCACAGTTTTTGTTTTTTCTTACAGGTTTTCACCCGACACTGGATTCTTCTTCTTCTTCTGATTTTCCTTATCGCTCCTGGTGGTCTCCACGTCCAGTTGCCCTTACTGCACCATCAGCTTTCACCTTCTCCCCTTTTGGAGTTATTTATTACCATTGTTGTTCGTTTGAGCTTGAATTTCTCGCCACAACCGCACCGTCTGCGGCTTATCGGCTGGGCAGAGTTAGCAGCCAGCATGGATCGCAGCAGCTGGAGTGGCAGTGAGAGTCCGGGGGAGGACTTGGACAGAATGAGTGACTCAGGAGGGGACAAGACCATGGATGGGGACCCTGAGGGGGTCTGGAGTCCAGACATCGAGCAGAGCTTCCAGGAGGCCCTAGCCATATACCCGCCTTGTGGGAGGAGGAAGATTATTCTCTCAGATGAAGGGAAGATGTACGGTGAGTGACTTCAGGTCTTCTCTGAAAAAACAGCCGGCGGCCTACACACTAAATGATTATTCTCAGTAACTTTCTTTACAATGAATACAGCACGATTATAAAGTGTTTTAGGTGTGGAGCAACCTGGATGTTTCAGGTTTTACACAGAAAGATGAAGAGTTGCGCCACATAGAGGCAAATATCTCCAGTTTTTTTTTTGTGTGTGTTTTTGTCACGTTGTGTTGTAACCGGAGCATTAAATCCATGTAATCTGAGATAAACACGAGCATTGATTGGTTGGTCGAGCTGTTGGATTGCGAGTGTCAGACGGTGAGAATAACGACGCAGACGGCTGCGATGGAAGGTTGTCTCACCGCGCATCAAGTGTCAGAGACGCAGGGAAGCAGCATAAGCTGTAAGAGGGAGGGAACAAGCATGCTATATGTGCAGTGTGTGTGTGTGTGACAGAAGAGGGAGAGTATGTGTGTGCGCGCTCTAATAGAGTGATGAACAGATGGTCCTCTGGCTGCCACCAGCTGCGTCCCCCTTCGACTCTCTTTCACCGTTTTTTCTTTTTTCTCCTCTTTTCTTCTCTCAGCCACAGATTTCTTTATGGTTGGAGTCCTTTGAATTTGTATTTTATCCTGAGTCATACACACTAGGGTCTGAATCTTGATGGACTTAACACATTATTACATGGTGGCTCTGATATATAAATATGGTGAATAAAAGGTTTGTTTTTTCCCTGCAGCTTCAGTGAGGTCTGGCTCTTTTTCTTGGGTGGCTCAAAGTCCGAGATCCACTGCATCCTCACGGATAAATTCAGGGTTTTGCGCAGGAAAAGCTAGCAAGAATTTTTGTATTTAATTAACCAGAGATTGCAGTATATGTGAAACGTGCTTCTTTAAGGGTCTGCGTCAATATACCGTAACAAAAAAAAGAATATTAGAAAGCATTTAGGCTGGTTGATGCAACCTTTAGAAAACATGACGGCTAAAGGCTTGACTTTGCTTTTGCTTTTTATAGATACAATGATCTTATACTTAGAATAGAATAGAAACAGCCTTTATTGTCCCACGGATGGGAAATTCAAGTGTAACAGCAGCAACAGATAAAAAGATTTCACACAAAAGTTCCTAAATGTTAATAAACAATACAATATATAAAGAAATAAGATAAACAGTATTGATAATAATGTTCAATGTGTATTGGAACATTGATAAGGACAGACTATTTACAATACAGTAGTATAGGCAGAGTGTATTTTAGCAGAGGTCAGCATGATACTTAAGCCTAGATTTTGTTTGGACCTGTTTGTGGCTATTTATGATCCTAACTGTAGTCAGAGCTACAGGTTGAAATTGCTAACTACTTTAGACGCTTTAATGTATTTTTACTAGGGATGCACGATATTATCGGCATGGTATCGGTATCAGCCGATATTAGCGTTAAAATTCAATATCAGACATCGATCATTCCATTAAATAACTCGCCGATATAAAGGGCGCTGTTTTTGCCTGCAGTGGCAGCACAACATGATGACGTCACGTGCGCCTACGTTGAGCCTCGCTACATCGTCCCCAGTCTGAGATATTTTTCCGACGTAACGTTGCCAGAGTTACAAGCCGTCATTTCCGACGTCATTGAGAAGCTAATAGCCGATAGCACGACTTGTTGGGTGAGCTTTACCACAGACATTTGGACGTTGTGTTAGCCCCGTTAGCATGATTAGTCTTGCGGCACAGTGGATAGACATAAACTTTGAACTTAAAAAGTCTGTCCTTCATGCACAAGAGGGCAGAGGTTCCCACACTGCAGCTAGGAACCTGGAACAAACCTCCACAAGTGAGACAACATCACAGGTGACTAATGCTAATAAATAACATTTAACACTTTTCATTTAATATAAGTTGAAGCGCTATGCATATGATATGGCTGTTACTGAATATATGTCACCAGCTCTTACAACTGTTGCACAATTTTTGTAGCAAATAAGCCTAAATAAGAGGGCTATGTTCTGACAAAGGAACGTATATAAAATATCGATATCGGCATCGGTTATCGACCAAATAATTTTTAACATATCGGCATATCGGACAATAATCCAATATCGTGCATCCCTAATTTTTACCACCTTCATCATGGTAGGAAGGGTAAAAATGACTGTTTTTAGGTTGTGTAGAGTGGAAAAAAATGTGATTAACTAGGCCTGTCGCAGCAAATCAAACTCCGGTGCTCTTCACTGACCCTTCCCTTTCTCTTTTATTTAAAATCCATTTAACCGTCCAAAATCGCGGTTTTGGATCGTTAAAAGCAGCTAAGCTGAGAAGCTATTAAAAGCTTTTCGTGAAAAATACTACGCTAAAGAGCTCAAACTTAGAGTGGCCAACTTTTGTAATTCATGGCTTATTATCTTGTGCACGTCTTGCAAAACTGTATTCTAGGCCGTGCACATTATTTTGTTACTCATCACATTGTACTCACCTCAGCACCTGCCACCAGATTTAGGATTTATCCCACTGGAGTAAACCCTAAAACTGTAGATGGGCTGATTTGGACCAGTTGTTTATTTTTTTTTACATATGATCCACATGGTTCTTAGATCTGGATTTTGGGGGTTAAAGTCTTGGTGTTTCTGTTCTGAGGAGAGATCCCATTCAGGTGTCTTAAGTGCTATAGAATTACAGAGAGTGTCCAGAGAAGTGTTAGACAGGCTTGAGATGCCTGAGACAACTCTGTGTCTATATTGAGTAAATATTTGTTGCACAAATGTATTTAAAATTCTGGTGACAGGTCTTCAAGCCTTGGTGAGAACCCCTGGGAAGGTTTTGAGACATTTTGCAATGTTCACCAACAATCATTGCCCAGGGAGACAGGTTTTAGGCAAGCACTGCATTAAGAACCTTAAACAAATGCAGTAAATTCACATAACTTACTTCATAATGACTTTTATTGATGTTACAACAAGAACAAACTCCTCCGTGGCTGTCCTGAATCTAAGTTCTGGACCAAAGTGGTCAACAATGCGTGCCGTTCTGTTTTTACTATTTAGTTCCCAACTTGGTTTTAAGTGTTGTTTGTTGAATTACATCAAAATATTTTAACCAAAAACAAATTCTCAGCGATTTTTGAGAATACAGTAGTCCCTCGTTTATCGCGGGGTATCCATAGTCTGTACCCTGAAGCCCCCTGATAAGTGAAAAACCGCAAAGTAGTAATAGTAGAACAAGCAGTAAATAGTTGTTTATTTTAGTATATATATATGTGTGTGTGTGTGTGTTGTTTTAAACCCTTCCCACACTCTTGCAATATTCTAAACAATGTTTCTAAACTCTAAACGCTGTAAAAGAGCACAGAATGTCATGATTTCAGCTCTCTGCCTCATCTGCTCTTTGTCACTTGCAAGCGTTCTTGGCCACGCCCACTTCTCCATTCTGCACGGAGAACAGCTGATCAGCTGCAGCAGGAAGTTTATCCTGCGGTATGGGCTGCACACGTGTGCAGCAGGTGCTACATAATGTAAAATAATTTATTTTAAATAAAAATTCCATGGCGATCGTGCGGCTCATCCATCAATCAGCCAGTTGTGTGTCAGGTCCAATCCTATTTTGAAAAACCGCAATAGAGCAAGTCTGCGATAAACGAATCGTGAAGTAACGAAGGACTACTCTGTACATTTAAAGAAGTGACACATAGATTAAAATTTTCATTTACCCAAGTAAGTCACTTTCCTTTTAAGAATTTAGAACAAACTGGCTAAAACAAATGCAAAGCCCAACCTGGAACCTGTATTTAATTACTACCTTGTGGTCCCTGTTAAACTATAGCAGTACAAAAAAAAAAAAAGTTTCGTAATGTTTAAAGTACAGTTGGTGCTTTATTCTTGTTGTTAGCTCTAAATGTGATAAACAGGAATTTTAAAGTCAACAATCAAAGAAAAACGTAAACCAAGTGTCATTTGTAATGTTAAAGTTATCTTGTTGCCTTTTTGTCCCCCAGCGTGGAGCGAAAAGGGGGAATTGGAAATACCCTTCGTCCATCCGACCGTGCATGTTGTGATCATGAGAACTTGAAAAATAAATGAAGTACCAACTTCTATTTTGGTGTGTGGCTGCAAATATGTGTTAAAAAAAAGGTCCCTATCAAAAATTGGGTTGCCATGTCAAGATCCAAGATGGCCACCACTATTTTTTTGTGAACTGGCAACCCCACTCATTTAAAGAATCTATGCTTTCTAGTTTTTATATTGCTTAAAATTAGTTTCCCCAAATGATTGACTCAAAAGGGGAGGGGGGCTCTGGACTATGCTACGACTTTCCCTTAAAAATTCAATGCCTTCACCGGCCTATATGTACATGTATAACGTCTGTTTATGTTGCTTTGCTGTGGTAGGTTTTTTTGATGCCTCAAATCGTGCCCTGTCTAGGACATGGCGTGAGAGATCTTTTTTTTAATACCGTCTCTCCTCATGTTTTCTTCCCTTTTCTTATCTAAGCAAAATATTATTCTGAATAAGAATAAGAAGGCTGCACTGATTATTTTAGCCGCAGCTTCGTGCACTCCGCCCATCTTTCGGACGACTGTACATACATATTCCCGTTGTATCTCGGTGCAATGCCAATAAAGTTTATTCTGATTCTGAAAAATAAGCAACAAACTGACTTGCATTTTGGCACGTAGCTGCATCTAGGCGTAAGAACGGTCACTTGAAAATTCAGTTGCCACGTCAAAATCCAAGATGGCCACTGCCATATAAATATGTAAACCATCCATCTCTTGTTTGAGAAAACTGTGGTTTTTAGTTTTTTAATTGCTTAAATATAGTTTCCTCAGGGCAGCACGGTGGCGCAACTGGTAGAGCTGCTGCCTCTCAGCGAGCAGGTCCTTGGTTCAAACCCCGGTCCGGGGGCCTTTCTGGGTGGAGTTTGCATGTTCTCTCCGTGCATGCGTGGGTTTTCTCCGGGTACTCCGGTTTCCTCCCACAGACCAAAAACATGCATGTTAGGCTGATTGGTAACTCTAAATTGTCCCTAGGTGTGAGTGAGAGAGTGAATGGTTGTTTGTCTCGTTTGTCTCTATGTGGCCCTGTGATGGACTTGCGACCCGTCCAGGGTGTACCCCGCCCCTCGCACAGTGATTGCTGGACATGGGCACCAGCGACCCCCGTGACCCAAAATGGAATAAGCGGGTAAAGAAAATGGATGGATGGATGGATAGTTTCCTCAAATGATTGGGGTGGCCCTTGGGGTGGCCAAAGATTAATCTATAGTAGCCAAGGCCACCATTGGCCACCCCCTGGTTCTGCCATTGTGCCAGATGGTAGATAAAATCCTCTCTTCGTTCACCAGGATCAGTCACTCTGCGTTGTCTCAGACAAGCAAAAAATAATAAAAATAAAAACTACACAGTTTAAGTCCTACCCACCTGAATAAATCATCAAGTTTATTAAAGTTGTATTCCCTGTTCAATTCTAGTCCAGAAAAACTAATTTTGAAAACTACAAACATTCACCATTCAAACCCCTCGGTGACGGAGGACCGCTTGTTGTCTAGTTGTTGGTACCCTCGGAAACAAACTATAATCTGACGTGCCTGTTGGCCCTTCCTAACAGATTTAGGGTTGCTCAGCTTTAAGAGAAATTGTGGAAAGTTGGAAGCAAGGTATTTACTAGAATAAGTGGAATTTTACCGTAACATTAGGATTTTTTTACTAATCCATCGACAGCAGCCTCAGATAACAAATGTCCTCCTGTCAGGATTCATCAGGACACACCTTATTGGACATCATGTACACACTGATATTACAACTCCTGCTCCAGCTTCTTTGTGTTATTGATCAGCCACCAATCGATCGGTCTCACACTGCTTTCTGCCTTGGCGGCATGCTCAGCCCAGTTTTTTTTACCTTGTTGACTCCTGTGTCCAGGTTGTTGACACGTTTTAGCTCAGTGACCTAATCGAGTTGGACACTGTCTGTTTTCAGAGGCAGAGGAGGGGAAAAAGGTAAATGTCCAGAAGGGATGAGAGGCATTTAGTCTTGAAACCGACGAGGACTTTAAACGTTACCAAGATCATTTTTGCGAAGCAGCTTCATGAAGCGGGTTCGTTTGTTAATTTTGTGCTCACAGATCCATGCATGCTGTGCATTGGACTCATCTAAGATCACAAAAGCCTTGTTCTTTTGCATCTTGATTTATTTTTTTTTTTTTTTTTTTTGCTGTTCTGATCGAAGCATTGGAGTGTGCATGCAACCTCTGGTCACTTAACAATATAATTAATTTATTTGCTATTGGTAACCCTAATATTATTAACAATATTTTATGGTTTATTAGTCCTTACATTAAAGTAAAATAAGTGGCAATTGCCTAAAAAAAATCAGAAGAATTATATGAGTATTAAAAAAAGTCATGCATGAAAGCATGAAAAGCTCTAAAATGTCCTGCTAGATGCTGCGAAGACTAGAGGATGACATTTTTTCCCAGGAGTCCTGCGGATCACGGGATTCCCACAGGATTCCCGCAGGACAGGAGTCAACTTTATTCTAACTCACAGGATTGGGATGGGACAGGACGAAAAGTTAACAGGACCAGACATGAGCGGGAACCAACCAATAGGACAAAAAATTAAAATAAAATAAACTTTGGACAGATGCCGCTATTTTGTAGTTTTCTTTCAATAAGCCTTCACTCTAGAATACCAGACTTGCAATTCTCCAGTCTGTAAACACAAAGTAATATACAGTACATACAAAGGAATGGGTAGCAGATTAAATCAAATTCAATGTATTTCCTAAAGACTAAATGGAAGAGAGCGAAAAAAGCAGGAGCGGTACAGGAGTGGGAGTCATTCTGAATGGGAGCAGGAGTCATGTTACCAGGAGTGGGACAGGACAGGATTTTTTTTCTGTGGGACCAGGACAGGACAGGAGTGAAAATCCACTACCGTGTCATCCTCTACTGTGGACTTCAGAAAACCCACTGGACCAACACCAGCAGAGGACATGGACCCAAACGATCACTGACCGTGGAAACTCACTCTGGACTTGAAGCAACGTGGATTCTGGTCCTCTCCTCTCTTCCTCCAGACTCTGGGACCTTGTTTTCTAAATTACATGAACATTTAATCTGAAAAGAGGATGTTGGACCACCGAGCAACAGTCCAGTTGTTTTTCTCCTCAGCAGGTAAGACACTGACTTGTAGATCATGTCCAGGAGTTGATCAGGGTGTGACACCAAGAGTCAGGATCTGTCACTGCGCTGCCTTGGACATGCAAAAGACAAAAAAAAACCAAAACATCACTTGAATATTTTGCACCAAAAACATTGAGGTTTACCTGCATTCCCTGTTCAATTCCAGTTCAGAAAAACACTCATCTTGAAAACGACTACTATTTAAATCCCTTATCGCTTGTTTATTCGCAGTCATTTCCTGTGCTTTTCTCTCCCAGCGGGGTTGTAATTTATTACGTCTTTGCTTCTGGCTGCTTGATATTTAAACACACCTCAAACACCACAAGCTTAAAGGTGTAAAAGTGAATTAAAGACCTTATTGTGTGTGTGTGTGTGTGGGGGGGGGGGGGGGGCGGCCCCCAAAAAAAAAAAAAAAAAATATTTCAATCCAAGATTAACCAACCAGATGATCTAAAGTTCCAGTTCATGTGTTTTCATTGTTTTAGGGCAATTATCCTAATTGTAGTCTGAGCTGAGGGTTAAAGTCGCTCACAGGTTTCAGCCTCTTGGTGGTCTTCAGCGCATTTTTGCTATCTTCATCAAGGTCGAGATGGTAAAAAAAACTGGATTAGTTCACGTAAAGTGCAGTAAAAAAACACAACTGAGCCGTCAGCTGTTACGTCTCCCAAACCTCACGGATTTTCATAAAAACTAAAACAAGACTTTGTAAATTAGCCTCAAACAAATTCATATAACTTAGCACCTACAGCGCCTAATTGTCCTCACATATGATGCAACAGGCTTAACTCCTCCTCGGCTGTGCTAACGCCAGGCTCCCAGCCAGAGTTCGGTCCCTGGGGTCTGCTCAGGGTACTCAACGATACTCACCAATCAACTGCAGCCTTGCTGGCCAGGACGGTCATCGAGGCTTCGCCCTCATTTGAGCCATTCTGTGAAGCAGCTGAAGCTCTTAATCACTCTGCAAACGGATTCTGGAGATCAACGCCACGCTGTCGCAGCTTTACTTGAAACGCAAATTTTCTTCCTCTCTCTCAGAATACAAACGAGCTGAATTGCTTCACTTTGTCCGTCACTTAATTTTGCAACTTTAGCGCCACATCTCCTGTCGATTGCTGTATTTTTACTTAATTCATCAAACTGACTCGTGATTCTAGGCCTCTCTTGCGTTCTCAGACCTAAACGGAATGATTAAAATCACATTAGACGCATGTAACGTTCGTGTTCTGTTGTCTTCGTGAGTATCAGCTTTCACACAGAGCGGCCTTGGCTGCAAAGCAGAGGGGAGGGCGAGCGAGGCTTCTGTTCGTCACGCTTAATGACCATCTGACTTTGGCCTTGAAGTCTTCCACTGGAGAGAGGGAGGCAGCAGAAGGGAAGCCCATTCACCGCAAGAGGGACAGAGGAGGGGGTCAGAAAGGGAACAGCCACAAGAGAGGACGGATGGATGGTCCAAAAGAGGGGAGGGAGGGAAGTGTGTGCTGGAGAGGTTTTTTTTAGAGAGCGAGGGAGGGCGAGAGCGAGGGATGTGTGCCGCAGGGTTAGTGAAGGATGATAATTCACCGTTAAGCCTCCTAGAAAGACCAGCTGGCCCCTCTGGAGTCAGATGTCAGCCTCCGCAGCCAGGACTCACTCTGCGCGCCTGTGTGTGTGTTGGCGCTCATGCATGTATACACTTGGATGTGTGTGTGTGTGTGTGCACGTGCGTGTGCTGTCGTCAGTCGCAGCTTTTGACTGCTAGAAGGAAAACACCTGCATGGGGAGCTGTAGATTTTATCAGTGTAAGCTCCTTATCTTCGTGTCACTGGTACTGGTCAGAACACACACATATATACACACACACACATGCACACACACACACACACGCACACACAATTGCCATCTGCTAGTTAGTTAGGGCTATTGTTGTGAGCCATTTGGGTAGTGTGTAGTGGTTTGGCTTTGTGCAGATCTTGACCATCGGTTGGCCAGCTGGCCTGACTCTGCTTTTCCACTCGGCTGCAACAGAACCCGGGCCGAGCCAGAACTCGCACCAAACCGAACTGAGCGCCAAAGCTGCTTGTTAGCAAATACAATTACAGTCACATTACTTTGTTTCACAGATTATAGTCTATTCTTTTTAGTTTTGAACCACTCTGGGGTTGAAGTGTCCTGGCTGTGGAGGAGTTTCGATGAACTGAATTTTGTAACCGACGTGTGTAAACACACAAACACGACTCTGGGTTTTTTCTGTGCTCCTTCCCCCCCACTAATCTATACTAGCCAGGTCATGCTGAGTTTGCTGTGCTCCCTTGTGAATGGGCTGAATTATGCAGCATTGTAAGTGCGCGTGTGTGCATGTACGTGCGCACACATAAGCACGGGTACAGCTGGCCTGCTGGTTCCTTTAATCAGGGGACGGCCAGTCCGCATGAATGCCTGTATTGTTGGGTCATGTGTATTCAGGGCCATGATGTGTGTGTGTGTGTGTGTGTGTGTTTAAAACTCAACAGGGGTATCAGTGATTACAGCGTTTCCATGAAAAAGTGCACGTCACAGGATCACTGGGTCAACAGCTTTTAATCAGACACTAAGTTGTTTGTCAGGGTCGTCTGATTTCTGCTCATGATTGTCTTTTAGAAAGAATGACAAATTCAGTGTGTGTGTGTGTGTGTGTGTGTGTGTGTTGTCATGAAAAAGGGGCTAAAAGTGTTTAATCTGTGTGTTTTGTGTTTTCCTCCAGGTCGAAACGAGCTGATAGCCAGATACATCAAATTGCGAACAGGGAAGACGCGGACGAGGAAACAGGTGATGATGGAGTTTTAAATCTGATGTTTCCTGAGAGTCCCTGCTGCTTCAAACACACACACTCTGCCATGATGCAACCAACACATCAGTTCATCCATTCATTCATCAGTTCATCCATCATTTCATCCATCTATCCATAATTTCATCAATCCAGCAGCCATCCCAACATTCATCCATTCATCCCACCATTCATCAGTTCATCATCCATTCATCCCATTGTTCATCATTCATCCATTCATCCATCCCACCTTCAGTTCATCCTTCTGTTCATCCCACCATTCATCAGTTCATCCATCCATTTATCCCACTGTTCATCAGTTCATTCATCACTTCATCCATCCATCCATCCATCCATCCACCTATCAGTTCATCCATCCACCCATCCATTATCAATTCATCCATCATCATTTCATCAATTCATCCATGAATTCATCCATCCATCCATCCATCCATCCATCCATCCATCCATCCATCATTTCATCAGTTCATCTATCCATCAATTAGGTCATCTGCCATCCATCCATTCATTTTTT
>NC_056507.1:12300674-12323897 GCF_014905685.2 Nematolebias whitei | reverse complement strand
TAGGTCTAGATTGGCATAAAAGCATTAAAATAATAATTTCTATATCACCATCTTTCAGGACTAACATCCTGAGCTGATATTTCCAGACCTCCCTCTTCCAGGATATTTCAGGGTACCTTAAATTTTTCTTAAGCCGTCTGTGCCGGTGTTTTTCCATCAAAGCCTGGATCTCCCTGGAGGCCTCCTCCTGAAAACACATGACCATAACACCACTCTAGGGAAAGAAAAAAAAAAAAAAACAAATGGCCAAAATACTTCAACCTGCTCCTTTTGATGTGGAGGAGCAGCGACTCCACTCCGAGCTCCTCTCTGATGGCTGAGCTGCTGAGCCTTCCTCCTCTTTACAGGAAGCGTCTCTCAGCCACTTGTGTGCTGAACCATTCTTTTCGTCACTTCCCAAAGAGCATGGCCACAGGTGGAGGAGTTCCAAGTTTCCCTTTCATTTTGTTTACAAGATATGGGGGGCGGGGGGGGGGGGGGAGATAATCAATTAACATGTTAATCTATTATAAATAATACATTTTTTATTACAAACATTGTACATTGAAGTGTTTAGATTAAATTAGCAGAGCATTTCTCCTGTTTGTGGTGACTTTTTTTTTTTTTTTTACATCAGCAGAAACAAACAGATTTTAAATTTTTTATTACATTATGTTGAAAAAGAGCAAAAGTGATTGACAGCAAAGAGTCTGGACAGGAAGATGAAGTGTGGTTCTTGGCCTGCTCTCAGGTGTCTTTGCCCTCTCTAAAGATGTGCGTAGATTGGTCTATTCACTGTTCTCAGGGGAGTGTATTGTGTGCAGTGTGTGTTTTGTGTGTCCGTGTGTCTAGCTCCAGTATGGCAACAGTCCTTTCATAACCATGGCAACTCACTGTTTGGTTTTTCCTCCTAACCCCCCCCTCCCTTCCATCTCCTCTCCTCTCCAGGTATCCAGTCACATCCAGGTCTTGGCTAGAAGAAAATCCAGGGAGTTTCAGTCCAAGCTAAAGGTGAGCCATAATGTTTGCAGAGGATGATGAAATCCTCTGGTTCACAGGAAGTGGTTTGCAATCCGTTAGTTTAGAACAGCTGATCAGGAAAGAAATGATGACTCTGAATCGTCCACAGAAACCCAAATAAGTTTTTCTTTGTTGTTGTTGTTGTCTTCGGCACAAAATCTAAATTCAGCGTTCGTCTCTCCTTGTGACTGGAAAGATGCCTGTCTCAGTGACTCCAGTAACCGTGGTGTCTAATTAGACCCGTTTAGCTCTTTCTTTCTTATCTCCTCCTTCCTGTCATTCTTCTCCTTCTTTACATTCATCCATTCGTTTCTCACCTCTTTCCTCCATTCTCCTCCCTCAGTCTGTTAATCTCGTCTTCCTTCTCACCATCTTTCTCTTCTCTTTCTCCCTCGCTACTGGTTGTAATCAACTTTATGTAAAAACAACAAGGGGGAGCTCGTTTTCCCAGAAGGCTGAACAAAAGCGTCAATTGATATTTACCGTCGTAAAATAAATAATAAAGAGGGAGTAAAGAATATTAGAGCTGATCTGGATCAGAAGCAAACTAGTTATGGATCAGGGAGTACGCTTGCAAACAATAAATGCTTGTGAAAATGTAGACTGGTGGAGGAAAAAAATACTTTAGGATTTCCTTTCAGACATATTTTACTTCTTCGTTTTTATATGTAAAATTAACATTATAGTGACAGAAGCACTCATTAAAAGACCGAACACAACCCGCCACCTTGTCTGCAAACGTTTTAAACAAAGACCTTGTGTGATCTGTTAGTGCTCAGAGTATGACTTTCAGCTACTACCACACCAAGTTTTAGCTCAAGATCTGTAAAATGACTTTTTTTATAGCTGTTTTAATTTTTACTAACTTTACCAGATGTGCAATACACCAGTCAATCATCAGTTAATCAGTTAATCAAACCAACCTCAAGCCAAGGTAACATTTACAGTATATATACAGTATATAGATACTTTTGTTTTCCGTTGCCAACAATTAAAAATTCCAATAAACCCTGAAAATATTGTTTTTTTGTAAATTCATAACCGTACATAAACGAAAGAAAAGCACCAAATATCGAAAACATTGATATATTCGATAGACTGTAATTGTGGGAAATGTATATAAATATTTTTATTGTCCAACATCATAACTGTGAAAATGTTCACTGTGCTGCTCAACTTTATTATTATTATTTTAATAAAACTTACAAAAATTCATAATTGTGTCATGTTATTTTACTCGATAGTCAAAATAGATGTTTAGGCTTCTGGAAATATTCAAAATATTAATAAATTTGCAATAATCTTCATCTAAAATTCAAGCAGGAAGTATAAACACACTGACGTATCATTTTTAAAAACCTTAAAAAAGGTTTAACAAAGTAGACCCACACACACATTTATTTCTTTTTGCTAAAACACATCAGCTGTTTGTTCTTAGGTTCAGGTGAAGGATTCAACCGTACGGTTCTTGAGTTTAATATAAATCCATCTCAGTCCCTCCTTTAATGTTATTACTCCTCCCAGGAGGAGAGATTTCTCTCTGTGCCAATTAACGTGAGCGAAGCTGCCAATTAGTAATTCTCCAGCTATCGCAGCGCCTCTAATTCCATTTCTTTCAGCTCTTTTCTGCTCCATGTTGTTTTGAGTTCAGATTTTACAAATGAGCCTGTAAGTTTAATGTCTCTGTAAATCTGCATCACGCGACTCTTCGCCCGGAGGCAGCTGCTCCAGCAGCTGATGTTCCCCTCGTCTCCTGAAGCTCGGTCAGATCTGTGGATCACTTTCTGCACACACAGAGTGCTGCTACAGTGTTTGTGTGATTTCACCTTTTACCTCGCGCTGTTTTCACTTTTCCATGCGGCTTTTGCAATCGATGTTTTAGCCGATCAAATATCAAAATGTTCAGCACGTTCAGGAGACCGATGCTATGACTTACTGTAGTTTTTGCATCATTTATACCTTTCAAAATATTTAATTACAAACTTTTTTTTTTTAAATGTCATTTTTGAAATTTGCTTCAGCAAACTTGCTCTATTGTTGCTTTCTTTTGCTCCTTTTAGGTAGTACTCTGATTTTAGCTCCTATTAGCTAGCCTCTTCTGTTAAGCTTCTAGCACTTTGATACTTTCAGCTGGCTTTTTGCTACTTCAAGCTTACAGCTGTGATTAGCTTTTAACTAGTATTTAAAAAACTAACTCCTATTTGCTAGCCTTTTGCTACTTTTAGCTTTGAACTAGCCTTTTGCTACTTTTAGCTTTGAACCAGCCTTTTGTTATTTTTAACTTCAAGCTAACGTCTTCTGTTAAGCTTCTAGCTAGCCTTTTAAAACTTTTAGCTGGCTTTTTTATTGCTATTGTTTCTTTTAGCTAGTGTTCTGCTTCTTTTGGTAATATTAACTCAGTTTCAACTTCTTCAGCAAATTTATTCAGCTCTCAGCATTTATGCTGCATTTTCACAAAATATGCTATTTATCTATTTGCAATTATTCCTCCAATTTTTTTGTCTGTTTTGTTTTTTACAAACTGACTGTGGTGCAGTGTGTGTGTGTGCAGTGTTATACCGATAATGTTTTGGATGTGTGTGTTCCCGTCCAGGACCAGAACGCCAAGGAAAAGGCTCTGCAAAGCATCTCGTCCATGTCCTCGGCTCAGATCGTGTCGGCCACGGCCATACACAGCAAGCTGCTGCCTGGGATCGTTCGCGCCAGCTTCCCTGGCAATGCACAGGTAAGACACACACACACAGTCACATATTGCAATAATTAATAAATACTGTACAAACAAATACAGGGGGAAAGAGACGTTTTGTATAATCTAGTGACATATATGCAGTTACAGGTGATGGCACACATTTTTGTTTTCATGTGTGTGTGTGTTTTCAGCTGTGGCAGGGGATGATTCCAGGAGGACAATCCAGCTCCACCACAGAGGAGTGAGTCACGCTCAGATGATCAATTCCCATCTAACTTCCTGCGTTGCTATCAGCATTTAACTCGGATTAATGGGTAGTTTTACGTTTGCGTCTAAATTCACCAGAACACGGAGGAAAGGGCTCTGCAAACCATCTCGTCCATGTCCTCAGTCCAGAACAGAAGTCTGTCTCGTACTGGTTTTGAATCTGGATCTGTTCTGAACTGAATTTGGGTTTATTTTTAATATGGCAGATTATAAATTTTCATTCATAGAAACAGTTTAGGTGATAACATATAACAGTTCAGTTTGGTTTCATAAAATATATTTTTTTAATAGAAACCCTTATTTAGTTGTTTTTTTCTTTGTGGAGGAAAGACATTTATTTCCCCGTCTGATTAATTAGCATCTGAATGTACCATTAGGCTGTTTCTGCACATGCATGATAACCCGAGCTGATTATTCAGAAAGCATCGATGTGATTAACTCGCACGAGATCTGTCCTCGTACAGAAAAACACTGATTACCTCGTCATCGTCAACACAATACCCACCTGTAGAGTTTAAAATGAGGTAGAGATCTTAAATCGAGCCTCCTGCCGGTTCCTTCTCTTACATTAGTGTCTGTTCACGTGGCTCGTGGCGTGGCTGCATGTGCATGAGATGATGATAATGGTAGTAAATGGGGCTGTGAAGCTTTTACTGAACTCAGAGCTGCTCTTGACCTCTGAGCTCCTGCTTCTCTTCATACAAGACACAGAGCAGAATTCTTTTTTGTATAATGTGGCTACAATGAGACCAGTCTCTTCTTCTAGTCTTTTTTTTTAATGTTTAATGGCTTCTCGTCTGTTTCTCGTCTCTCTTCCTCTCCCAGCATCAAGCCGTTCTCCCAGCAAGCCTACTCTGTGCAGACGGCAGGGACCACCACAATCACAGGTGAGAGAGACCGCAGGACAATTACCTTCTTTCTGCCAGTAACCCCCCGGCCATCGATGACGTGTCCTCACCACAGGGTGGTTTTGACTCTGCTGGGACACCCGGGTCTCTAGCTCCCCCCCATGTCTCACAAAGAGGTCAAACTGAGAGAATCTGTAAGCTCTTTCACAACACAGCTCAGACCGGGACTTCGATACCTTCTGGTCGCCTCTGTGTGACTTCTGAATATACCGAGACGGTGAGGGGGGCTGAAGTAAGTTCGTCCCTGATGCCTGCGAGGTAGTAACAGAGGCGAAACAGCCAACGTGTAAAAGGGAAGTTGATATAGTGGATCATTGTGATTTATTCAGTTATTTAGACAGGCAGCGTTTAAATTAAAAGTTTATAGAGGATCTTGTTTTGCCCCCCCCCCGACTCAAACAAATGGCCCCTTGATGCTCGGACTGCTGAGTCCATCCAATTTTTAAATCCATTCTGAAAATTCGCTTTTATCCAGGTTCAGTTCGAGTCCCATCAGGACTTTTGTGATCTGCTGTTTTCTGTTTGAGTTTGTTTTGAGTCACTTTTATTGTGTTTGTTGTTTTTTATGGGCGATTTGATTAAACTGGGCACACTTAGAAAAATAGATTTTTCTTCTAAGTGAGTTATTCTTTCTGGTTGAATTGAGGTTAAATAAATAAGACACATTTTATTTGATTTTTTTTTTTATAGCTTTTCTGTTATGTAACTTGTGAAGGACTTTGGGCAACCCTTTTATTTTTTAAATGCGGTATCAAAATAAAATTGACATTGACATTTATTATGGGATATAGAAGAAAGAATGTCTTTCAAGTTTGCCTGGAAAGGGCTAGATAATAGCTTCATTTGGGTTTGGAAAAGGTTTTTTAAACCCATGATAGAATTCAGGATTTTTTTTTTCTTCACACTTTGCAAACTGTACCTTTTTAAGAAAGCATCCGGCTCGAAGGACCAAAAATGTTGGATAAAATAAACATCCTTTCATCATCTCTTTACTCAAATAAGCCACTCTGAGGATACAAGAAGATTTTTTTTAGATCTGTTTACTCCTTGTTAGGGGGCAGAGTTCATACACAAGCTTACACAGATGTTACATTGAAGCTCCGGTCACGAGATCTGCCCACGGACAGTATAAAGAAGTGCTTTTTAATAATGCTTATCAGACAGAGACGAAGTCAAGAAAACCTCTGCTTTCCAGCTTACAGATGACGGAGAAGGCCTTGGAAGTTTATCTAAAAGGAACCTGCAGGCAGACAAAGCAACTCTCTTAACATCATGTAACATGAGTTACTTTTACTGATAAACATCCATAACCTTTACCTAAATTCCCCTGGCAATAATGTTCATCAGTGGAAAGATGGCGACCTATTTAAAATCGTTCTTGAGTGTCAAACCCTCTTACCTGTCTTTTTGTTTCTGTAATGTAAACACATGCAACACACGTTCCAGCTACCACTACCTGTGCGCTTGTTCGTTCTGATCATCATAAACTGTGTTTGTGTGTCGTCCAGCCTACGAGCCTCCCGCTGCCGCACAAACGCACCGAGAGCCGGCGTGGCAGGGTCGCTCCATCGGCACCACCAAACTACGACTGGTGGAGTTTTCATCTTTCCTGGAGACGCAGAGGGATCAGGAGGCAGTGAGTACACACACACACACACACACACACACACACACACACACACTCCAGTGTACAATAAGCACTCCCTATTGTCCTATAAACAGAGATGACAGATAACCCTGCAGCAGAGAACAGCATTAGAGCCCTTTGTGTGCCTCCTCGTATGAATAACCTTTGTAAAGCTCTATCTCTCCGTCTGCTCAGTCTATCTGTCATCTTGCCACGCCGTGGATTCATTGTCATTTTTCTACCTTGGGCTTACAGACAGCTGGCATTCATCTTGTTGCTTTCTGTTTGGACAGTACATAAAAATGTTTTACAATGACTTTGAAACAGCATCTATTGTGTCGTGTTTTGTGCATGATTTACTCTGCTGTAAAAGGAAAGAAAGGGGAACGCTTGAAAAAAAAAAAAAAAAAGTCCTTAAAAGCAAAAAGCGTGGCATTTATGTAAAAAATTTACAATTCAGATCTGCTGGTTGGACAACAAAAGCAGATCCAGCTGTAAAGCTTTCAGTTGTTATTTCTGAACAGACTGATCGGTGCTTTTCAACAAATTTTCTCCTTTTTTTCACCATTATCATAATGAAATCCAGTAAATCGTTCATGGTTTTTGTCTGCAAGTTTCACCTCACGATGCCGCTCATAATAAAACCTGATCTCAGAACAGTCGCTCTGTTTCCTAACATCAGGTAAACCCGAAGCCGTTCAGAAACGAGTCGACGTATTCTCAGAAGAAACGCTACTCTCAATCAACAGTTTGTTAAAATCAATCAACCTTTATTTATACAGGTAAATCCCATTGAGCCTCGAGGACTCATTTACAAGAGAGACCTAATTGCAACAAAGAAAGATGACAACATAAAATATATATAGGATCATAATCATTAGTGTTGGAGTTGGAGTTAAATAGTCATCAGTCCCAAGTGGAAACATTGTTGTAGAAACTGCAAAGTGAAACTTGAATATTAAGTGGAAATAAAAAATAAAAAAACGGCGAGCCTCAGCATTTACTTCATCATGGAGGAACATGAATCTATTTGAAGGTAAAAACCTCCTGAGCTGTTGACAAACGCTGTCATGGGGGAGTCTCCAGGATGTTGAGACGTTTGTGACGGTTCATGATTTCTGACAGAGGCGTGCAGTCCTGCTGCTTGAGCTTTCAACTAAGGATGTGCTATATGGCATAAAATTCATATCCCGATATCTATTGTGATGGGTGGCGGTAATGATATATATCATGTTTTTGGTATAAAACTTGTAATAGGAATGAAAAAAAAAAGCATAGGATGTCATTTTGACATCATTTATTTTGAAAACTGCTATACCACAACATAATCTCAATTAAGAAAATTCAACTGCTTGGTCCAGAGACTTATTAAATAAAAAAACAAATCAAGTATTAGGCTTCTTTATTGTAGTGCAAAACAGTGCAAAATACATCAAATGTAGTTTTAGCCATATGTTTTAAACAAAATAATATGTTGTTAACTCTTTTAACAGTTTTCAGTCTTCTCACTTAAGAAATGAACAGCAACAGAGCAGCATTTTACACTGAAAACACTTCATCCTCCAACCCTCTAGTGGGCGTCTCCTTCCACTTTAAAGAGAGCTGACACAAAATGGCGACCAGTTTCCTCTGTGGCTTTGACCAGAGGGTCTCGCAGTAACACAACACAGCGTTCTTTTCACAGATCAGAGAGCAGGTTTCTCTAAAGCTGACCAACTTTAACTTTCGATGGAACGCAGCGTTTTGCGCATGCGTCTGAATATGGCAACAGTACGGCAAGCCGGCCGTAGTTAGCTTGTAGCTTTGCTACTTAGCTCTCTCAAAAAAAAAAAACAGATTTTAGCATAATTTATGCACAGTTTTCAACTCAATAAAATGTAACTGTTATATCTGACAACTCAGATTTTACATCAGACACAGCATTACTGCGGTTAGCCGGTAGAAAGTCAGGTCTCTCTTGTAAATGAGTCTCCGGGACTCAATGGGATTAACCTGTATAAATAAAGGTTGAATGAAAAAATAAAGAAGACAGATCTCTATCAGAGGCTAAATGTCTATAGTTTCTAGCGTGTACTGCATATATCGCGCAGTCCTATTTTCAACAGGTTTAGGACATTTGTGCAACAATTCCTCCCAAAACAGTGACAGAAAACATCCGAGGCAAACGTTCAGGTCTAAAAACAGCACAGATGATAAAATCTGCCCGTCATCATTTTAAATGAGGATTAAACCATTAATGTTGTGGCTGTACCGGTGGACAACAGAACAACGTGCACGAGCAAGAATGCACTTGTGCACAAAAGCAGGTCATGAGTTTTAGAAACCGGCTGCTCAGAATGAGGCTTTGCTGTTTGCAGATTTCAGAGGGACCATTCTGGAAAATGTGCTGGTTTTAAGATGTCAGTGGTCTCAGACCAGTCAGATACGACGTTCAGTGCTTCAGGTTGATGATGTGGAGCATTAAATGTCTTTGTTCCAACAGGATGTTTAAATCCAAATGATCTGTTTTCCATCTGTTCAGACTCCTCCTGGCTGCATCAGATTGTTTGTTCTCCTCTTCTCAGTACAACAAGCACCTGTTTGTGCACATCAACCAGAGCAGCCCGAGCTACAGCGACCCGCTGCTGGAGTGTGTGGACATCCGGCAAATCTACGACAAGTTCCCCGAGAAGAAGGGCGGCCTCAAGGAGCTGTTCAGCAAGGGCCCCCAAAACGCTTTCTACCTGATCAAGTTCTGGGTGAGGAACGACTTCCTGTTCACTTCAGCTCATCTCTTTTATCGTTTTCTTCTTCTTCCATCCATCCATCATCTTTACCTGCTTCTTCGTTTTCGGGTCACTTGTGTCCATGTCCAGCCGTCACTGTGCGAGAGGCGGGGCACACCCTGGACATGTCTCAGTCCATCACAGGGACACAAAGAGACAAACAACCATTCACACCTAGGAACAATTTAGAGTTACCAATCAGCCTAACACGCATGTTTTGGGTCTGTGGGAGGAAACTGGAGTACCTGGAGAAAACCCACACATGCACAGAGAGAACATGCAAACTCCACCCAGAAGGGTCCCCGGACTGGGATTTGATCCGGCAACCTTTTCGCTGAGAGGAGGCAGCTCTATCAACTGAGCTTCTTAATTTTATTTCAACACTTCTGGTCATCATGGAGAAGAAGCCCAGTCTTTACTCTGTACTTTTCCATGCAGGGTAATGTCTTTGTCTGCACTCAGGTGTGTGTGTGTGTGTGTGTTCTGTCTTTCCACCTGGGATATAGAGGTGGTGGGTTGATGAAAGCTCAGTCGCTTTGTTTGAACACCTGCTCACCTCCTGACTCAGGGGTTGTGTGTTCCCACCTGTGTGTGCGTGCATGTGTGTGCGCGCACGTGCGTTGCTGTTCTTTCTCGGAGCTGCTCCAGGCTACATCTTAAACACGAAAACTGGTCTCAAATGAACATATTTGTGACACGCAGCTGACGCTTAGGTTACAGCAGCTCAGCTTCAACGTTAAGCTGTTGAGGATTTGATGAGGAACAAACAAAAAAGGTGTTTTGGACTTTTTACACGCTGGGCGTTAAACAATACATCTTGTCAAAACGTATCCAAACACGATGCCTTGAAAAATTATGTTTTGTGCATGAAAATGTGCGAAAAGTTCAGATTTATTACCATAAATCGGTTTATCGGTTTCTCATGCAAGTATCAGCCGATTTCCCAAAATTAAGTAAACCGGGGCTGATAAATCAGTGCACCCCTACCCAGGATGTTTATTTTATTAAAAACAGACAGTCAGTTTAAAAAAGGACGACTACACACAACCTTGAAGTCTCCAAAATAAAGCAAACTGGGAGGATTTTGAACATTTTCGAAGCTTCATCATGTTTCATGTCTGAGGTGAATGTTAAAAAACATCAGGATTTCACATTTTCACTTCCAACTGAAAAAAAGTCCTGTTGATGTTCAGAAGTGTTGAATTTGATTCGTTTGACCAACTTTTACAAATAAGATGTTTAAATAACAACACGCCTCTTCCTTGTGCAGGAATCTTCACCCCCGGTTGTTAAAAAGAGGCTTCTTCTCCTGATCCAGGGTCAGTTCGGGAACGGACGTTTGTTTTTATCAACAGCTGAAAACTTCTGAGCTGTTGCTGATTTGTTTAAATGTGAAATAAAGTATTAATTTTATGGTACTTTATCACAAAACAAGGGCAAAGTTTGACTTAAATTGATATAAAAGAACGATTAGAGCCGGTTGGTCTTATTGGATATCCTCCTGAAATTAAAAAATACATTTTATCTGTAACTTGTTGCTGGTTTGGATCCTTCCTGTGGCAGATTAGAATTGAGGAGTGAAGAGTTTCTCATGATGAAGATGACGTCACCCTCTGATTTAAAGCTAACCAGCCCGCGGATCAGAAGCAGCTAATGAAACCGTTGTGGCTCGTGGGGAACATTTATCGATTCTTAGCGCTTTATGAGAGGAGTAGATGCTCTTTAAATGGAGGCAGACCCTAGAGACCATCAACACACCAAGAGATACTCCCGTCGGACGATGAAAGACTACGTGTATATTTTACCAAGTTTTAAAAGATGGACTTGATGCGCTCCAGCGTTCATAATGAGCCAGGACATGGCCATAACACCAAGATTAAATCAAATGTATTCATCAACGACATTTAAAGCAACCAGAGTTGATCAGGAATAAACCCTAGATTAACAGATATTAATAAAAATGTACTCCATTCAAAAGAACAATATGTATATAACATACAAATATCAGTAGAATACATAAGATTACTTGAAAAAAGCACTGAGAAAGTATTGCAATTGAAAACCTAAGACAATGAATCAGCTGGTTTTAATACAGAACACTCGTACTTTTTTTTTTTTGGAGTGGGGCGTGAACAGCTTTAATAAGAAGTTAGAAGGTTCTGAAAAGAATCATGAAAAGTCAGACAGAGTCGTATGAATTTGTGGAAAAAGCTTTTCTCTTTGGAAGGCGGACATCTTGGTACGGTCTGTCTGTAAACTTTCTCTTGTCCCGCCCATAACTTCTGATCTGCTCAATAATTTAATGAAGACATATGTATCATCACCGTGCGGAGTGTTGCAGACACTTTTAATTACCCCAGCTCTAAGGTCAAGGTCACAGATCAAGGTTATACGAGGTCTTTGCTCGTCCAGGTCGTTGCTTTAGATTGCTGTTTGTCGATGGACGTATTATGTGCCGTCTGCGGTAGTTTTATTTTTTTCTTTTAAATATGTTAAAATCTGTCTCGTCTTGTCAGGAGTGTCCTGTTGCAAAGAAAACTGCAGCTTTCTTTTAAAATCTCTGGAATAAAAAACCTAAATGTTTAAGGGTGCAAAACACAGACAGAAACCTCGTCTGCAGCTCAGATTGATTCGTTTGTTTGTGGGAATGAACGATGCTGTGGACCCTTGAACCTGATTTCTGCTCACTGTTTCAGTAAGACGGTCTTGATGGTTACTGTTGCCAAGCAATAACTGAAGAGACGCTGCTTTGGGGGGGTGGAGCTTATCAAAGCGCTGGACGAAACGCAGACGAGGTTGTGAAGCTGACAGACAGTGAAGATCATAAACAGGAGGGCGGTGGAGTGGGTTTAGTGTACAACATCTCGTGTTTTTGAGCCTCAGATCCACCGCAATGGAGTCTGCTGCTGTAACAGCTGAAGTGTGTGTGTCGGCGGCGGCTCAGCATATGGTGCTTGTGTGTGTGTTTGCTCACAGCTGAAAAACACACACTGCTCCTGAAAGAAATCATTAAAAATGGGACAACCCCACACACACACACACACACACACACACACACACACACACACACACACACACACACACACACACACACACACACACACACACACACACCTGTAATCCAGGTACAGCACGTCCTCGCTGCTCTGATTCAACATTTTCCAGCTTCACAGAAACATTCTTGAGTTTTATTTTATTCATTTCTCAGGAACATGTATACAACTTGTAATACGTTTTTCAGGGGTCGCTTCAAGATTTAAATGTGGTAATTTTTTAGTCGTGGAATCGTGTTTTATTCAGTTATTTTCTGCCTTTAAATGCTTCTACAGCAAGACAAAATATACAAAACATTTAATAAGTAACGACCTGCTTTAATTGGTGTGATTTAATGTAATTGTTGCAGTGCCGAGTAAATTTAAACACGTGAGAGAGCGGTTGAGAGCTGGAAAAAAAAACTAGTTGATTTTTTTTTTTTTTTTACCAGAGTTTTACTGTTAATTAAAGTATTAACTGTCCAGGAAGGGACGGAAATCGTATAAATACTGCAAATAAGATTGAAATAAGCAGAAACAAAAACTTGAACTTGACCTTGTTTATTTTAAGGGACAAACAAGTGATTAACTCTTCAATAATCTCAGGTATTTAATATCAAATCATAATTGGATTATAAAGGATTTAAGCAGATGGTGCAGTGCCTGTTGCTGCCAGCAGAGGGCGGTGTTCTCCAACCGTCAGTGCTTCTCGTCACGTTTGTTTCAACATTTCAGGTGATGTTTTTGCTCTGCGGTGTTGCAGGCGGACCTGAACTACGTGCAGGACGACCCGGCAGCGTTCTACGGCGTCACCAGCCAGTACGAGAGCTCGGAGAACATGACCATCACCTGCTCCACCAAAGTCTGCTCCTTTGGCAAGCAGGTGGTCGAGAAGGTGGAGGTGAGGATGAGCGTCACGTCTTTTCTTTTTCTAATCTCCCAGAGACGTTTAAAGATTTTTTTTAAGGGTATTAATTTTAATTGTATGTATAAGACTCTACAGTTTGTGCAACAAACTATATAAAAAGTTACATTTTTGTTGGGCCTACAAGATGCAGAAGAATAAAGTAAACCACAAGCTGTTTGTTTCCCACGTCTTATGTCAGAATGGTTCAGTATTTAATCAGCCAGAAACCAGGGATCCTTAAGAGGCTGAGCTTTAACCCACTTCCTTCTCTTTTCTCTGACAGACGGAGTACGCGAGGTTTGAAAACGGGCGCTTCGTCTACAGAATCAGCCGCTCGCCAATGTGCGAATACATGATCAACTTCATCCACAAGCTCAAACACTTGCCTGAGAAGTACATGATGAACAGTGTGCTGGAGAACTTCACTATTCTGCTGGTGAGGGCATCAGTCAAGCTGGGGCGGTGCAGTTCTAGATATTTTATTTTAGCCTTTTTAACCCGGCTGGGTGTGTGTGTGTGCAGGTGGTGAGCAACAGAGACACTCAGGAGACCTTGCTGTGCATGGCGTGTGTGTTCGAGGTGTCCAACAACGATCACGGAGCGCAGCACCACATCTATCGACTCGTCAAGGAATAACGCACTCACTCTCTCAGAAACACACAAATATGGCCTTTGCTTTGTTACTGGTGATGCTGGAAGACAGAATAGATGCGTACAAAACAGATCCCACATCTGTACGAAACTTCAGCTGATGCAGAAAAGAAATGGCTGCATTACTAAACAGATAATAAAGGGGTGATCGTTAACGTCTGGATACGGCGCCGTGTCCTGCAGTAACCTCCTCTACGGGACAAACGAGACGCAAAAATCTCTTCCACAAACTGCCCATCAGTAGCTCGTTAGCTGTTAAAAAAAAAAAAAAAAGAAAGAAAGCAAGCACAGTGACAGCGCAGCCATGGAAACCAATCAGAATCTACCCGGGTGGTTTTCTCCGAGAACATCGTGACTCTGGTATCGCCAGGAGATGTCACGTCTCCCGTTAATTGGTTTCTTCCACTTGAAGCACATTTGAATTTTGCTGCTGTGGCGATGGAAATGGAAGAAGGGCTTCTGTCATGTGCTTTTGGGAAAAAAATCAACAAAAGGACCAAACATCTCAGTTTTAACCCCCTCCCTTGTTAAAAAGTGTCGATGCACACTGAAGGTCAGACCCTGTGTATCATCAATAACCAGAGGAAACAACGTTTCTGCGTTATTAGAGTTGATTTGTACAGAAAGACACGGTAAATAGAGCGAGCCGAATTCTTGCACCGGTCGAGTTTGTCCCAAAGAATTGAATTTTTACCTTTTTGTATGTTTTCTCTAAAAAATAAAAAAAACTTACAGAAAATAAAACGTATTAACTTTGAGAAACTGTTTATTGATCGTAGCAAATAGATTATATTTTGATTCCACGATCGTATCTTAAATTTTTTTTGTTTTTTTGGTTAAATTATAATTTAAAACGTTCAGGTAACTTTCTGTGCAGCCGGTGACTCTTCATTCAGATTTATGTGGAAATTATAATCCTTCAGATTTCAGTCCACGTTGAAGCGGCAGCATCTCTGAGCGGCGACTTGTTGGATTCTTGTCTCGGGACGTTTGCGGGGAGTTGCGGAGACTCACCGTTTTATTGCTTGAATACAGAGTCTCGAATTATTCTGGTGCGTCTTCAGCCATTTTAAAATATTTTAACATCCTCTGACAGAAATCCAGGCCAAGTCTTAAAACCATGTCTGTGTATTACAGCAGATTCGTCCAGAAAGGGCTAATTGATGTTAAGAGCGCAACAAAACATTTACTTAACAAGCACTAGTGTCAGCTGTTTATGCTGCTGTTGCCTGTTTCATGTTTTGTTGAAAACTGTCCTTTAAAGAGACCTTTAGCGGAAAAACCCTCTAATAAAGGCTTCAGGCACAGAGACCTGTGCTGCTACTAATTCAGCCAGCTGGAGAGCTTTGAAAGTGACTTTATTTTCACAGTTCCAGTAGCTCAGCATCCTGGGGTTTGTCTGTGTCCTGACAGTAAAGCTCACCCGCAACCATAGATTTTTTTTGTAATCCTTTCAAAATAAAGGTTTTATTATTATTTTTAAAATAATATTTTTTTAGAAGGTTGTGTGTTCAGTACCCAGACCAGAAAAGCTCTGTAGTGACACACAAAGTTGTTTTTTTACAAAGAAAAACAAAATGACAAATTAACAAACGATTAAAAAAACCTTAAAGCTGAAAATCGTAGTCCATCCCTGCTACGTAGGCGAAGGTGGAAGACAAAATAATGTGCACGGCCTAGACTACAGCAAACTATGCACACAAAAAGAAGCCGTGGTTTTCAAAAGTTGTTAGCGCAAAGCAACTCCGTCTGTTGGTTGGATCAGTGAGTTCAGACTGAACGATACATGTTGAGTATTTTTTTTTTAAATATCGAGTCAGGTCTCCAACAGTTGCAGTCCAGTGAAGTACTACCTTGACGTGCCTGTGACATCAAATATTTGTAGCAAATATGAACGCATTTTTGGAAAGAGAGCAGATTTTTAAGCGCCTTGTACCACATAAAATTGGTTCGAGGTCAGTAAGCCCAACCAGAATTAATATACAAGGCGCACCGGATTATAAGGCTCACTGTCAATTTTTGAGAGAATTAAAGGATTTTAAGTGCAACTTATAGTCCAAAAAATACTGTAATATTGTTTCAAGAAACAAAGACCCTTTGATGTCACTTCCTGTTTCACTTTGGCCAAGTTCAAAAGGAAATATGGCAGTTATGTGACAAAATCATGTATATTATGACACATTTCTTAAATATTAAGATGTTTTCTTCCAATTTTTGTATTTGTAGGAAATGTATGTCTCAGGCACTTTAAAGAGATGAAATGTTGCTGTAATCTAAGCAAAGATGACTGAGATCTGAGGATTATAAATCTGAACATACTGTTACGAGTCCTTTTTAAAGCACTGTGAGTTTTTAGACACTGCGCAGCATCGTTCCTGGTGTCCCAACACAGAAATGTTTCGCTCCAGTAAGGTTCGAGTTCATCGTTGTCATGGTTAAAGTTTATTTAGACCATGGAAGCGGACCTGTCCATTCTGCCAGACGCCTGAAGCGTTCCACATGTTGGATTTCTGTCCGGACTAGAAGCCTTATTAGCATCTCGTGTGTCGGGATCTTAGTTAAAATAAAAGAGTTTTCTTCCAGTCGTGTAACTCCACGTCAGAGCAAAACTCGTTTATGAATCAGAAACCAAAAAGCGTTGGCGTGTCGTCTGTGTTGTGCTCAGCAGCATGAAGTGCCTTTGGCTGCAGACATTTCAGTTCTGTTTCGCTGACGTTCTGACGAGTCCGTGTTGTGGAACGTGTGTAGACACAAATAACTTGTAGCAAGACAAGAACGGAGTTTGGTCCTTGAGTTTGTGTCTTTTAGCCAAATATCCAAAGCCTAATATTTAATGAGTGTTCTTTGTGTTCGACGGTAAAGCACTGGATCATCCCGACAGATTCTTCTTAAAGATGTCAGCATCACGTACACTTTCTGTTCGTTTGGTATCTAATGATGGTGTTTGCTTGTAGTTGTGTTTTCCATGTGTTGCACACTTGGTGTTATCTGGTGCCTCGTTCAAAACCTGCTACTGCTTAAAAGAACTGGTCCATTCTGTGTGAGCCCGTCCAGTAAATCTTCATGGGAACGTTAAGAACACGTTCGAACGGTTTCCTTAATAGAGGCCTTTAAGCGAAAACAGTTTAAACTAGGAAAATATAAATTTAAATATTTAATTTGTGTGAGGAAAACTAAGGTTCGTTTAACGACTGATGATGTTTTGTTTCACAGTAAAAAAAAAAAAAAAATCCACTTTTTCCCCTAAAGCAGGGATTCCCAACCCTGGTCCTTGCGGAACACCATCCTGCATGTTTTAGTTGTTTCTCTGCTCTGACACACCTGCTTCTAATTATTGGGTGATTAACAGGCTTCTGCAGAACACGCAGGAGTAATTAGATCATTGAATCAGGTGTGTTGGAGCAGGGAAACAACTGCAGGATGGTGTTCCTCAAGGAACAGTGTTGGGAACCACTGCAAAGTACTTCACATGTTAACAGGAAGAAAAACTGTAAAACTCGCCCGAACAACAGATTCAAACCCGGTAGAGAGAAAAATAAATGGATTTAAATCCACACACTGGCAACTTTAATACACATCTGAGTTTGTTTTCAGGTAAATAAACAAACAAACAAAAAAAAACATACAGCCGAGGTAAAAATAAGATTTAAATAAAATTAGTTTCACTAATTTTTTAATTTCAAATATTTATGAATCAGTAAGTGGACTTGAAGTGTCCCAAATGGAAATGTTCTTGAATTGTTTTATTTAAACACGCCCAACAACAAAATCCTCTGTAAAGAACTAAAGTCCACGCTTCCCTTGAAGGAATGCTTATCACCCGCCGGGTGTTAGACTACGATAATCCTACGTTGAAAAGATTAGTTCTTTTGGTCTTAAACATCATAATATGTCACGTGTTTTTTTTATGGGAACTTCTAGTGCTCAGATTATGTTGGGGATGACTCTCAGACACTACCACACCACATTTCAGCTCAGTATCTATAAAACCCTCCATTTCTAGTCATTTGTGTGTCGGCTAAGGTTGATTGATGTGGCAGCCATCTTGAATTGGTTTAACTCTACAAGTTAGTTACTGATTCACATTAAATAATAATGATTACCAAGTATTTTGTTAAAATCCATCCAGAGATTTTTGAGATATCTTGCTAACAGTACAAAAACAACCGGCTGATTTTACATCCTGTTTTTTTTTTTTTTAAGCTGCTCCCTTCTGCAGGCATCAAATGAACTCACGAAACATTTAGCCTTTGTTTAGCCTAACATTTAGAAAGGATTGAAAAACGATTTAATTTTCAATCAGGTGAGCTTAAAGCAGTTGAAGATAAAATGAGGTGCCTGTAATTGAGTAAGGTCCAGAGATTTTCATATGTAAAACAAAATAAAGCAAAACTTCACATGGTTATATCCAGAGGGAGCAGCTGTGCGAGTCCTGAGGATCCAGAAACTTTAGTCCTCTCTAATCGTTCCACCCTGACTTTCTGTTCACACCGTGGTCTTTAGTTGGTAGCCGGACTGCGGGTTATTCACACTGAGGCGCTAACGCGTAACGTGTCGGCGCTAAGCTAACGGGCTGCTCTCCTCTTCTATCACCTGCTTACCAAAGACAGTCATCATGTGACATGAAACACAGAAGATAAGGGCGGAAATGAAGTGATATGAGCTGAGAAGCTGCAGGAAATGTACATTTGAAGACATTTAAAGAAACTCAACATCTGGGGCAACAGATGGCAGAGCCAGGGGTGTCGAACTGTTATCAAAAGAAGCCAAAATTATAAAACTTTGTCCGAGCCATGGGCCACTTTCAGCTGATACATTAGCTTGAGTCTTTTCTTGGTTGCAGGTTCATGAACAAGAGTTTGATCCGTCTCCTCTGTCCACATCAAAATCAATAATGATAGAATGACCCAGCCTTCTTTCTGGCTTCAAAGTTAGCCAGCTGGCAAGAGAAGTCTACACTAAAATATGTATTTATCAGTTTTTGTTTTTTAAGAAAAAAAATTATAAAAGAGATGAATATTTTACATTTCAATGATCATCTTGGGGGACCAGATTTGACACACCGGTATGTGCTTTAAACTGAATCTGTTCCTCGGCTGTTGAGCTGTTCAATGTCTTCTTATTATGAACTTAAAGATGTCGTCGGTCTGAAGGCAGAGTGGATCCTCGGCGCCTGGAGGGGTCAAAGTTCAGTCACGCCCGTCTGTATTCTTATTGTCGTCTTGTTTGTGCACGATGGATGTTTATTTCCAGACCACGTGTGGCGCAGAGATTTCCGTCTATAATCAATTCCAAAATGGCCTTGAATCTTTCCGCTCCGGTGCACGTGCAGCGCGTCCGTCTGTGCACGGAGGGGGTTTATAATAAGGTGCTTTGTATAAAAAGTGACAATAACCTTTATTACAGATGTTGTGTATATCTTTGATATTCTAATGTTTATCCTATTTTGTGAAAGAGCACATTTAGACAAACCCAGAAGCTAGTGATGTGTGTGTATTGGTTCTGCACAGGGTCTGATCTTTGCTTGTACACCCCCCCCCCCCCCCAATGGCTAAAGGTATGTTTAGATATTTTCTAGCTTTGTAGAGACTTTGTACGCATATGCTATTCAGTTTAAATAAATGGTCAGTTCTAAATTGTGTTTGATTCATTTTGTTTGTGTGCTGTTGAACGTTATCCTGGATCAAACGACTCCAGTGCTTTTCCAGATAAATGCAACTCTGAAATGTGGGTCCACACTCAATGTAAACAAAGCAGAATCTGCTGAAAACTAGCTGAAGCTTCAGTCATGTGACAGATCTGCACGAGGCTGGTTGTAGTGGCCGTAAGTTGAACCTATTTTGTTTCTGTTGGTGAACAAACACACGGGATAATTAGCATCCAGTCACAGATTTGCCAATTATAAATATTAAGAACCCATTAATCACTGATCTGAGATAAATATAGTCAGGATATTGTTTATGACTGGTCTTAAAGACTGTGACATTATTATGGGTCCACACGCTTGGTGTATTGCTTAGTTCATATCTTAGATCTTATTACTGTTTTTTTTTTTGTGTGTGTGTTTTTTTTTTATTTTTACAATTTATACTTTTCTTGGATGTAACTGGGACCCTGTGTACACAATTTTGTTCTACCACATGTACCACGTGAT
Source organism: Nematolebias whitei (assembly GCF_014905685.2). Taxonomy (NCBI): domain Eukaryota; kingdom Metazoa; phylum Chordata; class Actinopteri; order Cyprinodontiformes; family Rivulidae; genus Nematolebias; species Nematolebias whitei. The sequence continues at coordinate 12,303,898 of NC_056507.1, read as the reverse complement.
GCGAATGACATAACCTTGACCTTGAAGTACCTTCAAAGCAACATATTAGAACGGTTAAGTTATTATAAATACATCCTGCAGGTCTGTTCTCCTCTGGACACAAACTACTGAGTGTGTTTCATAAATAAATCTGATTCGTCTACTTTAGTTACATAAAATAATCTGGTTCAAAATAAACAGCCCAATGAAGGTCAGTCAATCAGCATTATTAGCAGGAATAGCACCAAATTATTTGAACTATAGTGCTGTATTTTTAAAAAGTTTTGCTCCGTTTTGGTGGCAAATGTTAATTATTAACATTTTGACAGTTTTCTTTAATCCTAAAGTAAAAAAATAAAGTTAAGTCTTCTGTTTAATGAGCATTAAATTGACCATGCGTGTTAAATTTAAAAATCTCTGAAATTTCTTCCTGTTTGATATAACTCTTGAAATTATTTAAGATTTATCGTTTCACATGAAGCACACAAAGAATGAAAAACTAATTAAAAAACATTCATCACATCCCTCCGCAATGTTCAACTTTTCTATTCTAAATTTAAAACGCGGTGTTTCCAGTGACCTGATGCTTTAGGGTGCGTTCAAGAACCTCAACCTGCGTAGGGTTATGAAGCTTTTTAGTCCACGTGTTTATTCTATTTTTCTTTAATCTGGTTCCTGAAGAGAGGAAAAAAAAAAAAAACAATGACGTCACAATAAATGTCACACATCTGGATTACTCAGCTGCTTTTAAACCAGTTCTTTTCATGGTGCAGACACACAACTGGTTCACCTGAGGACGATTAAATTAAATGCCGATTTTCACATTTTACATTTAAAATGTATATATTGCAAATTTCATACATTGCAGATCTTTGTTTCCCTCCTTATGTATATTTTATGCATTTGCATATTTTCACATTCAGTTGCATTTCTATGTATTTCTAACCAGCGGCAGTTGTGTATATTTGTTATTTTGCTGTGAACCTCTTGCACCAAGTCATCAGGAAAAAACACTCTGTGTAAATGTGGCTTTAAACCTGATTCTGATACGTTTTGAGTTTACAGCCAAAGCTCCCAGAGTCACAGAGCTGGTACCAAATCAAACTTATGACACGAGTGGGTGACCAGAAATGAGCCAAAACAACCGGATTCACTGACACTACATGAGGAAAACCTTTGTTCTGTTGTTTAAAAAAAATTCTGGTGTCAATTCCTTTCCATGCAGCTACTTCACAGTCTGTATAGTTTAAAGTGTTTTAAACAGCAGGTATTTTTGTGGAAGTATTTGAATCAGTGCCTTCATTTGTGCAGTTTTATATTTGACCAGCAGAGGGCGCCATAGACAAAGACATGCAGCGTTCTTATTACATTAAAATAAACCAGCTGCGTTTTTACAATCATTTACATGAACAGCTCCAGTTTACACTTTGCAAATGCAATGATGGCAATTTTAATACATTTTCCTAAATAACATCTCTAGGACTTCTAGCCCCCCACCCTGCATGCACACAAGTTTTTTTTTTTTTAATAGTGATACATTAAAACCCATGCAGTGAATTGCTTTTGTTTGCACCCTCCTCACAGTCTACAAACACCCTAGGGAAACTTAATGTTAAAGAAAAAAAAAGCGCATGTATCTAATTTAAACAAAGTTAAAGAATCAAAGCGATGCACAGCAGCTGCAATGTTTAGGTAGTGTGAATATGATGAGGTGGTCCTATTTAAAGCATCAATCCTGCAGGTCAGACAAAATGACTGTCCTTAAAACAATAAGAACAAATAAAAAAATAAAACATTCTTGTCCAAAATGCGCCTTTATGCTCACGTCCCAAGTGTGACCACATTCCGGCTGGCCTTCTGAGCAGAGCAGAACATCTGGATGAAGAAGATCATAAGCATCTGCAGCCTTTAAAGAGCAGCTTCAGCCATTTTGGGAGAACTCTGCCGAGTGTAAAAGATGAATTCCTTCTGCTCTACAGTCAGTCCAGCTGAGCTCAAAACATTCAGTCGAGTGGAGATTCCAGAGAGGAGTGCAACAATGAACCACTGCCGAGGAAATATTTTACCCACAGTTCTGGGATCAGCTTTTTTCTGCAAACTCATTGAATCCGATTTGTTCAGAATGCTGCCAGCTGCTAAACAAAACATTCAGCTGCTTATAGAAAGAGGCACAGCTGCAAATTGTTTAAATAAGAAAAATGAAAGCAAGGCGAAGATCAAACCAAATAATTATTTTTCATTCATTCAACCTTTATTTAGACATGTAAATCCCACTGAGCCTCGAGGACTCATTTACAAGAGAGACCTGATTTCAACAAAGGATGACAACAATGGACAACAGTGACAACATAGACCGTTCTAAAAAGTCATAGAACTGTCTAAGAAAGAATTATAAAACTGCAGAACTTGAAACTCTACGCAGCCTGGCCTAAAATAGAGAGTGGGTGTTTTTATTGTGAAACAAAACAACAACAAAAATGATAACTTAAGTTCATTTGCTACATTAAAAAACTGGAATATTTTTATTTCTATTGATCGAAGAAAATCTGCAAAAATCCTGCAAGACTTGAATTCTTTAAGTGCAGTTTTGTACAAGATGCATCATTTTCTACACAAACATCTGATACAACAAACAACATCCATCCATTATCTTCACCCGTTTATTCCATTTTGGGTCACGGGGGTCGCTGGTGCCCATGTCCAGCAATCACTGTGCGAGGGGCGGGGTACACCCTGGACGGGTCGCAAGTCCATCACAGGGCCACATAGAGACAAACGAGACAAACAACCATTCACTCTCCCACTCACACCTAGGGACAATTTAGAGTTACCAATCAGTCTAACATGCATGTTTTTGGTCTGTGGGAGGAAACCGGAGTACCCGGAGAAAACCCACGCATGCACGGAGAGAACATGCAAACTCCACCCAGAAGGCACCTGGACCGGGGGTTTGAACCAGGGACCTGTTTGCTGAGAGGCAGCAGCTCTACCAGTTGCGCCACCGTGCTGCTCACATCTGATTCAAACATCTGATTCAACATCAACAACTGATTCAACAAACAACATCAACATCTGATTCAACAAAAATCTGATTCAACAAAAATCTGATTCAACAAACATCTGATTCAACAAACAACATCAACATCAGATTCAACAAACAACATCTGATTCAACAAACATCCGATTCAACAAACAACATCAACATCAGATTCAACAAACAACATCAACATCAGATTCAACAAACA
>NC_056507.1:12294465-12300664 GCF_014905685.2 Nematolebias whitei | reverse complement strand
TCAACATCAGATTCAACAAACATCTGATTCAACAAACAACATCAACAAACATCTGATTCAACAAACATCAACATCAGATTCAACAAACATCTGATTCAACAAACATCTGATTCAACAAAAATCTGATTTAACATCAACATCTGATTCAACAAAAATCTGATTCAACATCAACATCTGATTCAACATCAACATCTGATTCAACATCAACATCTGATTCAACAAACAACATCAACATCTGATTCAACAAAAATCTGATTTAACATCATTTTACATCCTTCAGATCTTTAGATCTGTTTACAACCTTTGACTGCTCCTTTCACATTTTGTTCTGCTTCAGCTTCTTTCAGCTGCCTTGTGCAACTTTGAACTTTTTTCAGCTACTTTCAGCTGTTTTGTGATCCTTTCAGATTATTTATGCTAACATGTTTGTGCTTCTTATCTTTCTGCTAATTTCAGCTTGTTATGCTCCTTTCAGCTTATTTCTGCAAGTTTCAGCTTTTTCTGTTATTTCAGCTACTATTTAGCTGTTTATGCTAATTTGAGCTTTTTCAGCAAATTCCACGTTTTTTGTACTAATTTTAGCTTTTGTGCTCTCTTCACTTCTGGCAATTTAAGCTTCTTTCTGCTTTTTTAGCTACTTTTCAGCTGCTATTTATGCTAATTTCAGCTTTTTCCAGATAATTTACATTTTTTTTGTGCATTTCTGATTCTTTCAGCCTCATTGGGCAAACATGTGCTCTGCTTTCTTCTGCTAATTTAGGCTTGTTCTTCCATTTCTATTTCAGTTTAAGCTAATTTCAGCTGTTTCTCAGCAAGTTCTTCTGCAGTTAATTCACACTGTATTTCCGCAGGAAATGCAATTTATCTAGTTTAAAAGACAAAGAGCACATTAGTTCATCCTGCAGCTCCTCGTGTCTTTTTTTCTGAGGAGGGAAAAGATGATTTCACTGAATGATGAATGAAACTGAAATATTAAAGAATCGGTTCCCCAAGAAGAATCAGAATAAAATCACTTGTGGAACTTTGTTCAGACAAACAGCAGCAGGGGGAGTGTTTGAGACGGGAGGGGGGAGGCGGTCCCAGCAGCCTCCTGTCTCTGTCCCACAGCAGAGCAGGCTGTCCTGGAGACAGGACTCGCGCGCAGGGCTTGGAGACCCGCCGGGGAGGACCGAGGACCCGGCAGGCAGTCCGGATCTCTGAGGGACGTTGTTCAGGATCAGACCGCAGCAGGTCCAGTCTCAAGAACCTGTTCGGCACCGACAGGACTTCAGTTCGGTCTTTTGGCTCCATGTCGATCCAGAACTTCAAACTAAAACCAGCAGCTTGTATTTGCTGAACTCGGAGGATTTATTGAAAAGTTTCTTCCTGAAGTTGATCCAGAGATGGAGCCGGAGGAGGGGAAGGTCTCGGTGTGGGTCTGCCGGGAGGAGAAGCTGGTCTCCGGGCTGACGAGACGAACCACCTGCGCTGATGTGGTGCAGGTCCTGCTGGAGGACCAGAACCTGCAGCAGGGCGACTCGGCAGCGATGCTGTCCGGATCCCCGCAGTCCTACTGCGTGGTGGAGAAGTGGCGCGGCTTCGAGAGGATTTTACCCAACAAGACCAAGATCCTGCGGCTGTGGGGGGCCTGGGGGGACGAGCAGCGCAACGTGCGCTTCGTCCTAGTGAAGAACGAGGCGTCGCTGCCCAACAACGGACCCCGCAGCGCCGAGGCGCGCGTGGTCCAGAGCCGGGAGAGCGGCGGTCCTGCCGGGCTGCTCCAGGGCACCGCGAGGAGCTGCTGGACCCCCGCGCCCCCCCTGTCCCAGGACAAACAGAGGCGCATCGTGAGGAAGGCGTTCAGGAAGCTGGACAAAATAAACAGGAAGAAGGAGCAGGTGGTCCCCAAGGATACGGGCTCCGTGGAGAAGATGGAGACGCTGGTCCATCTGGTGATCTCCCAGGACCACACGATCCGGCAGCAGGTCCAGAGGATCAAGGAGCTGGACCGGGAGATCGAGCGCTACGAGGCCAAGGTACACTTGGACCGGATCCAGAGGCACGGGGTGAACTACGTGCAGGACACATACATGGTGGACTCCTCTGCTCCCGACCCGAAGCTCAACGCGGAGCGGCAGGACGCGCGCTGCGCCGAGGAGGCCATCGCGCAGTTCGAGGAGTACGCGCGCCGCTGCGAGGAGGTGGTCAGGCTGCAGGAGGAGCTGACGGAGCGCGAGGGGCTCTTGGAGAGCATCGCCGGGGAGATCCAGGAGGAACTGAACCGGAGGTGGATGAGGAGGCGGCGGGAGGAGAGCGGAGCGGAGGCGCAGGACGCAGAGAGCTCCGCGGAGGAGACGGCTCCTCCTGCTGTTCCAGCTGCGGAGCCAGATGTCCAGAGTCTGTCCGAGAACGAGCTCCTGCTGGAGGAGGAGAGGGTCAAAACCCAGCTGGACACCAGCCTGTACATTGGCTTGAGGTTGAAGACGGACCTGGACGCCATCAGAGGGGACTTGGACCTGAGTCTGGCACTCTGGGAGACCAAAGAGAGCGAGCTGCTGGACCTGCTCGGCAAGGTAGAAGGCATGGAGATCGAGCAAGCAAACAGAACTGATGGTGCACAGGAGGAGCTGGCTGCAGGTGGTGCTGAGGCCCCCCAGAGCTCAGAGGACAGGAGCAGCGTTTGGGTGGAGCAGGCCCGAGGTCTATCCAAGGCCTGCAGTACCAATGACGAGGACTCGGACACTGGTCTGAGCTCCATGCACAGCCAGGACTCGGACAACCCGCCTGTGTGCGAGTCACTGGTATAGACTCGCTTTGTGAGGAACTTTATGCAAACCAATGCCACAAACTCAGGGGCAGAGAATCAGTGTTGGCAGACCCCCCCCCCCCCCCCCCCCAGACACTGCGACTCTAAAAGCAATATTCTTTAAGTAGTCATTGCACAATAAGCTAGACACAACAGCATGTGTAGATAGAAGCTTGACATGTGTGCTGCTCTTTCGCTGACCTTTGACCTCCATGAGGAAAGCTAAGAAAGTACCACTTATTAGTAGAAGTACAAGAGTATTAACACAAGCTGCTTACGAGCTGTAGTCCTTAAACTGGTGTTGGATAAACCTGATCACAGGTTTACTGACAGTTTTCTTTTTTTTTTTTTTTTTAACAGCAACTTTATTTAATTAAGAATTGTTTTAGGAAGTGATACATAAATGAGTGTGCTGTTCATCCCTGAACAAATGGTTTACCCCCAAACAGAGGCTCCCACAAACAAATGCATACTGAAACTTTTAGAAATCATTAAATTACCGTATTTTTCTGACTATATGACGCACTTAAAATCCTTTATTTTTTTTCAAAAATCACCAGTGAGCCTCATAATCAGGTGCGCCTCATGTATTAATTCTGCTTGTGCTTACTGACCTTAAACCAATTTTATGTGGCAAACTGTGCCCAAAAATCTGTCAAAATGTTTCAGTTTCGCTTCAGGCGCCTTATAGTCCAAAAAATACGGTACCACAAATGGCTAAATATTTTGTAGGAGGAAAACCTATAGTCTTTATGGAAACGCATGAAAACAATGACTCTTAAAGGTACTCATTACAAAGTCTTTCAATGAACTTAATCCACACAATATTTTCCTCATATTGAAGGTGAATGTGTTCGTAAATTAAAAGTTTGTAAGCATAACTTGTGACTGGATGTCCAACTGCTGGGCCATAGAGAAATAATAAAATAAATAAAAAATCAAGTATTGACCTGTAGGGGATTTTATTTTGAAAAATAACCAAATCTGTTGACCCCCCCCCCCCCTTTTTTTTCCTGGCAAAAGCAGTGATTTTTTTTAAATTTTTTTTTTACTCCCTGTAAAACAAGTCAACCCAAGCAAAATAAAAACAAAAACCACTGGTTTGTGGAACTGTTATTTTGTCTAAAACCAGTCCATGCTGGAAATAAGGTTAGGGACTGCTGACGTACCATGTGTATTTATTCATCTATGAAAACAGCTGAAGTGGTTGAAAACAGGTGAAACGTTAAACTTACTGGACTAAAAGAAGTTTTGAAAAAAACCCCAAAACAAATAAAAATTCAAAAGCTTGTCCGATTTCACCAAATCTGTTTGACGTTTGACTGTGGTCTGCAGGTAATCATGCACCTCAAGCTTCCATGTTTTTATTTTTATGGATTCAACAAATTGGTTTATTTACATTGAATGCATACCTGCATTTCAGAATTGCACATCAATTTATATATGGAAAACTACCGTCAAACTGCACCTTGTCATATCAGGGTAACTTTATTTTATGTCCATCTTATAGCTGACAATGAGTACCTTTAAGTTCCATCTGACAGATCACTTGAGATATTTCTGATCTGTATTGTTTTTATCCTTAATCACAAATATTTTAAACACAATTCTTTACTGGTTGATTGTAATTAGATTTAATATTTTATTTTTGCAGGTCATATGAAACTTTAAGCACCATTTAAAGAAGTGGTTCTAAACAGAGAGATACAATCCATAAAAGAATGAAACATGAATATAGTGCTATATATTTCTATGATGTTTAATCATTTCATACAGAAGCAGCTATATCTCATTTTTGCTGAATTATGATAGAGACCTAGAACAATACAGTTATTTATGTGAGCCGTTGGTTCACAGCATACAACAATGATATTGTGTGGCATCTGTAAAATAAAACGGTAATACAGATAATTATTCCATTTTAGTCTTTATTTAAAGCAATATTGGAGCACAAGTAGAGGATATCTGGAATAAACAGCCCTCGGTTTGGCTTTACATCTATAAACTGTTGATCACATAATTCTCCTAGATAAGATCTTCGATTAGCTGCTCCTGCTGCCTCACTGCTATCAGCTTCCAAATCGCAGACGTTCACGGTTTGTTAGACAAACGTCAGACGAGTCTGATGGCGCTGTCAGACCCGTCTGGTGGAGCGAGGAAAGCATCAGGAATCTTATTTTCCCCAGACTGAAATCCTCCAGAGCGGAGCATCATGAGTGAAATTGGCGAAGCGCTTCTTTAAAGCTGGAAATATTCTGATAGCATCCTCTAAAAAGCTGTTTCCACATTAAGCGTCTCAGTCGGTCATAATCGATGTGAATCTAAAAGGAAATTAAACACGAGCAGCTTGCATTAAACCTGCTGCGTTACGTTTCCGACGACGCCTCGTATACAAACGTGCTGAACCAGATATTTTTGACCACTTCTCGTTTTGTTTGTACTTCCTTCGTGATACTTTTCAGGTGCGACTAAAAGGGTTATTTACAGAAACGACCTTGAATCCGAGTTCCTCCAACATGCGAGCACAAACCCATGTAAGATGCTCCTTGGTGGATCCAGTCAGAGTATCTGAACACTGTGACATTAAGAACTATTTTAAGACTCCGTTGGCTTTTTCTCCTGAAAATAAATGCTGTACGGCAGTTTCCTCTGTGCTTCCTGAGCAAGCTGGCTCCTCCGAGGCCTGCGCAGACGTCCGAACAGAAGCGGATAGGATTCACTTCAAGATCTCCTTTCAGTAGAAGCATTTTCTCAATATGTTGTGATGCCAAAACTACATGTTTGACTTTGTAAATGTTAAGCAAGAGCCTGATAACCCCTGGAGGATGCTGATGCTGTTCCTGTGACGTCACCTGATCTGGGGACAGTTTGGACTTCCCGTTTAAGATTGGTAGCTAAAGATGGGCAACTCATGACACATTCACCGTGGCAGTAAATTCATACCACTCAGCACGTTACTACATGACTGTTATGAAAATAAAAGATAAAAATATGGATTTGCGTCTGGTTTTGTTCTGTTTGACTGACAGGTATGAGTGTTTGTATGCGACACGCCTCACATCAACAGATAATTGCCTCCTTTGGTTAAACAGTCTAAACGCACAAGTTTCCATTCTGAATGGAAAGATGGTTTGCATTCCTCAAGGCTGCAGGGCTTGAAGGATGGAAGGTGTGCGTCTGTGTGACACCGTGCATCCTGTCCGCTGTTCTGTCGTCTCGCTCGTCACGCATACTTTGAGCTTAATCGCTGCTTCCTGGTCGCTCTTGCGTGAACTCTTTCATTAATTATGACAGGATGAAAAGGAGGCCTGAACGTAGAGAACGCAGCCGTACGGCTCACGTTACAGTTTTTGTAGTACATTCCTTTTTATGTTCCTTTATGTTCCTCGGGGGGGGGGGGGGGGGGGGGGGGGG
>NC_056507.1:12264151-12294365 GCF_014905685.2 Nematolebias whitei | reverse complement strand
AAAAAAAAAAAAAAAAGCGCTTTCTCTGATTTCTGAATCAGTTCAGATCAATAAATGTAAAACAGGATCCAGTTAAAATCCTGACTCCAAAATGTGTTCAGCTGTAAGTGTAAACCCTGCAGGTTTGCTTTCCGGCCTTCCTGGGTGGAGTTTGCACGTTCTCTTCGTGCATGTTTGGGTTTTCTCCGGGTACTCCGGTTTCCTTCCACAGACCAAAAACATGCACGTTAGTCTGATTGATAAATTGTCCCTAGGTGTGAGTGACAGAGTGAATGGTTGTTTTGTTTGTCTCCATGTGTCCCTGTGATGGACTGGAGTGGACTGGAGACACCAGGGCGTCCACCGCCTCTCACACATTGACTGCTAGAGATGGAGACAAGTACCGTATTTTCCACCGTACACATTGCACCACGCTATAAGTTGCATTAGTCCAAATACGTCTAATAAAGTGGAAAAATCCGTAAATATGTGGCTTCTTCGTATACGTCACATCTATTATGCGTGACCACTGATAACCTGGAAATGTGGGCCGGTGTTGTGCCAAAAATCGATTGACTGCCAAATGGCAGCCACAAGAGCATGCACCAGAGGACTTTAACAAGAATTTAACAAGATTAACACTTAAAAACATTTGCTCAACATTAAAGTAAAGATGCGTCTCACTTGAACTTTTACTTTAATAGTCAAGTCAGCTGCATTTCGCCGGGGCGGCGCCGCGAAATGCAGCTGATTTGATGGTTGCTCCAAGCGAGCAGAACGATGGTGGCAGTTTATGGCAAGACGATTGTGTCATTAATAGCAACTTTTACCTATTACATGACAACGGCATGCCATACTACTCTAGTGCCATCTAGCAGCTGAAAATGGTAATGTTCAATGTTTTTAGTCAGAATGAATGAAAATGGTCATCTCAGCCAAAAATCGGTTTATAAATATGGGGGACAATCCACAAATACGTCGCTTCAGCGTATAAGTCGCAGGGCATGCACATTGGGGGAGTGGTGGCGCAGAGGTTAGAGAGGTGGGCTTGTGATCCGAAGATCGCCGGTTCACGCCCCGGCCCTGACAACATCAAAATTGTGGGTGGGGTAGGTGAAACACCCACACTTGCCCCCACCCTCATTCGCCCCACTCTGGGCCCATGAGCAAGGCCCTTAACCCCCACCATGTGCTCCCTAAAACAGGTCTCTCTTGAAAATGAGTTCTCGTGGCTCAATGAGACTACCTGGATAAATAAAGGCTAAATGAAAAAAAAAAAAAAAAAAAAAAAAAAATTATGCAAAAAAATAAATAAAAAAAACCCTTGCGACTTATAGGACAAAAAATATTTACTGAAATTTGGTCCTGCAGCTTTCTGATGATGATGACGTCACTCCATGAGCTTTGTTAGGTATGTACAGAATTATCCACAGAGCCTGTGTCTACAGAGTAAGCCTGGCATCAAACCTTTAAAAAAAAATTAATAACTCAGAAGAGCCAATATCCTGAGAATCCATCCATTATTTGTAAACGCTTTCTCTTTTCTGGGTCTCGAGGGTCACTGGTGCCCATATCCAGCAGTCACTGTGCGAGACGCGGGGGACACCCTGGACAGGTCTCCAGTCCATCACAAGGACATAGAGACAAACGAGACAAACAACCATTCACTCTCTCACTCACACCTAAAGACAATTTAGAGTTACCAATCAGCCTAACATGCATGTTTTTGGTCTGCGGGAGGAAACCGGAGTACCTAGAGAAACCCCATACATGCACGGAGAGAACATGCAAACTCCACTCAAAGGACCTCGGCCGGGATTTGAACCAATGACCAGCTCACTGAGAGGCTCTACCAACTGTGCCACCGTGCCGCCCTATCCTGAGAATCAAATATTAAAGAGAAGTAAATCGTCTTTTCAGCTGTTGGCCCTCAAAGGTTGTTTACACCATACGAGCCGTCACTTAAGCAGCTGGCGTGTTTGGGAGGCAGAAAATGGGATGAACGAAAGATTAAAGATGTGCTTGGTGGCAAAATTAAAGATGAGAAAGGAGTAGAGTTATTTTGATCACGAAAAAGAGCAAAATCCTTAAACGCTGACAAATTACAAGTGAAGTGCTGAAAACCTCTGAACTAAACTGAAGCGTGTAAATTGATGTGTTTTTAAGCATTTGAGCGCTGTAAGAAGTTTTTAAAGAGTAAAATAAATCTAGTTCTGTATGAAAGCGTGGTTTGCTCAGGTCAATAAAATGAGTTTACAGGAACAGTTGAGGAAGTGTGGAGCCTGTCAGGGACCGGAGAACACCATTAATAAAGACCTCAGTGGTTTGAAGTGTCAGTCGATGGGGATATTATACTTACTAAATACGAACAGATGATGCAGTTGGAAGTTTTAATTCTGATAAATGTTTAATTCTTGGAAGGAAAACTAGTAGGAAAAAAGGGTTAAAAGTCAAACATGGAGTAAAAGATGAAAGCAGGTGAAATCTTTGTTTATCCAGCAGGACCTGGGCGTTACCATGAAACGTCCTAAAGTTGTTATGAAGGTCAAACAGTGCCTTTAATTTTAATAAGCATTAAATTAAACTAAATACATTTGATTTTGGAGTCTGCAAAGTAAATAGGTCTCACTTTCTTTACAGAATACTTATTAAACGAAAACGTCAAACTTCTTGAAGCTACATAGTCGTGTGCAGAAAAAGCTATCTGCAGTTTTTCTTTTTTCATTCTTTGCCATTTCTTGGTGAAATTTTCGCCCAAGGGAACGTCTCAGAGCTCCGTCAGCTGTCATCGTGCTAATCTAAATGCGTCACTTAATACACCTGCTGTCATCTGATGCCTTTGATTCTAGTCCAACTATTAAATCCGTTTCACTGTGTCATAATCTTGTTGAATTATTCGGAGGGTTGGACGTCTCAGTCCGTCTACCTCCGACTGATAAATGTACGAGGAGATCCGAGCTGACAAACGAGGAGACTTTCTCCTGTGTCTCCAGTGACAGATCCCAGATCAGTTTCACTGTCGCAATCATTCGGTATCAGTTGGCTCCATCACTTCCCTTTCTCTCTCTGGAGCAGAGAAACGTTATCAGCCTCCACCAAAGCCAAGCTGTCCCCGTTTCACCACGAGTTTATCTTTTAGCTCAACACAAGTCCTGTCTTTAAAGGGGGACAATCCAACTCCAGTAGAAACCGTTTCCACTAGGAGATTAAAAAAAAAAAAAGCTTTGAATCACTGCCAAACGCTTTTACAATGCCCATGCTAAAGGTTGTCAGTTAGAAAAAGACTAAAGAAAAATTAAGAATTAACAAGAGTCCCAAATACAGCATATTATACAACCACCAACAAACCATTTTACAGCAATGGCCTGAGCAAGCAAAGACCTTGTATAAGATATGACCTTGATTTGTGACCTTGACGATGGGGTGACGAAGTGTACGCAAGACTTGGTCTAGTGATGATGCATGTGTGTAAGAAGTTCTCAAATTATCTTGAGCGAATCAGAAGTTTTGAGCAGGACAAGAGTGTTTTCAGACGAATGCCATACCATAATATGTCTGCCTTTTGACCAGGCAGCGCAAAAAAAAAAAAAAGACTTAGATACCTGTAAAATATACGTTTGTACATGTCTAAGTAATAACAGAATAAAAATGTAAAAACAAATAAAAGGTCTACCATTTTTTTAACAAATGCATATCACCTTCCATGACTGAGCTATAATTCAAGATGGCCGCCACATCTCAACAGATATTGAAGATGACTCTCAGCTACTATCACCTGAACTCCACTCCAGTATTTGTAATTTTGTGTAAGGCGTAAGGATTTTTTTAAATGTTGGCAGAGATTGGTTGTGGCAGCCATCTTGATTTGGACTGACTCTAAAAAACAATTGGATGTAGATCTCGTGGTTCCGGTTCTCCCATGGAACAGCTTGAAAACTACACAGGAGTCTTTTGAAAAAACTCAACGGCATCAAAAACACTGATCCAGTTCCTGCAACCAGCTGGGCCCGAATAATCTCCTGTCATTGTTTTGGAGCCAGACACCGCGGGACGTCATCAAAGTCCTCTGTCCAAACCCGTCCGAGCCATTTCAGGGCTCAACTGGAACATCCACGATAAAAAGTTTGAACTGTTGGGCAGATCTGTGCCTTTTGTTCTTTAAAGGACAAAATCTGCTCCTCGCCTGTGAAAGTGGTTTTAAAAGAAACCTTTATGAGCAATACTAATTATTGCCATGGCTAAACACAGGTTGTGTGTCAGTCATCATGGAGGATCTGTGCCAACTCTGAACACACCAATGTGTTTCCAACCTCCTGGTGGCACGCTTGGCATCTGCACTGCAGGACCATTCATTTGACTCAAAACACTGGAAATGATGTAACTTGACATTTAGGCTGGAGGGGATACTATCAATGTGTGTGTGTGTGTTAGAGAGATTAAAAACAGAGGTGAAGAAAGAGCAATGCCGTTAAGGTTATGCAATCGTGTTTGATTATTTGGCGTGTGAAAGTCAGACCCCCTGGTGTTTTGGTTGGCAGAAACTGCGTTGGGTGGTGTGAACCCAGCTGCTTATGGCTAAAATCACTGCAGTTTACATAACCAGACCTGGAAACACAAGCTGCTGAGAAACCCTGGTCAGCAGCAGGACTAAAACTGGAGTTTATACAGTTCAGACTGACTTTACAACCCTGTACACAACGGCAGCAAAAAATTTTGCGACAGGTTTTCCACTGTGACGCATCACTCCTTTTAGTGATTCTATGTAAGTAAGACCTGTTGCTGGAGTTTTTTTAACTTTTTACAGACGTGCAGGCTGCCCATGCCAGAGACACTAATGCACCCCCATACCATCAGAGAGGCAGGCTTTTGAACTGCATGCTCATAACAGGCTGGATGGTCCCGCTTTGCTTTGATACAAAGGACGTGATGTCCATGGTTTCTAGGGTTGTAAATCACCAGCTTTACAATATAATGATTTGTTTGTATGACAATACAATTTTTCTCGATATCACAAAGTCTGTCACGATACGATTTCCATGCTATTTGATTTACAAGTGTGTGATCGATATTTGCGATATCAAATGCCCATCTCATTTACATATAAATAAATTTACAAAAACAATTCAAATATGATTTAAACATTGTATTTCTGTTATTACAGGCACCAGACATTTAAATATCCATACATCCATCCATTATCTTTACCCTTTTATTCCATTTTGGGTCACGGGGGTCGCTGGTGCCCATGTCCAGCAATCACTGTGCGAGGGGCGGGGTACACCCTGGACGGGTCGCAAGTCCATCACAGGGACACAGAGACAAACGAGACAAACAACCATTCACTCTCTCACTCACACCTAGGGACAATTTAGAGTTACCAATCAGCCTAACATGCATGTTTTTGGTCTGTGGGAGGAAACCGGAGTACCCGGAGAAAGCCCACGCATGCACGGAGAGAACATGCAAACTCCACCCAGAAAGGCCCCTGGACTGGGGTTTGAACCAAGGACCTGCTTGCTGAGAGGCAGCAGCTCTACCAGTTGCGCCACCGTGCTGCCGCATTTAAATATTCTTTTCTTAATTAATGAAAAAATAAAAATAAATGACCTGTTCAGTGTAGTCTAAAAAGTTAAATCTGGTCCTCTGGACATTCAAAAAAAAAAAAAAATAATAAATAAATTGTAGAAACGTTTCGTCTTTCATCCGAAAGACTTCTTGGGAATTTCAAAATAAAAGCATATTTTAAAGATGACAATATGGATCGACGTTTTCGTTTTTCCACAATATAATTGAATCATTAATCATTTAATCGATATATCGATGCAAATCGATGTATTGTTACACCCCTAGTGGTTTCCAAAAAGAACTTCAAATTTGGATTCATCTGACCACAGAACAGTTTTCCACTTTGCCTCAGTCTAATTTAAACGAGCTTCAGTCCAGAAAAGATGGCTGTGTTTCTGGATGCTGGCTACATATGGCTTCTTTGCGTGATACAGATTTAACTAGCACACAGAAATATCTCCGGATCCATGAATTGTATGATGCCATTATAACGTATATTAACATGATTCTGAATTGTTCCAGTATTAATTTTTTTTTTACAGTCTAATAAATCGTTTTTGAGAGACTCCGCCTCTACAATGCTTATTGATACGTTGTTTTCATACTGACTTGGAGCATTTTGCAACAAATCAGGTTATTTGCAACAACTGTTTATAATGCTTTTGTTTTTTTAGTCCTGTCCCAAATCTTTGAGATGTGTTGCTTCCATAAAATTCAAAATTACTTAATGCCCCCCCATAGTTGTACAATTTATTAGTTTCAACACATATGTTTACTATGTTTCACTGAGGATAAAATATGGGTTAATGAGATTTGGAAATAATTTTATTACATTTTGCACAAAGTTCCAACTTAAAAAAATATATATTTTGAATTTTTTAGACTAAAAACAAGAAGAGCTTAAAGGATCTTCATGTGTATTTTGGTGTGAGTTTATTGTCTGCTCCTCTTTCAGAGTTTTCTGTCTTTATACAAATTAATGTGTGCACGTGTAAACAGGGCAGTTTGTGTGAACACTGCGCCCTGTGAGAAAGATGACAGAAGCAAGAGAGCAGGACAGTGATGCAACACTGGTACGTAAAAAATCTCATCAGACAAAACTTAAAATGAAGCAACGCAACAAACAAAGGCTCACAACTACACATCAGAGTAAATAAATGGGTTTCCCTGGGGCGGATGACATGAATACACAAACAGCTGTGCAGCTTGGACTAAAGAGGACAGTGTTTCCAAAGTGTGTGTGTGTGTGCGCACGTGAGGTTGAGTATTGAGTTAATCCCTGATGACAGCTTGCAGACAGAATTGTGTGTGTGTGTGATCATGTTATATTACAGATCTAATGGAAAGTTTTGGAGAAGGGACATGTAATGTAAAAGATGTCTGAACTTGAAACCTGCTGTTCTGATTCAGGATAGAAATCACTGAAGGAGGAGATTCATTGATTCAGTTACAATCAAGTGCTTTCATTAACCCCGTTGAGCTGTGTGTGTGTGTGTGTGTGGTTCAGGGACACACGCCGGTCACAGCTGGTGACAGATGCAGCTTATTTTTTCCTCTGACAGTTATTTAAAACACCTTGTTCAAAGCTGATCCCTGTTAAATTTTAGACGTAAATAAAGCTCTAACAGAATTTACTTTAAGCATCGGACAGACGAGGACATCCGATATTCTCATTCTGTGTGTGGCATCACTAATATGTCTCTGCAGCGTTCATCAGAAATCAGTTGAATATGAGCGAGACCCTCCACCAGTGGCGACCAATCCATTGGGGAAAATAAATAAACCATTCGCCCCACAAAGTAGTTCCTCATCATAAACAATGTAAATAACTTATTTACTAAACTTGCAGTGCATTCTGTTTTCTGTGTATTTTTCAACTATTTTGACAAATTTAAATGGAATTTAGTATGATTTTTAGTGATTCATTCTCAATTTTTTAAACATTTATTGTTATGGGCTGCTACCGTTAAGCGACCCGTGTTCATCCAGCGGATCGGAACATGTCCAGTGATCCGTACAGCCAGCTCCAATAGAATTTCATTTGGGGCACCAGAGTTCCTGCCCTGTGGACACATCCGGCTGGTTCTAGCACATTAACATGCCCACTGACCTGACGTGAGCTCAAACGCAGGAAGAGCTGCAGCAGAACCTTCTGGGTTGTGGAAAAATTCAGTTCAGATCCATTTGGAGCAGACAGAGGGGACCAGAACAGAAAACTGAGGACAGGCAAAAAGCGGGACATCATGGTAGGATCTTTTTTAAGCAGTTCTGTGGTGCGTGTGTGTGTGTGTCGCTGATAAGTTGATGGTTAATGCACTGGTCATGTGATTAGGAGACTGGGTTTGATCGCTGCTTGGAACATTTACTTGAATCGGTGATGATATATTCTAACATCGTATCATCACAGTTTTTCATGAGACACAATCTCGATCCATGAGAGGAAGAAAAAAGGAGACAAGTTTTTGCACAAAAACAAATAAATCAAATATCAAGTAACATATATTCTATTTTTAATCACAGAAAATGTAATGCAATTTTATTAAATTTGTGCAGTTCTTCTTCTTTTCCCTCTTCAGAGGTCGCCACAGCGAGTCATCCTCCTCCATCTCTGTCCTCTGCATCCTCTGTCCTCACTCCAACTACCTCCATGTCTCTAACTGCATCCATATATCCCCTCTGTCTTTTTCCTGGCAGATGCATTTCTAACATCTTTCTACCAGTATACCCACTGTCCCTCCTCTGGACATGTCCAAACCATCTCAGTCTGGCCTCTCTAACTTTACCTCCCAGTTGTTCAACCTGTGCTGTACCTCTCATGATCTCATTCCTAATCTTATCCATCCATGTCACTCCTAAGGAGAACCTCAACATCTTCCTTTCTGTTACTTCCAGTTCTTTTTCTTGTCTTTTTGTCCATGTCTCTGTCTCCAGACCATACAACCATACAACTGGTCTCACAACTGTCTTGTAAACTTTTCTTTTGACCTTTGCTGACAATCTTTTGTCACAAATCACTCCTGAAACTTTTTGCCATCCACTCCATCATGCCTGGACTTTCTTTTTCACCTCTTTACCACATTCCCCATTTTCCTGGACAGTGGACCCCAAGTACTCGAAGTCCTGCACCTTTGTGACCTCTGCTCCTTGTAGCCTCACTGTTCCACCATCCTCCCTCTCATTCACACACGTACTCTGTCTTACTACAACTGACTTTCATTCCTCTTCTTTCAAGTGCATACCTCCACCTCTCCAAGATCTCTTCCACCTGTTCCCATCACAAATCATAATGTCATCTGCAAACATCATAGTTCACAGGGATTCCTGCCTGACCTCATCTGTTAGTCGGTCCATCATCAGAACAAACAAGAAGGGGCTCAGAGCCGATCCATGATGCACTCCTACCTCCACCTTGAAACTATCCGTCTCTCCTACAGCACATTTCACCACTGTCCTGCTGTCCTCATACATGTCCTGTACCAGTCTAACATACTTCTCTGCCACTCCACATTTCCTCATGCAACACCACACCTCCTCCCTCGACACCCTGTCAGATGCTTTTTCTAAATCCACAAAGACACAATGGAGTTCTTTCTGACCCTCTCTGTACTTCATCAGCATCCTCAAAGCAAATATGGCATCTGTGGTGCTCTTTCTTGCCATGAAACCATACTGCTGCTCAAAAATAGTCACCTCTCATCTAAGTCTAGCTTCCACAGTTCTCTCTCAGATCTTCATTATGTGACTCATCAACTTAATTCCCCTGTAGTTGCTACAACTCTGTACATCACCCTTGTTCTTAAAAATGAGCACCAGCACACTTCTTCATTCCTCAGGCATTTTCTCACCCTCAAATATGCAATTTAATATTTGAGTCAAAACCCCCACTGCCATCTCTCCAAGACATTTCCAAACCTCCACTGGTATGTCATCAGGTCTTACTTCCCCTTCTACATACTTTTCAGAGCTTTCCGGACTTCACCCTCACTAATCTTTCCCGCTTCCTGGTCCAAATTTTTGCAGTTCTTGAGTCAGGAAATTAATGACCACCCCACTAATATTTCTGCTCAGGAGCTGCCACTGTCCCCCCCCGAGCAACTCTCACACTTACAGAGTATCCACAAGGATTCAGAACATCAACTTGTTGATGAACTATTGCTGTGACACAAAATAAATACAATGAAATGAGTTTTCTTATGAAATATCAAAATGAAAAGATAAGGACATTTTCTTGATGTTATTTGGTGCTAAAAGACCTATATTAGAAACACCTGTAAACAAGAGTACCACGTTATACACCTGTTAAATTGCTATATAGCATTTGATAGAAAGCCATTGAATAACCTTTGACCTTGAAGCTGGGGTGATGAAGTATATGCAACACTGTCTAGTGATTCCCTCTCCCTCATTTGTTTTTTTTTTAAGTTATCCAGTTAACAAGACAGATGGAGGGTAAACCCCAAGTATATTATCCCCCACTTTGCTCCATGATGAGGGACAATGATTTTCTTTCTTTCCTTATGGTTATTTTTTGTAGCCAGTTTTCATAAGAGTATCTTTAAAGTTTCAGTTGCTTTAAATAAACTTTTGCTCTTCTAGTGCATGCATACTCCGTAGCAGTTAGCGTGGCACATCAATTGCATATTCTTTCTGCTTCACCAAACTACAAAAAAAGGTTGATAAACTTCACATAACCCCTCTAAATAAAAGTTGAACCTCTAATAGTCAGAGTAAACCGATGCTTTGGATATTTTTGAACCACATAAATAATTTGGGACATGTAACTGTTAGCAGAAATTAAAAAAAAACAACTGGTTACTGGATAAGGCTAAGCAAAATAAAGAAAATGTTATTATCACAGAGACCCATTAGTATAATTTCTCTACGTCCCATCAAATTAAAGTCTGCTTCTAACAAGTAAAACACCTCTCACATTAGCGACATGGCAAACGTTTGCTACTCACAAAGCAAGAATGAAGGCAAACCATTGTCTCGCCCGATAGCAGGCGTTTTCCTTTAAGCACAAGCCAAATAACATTTGAAATATAATTTGTTTGCAGGTATTTCACAGATGATTGTAGGAATGTCTACGTACAAGTGTGGGTCGTGCTCACGAACATTCATCAAACGGACTTCAAAGTGTGCGATTAGTGAGGACGCCATTTTGACGAATTATTTTCTATTAAAATGTACGATAAGCTTAAACGCAATCGCCGAGCAGAAACAATACATTTGAAGATTATGGAAGAGAAAAAGACCAAATGTAGATGAGAACAGCTGTTATTGGAGGTTATGTCTGAGGATGTAACACACGTCCACAAAAACAAACAGTTGATTAATTGTCATGTCTGCCTGAACGTCCGAGGCATTTAACAGACATCTGCGAGCTAAAGAACCAGAATCAGACAACTTTTACATGTGATGGGTGAGTTGGTCAGAAGTTAGTTAGTTGTAGCACACAAAACGTAGCTGCATAACATTTCAAAACCATTTGTTTTAGGTTTATCCGAGGCTGTTTATTATATTAAATGAATATAAATGTGGTGAAAAGAGATCCCACTCCGAGATCAATATTTTATCAATGGAAACACAGAAAACCAGACGTGAGCACAACAGGAACCCTTTCAAAATAAACTCCTCTCCATCATTTACATTTTCCTGAAGCGTAAAGAGCACCGACCTCTGAGTAACAAGTCACTACGCTCATGATTTATGGAGCACGTCAGCAACATTATTTATTTAGACGGTTGTTACTCAGAATGCCTCTCAATGCATATACACTATGAAAGCCACCAGTGGAGAATAAGAGACTAAGATCATAAATAATGAAACAGTTTGTAGATGCTGCTGCAGACTAACGACACAAACAACAAAATCTTCACATCTTCATTTCAAGGATTAAAAGGTCTAAAATTCTTTACAGGAATGCACCGCTGCCGTCCATGCCAGAGTTTTAAACCAAAAGCATCTGATGAAACGGGACTGGGTTGTTCTAGTCAAACCTTGAAAATGAAGTTATGCACGAGATTACGAGATGTGTTGGGAATCAGCTATACCACACCAAATTACAGCTCAGAATCTGTAAGATTTATTGAGTTACGTTAGCTTTTGTGTGATAGCTAAGGTTAATTATCTGTGGTGGCCATTTTGGATTAAGTTGACTCAAACTTGTAGATGCACATTCAATTATTTATTTCTGAGATTCATTAGGATCCTGATTCATTCATTTTAAGGATTCTAGCACAATATATGTAAAACTGGCTAAGTTATAGAAATTTTTGTGTTTGCTAAGATTGCTTAGCTGCGACAGCCATCTTGAATGGGGTTCACTACAAAATTAATCAGTTGTGGATGCGTCATGGAAAAAAAAAAAAAAAAAAAAAGGAGATTCCCAAACAGTCCAAGGTGTAGTTCATCAGATTTATTTACAAAGCATTGGAGAGCAGTCCAACATTCACAGAACATGCAATTACCAGATAATAAATAAATAAAGAGCTATGTGTTGTCATCATTGCATGTTCATATACAATGGCGAAATTTGTTTTCTGCATTTAACCCATCAAACCTGGGATACACCGAGGTGGAGCAGTGGGCAGCTATGTAAGCCCCCAGGGAGCAATTAGGGATTGGGTGTCTTGCTCAGAGACTTCACGACATGTGGGAATGGCTGGGTTTGAACCTGGGACTTTTGAGTCTCGAGTCAGCTGCCTCTACCCCATCTCGATCAAATAAAGATCTCACTCCGTGTTCTCATCCATGTGAAACCCTGACCTGCTCCAACTCTAGGGATCAGACAAGTTAGTTTTATAGAATAACCTTCAGCCCAGGTCTCAGCTCCTCCTCGCCATGTCCGAGCCGTCATTGAAAGGTCCGCTTGCAGACAGGAAGGAGTGGATCTGAGTCGAGGACTCTGCTTGAAGGTACGTCACCATATCACACATTAACCATCTTAACATCATATCAGCCCTGGAGGATATCAAAACAACCAGTTCTTTCTGCTCCTCACTGACTGGTCACAGTAAGAGGGATTACATGGGATAGTTTAATTAAATGTAATTAATTTATTAGATTAATAAAGTATTTTTGAATTGACTTGTTAATATCACACATCACAAACATGAGCAGAAGGACATTGCAGAACGTTCTCACAGGAGAGTTATTCATCATGAAGAGTGCAAATAATACACATTACACCGACAGATGACTTCGCTTTATTCTAATTTGTCCACAGGTTTTAAAGATAATTTGGTAATGATAAATATCAACTTACTGCCAAATCAAATAGTGTAAAATTATTTTCTAAGCAAATTAAAGCAATGTGGTCTACAGCTTTTTAAACTGAATACTGAAAAGAAGCACGTTTCCATTTTAAGTGAATATTTTGAACAATAATTCTCACGTATTCTGAAGCGTTATGTGAAATGAGAACAGGCACAGACTTGCTGAATTCAGTTCATTCTGCCAACATATTTATTTTTTTCTTTAACACAGCAGTAAATTATGTTGCAGGTTGCCTGATCAACGTTTTACTAATAAAACCAGTTTGCGGCTGTGCATTTGATTAACACTGGAGGAAGGAGCAACACCTTAATGAGAACAAGCTTTTCCAGTCATAAAGAGAGCAGGCGTCTTTGGGGAGGGAGGATTTCAGCTCCGTAGTCTAGACTCAGCATGTTTTTTTTTTTTGACCAGAGACGGAAGAAAAACTTCTGAAATGTTTGCAGTGTTTTTAACACCTGTCTTCCGACAAAAAAGAAACGTCACTACAATATGCACGACAAGCTACATTTGTTATTCAGCGTAGTCTAATGGATTTGAATGAAAAGGAAATCATTGGATGCACATGGACAACTGTTTAACTTCTTCAGTCAATCACATTCAACATGGCCGACACTACTAAGCAACCTTAGCAAACAAAGTTACAAGTCAGCTAATTTTACAGATGAGTTCAAATTTGGAGCGGTAGTAGCTGAGTCATTCACAACATACTCTGAGCACAACTCACAATAAGACGACACGCAACTCTTGTTATTAAAGTTGGACTTAAACTACAATCCTGCCATTTCGTAACACAAGATGGATTCTCTAATAGTGAAGCAGGTAAATCCAAATTTGCACAAGAATTGTGGCAAATATGATACAAGCACCAAATTTAGCACGTCAGAAACGTCTTACCTGCTGAGGAGAAGAACAACTGGACTGTTGCTCAGTGGTCCAACGTCCTCTTTTCACATGAAAGTAAATTTTCATGTCATTTATAAATCAACGTCCCAGAGTCTGGAGGAAGAGTAGAGGTCCAGAATCCACGTTGCTTGAAGTCCAGAGTGAAGTTTCCACAGTCAGTGATGGGCTGGGTTCATGTCCTCTGCTGGTGTTGGTCCACTGGGTTTTCTGAAGTCCACAGTCCACGCAGCATCTACAGGACATTTTAGAGACTTCATGCTTCCTTCTGCTGACGAGCTTTATGGAGATGCTGATTTCATTTTCCAGCAGGACTCAACACCAGTCCACACTGACAAAGGCACCAAAAGCTGGCTGAAGAATAGTCTAACTTTTTGAGACTCTGAATTTTGGTTTTTCATTATCTTTAAGTTATAATCATCAAAATTAAATGGAATAAAGGCTTGAAATATTTCACTCTGTGTAATGAATCTATATGAGTTTCACTTTCTAAAATGATTGACATATTTAAAAAAAAAAACTTTTTCACAATATTCCAATTTCTGAGATGCATCAATAGTCGAAACTGTGGCATGAAAGGCGGCGGGTGATAGGCATTCCTTTAAGGAACGCTATGCATTTGATTGAAACTATTAAGTTTAAGTTATTATGAAAAACAAGGCGGGGGGCGCTCTGGACAGGTCTCCAGTCCATCACAGGGACACAGAGACAAACGAGACAAACAACCATTCACTCTCTCACTCACACCTAGGGACAATTTAGTTACCAATCAGCCTAACATGCATGTTTTTGGTCAGTGGGAAGAAACTGGAGTACTGAAGAAAACCCACGCATGCACCGAGAGAACATGCACACTCTACCCAGAATGGCCTTCAGCTGGGATTCGATCTAGCAACCGTCTTGCTGTGAGGCCACAGCTCTACCGACTGATCCACCATGCTGCCCTGAAAAGGTTTCCTCCTTACAGACCTCATGCAGGCAATCTGTGTAAAATTGTGTTATTCAGTGTTTTACAGAAACAAAATGAAATGTACAGATTGTAACTATGTCCTTGTAGGTAATGGATTTTGCATTGAATTCTATCAGTTTTATCTCGTCAAGTCTCTTAAACAAAGTTTTATAGTACAAAAAGAAAAAAAAAATTACAAACAGGCAGAGAGAAGCGTGAGAACAAATGATAAACAAGGCAAAAAATAAGCCAATGTATTTTTTTACAGGAAGGGGGAGGGAGTCGAGCTTGAGTTTTATGAACCCGGTGAGCCGGTTCTGTTTTCCGTTTTATTTCATGACCTCAGTTGTCTCAGCTGCGGGGCCCGCGCACTCATCTGCCTGTCAATTAAGACACCGACAGGGAGGGTGGAGAGAGGATCAATATTTCATGAAGGCACCTCGGCCCGACAGACTGACTTTCAGTGGTGACGTCAAAGAGGAAAACACCAAAAGCCTTTAAAGCTCCTCAGAGAACGAGACTTGTTAAATCTGTGCCAACGTCAACGCAGAGCTCTGAGCAGAAATAGAAGTTTAGTTTGTTCAGTTCATCTCGAGAGTTAAATAAGTTTAAAATTGGGTAAAAGTAAAGTCAAAACTGAGCATTATATTCCTGATGCATGCTCAATAATCCAGGTAGAAAAATCTAAAAAAGTTAAATCTGACATTCCAAAAAAAAAAAAAAAAGCATTATAGCATTATATTGCAATTTTAAAATGGAAGTCCGCTTCTAACTTATTTATCAAGTTATCAAGCTCACAAGATAGACAGACGAATGGATGGTATTTCCAATTCTCCTCTTTGGTTCATGATGGGCGACAAAAGAAGATACAGTGTGTTTAAATGGAAACAATCAAAACTGAAACGCTGACCTAAGATTGGATAGCATAGGCATTTGGTATCTTAATTAGAACTTAAAATTTTAATTTTGAGCTAAAAAAATTAGGATACTGTAAAACTTGTCAATGTACAGTAACATTTTTCTACAAAATTCCTTCTGTTCCGCAGAAAACCTGTTCAGCTTAGACTGACATTTACACGGATTTACATACAGTAGTGGACTTCATGGCGTGAACAGTTTGAATCTGAAAATAATCACTTTGTACAACCTTGATTCACATGAATCATCCATTTCTGTTCTGGTCAATGAGAGAAGGGACTGAGTTTCTGAGATGTAAAATCAGATAAAGCACCTCTTCATTGTAAGTATGAGAATAAAAAAAGCTTAGTAACAACTCCCTGCAGCTATAACATGCACTGAAATGCTAATAAGTAGCCTAACTCTTTAGAGTCGAAGGGTATAAATACACGTGTAAAATGGTTAAAAGGTAAAAAAACAATCAGAAAGCTATAGAGGCAGCAAAATTTCCAAGTAATGTGTTAAAATATGTTACGCTAGGACTCCACTGTTGCTCCTAAAACAAGTGAGCCTCATAAAATAATATATATATAAAAAAAAAAAAAAAAAAAGGCCTAGGCCACCGTTTTGTTTTGTGTCTGAAGTTGAAACGTTTGGGAACCACTGATAGAAGTTCAGAAATAAAATTAGAACGCTCCCATTTCGTCACAACAACACTTCATACAACAACACATGACACTGTCTGTGTAAATTAATATATTCAAGAAGCTAAAGCCACTTCAGGTCATCGTGTCAGACGAGGACTTACAGTTTCATAATGGTCCGGTCAGTGGGTTGGATCAGCAGGGGGAACACACTCTGTGCATCATCTGTTAGAAAATTAGATAAAAAGATAAAACAGAACATGTTGGAAAAGTGGCACCACAGACGATCATTTGTCCTCACATCACTCCAGGATCACAGGAAGTTCATCTGCTCATCTATTTTAGTTTTCCAGTTGGGCCGGGCCGCTCCAGCAGAGTGGAACAAAATGCATCCACAGAAAGAAACAGATCTGCGATGCTAAAAGCAGGTAAACAACATATGTTCTGGGATCTATTAATGCCAGTTTTCATTTTTATAGGTTTAAAATACACCACAAAGTGGTCGGATATCCTGCCAAATCTGTGGCTCCAAAGAGCAAAAAGGTGACAAAAGATCCAATTAATAATTTGTAGTTAGAGATGATTAGAACTATTAACAAAACTATTAAAAGTGAGGTAAAAATTACTGCAGTTGCAAAAGATTGTGCCTGCAGATGGTTTCCAGATGTAAACCATTTTTTTAGTTTTTAAACATTTGTTTAGGATGTACCATTTGGGGTATGTCCAAATAAGATTTTCTACATAAAATATGTATTTGCTTTTAGAGAAAAGTGATGTTCTGAAGTATGAGTCAGTGTATGGGGACTATTCTCCACTCAACACAAAAAACTCTGGGTTCAACACAAAAAACGGTTAAATCATGTCATCTGGACAAGTTCCTATAAGGGAGAAATGTTTGTCTCCTAAAGACTTCATCATTCTGCGGCCTGCCAACCCAGAACTGTCCCAAAAAAAGCCCTCATTGATGTGTTTCAAGCCAATCACCTGTTGAATTCCCAGAAACCAGCAAAAAGGAACTATCCGTCCAAAACAAACATTTTTTTTAATTTATCTACCTGGATAATGATCTTACAAAGCTTTTTCTGTGTTAAACAGCAGCCAGGACCAACACACACATTCAGACAGTCAGTGAGTCAGACACACACACTCCTCCCTGAGCTGCCTTGACCTCACGTTCCTCATTCCAGAGGTTTTTTCACTCCAATCAGTACCACAACATTATTTTTATCAGAACCATCTCTTTGTTATTGTGTGTGAAACACAAAGATGCATTCTGGGAAAAATTACCAGAGACAAATTCTCACCAGCATTTTTTAAAAGATCCCCGAATTAAAGAAGAAACAGGAAGAGAGGTTAAAATATGGCAGCACAATTTTTCCTCAGGTGAATGTTTATTAAAGCTGATCGCCATTAACTTTTCATTCACCTTCCCCGACCTCATCCATTAACTTCATCCTCAGAAATGGTCACAATTCAGCAACATCCTTTCATTTTCTTAGAGATTGGTGTGCAAAACACAAGTTTTATGTTTTACTGTCACGCAGACAAAACCTATCATGTGTATCAATGAATGCATTATTATAAAATAAAATGTAAAAATGTTTCCAGTGTTTTAATCATTTTAGAGTCTGTTTTTATAAACATGTAAATATGCAAACTGCTATTTAACGTTTGGTGCAAACACATGCAAATGTGTTGCGTTCCAATGGAAGCAGGTTAGTTATTTTGGGAATTTATGCAAATTTTAACCAACTGGCAGAACAGCTGTGATTTTATATTTACTTTACAGACACGAGGGGACGTGGCGTTCAGTAAGGAACATAAAGCATAATTCAAACTGCTAATTATTATTATTATTTAGTTCTTACCATTTCCCCCAAAAAGCACCAGCTCATTAATGTCAGTTATAAATACAGTTGCTCTCGATTAACCTAACAGACATCGAGGGCTACTTGGAGGTGGAAATGTGGGGAAATGACACACGGCACAAATTAGTTTACAGATACCGGAAGGAGGACGGAGCTGCACGTCTGTCCAGGAGTCTGCTTCACGTTTGAGATGAACGGAAGCAGGAGGCAGGATGTTCCTGCTGATAAAAACCTCGCAGTTATTACAACAGATGGAGGGAAACAAATGTTGTCTTTTCCCTTCCTGTTTCCCACTTCCTAATACAGTTCATCCAAACAGAGTGTGTGAGAGAAGCTGAGTGTTTCGTACATTTTAACTTTCCTTTTCGTTCTGCTCAAGTTGTCACAGCTAGAAACAGTGCAGAGCCCCAAACCTGGACTGACACCCAGTCCTCCTTGGAAACATGGTGTCAGACTAACAGACATTTTTCTTTTAATGTAGACCAGTGTTTGGTTGTGGTGCCCATCTTCATTTACGATAATTCCAAAAGTTCTTCATTTGTAGAAGTTCATCCAATGAAGACTTTGATTTCTAAAATCTGTGCTGGTTCATGACATTTTGCTAACAAACGTACATAGTTGAAGCCGAGGAATGCTGAAGTTTTAAGGATAAATACTGCACTGCACTCAATATTTGCAAAACTGACTGAGTTATAGCAGCATTAAAGTCACTTAGCTGTGGCAGCCATCTTGAATTGAGTTGTCTAAAAATTATTGAGTTGTAATGTCAAATAATAATTTTCTAAGAGTTTCAAAACCTGGTCCTAGATGAGGTTTATTGCTAATGCTATGGTCAAACACACCAACAAAAATAAGATTTTTTTTTTAACTTTGGCAGCAGGAGATAATTTTGTAGAGCTACACAAAATGATCCATAACCCTTTGACTATTAAATATCTTTTTTTTTTTTTTTTTATATATTTTCAAGTTAGATCACTGTACCACAAAGAACAGGTTCTGGAAGATCTGCTCTACTTTTCTCTGGAATGAAAGAAGGATTGTTTAGCTCAATGAGGAGGATGGGAACAGGAGGAAATCATTAACCTCCAGCTTCTGTCCAGCTATGGATTTTAAACTTTCCCTAAATTCCTTGCATATTTTTGGTCCAGTTACTTTTTATGCAAAATTCACGACATTTCTTTGTAATTGTTTTAAATAATTAATTCAAACAATAAAACTACACTTATGACTCCATTTTTAGTTTGAGACATGCATATAATTAAAATATAGCAACTTCACATCCTCGTGCGTTATGTTAGCAAACCAGTAGTACAAAAAAATGGTCAGATTTATTCATCCTTCCATCTTCTGCTGCTCGTTCTGGAGTCAGACCTCACAGCTTGAGCAGGGAGGCCCAGACATGTCTTTTCACAGCCACCTCTTCCAGCTCTTCTGGGAGGATTCGTAGGTCTCTCCAGCAAGTCCTGGGTCTTCCTCTGGGTCTCCTCCCAGTTGGACATGCTTGAAAAACACCGTATAGGAAAGCAGCTGAAGGCATCTTTACCAGATGCCCAAACCAACTCAACTGGCTCCTCTGGATGAGGAGGAGCAGCGGTTCTACTTTGAGTTTCTCCCAGATAACACAACTTCTCACCCTATTTCCAAAGTAGAGTCCAGCTACCTACGAAAAACACAAACAAAAAAAACAACTTTGTGATGGCGTGTATCCATCTTGTTTTTTTGGTCGCTACGCAAAGTTTATGACCACAGCTGAGGGTAGGACTGGTAACAGCTCAGCACCCTCTTCACCAGATAGGGCCAGCACAGAGTTGGCTACAAACCACTGCAGCAAGAACTGGAGATCACATCACGACTCCAACAAGACTTCATTGTCCACAAACGGAAATGGATAGATTGCCACCAGCTGTTACGATGCTCATTTTTTTTGTTAAGTCAAACTGACAACATAGCAACAGAGTGCAGTTATTAAAACAATGGTTTTTAACTTTGTTTTGGTAAACTTGAGTCCATTTGAACCCAGTGGAAATGCTCAGCCACAAAACATTAACTTAAATAGCACTTTACACTAATTTTACATTAAAAAAAACTTGAGCAGCTTGCATCAAATAAAACAAACCTACGAAAAAGAATTAACGAAACAAAGAGCTAAAACAAAAATAAAGATGGCAGTGTCTGTAAACCTTTGAGACATTCACCTGTGTTAATAGTTCTACTTTTAAACATTTCACAAATGTAAGACTGGGTGAAAGACAAAAAGGACATTTTTGCCTCCCACTTCTGCTGGGCTCTTCAGTTAGAAGCATTTTAGGAATTCACCCAAGTTTTCCGTTTATTCTCTAAACCTTTTCATGGATTTTGAAACTTCAAACATATTCAATCAAAATGATAAAAAAAAAGAGGAACAATGTACAACCTCATCCTCTATGAAGACAGTAATAACATGTTACCTGCCTTTTATCTTTCATCTCTCTGGGTATCCCAAACAGCAATTTTCTGCCTGGATTCTTCTCGTGAAACTTGACAAAGGCAGGACATTCCTCCCGACAATAAACACTCCTGGAAAGGGACATACAACAGCCAGAATAAAGGAATATTACAAATCATTCCTCTGCCTTTAAATACTTCAAATATGTGAGTTTGATGATTTTGATGTGGCTTTATGATGTTAGCCCTCCTAAAATAATTAAAAAAAATCAAAAACAAAATATACAAATCCTAGGTTTTCAGCATCACATTTAACTACAAGGAAATGTGAGTGAAGTTAAACTATTAATATTTAACTGAAACCTGAACGGTTTTGCATCAGCCTCACTTTCCTGTAATGTTAGTAACAAAGTAGCCACAGAGATCAATTTAAATGTCTACGTAGCAGTTTGAGGTTTTTCACACACTTTGAGCGCAGATTACACAATGACTCACTGAAACTTTCCATCCAGAGTGAGTACAGGTCTGTTGGCCAGTCTCCACCCCCGTGTTTCTGCCCAGGTAGTCCGGCTCGTCTTTGACCCTGAACTACTGGGTCAAACCATTACAAGGTCAGGGAGTCCACGTCGTGCATTCCTCTGCTTTTAATGGATCACTGCCGAGGAGTTTCACACTGCAACGGAAGAGATTAGGAAAACAAAGGAACATGCTCTCACAATAATTTAACATTCTTTGGTAACTTGCTTTAGCTGATGACCTTCAGCAATGTTCAGCTCCAGTTCTGAAAAAGTTAGAATGTTTAGTAAAAAAAAAAAGATGCAAGGATTTGTAAACCTCATAAACCCATAAATTATTCACAATGGAACATAGTAAATGTATCAAAAGTTCAAATTAAGAATCATATTTTGAAAAAGAAAGAAACAAACAAAAAAAGGGGCCAAGAGCAGCATCCCTTCATCTTGAACAACAATCTGCAAACATCTGGGAACTGAGGAGATCGGCTGCTGGAGTTTTGCTGTTAAACCATGCTCTTCTTCACTGATGGTGCATTTCCAGATGTGCAAGCTGCCCATGCCTGAGGCACTAATGTATCCTCATACAATCAGCGAGGCAGACTTAAACAGTGCACCGATAATCAGTTGTTCCCCTCCTCTTTGTTAGTCTGTAGTTTCCAAAAAAAACTTCAAGTTTCAATTAGTCTGACTACAGGACAGTCAACAGTTCATTTTAAATGAACTTTAGTCTAGAAAAGACTGCAGCGTTTTTGGATGGTGCTCACACAGGCCTTCTTTGCATGATAGAGCTTTAACCTGCATATACAGTACAGTGAACTATGCTTATGTGCAATAATTGGTGGAAGTGTCCCTGAGCTCATGCTGTGAGGTCCTTAACACAATCTGGACCTGGTTTAAGGCCTGAGGTTCTGAGGACTCAAAGATCCTGCCCTTTGCAAGGTTCTTGACATATTTTTGAAATTATGAACTGTAGATGAAGAAAAATGTTAAGTTCCCACAATTTTCACTTGAAGAACATTATTTAGAAAAGTTTCCGCTGCTTAAAGCTACAGGTTGTTGTAGACTGGTGAAACTCTGTTTCAGCTAATAAAAAAAATAAAAAAAGCCCTACTACAGTGAAGCTTCGGGTTTTTATTTCTGGTTGTCTTGAAAGAACAGTCTCCATGAAAGTAAGTGACCCACTGCGCCATCAGGTTGGTCTTTATGATCAGTTTTTATTATCACATTCTTACAGTTTTAGCTGAGAATAAACTGAAATCATACAATGTCAGAAGATTTGTATAAAAACACACGGACAAGAACATCCTCTCACAGTCTCTGTGAAAGCATCTTGATGTAAAAAAAACAAAACTAAAAACAGACACTTTTCAATAAACACCACAATTCTAAAAATCAATAGCAATATTTTATTTGTGTTGAAAATGTAAAAAAAATATGAAACCGCTTAGAAAAGTAGGATTAAAGTAAAAATGCATTTCACACACATTCATGTGTGGTTATAAACAAAAGCATACACTACAGTTACAAATAATTTAATAAAAATGTTAAAATCTGTTCCACCTTCATGTTCCTTTCTTCGTCGCCGTCAGATGAGCTTAGACTCTCTGACGTTCCTGAAGGCTACGCTGGTCTGATGTCTGGATGACAACTCTCTGGGGAAAAAATGGAACAAAGGAAAAGTGAATCCTTATTGGGAAAAGAAAAATAATTCAGATTATGACCTACATCTGATCACACTCAATAATGTTTGAGCCTAAAAAAAGAATAAAAGGCAAAACGACTGATTTTATTAAAATTACAAAACCACAAGACAAACATTAACATTTTGTTTTTAGATTATATTTATTTTTTAATTGGTGGAATATGACACAATCATGAGCAACACTTCAGAAAAACTATACATACTTTCAACACTTGCATTTATTTTGACCATTTCATTTCTTGAGTCCCTTACTTTGAAAATACAAAGTTGACCATTTCTACCTTTTCACCTCCATTCAGCATATTTGATGCTGGGCAGACAGTCTCTTAAGGCTTCTACCTTTCATGTCTGTCAAAAAAGTCCAAAGTACCGTAGTGTTGAAAGCTGACAGTTTAAGTTGAGTTGAAAAATCCCAAGTAGCTCAAAATTCTTTGAGTATTTATTTTCCCGTCAAAACAAACGACCTGAATCAGTGTCGTGTCCATTCATGAAAGGCCACAATGAAACTGTTAAAACATTTAGAGTGGGTGTCAAGTTGGGACCACACAACAGTGGTGGGAATAAATAGTCAGGTAAGGCTATGCACCCCCCGCACCACCCACACATGGATTGTGCGTTGATGGGGGCAGAGTGAGTGGAGGGAGTCGAGGAATGAAAGAGTTATCCAGCTAACATCAGTTTGGTGACTGAGCTCAGGTTGCCTCTGGTAGAAGTTGTGCGACAGAATCTTCACACACAATGAGGGCGTTTTAAAATGAAAAGTACACCCCCCCCCCCCCCATATATTTAAAGTAAGAAATACATAGATACAAATATGGGTCTTACACAGAAAAATTGTAAATACTGCATACACAAACCTGAACAGAATAAGAGCACTCCACACTAAATGTGAATAATTTATGTGTAATTATTGTAAGATGAAGGAAACTGGAGACACACTGGCCACCATAATGCGCTCCACCAGTCAAACCATTCCTTTTGCTGTGACTTGAAGAGACACCTTTACAGGTCTCAGCGCAGTGACACCTGACAGTAACCCGTTCATCGCAGAGCGTTTATGTTTATGTGCACTGTATGTGAATGTTAAACTAGTAGGGTGGATTTTCTTTGGCGGCTGACTGAACAGCAGAATCAGGTCCAGTATGCGATACTGTTTGAGTGAAGCCGTAGAATTTCTGCCGTTTGTGTACATAACTGCGCTTCTCTGACATTACATTGTCTGAATCCAGGTCTCAGAGTGGAGGTTATTGGAAACCCTTGGCAGAAGTGTGAAACTGCGCATGCTCACTATGTATGGCTGCAGAGGGCAGTTTTTCTGTGTTTGCATGAGTAGATGAACAGTAGCAATGGTGGACAGTGACATGCCGTCTGTGCTGCTTATACTTTTTAACATGTAGGAGCAGTGCAACGTCGTCTTTAGTCCAAACAAATGTTCATGTATTCACCATTTTGGATGCCACCATTTATATGCTCGAGACTCAAGAGTCTTCAAGCATGTAAAAATCACAGCGCCAGCTAGTGACCTGCATGGAAACTACAGCAGAGTCACTGAGAACTGCCATGCTCATGTAAATGTGTTTCCCGTCCCACAAACAACACTGGAAAAACGTTAATGCTTTCAGTTCACAAGTGAACAGAGTCTAAGTATTCTTATAGAAATAAATTTACATAATTTATAATACGTAACTTAGGAATGCAGAGTTAGTTGAAGACAAACAGGTTTGAGCAGTCGGAAACAGTTAAGCTGAGTTAACCATTGGGTCTGCCCAATCAGCGAGTCTCATCACCAACTAAAAGTTTGTCAAACTCCTGGAACACCTAATGGTCATCACCACTGCTCAGATGGACTGAGACAGACAACTGTCTTAAAACACCTACATTTGTGTAGGAAGACAAACATTTGGTTGAGAAAACTGTGACAAACTAGACAATCCAAAGTACAGAGGAATAAATTTAGCCTGACTCCTGTAGGAGGACTTCTTCCTCTTTCTAAATACTCCATTCTCTATGGGTGATGTCATGGCTGATTGGCACAAACTATTAACTATTGAACAAAATGCTTAAAAATGACAAAACGATTCCTTTAATATCTACTGTATTTGTAAAGCTGCCATCTTTAAAAATTGTTGTTTTGTCACATTGCTGGATTTAAGTAGATGAATGAATGATGCTGAAATGCCTGCAGATATGAGATGTTTCAGCAACACACATTATCAGAAGTAGTGAAAAACGAACTCCTAATTAATATACTGTAAATTAACGTACCACAAACTGACCACAAATAATGTGATAAATTACAGAACACTAGAAACTCACTTTAAACTTCAGCCAAAACAAACTGTACATGCTTTATATGTGAGGAGACAATGGACTCAGGTGAGGACCGATCTCAAACAAAGGTGACGGCCGGGAGGAGGGAAAAGTAAGATAAGGTTAGCACATTTGTACTTGTGGGTCCAGCTGACAGTAAATATCCACCTCCTCTTTGATGAAACTGTGAATGGCAAAGAGTTTACTGAAGCTGTCATGGGTACTTCCCTTCATCAACTGATTTTGACCAACAATGTCCCGACAACTTAGTGACAAGTTCTGCCTTTCAGAAATGGAGACAAAAGATTCAGTCATACACCACCAACCTTTACAGCCCCCCCCATCTCATCCTGTCCCTGAGCAGGTGCTCACAGTGAGATAACAGATCACAGATCCAATCTAATATATGGGTAGGAAGTAGAAGGAAGTTACTAAAGAACTCTACCGTGACAGTTTATTTAAAACAAGCGATGTGTAGATCAGAGAGAGTACAAATTGAGATATCTGTAAAAATATTCCCAAAACACACGTTTTATTTCACTCTCTTTGATGGATGTGTAAAATAAAGGTGGAAATTTCTTATGTTCATTGGAACAAACATTACAATAAATTTGTGGAAAACTCGAATCCCTGCAAGCTTCAGCATCTTTCTGAATGGTTGCATCTTTTTTGTTCTAAAATAAATGTTAAAATGTCCTCAACGGGAGGGGAGCTGATTCACGTGCCATAAGGTTTAAAAACAGATACTATTGTATTGTCTGTGCTTAAAATGATTTTGCTTCAGAATTTATCACTGTAAGCAGTTGTGATTAAAAAAAAATGAAACAATGAACTACATTAAAACAATAAATGTCTGCTAAAGCACTGACTAGCCTGTTTGAAATGGACCCAAAATTAACCATCTTCTGCATCACAAACTAGTCAAAACTATCAATTTTTAAAGAAGCAAACAGTTAAATGTTTAGATTTTAACATGGTTGCAAAAGGTCAAAAAAAGTACAAAGGCAAAAACAAGTCCTTGTATCTTGCTCACCAGATAACTTAAGATATGCACCATCTTTTACTCAGGCTTTATTTTCTTTTACATGTATTATCTTGAAGTGTTAGCATTACAGTCCTCAACTTTGACCCTTTCCATTCACTGCTTGCCGTCAAACCAAACTTTTCCATTATGACTGAAGATAGGCAACAACCTATGACATGTTTCTGGGCAATATCTCAAAAGCTGAGCCTTTTCCATTTTTTCTAGGAGGCATGACAGATTCTTTATTTCTCCTGGGAAAAGAAAATCTACGAGTGTACTTCACAGAGAAAGTTATGATCTATTCATGTTATTTTACTTTAAATCAGGCGTGAGGGGTAAACTCACTGGGTGTGGTTCATTCATGGTTCAACAACTTTTACAATTTATCAGTTAGCTTTTGGACAAGTTCTACAAATAGAAAGGTGTGGGTAAAAAAAAAAAAAAAAAAAAAAAAAAAAAAAAAAAAAAAAAAAAAAAACTTACTGACTGCCTTGAAAATGAATTCCTTTTATTAAAAACTGAACCTATGAAACATGTACAGGTTTATCAAGCAATCTGGTTTTGAAATTGAAAATGAAATTGCACAAAATGGGGATTCTGCTGGAGATTAGGCACTTAGTAACCTGGAAAGGTAAAGTGCATAAAGAGAATGAATGAATAACTACTTCAACAATAAATTAGAGGCTTAAGTTTAACAGGAATAGAACATGGCAGTATGGTGAAAGGAGGCAATGGAGGAGGGGCGTACCAAAGAGACCATCTTATCACAGGTAAAACTGGTTTGTTCCACTTTGGAGTAAGCTGTTGGAGGAAGAATCAATTTTCTTGTGCATTTCCTTGACTGATGAAGCCTTCCGGACCGAAGGCGAAACGTTTCTGCACAAAATAAATAAAAAAAAACTGTCCCGATGACCTGACTGAAAAATGTTGGATTGTATACCTGGATTATTGAGCATGGACTTTGTTGTTAGTATGGTGAAAGCCTAACGTAAGATTAGTTTTGGTTTGCAGAAAATATGTTATTGATGTATTCTTTTTAGATTAAAAAAAAAAATATATATATATATTTTTCTTCTTTCGGCTGCTCCCTTCTTCAGGGGTCGCCACAGCGAACTAAGTCGCTCAAAGACATGGCAGTTTTTTTTTTTAAACGTCGGATGCCCTTCCTGACGCAACCACAGACCACCGAGCTACCACAGCTCTCTGTGTGGAGCAGAGAGCTGCTATCTAGGAAACCCGGAGGAGCAGATGATGGGGGTTAAGGGCCTTGCTCAAGGGCCCAGAGTGGGGCAAAATGAGGGTGGGGGCAGGTGTGGGTGCTTCACCTACCCCACCCACATTTTTGATGTTGTCGGTACTGGGGCTTGAACCAGCGATCTTCCGATCACAGGGCCACCTTTTCCAACCTCTGCGCCACCACTCCCCTTTAGATAAAAAAATAATAATAATTTGTGAATTTGTAAAGCCTATAAGACTAATGCAAAAAAAAAAAAATGTGTGAAAAACCCCCGCAAACACTTAAACCACCATCAGCCTATTGGGCATGATCCTTCACATACCAGGTTTCACATGTTGACTTGAGGTGTCTTAACAGTTTTTATTTAAAGTATTACTGTAGTGAAAAAAATCCAGTGCAAAATATAAACAAAAATGTTACAAGTTTTTATATATGCAACAAAGTCAAGCTGGTCAAAACCTTTGTCATGCTGATTTTTGACAAAGTTGAAAGTGGCTGACAAATTGCATTTGATTTTCAAAAAAAAAAAAAAAAAAGTTTACCATTGATCCAAAAACTTCAGCTAAATAATAGACAGAAAATTTCAAGTAATTTAAAGAAGTTAAAACATTTTTGCTGCACTCTAACAAGGCTGAGTCAGGTCCTCTGGAGGATTATTCTTTGTTGAAACGTTTTGCCTTTCCACTATGAGAAGGTGCTGAAGACTGAGTTTGTTGTAGCTTCTCAGATTGTCCAGAGGACCCGACTCAACCTGGTTAGATTCATCTACCTGCATTATTAAGCATCCATCAGGACATTTTTGCGGTTGTGTTTCTGTCACCATACACCATAGGTTTGTAATGTTTCTGTGGAAATGTGCCATTCTTTCTTGGTGTGCCTGAAAGGCTTGAGGCAGAATCTTTCATCGAGCAAACACCAAGGAGTGGGATATCATTGAGAGTTTTTCTCTTGTGTGTGACCTGCAGAACATCATTCTTCTCATGGGCAGTGCCTACTGTAGTTTACGCCAGCTGAAACGCACACCAAACAACAGCTGGGAATCGCTGGGAATCAGGAGTGAGCTCATCAATGTTTAAGACCAAACTGGTGTTGTGTGACAAGAGAATAGTAATCATAGTGGAGGGCATGCCTGCACATTTACTGAAATGCAAAGAGGTTAAAAAACAAACAAACTTGTGCAATACAGTCGTTATCATAAATTATAGCTCTAATATTTCATAATAAGTAAATGTGACGTTAGAATTTTTTTGTTTTTAATTCAGGAAACAAACAGAAAAAATATGGGACAAAAGGCGCTGTCTGAAAATTTATACACAGTTCTCTGAAATATCACTGTTGAATAAAAAATTCTGTGAAAACTACATAAAAGCTTAAATAAAAACCTATTATTTCAAAACAGCTTGCCATTTCATAAAGTGAGAGGCTAAGGCAGCCTCTGTGTTTGCCTTATTTAGTTATTCAGAGTGATAAAACTAATAAAGTTTATCCAAAAAGTTTTGACTTGAACTGCTCATCTCAAGCTTGTAACTGATTTTTTTTTTTTTTTTTTAGTAATTATCTTCATGCCAAATGTAATAAAAGGAGTAAATCAACAGATTTGACAATATTTAGTGTGATCTCATTGCCACTAAAACGGCGCCAACACGTCTTTGGAAACTAAAGTTTTAGGCAGGCTTTGCGGAGGCAGATATTAAGGTAGTTTTCACACCAGATAGTCCGGTAGACTCGGTTCGGTTCGGGACCAATATTCATGACATTTTATTTACATTTGAGCTGGTGCATTTGTATTCACATGCACTGTGCAGTCGAGTCAACCTGTTGAACCAACCTGTTCCCCCGCTCGCCTGTGGGGGCGCTGCACCAAGAACTACTGAAAGAAACAACACAAAAACCTCTGAAGACACGTCGTCTTCTTCTGTAAATAAAAATAAAAACGAAGTGGCATCAAGTTTTAGCAGTTTTAGGAGTTATATTTTGTCATTTTTCAAAAATGGACTTAGCATGAGCAGATGATGAGACGGAAGACCATGGAGAATATTGTTTTTCCACACAAGGCAGCTGACGGCTCCATTAAGGTAAGAGCAATGCGTGTTTGTTTACCCTGCGGAGCGGGGCCCGGCCTGTTTACATTCACACTGTACTTGAACCGCGCTGGAGTTCGCTTCTACTGGACCGAGACCTAGGTTTAAAACCGGGCCAGAGTTCGCCTTTTTGTTCCGTGACAGAGTTCGATGGCGCGTTCACACCTCCCTAAACGAACCAGACTTTCTAGGAAAACGAGCTGGAGTTCGATTAAAGCGGACTAAACAGGGCTGGTGTGAATGCACCCTAAGAGACCATCTGCATGATGCACTTTGGTTTGTTGCTGGTTTTTAACCAAACAAAGTCCATAATTCTACGTGAATGTGAGTGCAGAGCATGAATTGTGTACATGTTAAAGGTGCCGAGGCTCTGCATGTATCAGTTTAGTCAATGCACGTTTACTGAACTCCCAGTGGACTGATATGTTCGCAGCCTCAGCACCATTGACAAACACACACATGCACACACATGCCTAGTTATGTTATAAAATAGGGGAGCACAGGTACAGAACTGGTATGACAAGTTGGTGGGATGGATATTGTTGTACACTTCCACGCAGGAGACTCAAACTTAAGACCCTGTAAATTTTATTTTCCCACTTTATGAAATCTGTAATATCTTGGGATGCAGCACAAAACATCCAGAACAACTTAAGCTGTTGTTTTCATCTCCACAGCTGAATGTTTGACTAGTGAGCTAGTAGCTACTATTCTGCTGAATGGGACTGAACCAAATCAAAGCATGGGGGGGGGGGGGGGGGGGGGATGAGATAAAAGTTTTGATTTTAGTGTGTGTGTTTTTTTTTTTTGTTTGATCTGGGGGTGACAGTAAAAAAGAAAA
>NC_056507.1:12251261-12264051 GCF_014905685.2 Nematolebias whitei | reverse complement strand
GGCGCTAGAATGTAGCATGTATTTTCAGTGTTATTTTTTTTTTAGTTTGTACTAAGGAGGTCTAATTAAAATGAATAAACTCAGCTTTGCTCTTATTGCTGGGGGGTGCCAAGTCATAAAATGAAGTAAAAACAAGGCTGCAACCCCTTATTAGAAAATGGGGAAGCAGCAGCTCCAATGAGCCAGCACCTTTAGCGTTTTGTCTTGAAAACGGGGTCAAACTAAAATACTGTCATGCAATCGTGCAGGTTCATTACTGATTAGTGATTTACACTTTTCAAAGTTCAAATTTACGTTCGACTTGTTTCTTTGTTTGTGAGGAGCTGTTAAAGCTGCTTTGAAACTATAAAATGCACATTGCAATACTAAATGGAAAGTAAAAGTTATACTGCCTGAAAATAAGGTTGTAAACGCTCTTACATTTGTTACACAACAATTTAGAAACTTTCATATTTATTACTGTATAGACTGAAGACTGAAGTTGTATTTAATTTGTTTATAGTGGTCAGTAATGGTTTATTTATTGGTTTAACACTCAAACACTTCCCCTCTCGATTGTAAATACAATGGGTTGCGTTTGTCATCCATCCTGCATCTTCACAACCATCTTACACAACACCATGACACATGCATTCATGTAATTCTAACAATATCATAGATGGTGCGAATTTGTGGATACAACATTCATGTTTGACATTTCATAGATATAAATATCTGGAGCAATGTAGAACGCAGCCTGCTGTGCACAACTCAAAAGCACATGCTTAAAAGTAAACACATGCTCATAAAACATGTGTACACAGACACATATCCCCAGTGGGTGGAGATGAGAGATGAGTACAGGATGCAGAGTGTTGGCTCCCACACGGAGCGTACGACTCAACAGCACAGGAGGATCAGATGACAAGCCTTAGAGCAAACGCACACACACACATGCATACACACATACACACAATGAATGCTCAAACCCAAACCACTTGTTTATTTATTTTTTCAATGTGTCCCCTTCTGGCAGGCTGCAGAGTCACATATGCTCTGCTGCTGTAATGTAGAACAAAACTGTGGCTTTGACTGGGTAAATGTCTACACTTGTCCTCAAACATGAGGATCACTACTGGTTTAGAAAAATCCTATTAGTGGATATAGCTTCATTTTAGCCATTATGTGACCATTTAACCATGCACTGTCCCAGTATATACACACATAGACAGTAATTTCTTGTCCTCTGAAATCAGTCAGTTTTACATGTTGCTGATTGAGCATTTATACAATTATAATTATTTTGGAAAAATTTGACCTATTTTAGCCATTCATATGTCAGAACATTACAATTCAGAAAATGGGTGACATTTCCAAAATATTTATCATCATTCTCCCTAAAATGTGTTTCAGTGTACTTGCTTTATTTTAGTCTTCCTTTAATACTTTGAGTTAGTATTTTGCTAGCAACTAGCCTTTTTATGTTTAGCTACTAGCATTCCTTTTGCTACCCTTTAACTACCTTTGTTTGCTATCCTTAGCTTCTAGCTAAAAGTAACAAAAGGCTAGCTACTTTTACCTAATGCTTTTCTAATGTTAGTTATTAGTATTTTGCTCTTTTAGCCTTTAGCTAGTGTTTGCTATTTTAGCTTTAATACCTCAGTTTGTTTCTTTAGAAAATTTCAGCAGTCGGCATTCACACCACATTTTCCTAACAAATGTAATTTCTCAAGTTTATTATCTCATATATATCAAAGTCTATATTGTGATACAGAAAAGACAATTTAACATTTATAACGTATGTGAATGTTTTTGTTCAGTGCCCTGAGTTGACTGACCAGTATGTTGTGACTTAGCCCTATATAAAAACAATGAATTGAATTGAATTAAAATAAATCTTTTACATACTTTGCAAAGTTATTTTAGTCAGTTTAATTTTGCTGAAATATATACCCAGTTTCAGTGAAACGGTGACAAAGACTCTGTTTATGTGTTTCAATGCATTGCCGAGTCTGCTAAAGACAAAAACAAACAAAACAAAAAGGAAAAACAAAGTCATAATGTCAATAATCAACAGAAATTTTGTGCAACATAAAAATAAAAACTCTTATAAAATGTGTGCTTAAAGCCCAGAACAGAGTGTTCATATAGTCATGATACTGGTTGAACTAGTTACTTGGCACTTTGTCAGTCTCGAAAAGTTTTGTGTTTCTCATAAACACGCTTCCCGCCTACATGTTTGTCAATCACCACACTGTTAACTTGCTCATATTGGACATGTTTGTCTTGCAGAAAAGAGGACAGAAAGATGAGAAAGTTTCTGTCTCATTCAGAAATAGTTAAGGCATCTGCCAAGTAATTACACTAACATTTTCTTCTGTAAAAGCACAATATTTTAAAGGTACAATTAAAGAATTATAAAACCCTGTTGTACAGTACTTTGCTGTACTTAAACACTTAAAACTGTAGCGCTAATAAACTTTCATGCTGGTTTTAAAATAGTCAAGCAGAATAAATTACATTCTGTGCAGATTTACGGTCGTTTAGTTTATGGTAATACAGTTGTGTTTAAAAAGAAACAAACTAAGTTTTAAAGCATTCAAGAATCGTTGTCATCTCCTTAATACTCCTAATAACAGCAAAGCAGAGAAAACTCACGAACCATGGAAACGTATTAAAAATATCCTTTCAAAAATGGTCCTAAAAGATATTATAATAGTTACTTTGTTCATTATCAATTTAGCTTAGCAAAGTGGCATGTAACATTTCCAGCCAAGTACCATTACATTTTAGCAGCATCAGTCCAATCAAACATTTAACATATCTGTGAATGGATGGATGGACTGATAAAATAAATTTCCTCTTAGGTGGCCAACATTTGCAAAGTCAAAATGAATATTTTATGTACAGTCACAATGACAATAGTTTCAATTCTCTTCCTTTGCAGTTCTGCTTATTTTTCCTTCTTATTTTTTTTTACTTTGACACACAACGAACATTCACACATCATTAGTTTTGATTAAAAAGGCCAATTAATGGAAACTTTTGTAGGAAAACATGCAGAGTTTAATCTGTCAGCTGCCGTAGAGCATTTACTTCCCGTACGATTCGTAGAAAAGGACATAATGTTCACAAGGTGTGTAAC
Organism: Nematolebias whitei; assembly: GCF_014905685.2. Classification (NCBI taxonomy): domain Eukaryota; kingdom Metazoa; phylum Chordata; class Actinopteri; order Cyprinodontiformes; family Rivulidae; genus Nematolebias; species Nematolebias whitei. The sequence continues at coordinate 12,260,927 of NC_056507.1, read as the reverse complement.
CTACTAAACAGGAAACTCCTAGTTTATTTTTGTGCCATGCTGTTCCCGCCCTGCTCCGCAGTGAATTACTATGAAAAACACAACACAAGGCCTGTGTTTGACCCATATTCTACCAAGGGTGTTAGAAAAAAATACTCAAATCACTACTTTATGTTCATTACTGGAATCTCTAAAGACAAAAAACATTTATTTATTTAAAACTGGTGGTTAATTATTTTTTAGTGTAAATATTAGAAAAACAATACATGTTATATTTTTCTTCACTGCCATTTCCCTGGATTTTGTCTTATTTTTATAAACAAGTAAAAGGACTTGCACATTAAATGGAAAACACTATGAATTCATCTGTACAAGAATGGTAACCTAAATCAGAGTTTTCCAGCTATATCATAGGTTGAAAAACTAACAGTAGCTGTCACTGCAACTAACACTCCCAGTAAAACAATCTTACAACTTGATTTTTTTTTTTATTATCTTGTATCATGGGATTGATTGAGGGCCCGTTGCTTTGGGCTGTTCGGTCCCTATACAAACGGTGCGAGAGTTTGGTTTGTATGGCCAGAAGTAAGTCAGACCCCTTCAGGGTGGGAGTTGGACTCCTCCAGGGCTGCTTGTTGTTACCGATTCTGTTCATAACTTTCATGGACAGAATTTCTCTGTGCAGCCAGGGGGCGGAGAGATTCCAGTTCGGTGGCCTCAGGATTCCATCTCTGCTCTTTGCAGATGATGTGGTCCTGTTGGTGTCATCACGCCATGATCTCCAGCTCTCACTGGAGCGGTTCGCAGTCGAGTGTGAAGTGGCTGGGATGAGAATCAGCACCTCCAAATCTGAGGCCATGGTCCTCAGTTGGAAAAGGGTGGATTGCTATGTTCAGGTCAAGGGTGAGGTTCTGCTTCAATTGGAGGAGTTGAAGTATCGAGGTTTTGTTTACAAATGAGGGAAGAATGGAGCGTGAGAGTGACAGACAAATTGATGCAGCGTCTGCAGTATTGCGGACTCTGTACCGGTCAGTTGTGGTGAAGACAGAGCTGAGCTGTAAGGAAAAGCTTGCCGTTTACCGGCCGGTCTACGCTCCTACCCTCACCTATGGCCACGAACTCCAGGTAAATGGTAAATGGACTGTACTTATATAGCGCCTTTCTATCTAGTTTCAAGATACTCAAGTGCTTTACACTACAATCTGTGTCCTCATTTATCCATTCATACAGCACTCTACTAGATCTCTACAAAGCTAATAGAACAAATCATTCTAATGAGACTAATCAGTGCTTTAGATTACATTCATACACTGATGGGACACACATCAGAGGCTATGAGGGGTTCAGTGTCTTCAGCATGTGACTGCTGGTGGATTTGAACCCCGAACTCTTGCATTGGAGGACGACTGCTCTAACCACTCAGCCACAGCCGCCCCAGGTAGTGATTGAAAGAACGAATCGTGGATAAAGGCGGTTGAAATGAGTTTCCTCTGCAGGGTAGCTGGACTCTCCCTTAGAAATAGGGTGAGAAGTTCAATTCTCTAGGAGGGACTCGAAGTAGAACCGCTGCTTCGCCACATCGAGAGGAGCCAGTTGAGGCGGTTCGGGCATCTAGTAAGGATGCTTCGTGGGCGACTCCCTAGGTAGGTGCTTTGGGCATGCCCAAGTGGGAGGAGACATCGGGGAAGACCCAGGACACGCTGGAGAGACTATGCCTCTCAGTTCAATTCCATTCAATTCGATTCAGTTTTTTTATATAGCACCAAGTTGCAACAGAAATCAACTCAGTGCACTGAACAGAAATATTTATATATATAAAAATAATGGCTTGGAATCCTCCCAGAAGAGCTGGAAGAGGTGGCTGTAGAACAAGATGTCTGGGCCTCTCCTCAAGCTGCTGCCCTCGAGACCTGACTTAAGCGGAAGATAATGGATGGATGGATATCTTGTATTGGCAGAAAAAAGTGGTTTATGTTTATTATTAATATACCTTTACAATAATCTTTCTCAAAAAGCCTTTTAAGGTTCATTCAAGTTTTTCTTGTGTAACTTGTCTTTGATAAATCAATTTTAAATTTTGCAGTTTTAATTTTGACTAATTCAAATAACATTTTCAGAGTAAGTTAAATCTTGTGAGGGTGGTCCCTTTATGCTACACTTTTAAATTAATATTCTTCGTATTCATATAAAACTATGAAATGGTTTAATGAAAAAACCTTTTCAAGTTGTACCCGGTCCATTGCTTTTGCTGTAATGTTACTGTTTAACACAGGCAGGGAGGAAACCAGATTTGTGACATGGAGCATAAATGTCTATAAAATAAGCAGACTTCCTTCAACCAAAGCCTCAAATGAGACTAAAGGAGGATTACAAGCTGCTTATTTGATTGTGTGAAACTTCATAAAGTATTTGATGTGGTTCGCTCTGCTCACCACATAGACTTTAACTTTGACCACAGGTTTCTACTACATCCGTCATTAGTCCATGAAAAGGATATTTTTTTTGACAAGTCTGATCTCATTAATGACCACCTGGGTTCTCAACTTCCTACACTAGAAGTGCACAAGACAAATATTTAACTCTATGGAGAGTACCGGTACATTTATTTATAATGTAATTTAGGTAAGTGCTACTTTTTGTCCTCAAGCTGTGTAGTTTTAAATAGTTTTCACTTACAATACTTATTTTAATATTCATTTTTCCAAAGTTGTAGTGTTTAACTCCAGGGATTATTGCTCTGGTTGTTGTTTTATAAGTACCGATAATAAGGGGAGATGTTTAGTTGAGTCAATTCTAAACTGCTTAGACTGCATCATTTTGTAGAAATAAAAACCATAAAAGACAAATATGTGGCAGAGCTGCATCTAATTTTTATCCCACATAAAACTGCTTTACCATCATTACACCCACTGGGTGTCTTGGCCTGCAGGTGGTTTGTCCTACAATCAGAGGGTTGAGGGTTCAATCCCCAGCCTCTTCAGTATGCCAGGGTCTTTGGGTAAGACACTGTACCCTCACTGCCTATCAATATGCTTATCGGTGTATGAGAAAGAATACGTTTAAAAAGTGTTTCAGGGGGTGGCTTTGGTACAGTGGTAGTGCAGCCAACTTGGGACCAGAAAGTCACAGGTTCATCTCTCCACCATGCCCACATGTTGTGGTGTCCTTGAGCAAAACATTTAATACCCAACTGTTCCCCAGGTGCTTACATAGCTGCTGCTGCTCCACTTGGGTGTCTCACGTGTGATGGGTTAAACGCAGAAAACAAATTTCATCATCGTATAGACACAAACAATGACGACAATTCATACTTTCACTTTTTTTACTTTTCATATAGTGTATCAAAATAAAAATGAAAACACTGTACGAGTGCGTATATGAATGTGTGAATGAAAAACTGTAAAGTGCTTTAAAGAACCTGGAGAGGTTAAGACACTACAGTACATAAAGTTGTGAACCATTTACCTTTTAAATTTCTTTAAAAGTAAAAATTTGTACAAATCTTACCTGATGAGAACCATATTGGCCGTTTCACGCTGCCCTTCACTTTGAAAAGCGCTGGAGGTTTGAAGGCTTGAAGAGGAAGATGAAGGTAGGGTGGAGGAACGAAGAACCGTGGAGGACTGAGGTGTCTGGTTTGGCGGGTCTTCTTCATTCTGAAGAAGATGATGGGACTTTGTTCTGGCATGATGAATGATGCTGCGGTTGCTACGACGACGAGCCCCGTTGCCAAGAGGCGCTGTGCCTGATCTCTTGAAGGTTTGTGTACATCTGGAAACAAAATCACCAGGAGCTATGTAAAGTTTATTTGACTGCTGTTTGTTTGTTGATTACTTTAAATAAAAAAATATAATATAATCAAGAATCCAGAGTGTAACCATACATAATACATTTAAAGTAAAAAAAAAAAAAAAAACTTTTAAATTACTAATAATACACAACCAATGGGAATAAAACATGGCACTCTTCCCACAACTCTTCAATAAGATAACAGTTTTATTTCCACCTTATTTACTTCTTATCGTTGAGTGTCAGTATTCCACAGGAGCATGTCTGCTGCACTGAACCCAGTGATGGCAGGTAAAAAAAAAAATAAAAAAACCATTTCAAGGATCACATCAATTAAGCCCTATACGATTTAAAACTTAAGTCACAATACCGTGAGTGAAACCCTGGCTCAATTTAGTAGGACAGGGAATGACAGCATACTTTAAAAAGGCAAATTATTATAATTAAAAAAAAAATTATACTGCAGAGCTGTAACACATTTAGGAAGACAAAAAGAAGCAATCACAAAATGGTGAAATAAATTTAACATTACACACCTCACATTACAATCATGCAAATATTTCAGCATTAGTTTGTAATCTAACATTCTGGGAAAATAAATTATCCATGCGGGGCCATCCAAATTGCAGATTTGGGATCCTGGCATGTAGAAAATGGACATATCAAATGTTAAACAATCAGTGTGCATATAAACCAGCTGCAAAATGTCAGAAAACAGGAAGGTGGGATCTTTGATCGTCTAGTAGATCAGTGAGGCTAGTAATTGATTAGTAAACACTGAATGCAATAGTCAGATTTTAAACATATTAGTGGTCGTTCGAGTGATACTGCAGTTGTGTTGTTCCTGTGCACAGTAAAATAACCATACAAGTCTGATACGATCTGAGTCTTGACATGTGACATCTTGTTACAAAATGGGTCCTCAAAACATATAAGTAGCTTTTTTCTCTAACTTGATAAAATTAAAAAAAAAAATTAATAGTTTATGGTTTGAAATTTAGTGTGATCTGCAAAGCAGAGCCAAGTCAGACTGTTTCCAGGGAGGCTGCATTTAATGGATGTAATGCAGGTCAATGTTTACGATGAAGGCAAGAACCACAGCTGGGAAATATGCAAAACACTCATGTCAACATATTGTGTTTGTATACTGTGAAAGCTGAAGTGTTTGGACCTTGTAATATTCAGCTTAAATGTAAGATTTTCCTAGTTTTCAAAAAAATAAATAAATAAACTTTGCTGATTGACAAAGGCAGCATGTTAAAAGGTGATTGTCTCCTAAAAAATAAATAGACCATCTTCACACAGCAAAGTTACCACTGATGCTATCTTGTAAAACCAAAACAAGCCACTATATTTCATTTGCTCTGATATGGATCTCCTTGGCAAAGAATGGAGGCTTTTCTGATGTGAACAGAACTTTTCTCATTTTCCAGTAGCACTGAACTGTGGTTCTCAGGTTGTAAAGAAGCCATTTATATATATTACAAACAATGAGGGACGATTCAGTGATTCTGAGATTTATCCAGTGCAATGTTTCTTTAAAGCTTTGGAATATTTAAAAATTAATCTTCTAGAAGCCTAAAAGTAGCAGAAAATTGTAAAATACTTCCAGACAATCGGGTGCATGGAAATAACAAATCCAGGATAATCTAGTCTTTGTAAAACTTTTGTTTCAATGAAGACAAACAAAGTTATACGTGCCTTGTATGAGAATTGTCTAGTTCGCTCCTCTACGACTAATTTGCCACCCAAGTACAATAATGCCTTTGGTGACCCCTGTTGACTCTAAATGACCTACTGCATTGTTCAAATAACCTGATCCACTTGTCACAATGAGGAAAGCTGTAAGGAATGGCAAGTATGCTTGAAACATGAGCACAAACGCGTGCATACATACACAGGGGATGGTGCACCACAAACACACAAACCACTATCACAACTGTGACAGTCTTTAGCTGCGAGCAGCATCCCTGCAGGAGGAAAACAACAACATTACATTGAGAGGATTAGAAGACTTTTGTGAAATTCTAAAGGCTGCTGGAAAATGAGCTGGTTTTGACTCAATAAATAGAAGATGCAGACTTTAAGGAGCAGGAGATTTCTCCAGCGTTATTTTACTGAACTGGGTTTTACAGATACTAAAGATGGCACTCACCTAATGCTAACATCCACCTAAATATGAATAGTTTGTACACGTTTCTATCTGTTTCTGTGTCGTGAGAAGTTTGCTGGGGAACATTTGCAAAGTAACACGTGCTGCAGAAAAGGATCTGGGGAAAAAGTGCAAATGTACGAAGAAAGTAAACAAATGAGTTACAACATGCACTTTAGGACTTGCATGATTAAAAATGTGTCATATTTTAAAAGCTATTCATTTAAAATGCATGCAAGCTGACCTTTCTGCATATGCACTTTGATCTTTTAGAGTCTTTCATATCAGGTTTTATTTAATTAAACAGATTTTACTTAAAAAGCCTGATGGAACGAGGCTTGTGATATTTAGGTATAAAAATGTCTCAAGCTCTCACTACAGGGACAGAAGAATCAGGAGCTGCTGACCAACTTCAGCCCCAAGGACAAGATCTACAGCTGAGATTTGATTTGAAACTAAATCACATACACTAGGTGATTTACAGCTTAAATATCTGCAGGGAAAACATTAAATATTGTGGGAAACAGACCCAAATTCAGAGAGATTGTGTGATAATGGACTGACAAGAATGATAACATTTGCTTGTTTAAATAAAAGGTCCGAGCTCATTTTTCCACACATCCCAAACCTAGGTTTATACACAGATTGAACGGAAAATACATGACCAGCAGGAATGTGCTAAAATGTACGTTTACAAAAAGATGAGGACAATGAGCCACCTGTGCAGCTTCTAAATCCAAAGTAAAAGATAAAAAAAATAAAAAAAAAACATTTAAAGAATGCTTTGACAACTTACAGCAGGTATGTCGTGTTTTACTTGAAATATTTACATTGTACTCACCGTTCAGTTTTTCCACAACCAGCTGACACTTCCACAGTAGCGGGAGTGAAATCCCCACCCCTCCCCTGAACTACAGGTTGGCGGGAACTGTTTTTCTGCTGGCTCTGCCTCTTCGAGCTCATCTACAAAGAAGAAGAAGAAAAGGAGATAATTAAGCTGGAGGGGAAAGTCTTGACAGAGCAGCATTTCTGCTCTGGTCAAAGCAAATGCCTGCTCCAGAAACTATTTAAGACGGCTTACTAGTAAACAAACATTTTCCCAAGTTAAAGGTGAACTTTGCTAGATTCAATTAATGCCTCCTAACTGCTTTTACCTGTAGCTGAACCATTCTGTACTCAGTTCACCAGCAGAAATGTAGAAGAAGCAAAGATCCTCAGATTTATTCGGAACAGACGATGCCCGTCTTGTTCAGCGTTTTTAAAAATAAATTTGTGTCACTTTATTCATGTTGGAAATGTTAATTGCAACATTCCAGTTTGGTTGTGCTGAGATGCAAACTATGGTTAAATTTATAGAGGTGAATCGAATTTTGCAGAAGCGCTTCTCTTTAAGAGTTGAACCTTTGCATGGTTATAATAGATGAGAACATTTCACTTTTTGGTACTTTGTTTTTGTACAATTATGGCATGCTTTAGTATTTCTTGTTTGTTCTTTTGTTTTTAGTCAAATTGATTCTTCTCATCCTGAACATTTCATTGTACCGTTAACCTTGTGCTAACCTTGCATTTAACAAACACAACTTGAACTTGAACTTTAATGACATGCTCCTCAGAAGAAAATAATAATTATTTGTTAAAAGAGATGTTTAACCTGAACCTGTGTTAAAGAAGCGGAGGTTGGTCTCTGAAACAAACATCCAGGGCTCTGCTGTTGAAGTACTGTCTGTGTTAGTGGACTCTTGTCTTCAACACAACGTCGGCCCACGGGGTTGAAAATGTACCGTTGTGCCATGCGCATCGCCCGAGACAATAAATTTGTAGTCCCTGAAAGAGAATATGGGGGTTAATAAAGAATGTCAATATCTATGAAAGGATTTTAGTTCATTTAACCAAAAATCATCCTCTCCATTAGACACATTTGTGCTACGAGGCTCAGAATGTAAAGAATGTAATTTAAGAACTGATAAAAGTGACTCGATCCCTTTTTAGCCAAAAATCTGGGCCCAACAAAACTGAGCTACACAATCCTTGGGACAACACTGATGTTGCAGTGTTCTGAGCAGCATGTGATGTTTTCACAACAAGTTATCATTCCACTACAGATCTGCCTGCTCTGAAACAGCTTTGTGAGTGGACTGTATGCACGTGTCCTTGTTCTACACAAATGAATGCTATCAGTAGCTCACCATGTTTACTCAGGGGCAAGAATCTGTCTGCTTAGGCAAGCTGCGAACACAAAGGCTCACTTGTACTATCTACTGGTCCTGTTTGTGTGCAAGCACCCCCATGGCCTCTGCAAACCAATATGTTTATGGAGAGGGATTTTAAACCGATAATATTCATATTTTACAATAAAACTTGAGCACTGTAGAACTGTCAACATTTTGAGACAGCATATTTTTTTAGTTTTTTAAATTAACTTTTTATTTTAGCAAGTCCTAAAAATGCAAACAACATAATTTATAATAATAGAATTTGAATAAACTATAATAAGTACCATATTTTCGAGCATATTTGCCTTATTTGCATACCCTGCAACTTACACGCCGAAGCGATTTATTTACATTTTTCCCCCCATATTTCTAAACCAATTGTTGGCTGAGATATGACCGTTTTCATTCATTCTGACATGGAAAATATTGAACACTACCATTTTCAGCCACTAGATGGCACTCGAGTAGTATGACATGCCGTTGTGTCATGTAATAGGTAAAAGTGGCTATTAATGACAAAATCGGCTTGCCACAACCTGCCACCTTCGTCCAGTTTTGGAATCATACCTGGATCAACCGTTGAATCAGCTCAATTTTTCTGCGCCGCCCCAGCGAAATGCAGCTAATTTGATCATTAAAGTGCATTTATTAAGTAAAAACTCAACTGAGACACACCTTTACTATAAAGTTGAGCGAACAAATAATTGTTTTTAAGTGTTAATCTTGTTAAATTCTTGTTAAAGTCCTCCCATGCATGTTCCCATGGCCACCATTTGGCAGTCAATCAATTTTTGGCACAACACTGGCCCACATTTCCAGGTTGTCAGCGGTGATGCGTAACAACCGTGATGTGTCAGCGATGACACATAATAGATGAGACTTATACAGCGAAGCAACATATTTATGTTTTTTTCCACTTTATTAGACATATTCGGGCGATGCGACATATGGTGGTGTGACAGGTACGGCAGAAAATACAGTAGAAAACTCAATGAGTGGCCCATGTATGATTTTTAGCAACGAGTCAAAAGTTCAAACACCTTTAATATCTCTCTATCGTTGTTAGCTTAGATACTTTAAGTCTACGTTCTCAAAAAACAACAAAAACAAAAAACAAAGTGGTGATAAATGCAGCATTAAACAGTTTCTGCATTCCACCAATGATTGTCATTAAAATAGTTTAATGTCGTGAAAACGTTTTCCTATTCCACACCTTTTCATGCTTTTCCTTTATTCTTGTTTGCCACATTAAACGTTACAAGTAATTTGTTGATTCAACCATGAAGCCGAGACAAGGGACGGCACGTTTTCACCCCCGTCAGAGAAAGCTTGGTTTTGTCCAGCAAATAGTTTCTTCAAGGGTCCACAGTCAGCAGCCTGCCAAGCCAAATTGATTGTCTTGCAAGAGGTAAACCCCCAGGAGGAAAAAAAATAAATAAATCAAAGTTTAACGTGAGCAGCTATTCACTAGCCCGAAACCAGTCTGCTAAGCAGAATGCTGTTTTCATTACAGGTGTGTGTGTGTGTGTGTGG
>NC_056507.1:12243594-12250861 GCF_014905685.2 Nematolebias whitei | reverse complement strand
GGGGGGAGTTGTTCTGCATAAACCAAATGAGATCTTAACCCATCAAGAATAAGTGCCACAATTTAGAAGCAGCTGCTGCTAGGCACAATCAACTTTTTAAAAAATAATTTTGGAACAATATTAAAACATCTTTAAAACTTTAGATAAAACACAACGACTAAAAACCAGTTATAAAATGTATAACTTTTGTACAAGACCCCAATTTTGCTACACCTGGTAAACTCAGGTTTAGAAATGTATCTTTATTATTCTTTAAATGTTAATGTGTCAAATAGTGTGGATCAAATATTACTTGAGGTTTTCTTGTAGCAAAGCAGAACTTGAACTTGTGCCCATCAATTGTTGTACAGAGCTCTGCCCTGTTGACATACTGAACTGATTTAGTGCCACGCTTATGAATAGAGAACATTCATCAGTCATCCCAAGCACAGAATAATGTAGGAATATACATAAAAAAACCAGCTAGAGATGTGATTAATGTATACAGTGCCTAAACATGCACATGTAGATAAACGGACGGCAATGACTCACCCTTTTCAGTGGTCTTTTCACCTTCAAATGATGTCATCACGCTTTCATTTCCTGTTTCCACTTGGCTGGAAAACATGGCTCTCTGCTTTTCACACTCTTCTGCAAACAAACAAAAGAACAAAATATACTTTTTTTTGTTAAGGTTATCTGAATGGTAATATATATTTTTACATATAAGTTATAGGTTTTAAAGTGTATGACAGTTTATGACAGATTTAAAAGTCTAAAATGTTAAGACTTGTCTTGCCATAAATTTCATCCCTCTATGCACACACAGTACTCTATAGGTGTAAAGCAAAATTTAGTTTCAGGAGAGTTCTGCACAATAAAATAACTGAAATATCCATTTTAATGAATCTGACTGAAATTAAGCTGCTAAACTCGAGGCTTAGCACTAGAGATAAGGTGAGAAGCTCAGAGTAAAACTGCTGCCCCTCCTAAAAAAAAAAAAGAAAGTCATATGAGGTGGGTCGGGCATCTGATTAGGATGCCTGCTGGACACCCCTCTGGTGGTTTTCCGGGAGTGGAGAAAGAATTCACTGGAGAGATTATGCAAACTCTCAGGCTTGGGAACATCTTAAGATCCCCAGGAGAAGCTGGAGTTTTACTGATAGAAGGGATAGCTTGGTTTCCACACTGGACAGAAAAATGGATGGAAGAATATGACAATTGTTTCATATTGGCAGCACGTTAAGTAGCAAAATAAATAAACAAAAAGAAGACATCTTTAAAAAAAAGTCAAAACCTTTGTGTGCACTTCAGCTCATCACTTCGTTCATACAAAGGATGACTGTACATAAGTTGGCCATCCTCTTCTCTCAGTCATTTTGGTGCAGTTTATTCACAGTTTCGTTAAGTTACTGAAATATAGCCAAAATCAGAAATTGCTGTTCACATCTTATTGCTTCTGGATGCATTTTCAGTCCATTTGACAACTGTATTATGCCTGTACTTTATAAGAAGAGCTGGGTTTGCATGTTCGGTTGTAGGTATGTGTCATGACAAAGGGCAGGGATCATGTAAACTTCTAATTTTTAGGAGCACAGATCAGAGATTGAACAAAAGCTTCAGGGATAAGACTTCAGCCTAACAGGAAGAGTCAATGATAAAGTGCGGTGTCTGCCGGCCTAATGCAAGGTTTTAGTAAAATTCAGAGGAAGGTTATCTTTGATGTTAAAACAACTTAAGTTTCCCAGACACACCTTCCCCTTCCTATAGCCCTTGGCTCTCATCCTCTGCCTCATGTCTGTCTCCTTCCTTCCCTCCTCATGATCCATCTCAATCACTGTCTGACATCAGTTAAGGAGAGGTTCCCTTCTGCAGTCAAATTCAAAACACTGACATGTTGCAGCACGCCTCTAGCTAACCACCCGAAAACAAACAGGATAAAAACATAGGGCTTAAGCATATCCACTGTCTGAAATAACACGGTATATATTTCAAGTATTGTGGGTCTGACAGCATATTCACTAGTAGAAACTTTGCCCAAAGTACATGTTTTTTGTTGCAAACAGTTCGTTTTTCAAGGGACTGCAGGACCCTTCATGTGGAAAAATAAAACGAGCCATAAAATATGTGAAAATAGTGATATACTGTTGACATTTAGTACTTTAAATATGGTTGCCAATGCCAAATTAAAAAACTACCAGCGGCACAAATCAAGGCCTTTTTGTGCGTATCAATTTCATGGAGCACATAATAAAACAGTCTGCATTAACCCAGGTGAGCTCACCTGCACAGTTTCTGTATGAGTCAGGCTTGTAATGAGTAGGCCTGGATGAAATGTGCGAGAACGTAGGAGTGATTTATTGGTAAAGCTAAGCCTTGTGCAGACACTTCTACCTTTGCTGGAGTTGCCACCCACCAGGTAGATTCAGACTCTCACAACCTAAATTAAAACCAAAAACAAAGAAGCTGAAATCAACTTTGGTTCCACAAACAGGATAGAATCAGACAAAATCTAACACTGTATTATAACTCCTAGTTGGTTTTCCAGACTTTCTTGTCTTTAGGAAAAAAAGTCTAGAAGGACATGGCATTTAAACATGTATTTAGAAAAGGCTAAGTTGTGGCTCAAAGAGTTTTATCACAAGGCTGCCATAAGCTCAGCTAACAAGATGTTCGATCCAACAAACAGTACAAGAATGATGATATGCAGTTAAAGTTCCCATATTTGACCTGAACAACATTAGCTGTGTTTCTGAAACTACACGTCACACTTTTCGTTTTAAATGTTTTCATATAACTGGTTTTAATGTCATTGTTGGCACCTGTTGTCAACTACACTCAGAATCAGACCTGTCTTAACCTTCATTAAAGGTAACCAAACATAACCAAAATACTGTTTACTGTTAAATGTTTATGTAAATTTGAATATTGTGAGCCGTTTGTCCTTTCATCTTGCCTAATTTGTGTCAAAGATTATTGCTCACTTATTTTAGGTGCCAACAACAGTTTCTAAACCCGCAATTTAATTAGGATTGGCTTGGGATGAAAGAAGTGTTTTAATTATTTAATATTTGATCCTGTTCAGTCAGTGTAACAGAGCCAACCTCAACACACAGCAGGCTCCTGAATCGCAGGCTCCGTGGTCACAAGAAATGAAATACTGGTATGAAAAGACCGAGTGTCACTGGTTTACGTGAGCAAAAGGGAGGAATACATTTTTTAAATAAAAAAGATGAGTTAATCTGTAAATGATACAATTTTAGAAACAAACTAAACGAAAACTAAAGAAATTGAATTTCCTGTGAAAATGCAGTGTGAATGCTTGCTGCTGAAGAACTTGAGGCTGAAAGTAGCAGAAATGACCACAAAAAACTTGAATTTATCTGGAAACAGCTGAAATTAGCTAACAAATGCTAAAAATGTAGTTAAAAGGCTAGAGCAAGCTTAAATTAGAAGAAGAAAGCAGAAAGAACACGTTTGCCCAATTAGGTTGAAAGAAGCGGAAATGAGCACAAAAAAGTGGAAATTATCTGAATAAAGCTGAAATTTGCAACAAAAAAACTCACAGCTAAATAGTAGCTGAAATAGCATAAAACACTTAAACTTGCAGAAATAAGCTGAAAGAAACAAGCTGAAATTAACAGACAGAAGTTAGAAGCATAAAAAAATGTTGTAGTTAGCAGAAAGAATCTGAAAGGAGCACAAAACTTCTGGAAAAAAAACAGCTGAAATAAGCTGAAAAAAGTTTAAATTTACAAGGAAACCAAAAGAAGCTGAACCAGAACAAAATGTGAAAGGAGCAGTAAAAGGTTGTAAACAGATCTAAAGATTTGAAGGATGTAAAATGATGCTCAATTCATTTTCTATGAGAAAAAAAGTGACAGAAAAGGCTAAACATTTCAAAAAGCTAAAGACGCACCAATACCAAGTCATAGCACCCTTCTCCCGTTTTGATTTACGATTTGTTGAAATAGCACAAAAATTATGGTACGAGAAAGACGTCTAAATACATACAGAAAAAAATGGATCACAATTGTGTGAATGCTTCATAAACATTCACACAATAAACTTGGGCTGACTTTGGTCATACATAAAAGTATACATGGAGCCTCAGCTACTTGTTTTTGTGTAGCTCATTTAACGACATGCTACTTCCTGCTAATGACAAAGAATGAAAAGAGTCACTATTTATGAATGCTGCCCTGCAACCTAATAAAATATTAAAATGCAAAATGCCAACATAATTAACTAAGGAGGGATTAAAAATATTCAAAGAATAGCTCAGTTCATTCAATGTTGACTTCCCCACAGCCATGTAGGATTAGTTTTCCATCACACATTGATTATTACTTTATTGATCATTGTTAAATGAGCAGCTGTGATTTTAAATACCCACCTCAAATTATGTAGCTTGAAGACAATAGAGGAAAAAATGGTGATGGCAATTTTAGGGTAATTCTTGATTCAATAATGTTCCAAAAAAAAAAAGAAAAAAAGCTGACTGTTTCACAAAAAAAGTTGTAAAATAAAGCCCAAAAACTTTTACTCAACAATCATCTACTTTTGTTTTACACTCACCACTGAGAGTTTCCTGTTCAACATATTTTCAACAAGATGTGTGGACGTCAATGTTTGGAATAATTTAAAATGTGAGCTTTTTCTAAAGAAGTTCTGTAAAGTTCACACCAGATTCAGTAAAATCATCCTGGTTGCATGTTGGGTTAATACAAACTCGTTAACTCATTCAAATTATCTGCCAAATTCACTTTTAAGATAGCATTCTGTTCATTCAAAACCAGCGAACGCACAGTCATTCAGCATTATATACAAGTTGGTTACACAATATAAAATGACCTTTATATTATGTAACCAACTGCAAAATATCTGGCTTTAAATGCAGGTTGCTCTCACTCTTTCAACACTGGATGGTTAAGTGCTGAAAGGTCCAATGCTTGGTTTGTGTCAGACCATCTAACCTGTAATTGCAGAAATATCTATTAACTATAAAACTAAAAGCTATGTGCATAAGAGACACAAAGTACGTCACAAGTCAAACGTGGCAACTTTAAATGATCACAATCACTAGTAACACGCAAACAGTTGGAAATGTTCTGAGCTCAGCCTCAAGCTTTCCCTGTGACTCAGGATATAATGAGAAGGTATGAATGACAGAGCGCGTTTTCCTGCCCACTCTCTCTCTCAGTCAGTTTCAGATAACAGAGCTCTCTGCTGAATCCTCAATGTCCAGGAATTAATGCTGATGACACGCAGCCGTTTCAAGGTTGAGTTTTAGTGTGTCTGAAGTGTCTGTTGTCTCCTGGGAGCCGGTGAGCAAGCAGACCTGTACCTTGGTTTGAATAAGCTCTGATGCAAGCCTGGACTCAGCAGATCCTATAGCCTGGCAGCTCACTGACTGCTCAGTTACAAAAAAGGAGGAACAAAAATGAAGATTTTTCAGAGGAGGATATTAAAGATGGGGAACAAAACCAAAAGAACAACATTCACATTAGACTGGAAAAGTAAAACCTTTCATTCACTAAAGTAATAATCTTCTCAAATTGGAACTACTGTATATTTCTTTAGAAAATAGACAGCGCTTTAGGCAGAGGTACATTTAAAGATTTAAAAAGCTCAACAAGTGCTTTCCTGCAAAACAAAATATCTGCTCAACATCCATCATGACCAGTTTGGCAAAATTAGACCAGCCTTTCTTAAAAAACTGTATAAGATGATGATTAATAAAAGATTAATTAAAGTGCTGCATCAGATCAAAGACCACAGAAAACTAATTTAAATACAATATATAAAATTATAAATTAAAAGGTACTAGATTTTTTTCTAAAATAATTTGATTGCACTTCTGTAATCCATGATCACATTCACTGAACCTGTAGAACAACGGCTTTGTGGGGCTGCTGTGAAACATAACTTAATCTTTTGAGCCCAAACAGAAGGCAGATATCACCCATTTATTGAGTGAGATCAGTGATTAAAATACCATTTAAGAGCTCAACATAACCATAACAGTGTGGTGTATGCTATGAGAGTAATCCATTCACTGAATCATCTTCAAGTAAGGACAGGAGAGAAAAAACAAGTGTATTCTATTGAATTGTATTGTATGTATTGAATCATTACAGATGCACTGATGGGTTGGAGTCTGACAGATTTGCTTGCTATATCATGAATTCAACAAATATAAAGGATAGTTTTTATGTTCAGCACAAAGTAAAGTCTTTTTTTTAAATAACTGGCCCATCAAACCCAGAGACCAAACTACAGGTCCTTCTCAAAAAATTAGCATATTGTGATAAAGGTCATTATTTTCCATAATGTAATGATAAAAATTAAACTTTCATATATTTCAGATTCATTGCACACCAACTGAAATATTTCAGGTCTTTAATTGTTTTAATACTGATGATTATGGCACACAGCTCATGAAAACCCAAAATGCCTGTCTCAAAAAATTAGCATATCATGAAAAGGTTCTCTAAACAAGCTATTAACCTAACCATCTGAATCAACGACGTAACTCTAAACACCTGCAAAAGATTCCTGAGGCTTTTAAAAACTCCCAGCCTTGTTCATTACTCAAAACTGCAATCATGGGTAAGACTGCCGACCTGACTGCTGTCCAGAAGGCCATAATTGACACCCTCAAGCAAGAGGGTAAGACACAAAAAGAAATTGCTGAACGAATAGGCTGTTCCCAGAGTGCTGTATCAAGGCACCTCAGTGGGAAGTCTGTGGGATGGGAAAAGTGTGGCAGAAAAGGCTGCACAACGAGAAGAGGTGACCGGACCCTGAGGAGGATTGTGGAGAAGGGCCGATTCCAGACCTTGGGGGACCTGCGGAAGCAGTGGACTGAGTCTGGAGTAGAAACATCCAGAGCCACCGTGCACAGGCGTGTGCAGGAAATGGGCTACAGGTGCCGCATTCCCCAGGTCAAGCCACTTTTGAACAAGAGACTGCGTCAGAAGCATCTCACCTGGGACTGCTGCTGAGTGGTCCAAAGGTATGTTCTCTGATTACAGTAAATTTTGCATTTCCTTTGGAAATCAAGGTCCCAGAGTCTGGAGGAAGAGAGGAGACACAGAATTCACATTGCTTGAGGTCGAGTGTCAAGTTTCCACAGTCACTGGGGTGTCATGTCAGCTGCTGGTGTTGGTCCACTGTGTTTTATCAAGCACAGGGTCAATGCAGCTAGCTATCAGGAGATTTTGGAGCACTTCATGCTTCCATCTGCTGAAAAGCTTTATGGAGATGAAGATTTCATTTTTCAGCA
>NC_056507.1:12219244-12243584 GCF_014905685.2 Nematolebias whitei | reverse complement strand
TCAATTGGCCTGCCAACTCTCCTGACCTGAACCCCATAGAGAACCTGTGGGATATTGTGAAGAGAAAGTTGAGAGACGCAAGACCCAACACTCTGGATGAGCTTAAGGACGCTATCGAAGCATCCTGGGCCTCCATAACACCTCAGCAGTGCCAGAGGCTGATTGCCTCCATGCCATGCCGCATTGAAGCAGTCATTCATGCAAAAGGATTCCCGACCAAGTATTGAGTGCATAACTGAACATGATTATTTGAAGGTTGGCGTTTTTTGTATTAAAAACACTTGTCTTTCATTGGTGGGATGAAATATGCTAATTTTTTGGGACAGGCATTTTGGGTTTTCATGAGCTGTATGCCATAATCATCAGTATTAATAATAATAATAATGTCATCACAATGTCAGCACTGTATGTTTCCATACAATGGCGAAATTAGTCTCTGCATTTAACCCATCCACCACCAGGTGGTGCAGTGGGCAGCTATTGAGAGCGCCCGGGGGGCATTTTGGGGATGAGGTGTGCTGCCCAAAGACACCACGTGATGTGCAGTGACTGGGGATCGAACCTGGGACTTTTGGGTCCCAAGCCGGCTGCCCTGCCTCTACACCATCTCGGCCCCCATAAAACAATTAAAGACCTGAAATATTTCAGTTGGTGTGCAATGAATCTGAAATATATGAATGTTTCATTTTTATCATTACATTATGGAAAATAATGACCTTTATCACAATATGCTAATTTTTTGAGAAGGACCTGTATAGCACTTAAATGTGCACAAATAGTTTGCGCCACAACTCAAACAAATTGAGGCTTCAGGTAAATTAATTGAAGGAATCAGACAACCCTGAAATTGAGAGTACGTTTTGGTGGAAATATATGACTGAATCTGCTGCTCAACGTGAAAAAAAAAAAAAAAGGAGAAAAAACAAACAAAGCACACAACTGTAAAAATATCAAGCAGGGCAGTGGAGCACATTTTAAAACACATGCAGCTTTTAACAAGCTTATTTTAGACCTGTAAGTTTACGGTTTCAACCTGACCTATCAATTTTTACATGCATAACAAATCTGAGAATAAATGCATTGCAGTATATCAAAATTCTAATTGGCTTACAAAGTTTTGATTTGAGGACACATTAACCATCAAAACAAAAATAAATTGTTTAGATTTAATTTCTTAATTGTTTTTGACCACTCTTCTTGTATTTGTGTCGAGTAGCTTTGAACTGACCAGATTCCTTTTAATTCTTGAATATTCAGTGTCAGGTGAATAAAAATTGATATGTTTCAGTGAAAGTGCAGAGAACTTGTGTTTGACAAATTCAGTCTGTTATTTCAGACACGCACCTGCTAACATACAACTAACTACACAGTACTCTTCTTCATAAATTTATACAGGTAAAGGTAAGTAATAGTAAGGGTGAATACACAGCCATCAAGAGGATAGGAGTACAAAGACTCATCACCACACAAACATAAAAGGTAAATGGACTGTACTTATATAACGCCTGTCTATCTTATCAAGATACTCAAAGTGCTTTACACTACAATCTGTGCCTTCATTTACCCATTCATACAGCACTCTACTAGAGCTGTACAAAGAATAATCAGTGCTTTATCACATTCATACACCAATGGGACACACATCAGAGGCAATGACGGGTTCAGTGTCTTGCCCAGGAACACTTTGGCATGTGACTGCTGATGGAATTGAACCCGCAACTCTTGCATTGGAGGACAGATGCTCTCACCACTCAGCCACAGCCACCCCAAAATAAATCATATACTTGTTTCTCTCACTTAAAAACCTGCCACTCTGTTCAAAAGGCCTACAGAACTATTGCTCCAGAATACTTGAAATATGTTATGAAAGTATAGATAATGGGGAAAAAGCAAGGTGGCCGAAGACTCCCACAATACTGCAGCCTTTCACAGTAGAGTACCTAATTTCTTTGTGAAGATTTATCTGGGAATTTCCATTTGTATCATATGAAGTTCTCAAGTTTTTTGTGATGCATGAGATAAAAATTAGATAAGCTATAAAGGCGAGACTGAACTTGCCCGTCATAATTAAACCAAATAAGAACAAAAGCTCACAAGAATGTGCATCTAATAATGGGAGGAGATCAGGCCTAAGGCAGAGTGAGCAGGTGACATTCCACCTTAACTAGCAGGACCAAATGAAGACAGAGAAAGGATTACAGCGAGGCAGAAAGTACCGGTAGGTCCAATCTAAAGGGTCGTGTGTAGGCTAAATGCCCACAGAGGTTAAGAAGGTGACATTCTTGCAGGACTAATAGATGCAATTCAGCTCAACCTTTTAAAGACTGCAAGGGAAAAACAAGGCCCAGATTTATCTGCCAGCTCCAGGTTAAACATTTTTAAATGTTCCATCTATGATGCTGAAGCATGTTCAAAACGATTCACTGACTTCACTGGTAAAGAACAGAAGCTTGTAATAAAACAGCTTCTCAACCGAGTTTTTTTGTTTTTAGTCCATCATTACCTATGACCATAACATTAATAGGACTGTCCCCATAGGCCCCATTAGGCCCCTAAAACAGTATTTTAGGGATGCATGTTTTTTTTTCAGTTAAACTTCATATGAGGACTCCTGTAACAACAATTACTTATTGTGTACTTCAACTCTTGTTTGTGTATTTAACAGAGGCAATTCCATTTTAAACTCCTTGTTTCTGCATAAACTCTAATCCTTCCCTAAATCCCCATGAATGAATGTGTTGTATTTGAATTTAACTATTAAAAACATAAAAATACAATACTATTTTGATATTCTTGTCAAAAACAAAAATGGGATCCAACGTATAAGAGATATGCCACTGGGTTAGTACTCTGTGTCTGAATCATTTATCACAAACCAGAAGAGACAGAGGGCAAATGGTGCCGTCACCGTGTTCACAAAGTGAGTCTAGATAGATGCCCGTGTAGTCATAATCGGTAATAAATTATGCTGCACCAGACACACTTCTGGTTGATAAAACAGGCAGGAATAAGAAACTAGAACAAAAATACTAATGTCAATGCTGAAATATCAAGACGTACAGTCGTTTGTTTTCAGCCTATCAGAAAAGTTGATGTAATCTAGCTGAGGACTTCATTTTACCATGTTAATAAACATTTAAAACAACATAATCATTTTTTGTTTTGTATTTGAAATCAGTTTCAAATCTATCGTGTGATATGGATTCAGTTATAAAAGTGTGGGATAATATTTTGAAAATATTTTTGTTCCAGTTAAATACATGACTGCGCAAAATCAACCACGAAAGCAGATTTTTAAAATGTATTTAACGAGTTCATAATGAGCCTTGCAAAGCAGATGTCCTGCACCTGCAGCAGTTTGAACAAGTGGAGAGAAAAAACAAATATGTATTTTTAGAAACATAAAAAAGTAACTATGAACCGTTCTTATGATTTGGTTTTTGTTGGGACAAATTTCAAGACAAGCTAGCATTTATGTCAGCTTCAGTTGTTTAATAAATTACACAGACATTTACATAATGCAGAACCTGATAGAGGTAAAATGTGCTCTAATTATGCATCAATGGCTGCAGAGGGTTATTTGGGGGTACGGAGTAAAATCAAAGCCGAGTCACTGCACTAAGGCTGAGGCAGCAGGAAGACAGAGAGCATTGCAGGTATCTGGGGAACATGCTGAGGAGAACAGGTCTCTGAGATCAGCTGGTAAAAAAGGAGACAGTACAGTAACCTAAAAAAGGAGACAATAGAGAGCAGGAGATTGAGTAGAAAAAATGGAAGGAAGAGAAAAACAAAGAGGTCATTAATAAAGTGAACCACGGTCTTAAAAAAACGGAGAAAAAAAATAATGGTAGTGAAATGAATAAGATGAGGGAGAGAGAGGAAAAATAAAATTCCATGAGGGGAACAGTACTGAAAAGGAAATGGATACAAAAGGCAAACAGCCTTTAGAGGACAGAAGAATATCTTTCTGTTTCCAGCCCTTCTTAGCCTGACTAAGCATGATTTAAAAATCACATCAGCTCTGTTCTTAAGTGCTGACTCAGCCTACTGTTGGTTGGCCACTGGATACTTCCTCTTACTAGGACAATACGTCTTCGTAGGCTTGACCTTTAAGAGTTTATTTATTCATGCATTTATTCTAAACACTTATTCTGCTTGGATTAGACATAGTGCCCTTATCAGCAATAAACATATGCAACGTTATGCACTGCATGTTTTAGAGAAAAGTATTAGACATTTACCTTAAAAATAAACATAATACAATTTTATAACTACAAAAATATTAGAAAAATTGATCCTTTTTAAACCATTTTTCATTTTATATTTAAATATTTGTATGCACTCGGAATGAAGGATGTTATCTGTATGAAATATTAACCTGACTTACTTCAACTTGGCTTCAGCCTCAAACATGTTTTCAGGAGCATTGCAATGTTAAATCATTCCAAAAATGTGAATAAAAAAGTGGAATATTTGCAGCAAATGGGCTCAAATAAATTAGAGACAGAGAACTTGTAAAACAATGTAAATAACTTGCAGAAACTTTAACTTTGGGCTCCTCAATTAAAGGTCAGAGGAGCTCATGTTACATGAGGGAACCCAGTGACGGCTCAAACAGAGAGAAAACTGTAAAATACAGTAAAAAATAAAATAAAATACACAACCTATACAGAGAAGAGAGAATATTTTCCTATTGTTTGCAGCTGTTTGAACCACACTGGAATAAGACAATGTGAGGTTACTGAACAGATCCAGACCAAGGGGCAAAAGTTTTGCTCAGAGCAGTCAAATGATATTACAGCAGTCATAAAATAAAAAGACTGCACTCTGACATCACCACTCTACATCATTTAGGCTGCCTTTTTGATGAAAGTAGAGCACTAAAAAGTACAAAGATAAACACATCAAATATAAAAAGGTGACACGTGAAGTTTGTCATAAAGAGATTTGTTTTCACCACAAAAACTGTTTTAAATGTTGCTCCAATGTGAAGATGAATAAGCACCCATATTGAGTTTAAGATGGGGGGGGCACACAAAACAGTATCAATAAATTTAGGATGGCAGGTTTCATGAATAAAAAGAGTGAGTGAAAGTGAAAAAGAGAAACAGAATAATAAAACTGCATCACAGAGGCAGCAAATGAATCAGCTCAATTTCACCGGCTGACTCGAGGGCTAGACAGTCTGTCAGGGCAGCAAACAAGGATGAGTCATCCTGATTCACTGTCACTCACGGTGAAGAATTATCTTCACTGTAAAACACGCAGTTTTGACTTCCAACAAGCCCAAAAGGGACTTTCTCAAACTCTCTGCTCTTCTGGACTTTTCAAATACCAATTTACTGAATCCCACCCCACCCCCCCCACCCACACACATTCACACACAGCTCATCTTAAATGTGTGAACATACACTCATATTTCATCCATTACCAATGAATAAAACCTAAACTTTACAAATTAGAACCTTGACCATAAGACACACAGAGTATAATGCCCCGTTCAGCCCTGCAGCTACCAACATGTGACTCATCCATTAGCCTTTCTACGCCCGTCAGGATGCACCCAAAAGCACAGGCCAACCGTGCACGTGAGCATGCACGTTCATATGAGACCTGCATTCCAATCTGTCTTTTGTAAGGATCAGCCTCCAGTAGAGAGGGGTTTCCAGATCTTGTGGGGGTGATATCTGAACAACCTTCAAAAGACCGGAGCTGCTTTGATCTGTGGAGTTACACTCGGCCCACATGTTCAGACACACGCAGCTCGTTACAGCAACTTTATCAGTCCGCTAAAGAGTCTAAACCCAAAGAATTTGCTTTTTTGTTTTCCTGGGACCATATATTGATTATAAGCAAATGAATTATTTTAACTAAAATAATAAACAATAAAAAATATATTAAAGGTAAATTATGAAATGGTACTCACAGCAAAGGTGAGTGTTTGTTATAGGGAAACTGCTAAAGTGGCTGAAAATAGGTGAAACGTTAAACATACGGCCATGTTCGTTTCCCTACAGACTACAGCTTGATGTACGTCAGTCATGTGACTCGAGCATCTACCTGGTTTTAAGTGCTTTGTTTATATTGAGTGTGGACCCACATTTCAGAGGTGCATATCAATACATCTAGAAAACTACTGGAGTCTTTCAAACTGCATCATTTGATATAGTTTCGAAAAAAAAACATTTTATGTTTTATTCCATAGTTTGCAATGATTACTTTTAATTATCAAGCTAATACACTTTAATTTTTATTTGATAAACGTGTTTAACAACTAAAGTTATTAACAAAATGACTTTAAAAGCAAATATGTTTTCAAAACTCGAAACTTCCTTAGATAGAGAACTTTACTAATTGGCTTTTCTATGTATGTGAATGTTCCTGTAAAGTGCCCTGAGACAACTTTGTTGTGATTTGGCGCTATATAAATAAACTGAATTAAATTAAAAATTAGATGGACAATAGATGGATGAATGAAGAGAAAAAATGAGAAAAAAAACCCTTAATCTGTCTAACGCAACTTATTTGAACTTTTGCGTGAACAAGACTTTAAATCAGATGCTTTGTTTTACTCAGTGAACAGAAAAAAAAACACGTACAACAAAAGAAAAATAATGTTCTTTGGAACAGGTAAGACATACCTTTCACACTGCTTAACCACCATTTCAGTTTATTTTTATAGCACATTTTAAAACCAAACACTTGTTGAACAAAATGTTGTGCAAAGTTAAAATAATAAAGCTGTGCAAGGTGAATTAAAAGAAAATTAAAAGTAAACCAAATAAAAAAATATAACTAATTTCAAAAACAACAAAAGAAAATCAAGACTTTTGATCGACTGCAACCACAAGCCAATGAAAAGAAATGAGTTTTCAGCAAAGATTATGTAGTGGACTAGGCCTACGTCGAAACTAAGTCTAAGGTCAAAACTCTTGACCTTTAGAACCTTGTGGGACAGGAACTGTCATTTCATGTATTTGAATACATAAATACAGGTTCACCCATCCTGAGACTTTCTTTCTTGAAGATTCAAGTGAAAAGAACACTCTCTTTTTATTATCATTACTATTCTACAAATGTTGATAATCAAAGTGTCTTAGTTCAAACCATTTTAGATGTTGCAGTGAACTAATCAATTTTATTAACTGAGTAATGATTTGTATTCTCATGCAGTTAGAACTCATGTTAAAAGCTGTTACAGAGTAATTATGCAGTTTTCTGATTTCTGCTTTTGAATGAGCAAGTGTGTGCGTTTACAAGGTTACAGTCAAACGAAAAACAAGTTGTTATGTTAAAACTGTCATGTTTTAGAATCCTCTCAGACGTAAGTAGAGATGTTTTGCACCTGTTTCCTGAAACACGCCAAAACAAAACCCTCTCGGTCTGTGAGAACATTTCTGATCTGTCTCATAACAATTCTCGCTGTCTCTAACCTCTTACGTCACAAAACCCACCCCGTCTGGTCGTTTCTGACCAATGAACAAATCCCAAAAAGTGAACCGGGAAAGAGTCTTTAAAATGTCAGTACTTCCTGGTCTACACAGAGTTGGAGAGTTGTCAGACTTCTAGAGTTTTTGGAGAGTTCGAGAGTGCTGGAGAGTTTTCTGCTGGTTCTGTTCGAGTTCTGTCGGAGACGGGATGATCTTGACATGACAAAAAGCTCTTCCGAGTTCCATGGGATTATAACTTTCACTAGCCACTACTTCTGACGAGCTACAGCCACCATCAGGAGACGCTGGACAGGTAGCGTTAACGGAATTCCATATCTGCTGATGAATCTTCAGAAAGGTAATGGATCAAGTTTCCTACCAAGCGTACCGAAGGAGAGCTGGGCTTCTGATGGAGAGTGTCGGTTCTGGTGAACATTCCTCCCCTCCCATTCAATCTTACTCCCTTTAACTTCTTTCATCTTTAACTTTCTATCAAGTAGAAATTCTCCCAGATATTTAGAAATGTCTGTGTAAAGTGCTTATTCACATCCGTGTGGGTAAAAGATCATAGTTGTACAGTTTATAAATGTCTGTGGTGCAGCAACGGAAAAATCATGGCCGTATGATTTTTCCTGAGTGATTGCTTTGTTGTTATTTTCATAATTTGCCAAATTAATGTAAATGTTTGATGTTAAATTTGATTCTGTAAATAAATGACCGCATTCATTTTGATGGGTCAAATATAAATAACGTCTCACGTTTGCATTTCCTTAAATTCAATGCACGTTTTATTCAGTCCAGAAAAATGAGGAACCCGCGTTAAATGATGAATATATCCCAGCATCTGTTCATCTACAATTAGTTTTAGGCAGAAGTAAAAGTATGTAGCCCCGTATGCAAGGAATGGACTCGGCAAGTTTGCAAAAAAAAGTTTTAAAAATATAGTCTGAATAAGATGGAGTTTGATAAACTGTCCTGCAGAGAGGCTCTCAATGTTTCTGCTCGACAACACAAGTGTGCATGTGTATGTGCATGTGTGCGCTGTACCTGCTTTTGGGCCATGGTGGCTCTCATCTAGCACCAGGTTGTTCATGCACTTCAGCTCCCAGTCTTGGACCTCAGTATTCCACAGGGCAGGAACCAACACAGAGTACTGGGCTCTACAATGGAAAAGAGAAGGAAATACAGAGATGAACCAGTTCCACCGTAAGTAGGAGTAGATGGCTGCAAGGAGAAACTGTTTTAATGCTTGGCCCAAATTACATTAAGCAGTGGCATAAAAATATGAATCACACCAGCAAATTCAAAACAAGACTGCATAAATAAAATAAAATAAAACAAAAATGCTGAATGACCCAAGAATCTAAGCATCAACCCAACTGAACTGTTGTGGTTGGGATCCTAAGAGCTGTGCATAAACAAATGCTCACAAAATTGAAGAAATATTGTGGGCCAAAATTTTTCCATAATGATGTTGGAGTCAGACAGGACAAACAGAAGATTCTTTCTGCCAAAAGTGATTGTAAAAACTTCTGAATTATAGAGTATACTTAAGTTTTTCCCACAAACTCTGCTTTCTGACTTGGTCTTTGTTGAGCATGTGTGGTTTTACATAAGTTTTAGACTTGTTAAAAACCACATCATTTTTTTGTTATGGTTTGATTTGTGGGGGGAAAAAAAAGACTAAGAGATGATGTGCTCTTTTTATTTTTTGATGAGTTTTGTTATTTTTGACGACATGAATCTGCCAAATTATTGACATATATTTTACAATGGTTTAAAGATATAAAATATGATAAGGCTCCAAAGCTGATCATCACAGTTTGATTTTCTGTATCAAGTTACAGAAAATAAAATCTCTGCTGGAAAAAGATTTAAATAGAGCAATGAAAACCCTTGAAAAATCATCATGCATAGAGGATAGAAAATATACACACAGGAATGATTCATTAATTGAGCCCCAGACTGAGGCGTTTTGAAAATTGAAATGTTTAATTGAGACGGGTTGGGAAAAGAAACCGTCTTAGCTGAAGCCAGCCTCGTCACTGAAATATAAAGAATGTGTCAACCTCTTAAGCTGAATGAAGGCGTCACTATGACAATAAGGGATAAACGAATGAAAGAAACGAGGGACAGAGCAAGGCAGAGGGCACAGAGAATGAAAGGCAGAGAGTGGGAGGGAGAGTAGAAAGAGAGCAGGAACAAGAAAAATCAACTCTAAACAGCCCAACAAAAAAGAAAACAGACATTTAAAGAGAGATTTGAAAAAGTCAGAGGGGTTGTAGGAGCTTGCCGTTTACCATGAACAGAAATGTAGGTCAATATTGCATGAAGTTTAAATGCAAGTCTGTTCTTAAAATTATGTTTAATTCAACATTAAATTAGAATGGAGCTGAGGTTTGTCCAGGTTATTGTACATTTAACCAAGAAATAATTTAGATAAGTCATGGCAGCATCAAAAAATGGTCAAGCCAATTTTTAAGACTTTATAAATGTTAAACAAAAAGTTACAATCATGTGAAATAAAAAAAGACAGCAAAAATCATTACACAAATTTAGTCAAATAAAATGGAAGAAGCTAAAGCCATGATGCTCATGCAAGTACAATGTAAATATTGTGAATAAATCCAGATCTCAGTAAAATACTGTATTTACACCAAGTTACTTCTTGCTTTGCCACTTTTTACACAACAAACTCTGCAGTGTCTATTATATTGTAGTTGTTGGACATAGTTTCTTTTATCATGACTACTAAATGTTGTGCACCTCACAAAGAGGATCATGTTGCCCAAATGTGTAAATTTTAATACTGGAAAAGTACATGTTTTTCATTATGAAAAAAGACAAACAGCTTCTCCACGTTTGACTAAAGAAATAAATGTACCAGATGTTTTGATGACGTGCCACACAGGAAAGGAACAGAAGCATTAGCACAAGAAGCTGCACTTTAATGGGTGACATTGGGTTTGCTGGGTGTCATTACTGCAGCCAAAGACTGAGGAGACAGCTGTCAGAAGAGATTAATTCAGTTCTCAGCTCATCTTTAATGAGAACAGCATGTGTTGCTGTTTGACACATTTATATCAGTCAGTGTTAAGGTGCCTTTCTGCCTCCTTTATTTTTGACCTTATTGTTTTCTGACCTCAACATTTAGTGATCCATTTTTTTTCCAGCCACTTCTCTGACCCTCCATTCATCGCTTCTTTCCCACCCTCTGCTCCCTCGCTCACCCCTTCCCCTCTTTCTTCAGCAGGATCTTCCCAGTGTAAGGAGATCCTGCCCTGAGAGGCTGTCCCACCATTTACAGCTGACTTCTGACCAACCTGTCGTAACAAAGCCACGCAGGCCACAGGGGCTTCTCAATGTGATGTGATGGCAGGCAGCCCACACAACGCCAGAGCGAGAACAAAAACAGGTTTGTCAGAGCTGCCCTTAATGCATTTATGAACAAGCAGTAATGTTCGTTAAGTGGATCCAACTGACCTTTTTTTAAAACAAAATATCCATTATTCAGTGGAAACTCAAATAAGCTAGAGTGCTTTGAGAACATCTTCAAGATCCAGATCTTCAGTTAAATGATTGCAAACAGGTCTCCATAACAATTTTACAAATTTTTTTCTTTCGGCCACATCAAAAAGTGCTTCATCACGGCCTGTTTAAAGAAGCTACAAGACTTTGCAGACTATTTATCCAGGGTTTGCTTCTCTTTGTCAAAGCTAAGCAAACTGGTTCAAACTTTTATACTAAAAGAAGCCTCACGTGCAACGTTTAAAGCAGTTGAAGGTGTATTTAGTGAAACAGATAAAATAAAATGGATTATCGTAGTTACTTTGCGCCAGTTTGTCACAAAAACACACAAAACCAGTGTGCTTACCAAGTTGCTATAACTACAGCACCATGTCAACAAAACATGTCTGCAGGCGTGTGACATTTACATCCAACACAGAGAGAGATGGAAGCTTGACTGAAAGCTGCATGGGGCGACACTGAAAGGGCTAACTCAGTGAAAAGGATGTTTCTTCAAACAAGCACAAAACATCCTCAGAAAAACAAGGACAGCCTGTTTATTTTTTCTGGAAATTGTGTGTCAAAACATCTTGGGCTCTGATGAGCCGATTGATATTCATGAGCTGCCTGCGGTTTTATTTTGGGTTGGGACTAAAAACTCGGGCTCTCAGCTGAATGTCCCAGAACTGTTCTGCACATTTCTTTAAAATATTTGATGTGGATTGGAAACTCATGAGGACGGTCTGGAGGAATATTTTAAAAATGTTCTCTCGGGCAACAACTCAGGTTTTCGTGGAAAAAAATATGGAATATCAACAACTAAAAACATGATCATATTTATGTTTTTCCTTTTGCATCAACATATTTGTGTTTATAACAACCAAAACAATCTGAGCACATAATTAGGGTGATGTCAAAGCTCACTTACACGTCCACAGGTACTCTGAGCAGCAGGGGTAACATGGATCCTTCATCATTCAGGTCCATCAGTCGAGGCACCAGAAGCTCAATGATGGTCAGAGCTGCACGATACACAGCTTGTAGGCCTGGGGAGGGGAAGTCAGATTTATTATAATAATAATAATAAACTAAAATTACCAGTACATGAAATTTCATGGTAAATGTACATCAAGGCCACACAGATGATTGAACTGAGGACACTGAATGAACATGGGCCTGACATCAGTGGATAGAATTACAAAGCTGAAAGACATTAAAGGAGAAAAAGAAGGAACAAGAATCCAGTGAGTGAATAAAAGCTATCAAAGAAATATGCATTTTGTCCTGGTCCTCAGTTAGAAAAGGGTAGATTGCACTTTCTGGGGTGGAGGTGAGAAGCTGCCTCAAGTGGAAGAGTTGAAGTATCTCGGGTTTTATTCATGTGTGACGTTAGAACGTAGCATGAGATTGACAGATGGGTTTCGCGGACTCTGTCTGTTGTAGTTAAGAGGGAGCTGAGCTGCAGGGTGAAGCTCTCTGTTTACCAGTTGCTGGTAGTTTCTACCATCATTTATGGTCAAACTCTGGGGAGTGGTCAAAAGAACAAGATTGATAACAGATACAAGTGGTCAAAATTGGACATTTTGCAGGGTAGCTCTCCCTTAGAGACAGGATGAGACGTTCAGTTATCCAGGAGAGACTCAGAGTAGAGCTGCTGCTCCTCCACATCCAGAGGAGACTGTTGAGGCAGTTCAGGCATCTGACAGAGATGCCCCCTGGATGCCTCCATAGGAAGGTTTTTCAGGCTTGTCCAACTGACAGGAGACTCCTGTGAAGCTGCAGGACATGCTAGAAAGTAAGTCTCAGCTGGCCTGGGAACGTCTGAGTCCTGCCAGAAGAGCTGGAAGAGGTGGCTGTGGAAAGATGTCTGGACCTCCCTGCTCAAACTGCTGCCCCTGTAATCTGACTCCAGTACAAGCAGCAGGGCGACGGAAAGATTTTAGAACTGTAAAAGGTTATTTTATTGTTCGCTAAAGCACACATAATAACAGGGAAAAAAATGAATGCATGAAAAGAAATCACAAAAAAGAGGTAAAGTAATTCATTTTTCAGAATGAAACAAACTAAAAGGATAGATCTCAGTGCACTGGTGTTTTACTATGAGATTTTTTTAAATCTGCTTTCTTTTGTGCACGTGTGTCAACCTTGTAGCATGATGAGATCCCAGACAGCAAGAACAGAGTCCCAGCAGGGAAGGGAAGTGAAGAGAGTGAGGAACCACGGCATAACAAAGTGGACTGATGAGACTCCTGCAGAGTCCTGCAGAGAGGTTGATAAAAACAGGAAGACTTGATTTAACAGGAAACACAAAAATGTATTCAAAACTTACTTCACAGTTTCAGCAAAAACAATCCCTCAGTTTAACCAATAGTATCCATGCACAGAAAATATGCACTTTCATAAAGTTTAACCTAAAAACTCTTGGTTGGGTTCCCTCAAGGATGTCTGTCATTTTTACACATCTAAACCAGTTTGGCTGGAAGACCAGTAAAACAGTGTCAGAATAAAAAAATAAAGAAATAAAACAGTAATGACAAAGACAATGTGATAGTATTTTTTTTTCTTTCGCTATAAAACTGTCCACTGCCTCAGAATCAATGAAAGTAAAAAAAAAAAAAAAAAAAAAAAAAAAAGTCTCCAGTCCACATTAAACTCTCATTAAGCCTTTGTTATCTCAGATCTGCTGGACAAAGCTCAAGTACAACAACGTGCTTACAGCTCGCCTCAACTTTGCTGAACCGTTTGATTACAAAGATGCTGATTTATGATCTTTAATTGCCTTTTCTCTGTTGCGTTTGCCACAAATCATAACAGTATGTGGGTGTGTGCACGTGAGGGCAGCTTTTCTCCCAGATCTGCTGAGTCAACATGAAGGATAAAAATCTCTTTCCAGACATCTGTGCACAAAACGCTGCATTCAAGTGACGCAGGAACAATTAGGGTTGTTTTCTTTTATTCAAGGTTTAAGACTTTTATGTTTTACAGGTCAAAGTTTTACTCCTGCAATGTTGCACGACAAAAATTTAAATTTGTATGTCTCGGTTTTGAATTGGAAATTGCTTGAAAGAAAAAGACTGCAAACATTTCCTGTTGCTACAAGGAACCTTTTACCATCACAAACTAAACCCAGGCCTGGTTCACTTTACAAAACGCTGTCATGTCACACAATAATGTTTTAATGCAGTAAAAACAAAATTATGAATAAATCCATACAGAAAACAAAACAGTGACAGCATTTAGACAAGCTGAAACAAGTAGTTCTGCTCATGTTTGAACACTGGCACTACAGAGAAGAAAAGGACAAGACCATCTCTGGTGTAATTGAGCCTCTTTTTTTAGCAATGTCCAAGTTTATTCTAAAACTAAAGAATGCAAGTTAAATATAAGCTGAGATAAAGTCTTTTGCAATGTCCACAGGTACATAAAACGAGTCACGTGCTCGTTGTAGTTTGTGCCACTGATTCCTGCAAAGCTAAAATGAAATGTGGTGAAATGTACAAACTGCAACAAAACCTCAAGTTTGTGTAGAAACATGGTTTTATAACAGCTTTTTCACCACCACGGAGACACTGATGGCAAAAAATAAGGAATGAATAATAATAAACAAGGATTTGTATGTGAAATATCAGTAAGATGACCTGACTGAACATTTTTTTTACTTGGAATATTGAATTTTGGTATCAGTGAGCAGTATTTTTGTATGATTTTTAAATTGTGTTTTAACTGGATTTTTAATATTTAAGCTTTTCTTGCACCGACTGACAAGTGCTTTGAACAAAAAATTCCAATGCGCTCGAACGAGTGCGAGTGCACAAATGTGCGAGTGCACAAATGACCAATAAAGTTTTTTGAATCTTGAATAATAAAAATAACTTTTTACTCAACTTTCTAATCTGATCAGCTGGACTTTTTGTCATTTAAAATTTTATGCACACTAAAAAGTATACCAAAAGAATAAATTAGTCAACTATGCTTTATGTCTAAGATTTTTCTGTGATTTCAATAAAAACAATATACTAAAAAATGTAAACGTTGAAAGACAAGGCTGTTAACAAAAAAACCAAACAACTTGTAAATCAGTGCTGAAGTTCACCGTGTTGCCTGAAATCAAACTGTTCACTTGTTACACTCTGCAAGGACTTTAAGCATTTGAAGAGGAGAGCAACAGGAACGGTGGGAGAAATCGACACTGCTGCAGGCATGTGCCCTGTGTGAAACTACAAGTGTTGCAACAATGACGAGCCCAGAGTCAGTAGAGTGAATGACAGCAGAGGCTCAGCTGATGATGGATCTGTTACACGGGCCTCTTGTAGCTGAACTACTCAGCACTTAGTTCTACAGGCAAACGCACACTAATGTGAATGAAAGAAAGACAACTCTAAAAGATCCTTCTTTATCCCAGAGTAAACAGAAGCAGCGAGGTTTGCATTCATATTTACAGGAATTATTGCCCGATAGGCTAATTCCTAAATGCAAACTCTGTGTTTTCAGTTATCAACTTCTTTCTATATCATGCTTTGTAAAGAGCAGGGCACTTATTTACTATCATAACAGTTTCAATCATAAAAGGAGCAAAAATAATTTAAAATATTTTAACAGGTCTGTAAACTGAATGCGTTTCACTTCTTGAATGTGCTGCTTGTTCAGAAGATGTTTAAACAAACGGCAGAATCTTCTGCATACAACAAATACGTTGCACTTCTAAACGAGACCAACACATTTAAGCATGTTCACCGTTTCCCAGAGAAAGGGTGCATGTATGTGAGAAGGTGTTACACCTAAGAGCAAGCTTAATGAACCCTCCTCACCATGTGCTTGGAGAACTGAGGCTTCCTGTGTTTCAGAAAGTGATCAAACACTTTCACCTGATGCTGGACCCTAAACAGGAAAGAAATAAAACAAAAAGAATTTAGCTGAGATGTGTAGATGTGGAATGAATGACGTGCAGAAGTTTGTAAATACAAATATTTATTTTCAGAGCATAATTCTAAACCATATGCTGAGCTTGTGCAGCCTGTATGCGTTTTGTTTCTACGAGTAGAACATTTTCAAAACAGTAGTTTGAAACTTCTGCTGATCCAAAATGTGTATAAAATGTCAAATTCAACCCCTCACATAGTTTATACTGAGGCTCTGTTGTTTTGAAAGTTTAGAAAAATGTAAATGTGTAGTAAACAGTTTCAGCTCTTTCCCATTTTACCAGAACCGATTTCCCTCCGTTTTGTACAAACTCTTGATTTACGTGAACCTCTTCTTACTTGGTGAGGCTGCAGTCAAACAGTTCATACAGATATTTGGGTTTATCCAACAAGGCTGTCAGAGCCCAGAAGGCCTCTTCTTCTCCCAACTGCATCAGCAGGACAGCAGCTATGTAGGACATCCCTGTGAAACACACACACAAACTTTACTTTGTCATGCACTAAGAGGAAAATGGCTTTAATGTACTACCTCCAAGAAAATGATGAACATGTAAGGTATACAATAACAATTATTTCATACAACTCCAGAATTGATCAAATTTGTCATATAAATAATTACTTAACACTGAGTGAAACCATATGATAAATAATGTGTAATCTTTATCAACTCAACAATTAAAGCATTTAAGTTTTATTAGGTTTCAGTGACTAACCAGTGAAGCCTAAATAGAGGATGTAAAAGTTTAAAAATCACCAAACAGTCAGCAAGACCATCAGCCAGACAAGCCCAGTAAAGACAAAGATGGAAGCATATTAAGAACAGAGCATGAACAAGCAGCTTGATGGGTCCAGCATTTCCAAGAAGTCCTCAATAAACCAGAACCAAGTGAACCTGCAGATTCACCACTAACAGAGGGTATCCTTGACACTGACATCAGTCAGCCCCAAAAACAAGAGGCACGGCATGACAGTAAAGCCTTAAAGAATGGAAAAGCCTGCAGCACTGATAACAGCATGCAGAGATGCTGATCTAGACACCTCAACAAAAGAGCCTTACAGATCTTTTTCAATGAATATGGGCCTAAGATGGGCAGCACGGTGGTGCAACTGGTAGCTGCCTCTCAGCACGCAGGTCCATGGTTCAAATCCCAGTCCGGGGGCCCTTCTGGGTGGAGTTTGCATGTTCTCTCCGTGCATACATGGAGTTTCTCCCACAGACCAAAAACATGCATGTTAGGATGATTGGTAACTCTGAATTGTCTCTAGGTGTGAGTGAGAGAGTGAATGGCTGTTTGTCTCGTTTGTCTCTATGTGTCCCTGTGATGGACTTGCATCCTGTCCAGAGTGTACCCCGCCCCTCGCACAGTGATTGCTGGACATGGGCACCGGCAACCCCCGTGACCCAAAATGGAAGAAGCGGGTAAAAGTTAATGGATGGATGGATGTGTATCAATCCAAGGTGCACCGTCACTGTGGATGACCAACCACTTGAGGTCGTTGAGGAATTTTCTTTCCTTGGAAGTCTTATGAGCATTGACAATGCAATTAGTAAAGATGTTTCAGCATGGTTGGAAAAGCATGTGTTGCTTTTGCCTGACTGCGGTTTATGTGGAAGTCTAAGCATTACCACCTCCAAACCAAGCTGAGGCTGTACAACAGCAATGTTAAATCTGTTTTGCTGTACCGTTCTGAATGTGACACACAGATTGACATGACAAAACTGGAATGGCTTTCACAACAGCTGTCTGAGGAGAATATGTGGCATATTCTGGCCTGTGGGAATGACTAATGATAATGTAGACTAGAAGACCAGATACACGTCATCTTAAATGGCTGGATCACATACTGAGGGTGGGCAGTTAGCATATACTTAAAGTAGCATTGCGTTGGCCACCACCTGGTAAAAGGAAACGGTGAAGGCCAAGGACAACATGGTGAAGGACAGTGACATCAGAGCTGCAGGAGATTAATCTTACCTGGGGTGAAGCACAGCCAATGATGGAAGCAAGTGGAGGCAGCTGATAGCGGCCTTATGTCCCAAAAGGGCTGAAGAGGACTAAAACTAGCTATTTAGGCTTCTTCCAGTTTAAATTTCTATATTTTAAATGACACATAAAATGCACAAAGAGCAAATGTTTACTTTTTTGCACCCCTTATAAAGACCAAACGTCTTGGGGAGGTTTCCCTATCTTAACATTATGGTTGGCAATTTAAAATTCCAGACTAATAATTGTTTATAAAGATGACTTTACAATCGAGCTTTGACCAGAACATCTGTGTGGTTAATTTAATTGGATAAATCACATAAACGTTTCAATTGTCTTTTGTTGAGCAGACAGGGATAATAAAAGTCCTCTACTTCCACCTGCTGGTGACATTGAGCACAGCTGCAACTTCTGAACACTGAAAGAGTCAGTGATTATTAAAATACCTCCATCCCCTGAAATGCTTTCAAAAGGAGGGGCGAAGCTAATGCAGAAAGAAGAGAAGGTTGTTCAAAGACAATCATTTGTTTTACCTTGGCTGTAGCCGACTTGTGGGTTGTATTTTGCGCAAGCAATGAGGACTCTGAAAAGTTTAGCCTGACCCTCAATGGCTTCTGGACTGTCTCCCATCAGAGACCGGTGGGTTGGAAAGGAACGCTCTGAAGCCAAACAAAAAGCAGCTTTGTTAATCTTTTGACATGCGCAGTACAAAAACTCAGTAGCTAAAACAACAATACCAAAACCTGCATGTATTTTTTTTTTTAAAGACTGATCCAAAATAGTCTAAAAACTAAATAACCTCTATAAAACTCAACTAAAAAACACAAAAGCAAAGTTTGTTAAGGCTCTCCGTTTGAACTCACGCAGATCCAGGACGATTTGTCTGAACAGACTGATTTCATCTACAGAGCAGCAGGACTCCGAGCAGCTCGAGGACCGACTGAAACCCAGATCATTCTGGGTGTCGCTCAGCGTGGAAATGGCAGACAAGATGCCGTACTCACTGACACCCAAGTCCACAAGGGGCCCCCGGACCTCTGATAAGCACGTCTGTTAAATCAAAAACAGGAATAAAGATGTGAACATGTTTTCTTCAGTAACAGACTTTAGCCTAGAAATTAAGATTTATTATCAGTTTATGTTCATGCGAGTTCCTGACCGACTTACTATATTTGGAGAGTAAAATTTCAAAGCAGCAAAATAATAAAATTTATTAAAGTTCAAGCTTATAAAGTCAACATTACTTGATTTCAAAATCTGCACATTTTAATATTTGTAGTGTGAATCGGACGTTTCGTGTCTACAAGCATTAGTTATTTGGACAATAAAAACATTGGTGCCACATTCAAAGTGAAGTTGTTTTGTCACAAAAATGCAATTTTTTTCAGTGTTTTCAAAGAATAGAGGAGGGAAAAAAACTATTAGTGTAATTCATTTTTAGATAATACAATCTAAATGTCAACAACAATGAAAAGTCATAAAATTTCAGAATTAAAAGGCAAGCTTTTCAAATGTCCTTGACAAAAGTTTTAACAAAACAAAAAACTTGCATTTCTTGAAGGAATGCAAATCAGTAGCCACTAGTTTTTAAACATCTTGTGCTGTGAAGGTAAATGCAACTTGCAAAATGTGTTACAGTACAGAAAAGGTGCTAAGGATGAATCTCAGCTACTTTCATGCCTAACTTAATTCAGTATCTGTAAAATTGGCCAAGTTATTATAGCCATTTCTGTGTTTAGCGAGATCAGTAAGCTGTGGCATTTAATTGGACTCCAAACCAAAACCTAAACCTCAAATCTGGAAACGTAAAAAGATGAATTTATTTTCTTGCTGAACTAACTAACTTGAGTATTTTGCTATAAAGCAAGTTGTTCTGTTTCTTCATACATTGGGCCGACAGACGTCGACTTCATAACATTCTACCTGATAGTTGAAGTCACTACTTTCTCTCAAAGCTTCGATGTTGAGGAGGCACTTCCACACACTTCCTCTCAGGCTGGGAGGAATGCCCATTCGAATGAAACGCTCAATCTGAAAAATAAAAATTACGTTCACGCAACAACGTAAACTTTTTTCCCTTTTTGAAAAAGATTTTACAAAACTCACCTGGCTCTTGCAGATGAAACTGTCTCCATTCCAGTAGCTGAGCAGCTCACAAAGCTCTTTAACTCTGACTGCGCTCAGCTGGGGGTAACTAACAACAAAACAAGGTTATGATTCATCAACCTTGGGATTAGGTCACTTTCTGCTGCAGAAACAGTGATTAATGTTGAATAAAAGTAAGAATGACTTCAACTGATCATCTGAAATCTTGTTTATAGAAGCAATAAAGAATTTATTTTTGCTGTTTTATTGTCATTTTACATAAATCACCAATAAAACAGCTAACGTGTGGAAAAACCTGACTTCCCATTATTACTTCACCAGAAAAGCTTAATTTGAGTGTAAACATTGTAATTTACATAATTAGCAATGAGCTCAATTAAGTGTTTTTGTGTGTTTATTCAAACAAAACAAGGTGTAAGTACAAAAGGAGGTATACTGTATTTGAAACAACAAATAATATAAATAACTTCATATAATTAACTTCATGAATTAGTTATTTTCCACTAGTTCACTGTTAATTGCCTTGAACCTGTCCCGCACCTGTAATCGTGACATCGGTGATGAAGTTTCCGGTCCTTTTTTTTAGTTAAAGCAAAGCCGAATTCGTCAAAATGTAAACTTTCACTGCGTCTTTTAAAGGTTGAGCTTCTTCTGCCGACGGTACTGCTGCTTCTCCTTCCCATCTTTAAAAAATGTACAGATTTTCTTCTGCGTTTCTAAAACAAAATAAAATCACTGCTGCGTTTGTGAACGGCTGTCAGTCAGACCAACGGTTGCCCTAGCACCGCCCCTTTTTACGTCATCGTAACTTTAAAAATGGGCGGGATAAACCGAAGATTTTTTTTTTTCCACTTAACCTTTAGTGAAAAATTTAGTTACAAACACAATAAAAAAACAAGGTAAAATATTTAACTTATTTATTTTAAGGTAAAATATTCAAAACTTTGGTCTCCCATCAATCATTTTGCTTAAGCCACAAAACTGTATCACCATATTCTGTCAACAATACTATACATTAAACATTATACATTATAAGACTGTGTACAATAATGATTATTTTATGTTTTTACTAAGCTTGTGAGTTATGAGATTGAGTCAATTAAGAGCCCACGGGAAGTTTTCTTCTCGTTAATTGGTCTTTGCTGCCCTCTTGTGGACAATAAACAGCGGCTGTACTGATTTTAAAGCCAGGAGTACCTCAGTGTAATCTGACAGGATTTTTATTTTTATTTTTATGTAAATCCTTACCATACTGTCGCATCTGGTTTTTGTTTTTTCTTTTGTCAATAAATAAATAAAAACACTGCCACTTAAAAATAATTCGTGGAAATGGAAATAAACAAACTTAAAGGGGTTTTGTCACCCTCTTGTGGCCATTTTGCACTTTGACTTTCAAAATAAAAGTAACTTTTTTTATAATTGAGCTCAACATGAACTATAACTTAACATTTTGTTCATATACATTTTAGAATGGGTAGGTTATATTATGCAGTTTCAGATCTGCATTTAACAAATGTTAAATAAAAGAAAACCATATAGTCCTTTTTTTGCTGTTTAGGAAAAAAAAAGGTCATTAGTTAAAAACATGCAAATTACAATTGCTTATTCTAAATCAGGGGTGCCCAAACTTTTTCCCTGAGAGGGCCAAATTTAAAATCTCAGAGGGCTGTGGGCCAAATGCAATAATATATGTATCATCCAACCAACCTCCCTCAAAAGTACAAGCTGTCTGAGCTCCTGGCTCTGTCAAAGGAAAATGTTATTCAGTGGCAGGAAGCTGCCGAGGGAAGGTAGGAAGTCTGTCAAAATAAAACACAAGAATATAAATTACCAAACTCATTTTAAAAATACACAAATTAGCCACTCTACTGTGTGATCTGTGTAGTGCCATTACAGTAGTCAGGCCAACTAACATTAAATTCAATGGATGGAATCAATGAGTGTAAACACATTGATTATTCAAAGGAAATTTTAATATAGTAATGATGCCAGCTTGGTGGGCCAACTCAAACGGCTTGAACTTTGGCCCGCGGGCCCCACTTTGGGCACCACTGTTCTTGAATATTTTGAAGGTAAAGTACACATGGATCCTAATATTACAAAGTAATACAAAAGCATGATCAGTCTGTTCAAAAAGGCAGATTCTGAAAATGCACCAAAATATTTTAATGTTTTAATACAAACTTAAAAGCCTTTACAAGGAATGAAATATATTTTTTTTTTTTTTTCAATTATTGTTGTTAATGCTGTAGTCACTGAGAATCCATTGCCAGCAAAGGATTCTTGAAGAAAAACAATTTAAATGTTATTTTCTCTCATTGTTTATTATGCATTCTTATTTTCATTAGATTTTTGTTATTCATATTGTCATTATGCATGTTTTATGATACAGCATCATGAAAGTTGTAGACATCAGTATATTACTCTGCAACAGATTTATCAGTGATGCGTGTCTCCACTTTGTAAACTGTCTGGTAGCCGTCGTCCCACGCATACAGCTCTTTGTCTCCGGGGTGATAATGGATGCTGCTGTGGCTGGTGTAGCGCTTTGGGAAGAACATCACTGGACTCTCATTGCTGTCAGGAAAGAAAAGAGCAATTGGCTTTTAGAAAATAGTTTAGTAAAGAAATGTATTTCCATAAAACAAGTCAAACAGTTGTGGAAAGATGGTGCATGATTGGTCTCTGTGATCCTGTAAATGCGAACCTGTGGATGGTGTCATGGATGTCGTACAGACACTGGATGGTGGAGCGTCCTCCAAAGCGTGTGTTGTAAACCACATAAAGGGTCCCACACATCAGGAAGGCTCCTTCAGCATCCCTGCTTCTGCACTGGGTATCCCAGGTATACTCCACAGCCAACGTTTCTAATAACAACAAACAGAAAAATATGAATATGTGCCAGATTGTATTTCCTAGTTCAAGTTCAAGAATCTTTATAATCCCTGAGAGGCAATTTGTTTCACAGTCAGTAGGCGCACAAAACATCCATACTAGACAAGACATTGAGACAGTAAAATAACAGTACAAAAATCATCACTGTTCGTTGAGAAGCGTGATCGCTACAGGGTTGAATGAGTTTTTCAGTCTGTTCGTTCTACATCTGGGCAGCAGATACCTGCATCCAGATGGACGGAACCTGAACTCACCATGGAGTGGATGATCAGGATCTGCCAGAATCAGCCTGGCCTTGTTCACTGACTTCGCCTTGTGTAGGTCAGTGAGGTTCTGTAGGGCTATGCAAACTAAAACTATGTCTTCAAGTTTGACTAAGGTTCTTAAATAACGTGCTGCAGTTTTTTTGTGGATTTATAAAGTTTTGATGTGTATTTTGATATTAATAATAATAATAAAATAAATAAGGATTGTTATCTCTACCTTTATCCAGTTTGGTAATGACCAGGTTGCCTCCGTACTCAGGGTCAGCATGAATAACCCAGAGGCCGAGCTCATCAACAGCCATGTCCAGGTAGGTGTTGGGATTCAGACTGTAGACGGGAAGACGACCTGCTCCTGGAAGCAGAGTGCTATCCACTACAGTACCGTTCAGTAGATCCACCTTGTTGAGAGGAGGAAACGGTTGGAGTCAGAAATATTTCAAGCCATTTCAAAAGATCATTTGTCTAGGTGTTGCCTCAAAAGATTCATAAATATTGGCTTGGTTTTATTTTCTGAAGGCTATTTGCCACGGACTCCAGAACACACAAAAAGTGTCTTGAAAAAAAAAGTTGCTTCAGTGGATGAACATTGTTTCTTTTGGCTCTGTGGTCTCACTGACCTCAACTAACAGAGAATGAGAGGAAACAGTTCAGAACCCACTCCCTGATGACGAAGCTCCTGCAAAGACTCTGAACAGCTGCTCTGCACTTCAACAAAACTCTGCTTGAATATCAGCCGTATTTGGTAAATTGTGCAGTTGGTTGCAACTCTACAGAACAAACTGTTTCACTCCACCATGGTTTAAATGGATTAAAAACAATTCATAAGAAGAGACATGTCTTATTAGCGTGTAGCAGGTTTTAGCTTCTTTATCTCACTCACAAACCTTCAATATTTGGTTGGGTGTATCTGCTTTGTGGTAATATAGGAATCCGTTATAGACCACGTGACCTGTGCCGTGCCAGGAAAAAGGCAGCTGCAGCACCTTGGCTGGAAGAGAAGAAGTCTTTGCAAAGTTCTCAAGAGATGAAAACTCCAGAACGGTGTTGTTACGAAGCCCACTGAGCAGGTACACCTGAAACACGGTCAGACCAAAGGAGTTAACTAAAAACAGGTAGCCTACTTTAACAGCAAATATTCACAGTATTAAAGCATAAAAACAGCTATATATATATATATATATATATATAGTATATAGTATATAGTATATATATATATAGTATATAGTATATAT
>NC_056507.1:12210462-12214244 GCF_014905685.2 Nematolebias whitei | reverse complement strand
GTATATATATATATATATACAAGTTAACTCTGTTGTAAAATTCACCAAAAATAATAATAATGTCTATTACATTGAGAACAGTAGTTGTTTCTTTTGGATTGGGATTTTGTGATATTTTTGGCTATTTTAATATTCATTATCGTTATTATTATTATTATTGTTATTATACTTGTATATTTATATTTATAATTAATACGTTTGGCTACCCAAGCTGCCATACCCATCTGCTCACAACAGACTCTTGTTAAGGCTTTAGACCATTTTTTTTTTCCATTCAACCTATTATTATACCTATTATTTTTATTATATACCTATTATTATTATACAAATTAGTTACTATACCTATTATTTAACCTTTTATTATGTTACATTATTGTTGTTTAGCATGCATTATCTTAGATCCTTGTATACCGTTTCTATTTTCATATTTTATATCTTTGCTATTTTTGGGTGTAACTGGGACCTTGAGAATACAATTTCATTCCACCTCATGTACCACATGTGATTCGAATGGCAATAAAGAACCTGTCGTAACAGGGGCGCTGGTGCAGATAAATCCAGTAGTGCAGGTAGGCAGTAGCAGACTCAGGAGTTATGAAATGAAGAATTTATTTACATAAACAAAACGCTATCAGAGCAGCAAGACTTCCATGAATCACAAGGCACAGACAGGACATCACCAGTGGACAGCATGCAATGCCAAGACAAAGGACTAACGCAGAGACGCAGACTATATACAGCGACTAACGAGACCAAACACCTGTGAGGACACGCAGCTGAAACACATTAGGGGAAGTGATAAATGGAAAACCAGGGAGTGCAGGAACAGCAACACAACACCAGATGGAGGCATACACTAGGAAAACACAAACCCTAGAAAACAGAACCTGACGATAAGGAGAACAGAAGACATAAACACAACACAAGATGGGGCTAGACATTAGGAAACGTACCACAATCGCTACAGAACCTTGAACCTATTTTTTTATTTTTAGCTTTTAGCTAAGATCTAGCTACATTTTATATAGAAAAGTTACTGAAAACATAAAATCAACTTGTTAAAGAAACCCAAAGCAAAACAAAAAATACCCAAACAATTTAGCTCTTTCTAGGTTTAGCTAGTGTTCAGCTCCTTTTAGCATCTAGCTGGCCTTTTGCTGCTTTAGCAGCTAGTAGTTTGCTATACTTCAAGCTAGCCTTTTGATACTTTTAGTTTATGTTTAGCTACTTTTAACTAAGAATGATGGCTGAAACACCATAAGACAACTTGCTAATGGTAAAAAACATGATTTTTGAAGAACATGCTTGTATATGGCTTTCTTGTTAGCAACACGTCAAAAAATATCAAAGCTAGAACTTGGCTCCTTAGCTATGGTATTACTGTTTTAAACATATAGCTAGTGTTTTAATTCTTTTAGCCAGCATTGAGCTTTTTTCTTTAGTGTTTTGCTCCTTCTACATTTTAGCTAATGTTCTGCTTCTTTTAGCTAGACTTTTGCTACTAAAACCTAGCTTTTTGATAATTTTAGATACAATTTGCTAACTGTGAACAGTGACTTAAAACATCATCAGGACAATTTATTAACAGTAAAACTTAGAAGTCAATAAAACAAGTTGTGAAGAAGACAGTAGCTGTTGAGGCCAAACTGACTGAACACATAGATTATATTTAACAAATACAGAGTAACATTCTGGAGATATGATGGCCCCTGATCAAATTAAATAAAATATTTAATTCATTGGACTTAATTATTGTCTCTAACTCGTGAAGTCGAACATAGACTAAGTTTGTTAATTCTGCTAAAGAAGCAGTTTTCACTTTGGTGATTTCAAAAAGCTCCAAAAACAAAAACCCTAAGAACATCTTTCATTAAATTTGAACGGAGAAATAATCAAATACTGTTTGTTAGCAGCTCCATTCAGAGGACAGAAAAAAGTTTGGCTGTTAATGTGAACACTCCAACATCACAGACCTTAGCTGATCCTTCAGACGGGTCCTTAAACCAGGAACCGTTTGGGTCTCCTGCCTTCTTCACAATCTTCAGGGACTTGATTTGACTCACAGCTGTGCTGCAGTCTGACACAAACAAAAACACAACCTATGTTATCTGCAAAATGCTCTTTAATATTTGTTCCACTCATTCTGAATCCAAACTTTGACGCTT
The DNA here is from genome assembly GCF_014905685.2 of Nematolebias whitei. Taxonomy (NCBI): domain Eukaryota; kingdom Metazoa; phylum Chordata; class Actinopteri; order Cyprinodontiformes; family Rivulidae; genus Nematolebias; species Nematolebias whitei. Next base: position 12,212,079 of record NC_056507.1, on the reverse strand, counting down.
CCCACCGTTCTCTACGTTCAGCTTGGCCTTCGTTTTGATCTGCTCCAGTTCTGCAGCCTTTATCTGTTGTTCCAGCAGCGCCTCCTCCATCTCAATGTCAGACTGAGTGGGAATTTTATTTTCCAAATACTCCAGCTCTCCCTCCACCCGCTCAACACGTGCAGACACACTGTCCATCTGGCTCTTCACTTCTGACCTTGAAGCACAGAATACTTGTGCGATGAGCTTTTGATTTACCGATGGTCATTTGGACAGTTTGTTCGTTTAATGTGTGTTTGGGATGAGCTTCAGGCAGAACTGACCTCAGCATGCTGAGCGTGGACTGATAACCCCTGATCTCAGAGGACAGGTCGTAGGTTTTCTGGGTGACGCTCAGTGTGTTTTGCTCACACTGATTCAGACGCTCCTGATTAAGAAAAAGTGAATGCAAAAATAAAAATTGAGTTCTCCCAAGACATTTAGGAGCAAATAACGACCATGACGTACCAACACTGCTTTTCATTCATTTGAACAAAAGAAGGCAAAATAAATAAATAAACAAACAAACAAATAAATAAATAACTGCTGCTGCTTTTATTTTTTAAGTATTTAACTTTTACAAATATTTTACTGATAAGATCTCTTCAAACATTGTTTTGCTTATTTGCTCTTTTTTGTGATATTTTGCAACTTTTAGCTACATTCTGCTGTTTTTATCCAGCCTTTCGCTTTTTTTAAAATCTAGCTATCATTTTGCTACTTTCAACTAGACTTTTGCAACCTGCATAACTTTTTGCAGCAATTAGCTAAAGTTTTGCACTTTCAAGTTTCAACAAGGGTTTTGCATCTTTAAGCTTTTAGCTAATGTTCTGCCATTTTTTTTTTAGCTTTAACAACTCAGTTTTAGCTTCTTCAACAAAGTTCAGCACTTTGCATTCACTATAAATTTCAGCTTGTTATGCTCCTTTTAGCTTGTTTCTGCATGTGTCCGATTTTTCTACTATTTCAGCTACTATATAGCTGTTTTATGCTAATGTAAGCATTTTCAGCTAATTCCACATTTTTTTGCACTCATTTAAACTTTTTCAGCATAATTCAGCAAAAATGTGCTCTATCCACTTCCTTCTTGTAATTTCAGCTTCTTTCTGCTTTTTAGCTACTTTTCAGCTGCTTTTTGCTAATTTCAGCTTTTTCCAGATAATTTCTATATTTTGTGCTCATTTCTGCTTATTTCAGCCTAATTGGGCAAACGTGTTATTTCTGCTTTCTTCTGTTAATTTCAGCTTGTTCTACTTTTTCAGTTAACGTTTTAGAAAACTTTTAGCTAGTTTCAGCAGTTTTCAGATAAATTCAAGTTTTTCTTGATAATTCCGACTAATTCAGCCTCATTAACTTATTTCTGCTAATTTCAGTTTGTTATGCTCCTTTCAGCTTTTTCTGCCATTTCAGCTACTTAGCTATTTTGTACAAATTTTAGCTTTTTCAGCTAATTCCACTTTTTTTTAAAGCTCATTTCAGCTCTTTCCACTTCCTTTTCATAGGTTAACCTTCTTTCTGCCTTTTCAGCTGCTTTATCTATGTTTTTGTGTGCGTGTGTGTGTGCTAATTTTAGCTCTTTTTTAGCTGATTTTCCTCATT
>NC_056507.1:12195717-12210452 GCF_014905685.2 Nematolebias whitei | reverse complement strand
AAGATGTGCTCTTTCTGCTAATATAGGTTTGTTCTTTCTTTTCAGCTTCATTTCAGCATGTTTTTTAAGCTAATTTCAGCTGCTTTTCAGCATGTTCTTCTGCAATAATCATTCACACTGCATTTTTGCAGGAAATGCAATTTCCCTAGTTTAAAGTTCACTTTGTTTTAATTACTTGCACTACAACGTGAACGATTTTATCACCCTGTAAATGTCATCTGTGGCCACAGTGACTCCATTTAACAGAAGCTGGCCTGATTAAGGAAATGATCAGAAAACCCACAGAAAATATGTGGGCCAGCAGTTTGTCTCTCAACATAAATGTCAACATGCTGTATTTCTACACACGCAAAAAAAAAGAAAAACATATTGAAAGAAGCTTTGTGATGTCTCATCCAGATTCTCATAAAAGAAAGCTTTAATAAAAAGCAGCCAGAGCGCTGAAAGGATGCCAGAAATGTTGCTGCCAGATGATTCAACATTCCTGCAAACAGTTAAAGGCTGCGAGAATCATTTCACCACTGAAACGAATGCTAAATTCCAAAGAGAAGTTCAAATGTAAACATAAAGACTGAAGCATACTGTAAACTGTTCTTTCAGGGTAGTACAGTCAGGTAACACTGATGTTTCTGTATTCAGGGATTATCTAGTTGAGAGAAAGAGAAGCAGAAAAATCTTACCTCCACCTGAGCGAGTCTTCTCTCCAGGTACTGGATTATGAAAGCATCCTGGGAAGAACCTTGGCTCTGGACTGATCCCAAAGTCAAACACAGAGATACGACAAACAGAAGCATCATCCTTCCTCACTTTTCTGCTCTTAGTGTCTTAATTCTTAAAAAAATTGCAGCTGCAGGAACGTCTTTAGGGAGTTGCTGTCCTCTGAAATGCACTGTATGGATAATATTTCCTAATTTTCTAGCAGTCCTGCAAAAGGAAGCTTGCCTCAGTCAAACCTTAGCCTCCCTCTGCTGAAAAACAGTTTTTGATTACCTAAATGCTCAAATTGACTTTCTTCCTTGCATTGCATGAAGTTTTTATTCTGTCAGAATTTTAGCTGCTGAACTCGTCTTTTTCCTTGTCAGATCCAAGTTATCTTCACCTTCAGTCCCTCCCAGTTTTGCCCTTTCAAAGTCTCTGCAAGTCTCTCTCTCTCGTTTGTTTTCTGGATTTTGTGCTTTGTGGTATGAAAAAGAATGCCAAAGAAGGAGGGGGGAAAACGGCAGAAATCTGGTCAGTGGTTCATTTAAAAAAAAAAAAAAACAGTAACACTCACCAGATGGTTTTTGGACACGTCCTCAGTTCCCCACAGAAGCTGGCACATTAAAAGACTGTGTGCAATTCAAAGACCACCCTGTTTTTCATTACACAGTAGATTCAATTTGCATTTATTCTTTTTGCAAACCATAAATCTCCCTCCAACAATGCAAGTATTTCCAAAATTCAAAAGGTGTTTTTGTAAACTACGATGGCCGTGGAGGCAAAAAGATACAAGAAACAGGAAGGCTGGTTGATTTTTGTCAGTTTCATGGTGACACATCTGTCAAAAGCCGTGGACACACTACACAACTTTCAGAGTCTTTACAGGTTTTGAGAAGACTTGGAGTGACAGAAATAAAAGTCTGGGTGTCCCACACTTCTTATGCTTCTTTGGGGGATAACAACAAGATTTGTTAAACCAACTAAAGCCAACTGAATGTGTCAAACTCTTGTGAGGACGAGTTAAAGATCAACAATTGTGGACTTGCAGTCAAATTTCAGACCAAAAGAAAAACGGATAAAAGGAACATTTATTTTCTGAACATGACCAACGTGCCCCTCTCACATTTAAAAAATATTTGTTTGGACCCCCCCTTCACACACACACATTTACCATGAAATGTTAGTTCACCCAGCACCATTTTAATTTTTTCATGAAATAATCCATTCCACTTGATTAATAGGAGAATACTCAAACCTCTAAAAGTCCACTCCAGGTTTTCCTGTTTACCTACAACAACTCACCACCACACTGCATGCGGTGTTTCCTCGGGGTCACTTGACTTGGCAAGGGCGCTACGAGGGTAAGAGGGGGAGAAACCTCTGTGTTGTTAGCAGAGTGTGCTCTATTCACACAAGGAGAGCTGTTGGTCAGGCTACTCTCTAAAATAGTTACTGAATCAAGATTTACTTATGTAGGTAAACGTAGATGTTTAACAAATTATTAAAATACACCAGAATGCAGGAAATGGCATCTACTCCCCCCCCCCCCCCCCCACACACACACACCACCGATGGTCAGAAAAACAGGAAGGCTGCAGTTTTCAGACCTCATATAATATAAAATAAGGTTATATGTTCATTTTTAGACATCACAAAACTAACATTTCATTTTGTTAAGTGATATTATTATTATTAGACAGCAATACTTCAGATTTTTATCACTGTTTTTACACCATGCTGTCCTCCACGTTGCTGTTGGGTGACTTTTTGCCCTCCTGGTGCAAAAATCCGCTCAGCTGTTTGACATCCCCATCTTCATCACATTCCAGAGGATTTTAATGGGTCTGCTGGCCCTGACAGGGTCTGGATCTGATGGTTCTTCATCCACACCCGATTATTTTGAGTTACTATAAACACTGTGCTTTAATATCCAGCTAGTCCTGTGGCAAGAAGAAGATCACAGCAGTGTTTTAGTATTTTTCTTTCTTTCTTTTTTCAGGTTATCACTAAATCAGTAGAATAAGGTGCCACTTATGTTGGAATACAGCAGACAAAGAAGTAAAATATATATTTTGCATTTGAAAATCAGCTTTTTCATTTTTTAAGGAGTACTTACCCTTGATTATTTTTAACAGTGAAAACAAAAAAAAAAACATTTCTCGGTGTCAGAAAATTCAGTATTTTATTCTTCATAGTAGAAAAAAATACTCAGCTAAACGTGAATTATTTTTTAAAATTTTGATTTAATTAAAATTCCAAGTCTTCATTTTTAATTGCTGGTTGATTTTATTTGACAAAATGAGCAGGATATGATTGGATGGATGCTGTTTGACCAATCAATAATCTGCTGCTCATCCTACTGTTCAGCACTGAAACTGAATTAGTTGACAACAAAACTCACCAATCAAAAAAGAAGACTTTTATATATATAAACGTTGAAAAATCAAATTAGATGTTCCTGAAAATTGTAAAGATTGAATTCAAAGGCAAAAAATTCAAATGCTAACTGTATAACATTTTTGGTGTTTTAATTTCAATGTCTTTTAAAATTCCACATCTGGTGAGACATTTACTTTGAGAAGTTTTATTTCTGCTCCATCTGATCCTGATGATCAAAGTCTAAAATGTGTCACTGTCTTTAAAATGCTGCTGGCAACTACTTTTCTCTCCTTCTGGTTGCTTTTCAGAGCCACCTGGGTCTGTTTCCTGTGTATTTGTGATGACGGACAACATCTGGATGTTTTCACTGCTGCATCACAACTCATTCATTTAAAACATTCTGCTTGCAGAATGTGGCAACACAGGATACAACAGTCAAGGAAAAATTTGTTGTTTTTTGTTTATCATCTAATATGTTGATGCTCCATGTTGTCTCTGAGGGACAGATTTCTGCCATGAGATGGTGCTACAACCTCAAGAGTTATTGCATTTTTTTTTTTTTTTTAAACATAATCTATAAAGTATAGATTTCCACCTGGTGTGTCTTCAACAGCAGCTGCTAATCTAACAAGAAATTAATTTCATTTATTAAGATGTCATGGCTATACATGGATAAAGAAAAGTGAAAATGTACTAAAAAGAAAAAAAAAAGGTGATTTTAACATAAGGATAACTAAAATAAACTGATGCTTTTTTTAATAGAAAGTCTGGTGTGTGATCACCATGGCAGATTTTCTTCGGCCTTTGGAACATATGAAATGTGAAGTCACAAGCAGCTCAAAGCTCAACCTTGGCACTTATTTTGAAGACTCCTGTTGATTAAAAAAATAAGTCAGTTAGCATTTTTTTTTAATCAGATTTACAGATAGAAAATTATATCACATTTCAAATTTAAAAAGTCCAACTTCCTTTTTGAATAGTCTCCATACTTTACTTTGTAACATCATCATCAAAAAGGAAAATAAGGCATTTTGTTCCTGCTTTCATCAAGAATATACTAAAAATGTATTTAAACCTATAAACAGATGAGCTGGCAGTGTTTGTCTGCCGTTTAGAGAAGGAGCTCCTGTGTGGCTGCAGCACTTCTGAATTGCACTACCTTCTGCATGTTTCAGCTTGACACTACACTTAACTGCATTAAAGCTATAAAAGCACACAGGCAGGTTAAATTAGTTTAATACTTTACACATTTTTTTTAAAGTTTTTGTTGGTTTCTGAAGGTTTTAGAAGGACTTTATGTTTCCCCATAAAGTTGAACTGTCTGAAAATGTTGCATAGCTTGCTGCCATTTTGTTTTATTTCAAAACCTATATGGGAAAAACAAGAACAAAAAAAGGCTTAAATTTTTTTTAAATTCATGCAAAACAAAAATTGGATCAGATGTAAATGACACAAAGAAAATGTCAGTGAGCGTGGAAAGTCATGATGAAGATCACCTCAGATCCACAAAAATGAGTGACAGATAAAATTATAAATTCATTACAGGATGAGCATTCCTTGAAGGAATGCATATCGCCCACAGCCTCTCATGTTAGAGTTTTGAACTAAAGTTATATTATATGGAGAGAAACAGCTATAATCATTTTGATCAAACCTTATAAATAACTTTATGCACAGTTTCATGCACTATTGTGAAATCTTGGGGGTAGCTCGAGGAGTATATGTTAAGGATGATTCTCAGAATGTAGATGACTAAAATAAACAACTTTATTACAATAAAACAAATGGCAGTTTCCAAAAATAAGAAAATAAAAATAAAAACTCAGAAGGAAACGCGTATGTGAAAGACTCAGGAGCAAACCAGATTGTGGTGTGATACCAACAATGCACTGATGTGGGAAGGTCCAGACAGATTATAGAGACAAAGAAACGTGGGAGACTGACTGCAGATGAGATTACAGGTGGAGAGGGCATGTCAGGCTAACTGGGAAAAAAAACCAGAGGGACTGGCTGAGGACAGGTGAATGATGGAACAAAAGAACACAGAGAAAAATGAAAACCCAAGTACCGTATTTTCGCCATACAAGTCACTTTTTTACATAAATTTGCAAGTCCTGCGACTTATACACCAAATTGACCAATATACGTTTTTCCCATATTTAAAACCAAATTTTTGACTGAGATCAGATGATTTCATTCATTCCGACATGGAAAATACTGAACACTACCATTTTCAGCCGCTAGAGGGCCATCGAGGAATATGGCAAGCCAAGTGTCTCATTAATAGATAAAAGCGACTATTAATGTGACACTTTGCTTGCCATACAGAGCCACCTTCGTCTTGCTCCAGAACTCCTGGAGCAAACGTCAAATCAGCTACATTTCACCGCGCCACCCAGGCGAAATGCAGCTGATTTGACCATTAAAGTGCATTTATTAAGGAAAAGTTCAACTGAGACACACTTTTGCTGTAATTTCAAGCAAACAAGTAATTGTTTTTAAGAGTTAACCTTGTTACATTTTTGTTAAAGTCCTCCCATGCACGCTCCCACGGCCACCATTTGACAGCCAATCAATTATTGGCACAACACCGGCCCACGTTTCCGGGTGGTTAGCGGTGACGCATAATAGATGCGACTTATATGGCAAAGTGACTTATTTATGTTTTTCCCCACCTTATTAGACATTTTTGGACTGATGCAACTTATATGGTGCTGCGACATGTACGGCGGCAAGTAAGAGAAGTAAAACCAAACGTAAGACACAAATAATCCCAACATGAAGACTGTAAATAGACCAAAAACAGACAGATCAAGATGGAGCTCAAATGTGCTGTGGTAGTAGCTGAGAGTCATCTTCATCATATACTTTGAGCTTTAACACTTTTTGCAAAGAGTGGCTGTGGCAGCCATGTTGAATAAAAACTGTCACGAGTGGAGGCAGAGAATATTTAAATTAAAGGAGAGGAAGATTAAGTTTTTTTTTTTGTTTTTTTTTTACAGTTTTATTTTAGGAAATCAGATAACCCTTAACCACTTTATAATTTTCCATCTGTGCGCACCATACATGTGAACATACTGCATACTTAAGCACATTAAAACATGTCGTCATGAAATATTCATGGTAATTTGCAGAGGAGTGTTATAAAATATCCATGGAGTCTCAGCAAGACATCTGATGAAGTTCACGGTGATGAGCGACAGCAGTAATCCCAGGAGCTGTGTGTGCGTGTGTGTGTGTGTGTGTGTGTGTGTGTGTGTGTGTGTGGGGGGGGTACATATACAGTAAGTGGGCAGAAATGAGTATTTCTGTCAAAGAGTATGTTTACAGTTTTCATGTATGAGTTGTGGTTAATGTTTCATGTCCTGTTGCGAACGTTATTTTCTGTGTTTGTGTTCAGCTTTTTGTCTGTGCAGACTTGAACGTGTGCACAACTTTCACGTGTTGATGTGTGTGTTTGTGAGCATTGATGTGCATGCGTGTGAGTTTGTGTGTGTCTGAATGATTGAGCGAGGACGCCAGCTTCCTGCCACCCTCCGTCTCTGACCTTTCCGACCAGTCTCTTTGTTGGGCAGATGATGAGATTTTAATGGCTGCCAGTGGAGACAGACTCCACCTGGGTTCTGCTGACTCTGACGAACGTGGAAAACAAACAGAACAAACAAAAAATAGAGAAGAAATTATATTTTCTTTAAATACCAAAGTAAGGATTTCAGTATAGTGCATCTGCCTTTAACAAAACAAATGCATGTCAGAATCCAAACACTATCTGTGGTTTGTTATAATTTTCTGTTTGCTTCTTGTTTTTCAGATTTGATTTAGGTTTTGTTATCGTGCTGCGCCCAAAGGCGAAGGAGTGATGGTTTTTGCTCATGTCTGTGTGTGTTAGTTTGTTACCAAAAAAATCCTATAAAATCATGGAACGATTTGTAATTCATTAAGGAAGTATTGGGTGTACACTTACAACTGATTAACCTTTGAAGTGTGATCAACTGAGAGCTGATAAACTATAGCAAACACAACAATGGCTGTAACTCAATCAGTTTTACAGATATTTTGCTAACAGCATGTGTGGTAGTATCTGAGACTGATTCCCAAAATATATTCTGTCATTAACTGCAGGACTCAACTCTGTTAGCAAAATATCTCAAGAATCAGTGGACAAATTTAAATGAAACAGTACCTGTATCTACATTAATTAACTGTTGGAGTAAACCCAATTCAAGATGACCACCACAGCCTGCCTAGACATGAATACCTCAATGACTAATGAGAATCAGAATAAGCTTTATTATCACTATACCGGAATACAGTGAGATAATGTTCGTACAGTTGTACGAAAGATGGACAGAGTGCAAGTTTGTCATAAATGGGGTTTTAAAGGTTGAACCCAAGGTAGCAGGCAGGACACCGAATACTCCAAATGTCAAAAATCAATATAATTTATTAAATATATATGCTGACGTGGCAGCAAAACTCACATTTACATGTGATCCTGGGAAACACAGGGCGCAAGGATGGCATGAAGAGACAATGATCGGCTGACAAGGAGTGAGGAACACAGGCTTAAGTAGACACACTAATGAGGACAATGACAATCAGCGGTGAACGATGACAGGTGGGAGCAAGAAGAACACATAAAGAGGAGACAGGAGGTCAGGACTAAGACACAACAGAAGAGGGGGCCAGACACCAGATAAACACAAATCCTACAACGTTGCTGCTGCTGAGAAGCGCGGCCCCTTATTCTTTATCAGAATACTTTTAGATAGAAAAAGGGAAGAACCATGAGGATGGATAGTGGTATTACAAAAAAAGATCTCTTCACATCTTGTCCTATCAGGTCATGATTTGAGACAAATCAAAAGAACTCTACCAGCAAGCCCATTCAAAAACAGGATTACATATGCATTTGACGGCAAGGTGTTGAGATATGTCCATGAGCGTTTTTCAGATAGGCCACAGTTCTGATAATGTTGTTTCAGCCGGCAGTTCTGATAAGCCTGCACAGAAGTTTGGGGGTGGGGTGTGATAGATGAAGATTTTGTCCCTAGTTACCTATGACCCAGGAGAAATTTGATAGTCGGCCCGTATCTGAGGCCAAACGGGGGAGTCAGATTCAGATAAGCCTCGATTGTTGATTTTCTTCAGGCAGACAGATTTTTTTTTTTTCATCAGCCTTGAGTCCTTCTGGAACTTTCTGATTCAAAATGGCCTGATTTATGGGAATCCATTCCACTGATCCATGTTATGAGCCTCCTTCAAGCTCGATCCCACCATGGTGACGAGTCCCAGAAGCTGCAGGTGGCCTGCGATTCTCAGAAATCGCCTCCACCTTACAAAAATCTGATGTGGTAGTAACTGACGGTTACTCACAACACATACTCAAATGAGCACGAACATGTTTATTACTCGTTACAAAGTCCTTTTAATGTAAAACTCTGGCATGAAAGGTGGCGGGTGAAATGTATTTCTTCAAGGAACATTCCTTCAAATTGTCTCCTTTACTTCTCAATTAGGTTTTGTTCAGATTTTTAAATTTAATTTTTATTTTTTTATTTTTTAAAAGCGTGGCATTGACTTGCCTTCTGCTCTCGTGTCACAACAATCACTGCAACTGCTTGCCACCTCACCTTTCCTGGTGCATGCAGTAAAATCAGGGGCTCAGTGAAGCTCTCTGTGTTTCCAACATTTTCGCCCGATTACTTCGTGACCTTTCCTCTCTGTTCTCTTTTACTCTGTCACTGTCTGTTTCTATCAGACTCTGCTGGTTGTCTGGGCTCCCGTGGTCCTACTCTTAAAAATTTAATTACCAGGATGCTCCCCGGTGCAGCAGGCCGAGATGAATGCCATGCCAACCCCAGGTATTTAGATTAATTGGGCTTAAGTCAAGGGCATTGTTGTACGGGCTCAGTAGCACTTGGGCTGCCAGAAACATGGCTCACTCTTTCATTTTCGTTTCCAAAAAGTCAGTTCTGTCATTTCTGTTAAGAAACTTGCCACCGGAGTTTGAGTACAGAGTGTTCACCCGTTCAACTTAAAGTAAATTCATTTCCAGATAGCCACCTAAGACAACTGACTCACTATAACTCAGTCAGTTTTATAGATATTGCACTAAAGTTTGGTGTGATAGTTGTCAGGATCTGTGTTGTTGGAGTTTATTTTAATTATTGTGCTTTTCCTTGTGTTTTTTCAGATCAAGTATTTTCTCCATTGTTTCCCTGCAGCACCATCTATTCCTGCCCCGCCCACTCACACCTGACCATTGGTCTCACCTGTAGCCTCTTGCCTCCTCAGCCCTCACTCACCTGATGTCGGCCATTGTGCTTTATGGCATGGCTGTCGTTTTCTGCGTCTCCTTGAGTTTGTTGATTAATATATTTTGCTGCCACACCAGCTTTTTCTTTTGCATTTTTTTGTGATTATTAAATCTAGTTTCTTGATCCCCTCATGTTGATCTGCATTCCTCGGTCCTTTCTCTCCACTAGCCGTGCCAGTTATAGTCGAGACGTGTTCCCAGCATATATTTTTAAAGCAAACTGATGGTGCAAGATCAATGTTTAAAACTTTCCTAATAACTATTGTGGTCAACTTTGTCTGTCAGCAAAATATTTCATGAAACGCTGAATGAATTTGGATAAAACTTTTAAAGTTTTCACTGGATGCACCTTTAAAACTCATTAACAGTTGATGTCAAGCCAGCTCAAGACTGCCACAGTCAACTAATCTTATAAAACACAAAGCGACTACGACAGATTCAATTTTCCAAACATTTAGCTAAATGTTTGTGCACTATTATTTGAGAGTGTCCGAACAAACACGTTACGTTGCACAACTCTTTGCTTATGATCTTTCATTTATTTTATTGCTAGATTTCCTGATTGTGAAGCACTTTGCTCAATATTGTTGTTAAAGTGCTTAATGAATAAAATTAACATTGACATAAAACGTTGGCATTAATTGTTGAAATCACCCCTTTTTATTTGAGCATAATGCATTATGGACTGCTGGACAGATTAGTGTAAAACTCTCAGAAAGTAATAATTGGACGTACATCAGTTAACCTTTGTGGCCCAGTGGGTAGAGCGAGCAGTCATTTCCCAAAGAGAAAATCAGATGTTTGATTCCACCAGTTTGCATTCAGTTTAATTTAGCTTGTTTATAGGCGACCAATTCACTACCCATGTTGTCTCAGGGCACCGTACAAAACATTCATATACATTTAAAATGCCAAGTAGTGAAAGTTCTCTATCAAAAGAAGCCAACAGATCGTGCCAAATCTCCACTTCTTTGTAACCTCCCATCAGCGCACAGGCGACAGTGGAAAGGAAAAACTGCCTTTTAACAGGAAGAAGCCTCCAGCAGAACCAGGCTCAGGATAGGCGCCTGTGTGCCCCGACTGGCTGGGGTATATCATGTCAAAGTGTCTATGGGGCAAGACCCTGAAACCCCCATTGCCTCTGATGTGCCCCTTTGGTGTATGAGAGGGAATCCGGTTAGACTCAATAGAACAATTTATTCAGATTAGCTTTCTGGCTTTAGTAGATTGCTGTATGTCTGTGTGTGGCTGAGAAAATGAGGGCACAGATTGGGTTGAAAAGCACTTTGACCATTACCTTTGGAGTAAACTGATATTTTCATTCAACTGAACTGATCATTTCTGATAATCAACCAATTATGTGTTGATTAAAGCTAAGATTGAGTCAAGGTTACAGATGTTGAGTCGGATGTGGTAGTAGCTGGGAGTCATCCTCAACACAAACTCCAGGTGCTAACAGATCATTCAATCTTAGATGGCATCACTAGCATCATTTACAAGGTTTGACCAAAATGGCTATGACTATAGCCTTTCCAATCAAAAGTTTATCTTTATTTAACAGTGACATAAAATATAAGCAGTATGCTTATTTAATTTAAACCAAGTTTTTTTTGCCCTCATTTAACTTAAATTAGATTAAATGATGATGCATTTTTATAATGAAATTAAAAAGCCAATTTTATTCTAAGTTGTAAGACAACAAAATAGAAAGATTATCAAGGAAGGTGGTTTTGCAACACACTGTATGTACAGTAAAGGCTCGGCCTCAAAGCTTTAATTTGCTGTGTTTCTATCAGCAACATGCAGCTGTTTCCAATAAAAACTGATAAATTGCATGTGTACTAGTTGCCTAGGACTGCGTAGCAACCAAGGTTAGCAACTAGTAAACACAGAGGCACTAAAAAGGAAGTTAATGTGACTTATATTCACTGTGTGGAAAGATAAATTATTAATGTTGCTCGGTACTAATTAGCACATATTTGCTGGCTATTTATTAAGATAAGAAAATGACAAGGCCTTTTTTTTTTTGTTGATGCGCTCTCTGAAAGTGATCATTAAAATTAGTTACTGCAGATTCTATGAAACAGCTCACAAGAAATTGAGTTATTTTGCAGCGCATGTTGAAAAATGCTTCTAATGTCCGATTAATTGTGCCAAAGCCATTATGACCTGTTAATGGGACTTTAGGAAAAAAAATAGTTTGAAATTTAACAGTTTGTGTCAGCAAGGAATCGAAAAGTCATAAACCTTGTATGAGTCGTGACTCATTCTATGCTCTGGCAGTAATGGGTTATTCTTTTTATTATTTTATTTTAAAAGGTTTACATTGTTACATTGTAAATTTTGCCTTACTGACTGGGAAGAAGGTGGCACAGTTGGTATTGTCAATAATATCAACTTCAATGTAATGTAGTGTAAAGTGCTGAATGCTGAGGTATTGTGCAGAAATTAGCTGAAAAAAGTTTAAACTGAGCTATTAAAGCCAAAAGAAGCAAAAGCCATAGCTAATGGCTAAAGGAGTAAAATGCTACCATAAAACAAAAAGCAGCTAAATGCAAGCTGAAAGCTAAAAGGAACACACAAACAAACAAAACCTAAACAAGCTGTATGTCAATGTGCCCTGTTGCTGAGGGATTTGGATAATGAACGTTTGTAGTTTTTGACCACCGAGTGCAATGGCAGAGCTAGGGGGTGGCCAATGGTGGCCTTGGCCATGATAGATACATTTTTAGCCACCCCACCTACCATACAGTCAATTGAGGAAACTATAATTTTAAGCAATGAAGAAAATTTAAGTTGTCCAGTTCACAAGGTTCACATACTGTATAAATATATTGTGGTAGCCATGAATTGGACTGGATTTTCACGTGGCACCCCAACTTCTGAAATAAACTTTTCTTATACCTACATTCAGCCACAAACCAAAATGTAAATCGGTACCGCACTTATTTTTCAAGTTATTGTGCTCACAATATGCACGGATGGTATTTCCAATTCCCCTTTTTCGCTCCACAACAGGGGGACAAAAAGTCAGAATTTCTGACTTTTTTCTCAGATTTCTAACTTTAATTTCAGAATTCTGAGAATTTTTTTCTTTTTTTTTTGTACTGTGACTAATCCTCTGCATAAACAGTAACATAGGAAGGCAAAGACATGTAAGCATGTTGAAAAAGATTTCTAAGAGAATAATGTTTTAGTAGTGACTGAAGCAATTTTTCTGTATTTCTAAGGGAAAAATATTTGATACATATTTTGAAAATGATAAAAGTTAGAAAAAACAAAAATTACAGCACCTGTTTCCTGAATAAGCAGGATATTTTGAATATACGAATGGCCAAAATAGCCCAAAGTATGCAGAATTACTGGTAGTTAAATTGAACGACCTGCTTTCTGGCTCAGACTTTCTGGCTGCAGTCCTATTTGCAGCATTAAAATGAAATGACAGTTTTTGAATAACAGAGCATTCATAAAAACATGCCTGACCAACAAGTTGTTTTTATGAATACTTCACACTGTGGTGCTAAAATCACAGAACAGCTCTAATAAAGCAGCTTGCACCATGTTCACATCTTCAGTGACAAATCATACCATGTTTATTCTAATGCTAATGCTTTTTAACGCTTATTGATAAAAGTAAACAGCTTGTATGAAAGAAAATCTTTGTGGAAAAAAAAAGAAAACTATAATTGTCTTCAAACCACTTTGTAAACAAGAGAATTACATCATGTCTGCTTTTGAGCAACCCGCTTTTTGCATTAGTCCATTTTAAGCTACGTTACACTTTCCCTTTCCTGGTTTTCTTAACCTCACGTCTTCACAAACGTGAGAAAGTTTGAAGCAACACCTCCAGCTGTTAGCTCTTTAGATGGCCCCAAAACATCAAAAATAGATGAGAAGTGGCCGTGGTTACGTCACACAACCCTACTGTTCTAGCAGTATCAAAATAAAGGGTTGCTGATCAATAATTAAAACATTGTTCAACTTTATAATAAGATGATAGTCAAGCAGGGAGGACATAAGGAGACACACACAGCAGAGTGTAACAGAAGACATTTTTGCATGATGAGCAATAAATTCAAAGAAAGATTCAACAAAAAGAGGAAGCCTATCCGTGATGAAGGACATAAGTTGCCATAGAGACTGAAGCGAGACATTTACACGTGTATGGGTGAAGGAATGCAATGGTACCTCTCCAAATGCACAGCAGCCACAAGAACCATAAGAACAGCGCCACACAACCCGGAGCTTTTAGAGGGTGACCTTTTCACTATTTTGCTGAGCTACAAATCACTGCATGAGTGATGAAATGCCTTCGATGGCAAAAGGAAAATGGCTTATTTCTTTCATGGTTTGACATCTAATTGGGAAAAGAAAGCGGTTTGTTACCCCAGAAGACAGGATTCCTGCACTGAGATCTGCTTTCTCTACGAGGATGAATTCTGGTTTATGTCTCCATTTGGAATTTATCTTACATTTCTATGTGAACTGATAATAGTCACATCAATCTATTTATTAATACCTCACAAAAAGAGTGATGTTTTGTGGGCTAGTGTGCAGCTGAGTCTGAACAATAAGGTGCATGAACATAATCTTAAGGTCTCAATTTTATCATGAGATCCATGGAGCTTCTATATGCACTGTATCTTGATCTGGATCCTGGGGATCTGGTTGATTTATCCAGTGGTCTATGGGCAAGAGGCGCTTAGGATTCCAGCTCCTGGATCTTCTCCATTTTTCCCCCCTTGTTTTCCCAGGGTGGAGCTGTGGGCTGGCTGGATTTCTACTTGGCACTTCTGGGTGCCAACTCACCTTCATCAGCTCCACTAAGATGAACGAAGACCATCATCCAGCACCTAATCAAATCATCAGCTTGGTGATTGTAGTAGCCACTCTTGAACATTCCATGTCTAAAGCATTGATTACAATGCATTTAACTTTCATGTGATGGCTGGACTGACGCATCTTGCCTGGTGTTTGAACATTACCTTTGGTTCAGAGTCTTCTCTGTGTATCGCTGATCAAACCTGAAAAGAGAATCACCAGATATCCTTTAGTCCGCCACTGCTTCATTCTTCCCTCCTCAGCCCGTGGATCTTTGACCAGTGCTTCAAGTCCTCATTCAAATTAGCGCCTGAAAGACCTTCAAATGTAGCAAACAGTTCAACACCCAAACAGACAAGTCTACTCAAAAGCTGTAAAGGTCTTCTTCTGGAGGCTTTGTTTTTAAAGAACCCTAACAAAGACAAGCAAAAAAGTGAATGCAACAAATAACTTGTAAAACACAATTAAACTATAACAACAAAAAAGGTTGAATCATGTCATCTGGACTTCGTTTTTT
>NC_056507.1:12184191-12195707 GCF_014905685.2 Nematolebias whitei | reverse complement strand
CAAGCCTGCCTCAGATACCCCTGAAGTCTGGCCTTTTCACTAATGGTGTCCTACAAAAAAACGAAGTCCAGATGACATGATTCAACCTTTTTTATTGTTATATACCTGGATGACTGAGAAAACAAACTTTGTGTTTTTGAAACCATTAGTGAAAAGGCCAGACTTCAGGGGTATCTGAGGCAGGCTTGAAACACAAGAGTCAGGGTGGCTTCTGGGTAATACCAGATGGCTAGGCCTCAGACTGACGAAGCCTCTTGGATGAGGGGCGAAACGTTTCTTTTTAACAAAAAAAACGAAGTCCAGATGACATGATTCAACCTTTTTTGTTGTTATATACCTGGATGACTGAGAAAACAAACTTTGTGTTTAAGTGTGAATGTTTATGAAGTGTTCACATGACTGTGATCCATTTTTCTTCCGTGCGTTTACAGCATCTTTCTCGTTCCACAATTTTTGTGCCATTTCAACAAATCATAAATTAAAACGTTCAGCTCGTGCAGGACAATCCTGCTGTGACTTTTGGTATTGGTGCAACTTTAGCTTTTTTAAATATTTAGCCTTTCCTGCCATTTTTTCCTCATAGAAAATGAATTGAGCTCATTTTACATCCTTCAAATCGTTAGATCTGTTTACAACCTTTTACTGCTCCTTTCACATTTGGTTTTGGTTCAGCTTTTTTCAGCTTCCTTGTTCAAATTTAAACATTTTTTTCAGCTAATGTCAGCTGTTTTGTGCTCCTTTCAGATGCTTTTTGCTAACTACAACATTTTGTGCTTCTAACTTCTTTCTGCTAATTTCAGCTTGTTATGCTCCTTTCAGCCTATTTCACATGTCAGATTTTTCTACTATTTCAGCTACTATTTAACTGTTATGTTAATTTAAGTTTTTTTCAGCTAAATTTTACATTTTTGCACCCATTTCATAGTTTTTCAGCCTAATTCAGCAAAAATGTGCTATCTCCACTTCCTTCTTGTAATTTTAGCTTCTTTCTGATTTTTTAGCTACTTTTTTCTTTTTTCAAATTTCAGCTTTTTTCAGATAATTTCTTCTGTTTGTGCTAATTTTTGCTTCTTTCAGCCTAATTGGGCAAACATGTTCTTTCTGCTTTCTTTTGCCATTTTAAGCTTGTTCTACCCTTTCAGCTACTTTTCAGCTACTTTTACTAATTTCAGCTTTTGTAGCTAATTTCCTAGTTTTTGTGCTCATTTCTGCTTATTTAAACCTCAATCAGCAAAAATGTGTTCTTTCTGCTCTCTTCTTCTAACATAGACATGTTCCATTTCAGCTACATTTCAGCATGGTTTAAGCTAATTTCAGCTGTTTATAAGCAAGTTCTTCTGCAATACGCATTCACACTGCATTTTCACAGGATATGCAGTTTCTCTAGTTATAACTGAGTTTATTTATATATTAATTTATTGGTTTGTTTTCAGTGTTTTGTGATTTCAGGGCTTCTGTTCCTCTGTGACGTCATTTCAGTTTTTCTTCAGTTTAGATCCTGCTCCTTAGTCCTGCCACACCCACTCTCACCTGTTCCCAATCTCTATTCAGCTCAGGCATCTCCACTTTCTCATCAGCCCCAGCTTATATATTCAGTGGTTTCCAGTTCTCCCTTAGTGGAGCATTGTGTGTGTGTTATACATCATGTCTGGTTTCCTTGTGCCTCCTCAGTGCTTCCCAGAATCTGTTGTTTCTGTAAGGAGTTTGCTGCCTCGTCAGCCTGTTATTTAATTTGGTTAAATAAATTAGTTTTATTTTTTAAGCTCCTGGTGTTAGTGTTCTTGGTTCATTCTATTACAAACTGTGATGTTATGGGGGATGCTGGGTTAGAACTAGTTATATTATTGGTGGAAGGTTCCTGCTCACACAAGATGGGGTGGGGATGGGATGACTCAGCACTTTTACAGTAGTCATTATTCTTGTTATGCAGAAAATAATTTCTTGGTCCAGGTCAGGACATTAGAAGCAGAAAAGGCACAAATTATGAGTAAGCAACCCCCTTAGATCCCATAAATCTTGGATGCAGACTCCAGTTTCGAACAAGGTGAAAACCTGCTCAGACAGACTCAGTTTGTTGTCTCAAACAGAAATTACATCCTCAAAAAGATCTGTACCAAGACATGCAACAAGTTACTGTTTTATGTTATTTGTTGTTAATTTACACATTAATAATTTAAAGCTCACAAAGAGCATCAGTGTGGTGCACAGCACTTTACTGTAATGCAAGACAATGAAGGATGGAATGGCACTGACATAAGTGTGTGTGTGTGTGTGTGTGTGTGTGTGTGTGTGTGTGTGTGTGTGCCATTAGTGCACTAGGGATCATACGCTGAATGATTTCTGATATGGGAAATGTTTGGCTGCTGCAATAAGAGTTGGCAGATAGCTCTGTTAGAAGAAAAAAAAACTCTGCTGCTACAATGAAAGTGAAAAGAACGAGTTTTCTTTCAGCTTAGCCTTGAAACACTTATTGTCTCTTTGTTTTGGACATATTTTAACAGTTTGCTGCATTTCAGTTTAAGCTTAGGAAATTACCCATTAAACACTGAGATGACGGTCTGGGCTAAAGTTCACACTCGTCTCCAAACACCTGGTGAACAGGTTTCACTGATGGTCGGCAGTTACTGTGGTGGAAAAAGTCCACTGATGCAGAGGCTCTCCAACTGTTACACCTTCTTATTGTATAACGTGCATTTAGAAAAACACATTTTCTTAAAAATTTCAGCAGCAAAACTCTCATAAATCTGTGTGTGTGTGTATAAATAATTTACTGAGTATGAGCACATTCAGGTTTTTAAACTTGGGAAACTGCACAACTTCAGTGTCTATCAAATGTATATATTTTCAAACACGCTTATAAAACTAGCAGACTGTCTCGTCGCACCTCAGTTCAAATGTCCAAAACACATTTGAAACAAAATGTATTTAGATTGTTTCCCCCACATATATTTTTTGCATTGTACCCATTTCTGCCTTCTTTTGTGTACACCCCCCCCACCCCCCCATACACACACACACACACACACACACACACACACACACACACACACACACACACACACACACACACACACACACACAATGAACAAAAAAGAGCTAATTAAGGTCAGGAATGAAAAGGGCAAGCAAACAGACTGAATCCAATCAATAAAACAGCTGAAGATGTTTATTAAAGTTCGCTCAAACTTTCTGAGTTTGCTAATTACAGGAAACACCTGCTGATGTGAACCAAGCTTCACAGGAAATAAATCTCCAAAGCCCGCTAATCAATAGTCAATTAGCATAAGATAAACATTATTCATAAAGAAAAAAAAATAGCAAGGATTTTCATGTGAGCAGGAGTCTGGTTAACCTCCTATTATTTTATTCTCTCTGGATTTGTGGACATCCAGTTAACTTTAAACTGAACCTCTGAGCCTAAACGAACCAATAAAAAGGGATAATTAGAGCTAGTTTACATTTTAATATTCTAACAAATCACTAAAATCAACACATACTATTTAAGAAAGGTTTCGCTTGAAAACATCACTGTGATAAAACTTCCAAAAGTAACTCAGGACAAATAATTTTGGATAAGGTATGAAAAAAAAAGGCAAACACAGTGTTTTAAGTCTCATAGTTTAGGTGTAAGTTTTAATTAAGTTACCAGCGCACTCATATGTGATGGTATACGTTGTCGTATGCTGATGACAGCCAAAGATTTTGTGCATGCATAAATGTTCCAGCAAATGCCGGCTTGTTGCAGATAACGTAGACAAACTGTAAGTTACAGGTATGCAACAGGTACCATATTTTTCTGACTATAAGACGCACTTAAAATCCTTTAATTTTCTCAAAAATCAAGAGTGAGCCTTATAATCCGGTGCACCTTGTGTATCAATTCTGGTTGTGTTTACTGACCTTAAACAGATTTTATGTGGTAGGCAACAACCGAACAATGATGAGTTATTATGAACGAATTGAATAAAGTTTGACGTTATGTTTTGCTTAATGCGCCTTATGTATGAAAACAGACCCGTTCATTGATATTGTGCCTTATAATCCAAAAAACATGGTAAGTTAAGCACAATTCACCCCTTACACGCAAGTTACTCATACGATGACATAAGGTGGAAACTGGGCAATTGTGTAGCGCACATCTTACTTAATTCTAGTCTACGAGCAACTCAATCTAAAACTCTGTGGCAGGATTTTAAAATAAATTGAAACAATGTTCAAATATGGGTCCGCATTCCTCTCATTAATGTGATAATGTTAAGGCCATAAATAAGATAACCTCTAATTGTTGGAAACAAAGATAGCTTTAGCATCATGAGATGGGCTTAGTTTTTGCACACTTCTATTGCAGTTAACAGTTTATTTAAAAAAATAACAAGACCATGTAACGTGTAATATGCTGTTATTTGTTTTAGGTTGTATTCATGTAACTGTAAAAGCTATTTTCTTTTGTACCATAACATGAAACCTTCAAACTGAAAAAAGGGTGTTGCTTTTTAAGATGTCTGCGTGTCAGCTGGAGTGATTTTAAGGAAAAAAAGTGCTAATGTTTGGTTTTGATGTTGATAAAAGCTTCAAACTGATAGATGGTTAGAAAAGGTTCCAGGCCTCCTCAGACTTCTCTGTCTTCATTGTATAAAGGAAAAAGACTGATTTTCTTCTATCTCACATCCTGCAGTCAAATGTCAAGGCCTTCAAAGACTCACTTGTTTGCTCAGTGCTTGCCTTCTTTCCTGCCCTCCTTTTAAACAATGGCTCTCAGTTTTCCTCCATCTCTTCTCCTCTTTTGTTCAGGTTTGATCAGTTTTTCTTGCTGTCTTTTACTCAAGTAAACAGATAAAATCCGAACACTGTCAAATATGAGAAATATGTTTCATATTTTCCACAGTCCACTCAGGAAACGGCGTTAATCTTTCAAAAAGACTTGAAATGAATTGGACTGAAACAATTTCATTAAATGTTTTGACTAAAAGGTGATCAAGATGATGCTGCGTTTGTTCAATAAGTCGTCTGACTGGATGGAATGCTGTGGTCCTAAATGTTCTTTTATTTCTTTTATTAATTTGATTTTTAGAGGGAGTGGTGGTGCAGAGGTTAGAGAAGGTTGGCCTGTGGTCGGAAAATCGCAGTTTCAACTCCCGGTACAGACAACATCAAAAATGTGGGTGGGATAGGTGAAGCACCCACACCTGTCCCCACCCTTATTTGTGTCATTCTGGGCCCTTGAGCAAGTCTCTTAACCCCCACCATCTGCTCCCCCAGGAGCCCTAGATAAAAGCTCTCTGCTCCACACAGAGGGCTGTGGTAGCTTAGTGGTCTGTGGTTGCATCAAGAAGGGCATCTGGCGTAAAAATAATTGCCAAGTCTTCGTGCGACTTAGTTTGCTGTGGCGACCCCTAACACAGGGAGCAGACGAAAGAAGAAAAAATAATAATTTGGATTTTGGAGTGGCACGGTGGCTCAGATGGTAGAGCTGTTGCCTCTACCATCTGAGCCACCAGATCAAATCCTGGTTGGGAGCCTTTCTGGGTGGAGTTTACATTCTCTCAGTGCATGCGTGGGTTTTCTCCTGGTACTCTGGTTTCCTCCCACAGACCAAAAACATACATGTTAGCCTGATTGGTAACTCTCAGTCAGTGGCGGTTCCTTATATGGGCGACATGGGCGGCTGCCCAGGGCGGCCTCCAGCAGGGGGCGGCATAACACCAACACCCGCTGGCGCCCACCATCGCTGAAGACATTGTAATAATATAATAACTATAAAATAATACAGTAATAAATATAATTTTCCAATAAAAACTTGCTAAAAACCTACCAAATGTGGTTAAAAGCAGTTGGGGTTGCTCGCCCAGGGCGCCAAATAGGCTAGGACAGCCACTGCAGTGGTTCCCAACCCAGGTCCTTGAGGAACACCATCCTGCATGTTTTAGTTGTTTTCTTGCTCCATCACACCTAATTCATTGATTTAATCACTTCCTCATGTCCTATTCATTTAAATCAGATGTGTCAAATCAGGGAAACAATTAAAAATGTGTAGGATGGTGTTCCTCAAGGACCACGGTTGGGAACCATTGCTCTAAATTGTCCCTAGGTGTGAGTGAGAGTGAATGGTTGTTTGTCTATGTGTCCCTGTGATGGAATGGAGACCTGTCCAGGCTGTACTTCTCCTCTCGCACAGTGACTGCTAGATATGGGCACCAGTGACCTCCACGACCCAAAAAGAAAGAGGTAGCTAAAGATAATTGATGGCTGGATGGAATTTGGATTACAAAGGTGATGAAAAGACAAAAGTGAAAACAAAAAAAATTGTTTCCAGGTAGGACAACAGTTACCTTGACTGGATGTGTGAGGTGTGTCCATTTACTTTACTGCATGGGCTCAGAAACACCCTCACAATATCACTGGCTGTAAACACAGTTCACCAAGCCTGATTATAACTATCATGAGAAGAGGAAGCTATGTGTGAACACCATCCAGTCTTCTCTGGACCAAACTAAGTTAATTTAAAACGGACTGACGCAAAGTAGAAAACTGTTCTGAGGTCAGAAAATACAAAATTTGAACTTCCTTTTGGAAACAATGAGTGGAGAGAGACTATCTGGCCTGCTATCAACGCACAACTTAAAAGCCTGCCCCTCTGATATTATGGGCATGGACAACTTACACATCTGGAAAGACTCCACCAATGCAGAAAAGTTTAAAGAGATTTTATAGCATGTGCTTCCATACCATGATTAACTTTTGGAGTCAAATTTAAGATGGCCACTAAAACTAACTGATGTTAGTTTACACAAAAATGGTTAAAACAGTCATTTACACATACAGAGCTAAAGTTTGGTGTGATAGTAGCTGAGAGTCATTCACATGCTAGTGCTAATAGAACATTAGAAATCATGATATTGTTTGAGAATGAACTTTGTTACTGTCAAGGTATGACCAAAAAAGGCTATTTTCAACAAAAGGTGATCTTGATCTAAAACTCTGGCGTAAAAGGCAGCGGGTGATATGCATCCCTTTAAATAACGTTAGGCTTTTAACAGTTTAGATGTTTTGTGAGCTCCACCCCCTGTGTTTGCTTTACAATTTATATTTTTATGCAAGTTTGAGATATAAAAAAGGCCATTCTAGGCTCAGTGAGGAGGAGTTTCTACCTGGATTGTGCTGTGTGAGGAGTGGTAGCTTACAGAGCGACTGGTGTGGAGGCTGAACACAAGCCTTCTGTTCCCTGGAGCCAGCTGGGCTGGCTGAAAGCCCTGGAAGGATCCTCCCAAATAAATGCTGCATCAAACTCACCCACATTCGCAAGGCTGGCAGAACCACCCCTGGATGAAATGCATGCAGGTGCATTTATGCGTCAGAGAGCAAACTGCAAACAGTCACACACTCTTTGGATATGAACAAATGTGCACATGTGTTTTCAAACAGATGATATGATTTGGTCAATAAGAAGTAAACATGATCACTGTCCTTCAGAGTACACAGCCCCATTGCAGCTTAAAAAGTGTTGTTAGAGTGTAAGAAATGTTAAAGTGAAGCTTACAGATCATCTTTGGTTAAAAAAAACAAAACACAACCAGCAGTCAAACAGGCACCCATCGGTGGTGGGCCCACATGGGGAACACATCCTGTCTCTCTTTTGGGATTGACCTGGTTGAGCTACCGGAGCCAAAGTTTGACCACCAGGTCCAACGGACAGGTAAGCTCCCACACAGGCTTGGCTCAAGGGAAGTGCTGCTGTTTTTAGTGATGTGCGATACTGCAAAATTTGGTATTGATCCGATACCTAATAAATACAGGTCCATTATCGCTGATACCAATACAATACATTAAAATAATTGCGGTGAATTTTGATGACGTTTAAATGTTTTGTGATTTTTCCTTCTGATCATTTTTTAGTTAAAACCCAGGATAGAATTAAACAAACTTTATAAGTAAATAAAAATACTTTATTATAATAAAAAAAATTCTGAAAAAACAAAACGGTAACAAAACCATTTTCCCCATACCTTGTGATGGCTGGATTTTTTTTCTTAAACAAAATGCACAAAATGATCACTCAAGAATAAATTAAACCATTGTGTTCGGAAACTATGATAATTAAATAAAAATGATCCCTTCATTGCACTCCTTTTCTGGATTTTTTTCTTAAATATACAAAGAAACTGTACCAAATTATCACACCGCAACAAATGTTATAAAATAATAAAATATATTTAGGACATAAATGAATAAAACTAAATTTCTCCTCTTAAGTGAATTTCCTTTCTGGGTTTGAAAAAATAACTACAAATTAAAAATAATTAGTAAAAATACAATAAATAAAGTGTAAAAACAAAACAACCTCCAAAGCCTTGAGTTCAAAGAAATATTCCCAGAAGCCTCTCTGTGGGCCGTGCCTGCCTTTGCAGAGTTGCTCTGTGCTGTGACAGGAGCGACGCTTAGACAGTCGGCTCGCATCTTTGATGAAACCGCATCAGTGCATACAGGAGAGAAACTGAAGCTAAAGTATCGATATTATTACACTGGTATTGATCAATATCAATATTAGCGTTGGTATCAATATTACCAATATTTGGATTGATCCGCCCACCACTACCATTTCTCTTTTCAGGCATGTGTTTATCCATCAAGCTTTATAAAACTCTTGGTCAGACCCCTCCTGTTGGTCTGACCCCTCTCCTGAGGCCTGTTTGCCATGGGAGACCCATCCAGTGGCTGATCCCTCAGACACCATAGCCTCCAGGATCATGGGGTACTCTGACCCCTCCATCTTGTTAAGGTAGAAATTATGTTGAGGGGAAGTGAAGTTTTCTGGGCACGTGCCACTTGGCAGATCCAGAACTCGCTGGAGGGGTTGTGTATCTTCTCTGGCTCGTGAATGCCTTGGAGTCCCCCAGGAGGAGCTGGAGCGTGTCACTGTGGAGTGGGAGGTCTGGGTCCAGACCTTGACCTGATGCCTCTGAGACCGGACTACAATTAGAAGATGGAGATTTCAGTATATTTAGAATTTTACCGGCGTAAACTCTTTCAAACTGAAACATCTGATTTGGTTCAGGATAAGTTTTTTTCTTCTTGTTTAATTAGTATTTGAAACATAAAAATGATGTGTGTCTTGATATGTTATTTTAACTGCAAATGGAAAATATTTCATGCGATATTCATTAGTATTAAAAAGTTGGTTTTATGATGCCTGGATTGTGCATGTTTTTTACTTTTAAGTGTATTTTTTTTAATTGGTGGTGACAAAAATCGAATGATTTCTTTGATTAATCGACTGCATTCATTTGTTTGAACTTCATTTAATTCACATTAGGATGAATAATGACGAGGGTTTGGAGGATGCACAGCCACCCACAAAATATTACTCACCATCTGCAAGTGGTTTTCAAAAAACAGAACAGTTTTTGCTCCACGATCCCTTCTATTATTCCTCACATAAATAATTTACTTTTTATGATTCTGTACAGTGCCTTGAGATGACTTCTGTTGTGACTTGGCGCCACATAAATAAACTGAATTGAATTAAATTGAATTAACTCTCTCGTAGGAGTTTGCTGCAATAACTGTTATTCATACATAAACTGGAGAGATATCATCTCAACTGGTGGTAATTTTTTTTTTAACATTTAAAAACGATTCATCTTTGAGTCAATTTTATATTTTATAGGTGTTTTACTGTCTTCTGCCTGAAATAGGCACAAGTTAGACAAAGATAACACACTGACATGACTTCGTCAGAGAAGTTGATGGGGGAGAGGCGGGCCTCAGAAATAATTTTATCACCAGCAAACTCTTTTTTGTTCCCATTATGGGAATGTGGTATTTGTAGGACTCCAGTTTGTTTGTGGCTTCGCGGTCTGAAGAAGTCCTTTCGGATGAAGGACAAAACGTCTCAGCAAAAAGAAGAAACCATCCAGATGACCTAACTGAAAGTTAGATTTGTACCTGGATTATTGAGCATGAACTGTTGGTATAACACACTAAATATTATTTCTAAACATTTTTTAAAATAAAAATTGTCCTGCTTTTCCCAAACTCTTCTCAGTGATCAAATTCAACACAGTCGAAACAACAGTACATAAAGTTTATAGAAACTATCCAGTTTTGGAAAATTTTCCGCTTTTTTTTATTCATATTTTCAAACTTTGGTCACCACAAATTAAAATTGTTGAGGAGTTTTATTAAATATTGCTTCTAACTCTATGAGTGCAGCTTTTATAGGACGACAAGTTTAAAATGTGAGTCACGGAAGCTGTTGATCCTAATTTTTTAAAGTGCCATTGAACCCTCCTGCATGATCTTGACTTTAGCGTGCTCATCAGGAATATGCAGCTGAATAATAAAACAATGATTTCTCTGTTGCTTTGCTTTTAATGTCCTCTCCTAAAACCACAAACATTTAGAGAAAGAAACAGGCTGAGGAGCGATGCTGTTATTAGCTCCTTCACCTGGGCTCTAATGTGACATTTATCTGTTTCCGTCAGTAAAGGTCAGACTCGTGCATAGACCCTCTAGCATCTGCTACCCAGGAACACATATGCAAACTCCATATGCAAAAAAAAATAAAAATAAAAAATCCATGTCTAAACCAGGGCAGGAACTTCTTGCTGTGAGGCAGTAATGATAACCACTAATCCACCGTGCTGCCCAAATCAACCACGTGAAATCACGCAAGATGTGGCATGAAATTTCACATTATTTTATCATCATCATTATATGAGGCTGTAATAATCTCCTCTCAAGTACAATTTGTACAAATACATGCATGCATGTCCAAAAAGGCAACTTGAGGTAAGTTTTGTTAATGGTGGATGTGTTTTATAGTTAGAATTAAATTCTGCTAACACAAAAATTGTTTATTTTAATTCCTGGCTTTAAAGTGGATTTTTTTTTTCTTCTGTTGGCTGCTCCCTGCGTTAGGGGTCGCCACAGCGAACTAAGTCGCACGAAGACTTGGCAGATATTTTTACGCCGGATGCCCTTCCTGACGCAACCACAGACCACTGAGCTACCACAGCCTTCTGTGTGGAGCAGAGAGCTGTTATCTAGGACACCTGGAAGAGCAGATGGTGGGGGTTAAGGGCCTTGCTCAAGGGCTCAGAGTGGGATGAATGAGGGTGGGGGCAGGTGTGGGTGCTTCACCTACCCCACCCACATTTTTGATGTTGTCCGTACCGGGGCTTGAATCGACGATCTTTCGATCACAGGCCAACCTTCTCTAACCTCTACGCCACCAGTGATTAATTTAAGTGATTGTTTAAAGTTAGTTTATATTTTTTTTTAAATAAGGGGCAGGTACAAGATTTTTCTTCTTTCTGCACTCTTTTCATTCCATGTTTTCTTTTGAGGAATTTGCTTTGTTTCTATTAAATTAATGAGTAAATTAATTTAAATAAAATGTTAAATGGTTTTAAACATCTGCTAAGTTCCTGGCATAAACCAACAGACATGTTCCTGTTTTTAGTTAAATGATCTGTCTGTCTGTCTGTCTGTCTGTCTGTCTGTCTGTCTGTCTGTCT
>NC_056507.1:12124834-12184181 GCF_014905685.2 Nematolebias whitei | reverse complement strand
TCTGTCTGTCTGTCTGTCTGTCTGTCTGTCTGTCTGTCTGTCTGTCTATCTATCTGTCTATCTATCTATCTATCTATCTATCTATCTATCTATCTATCTATCTATCTATCTATCTATCTATCTATCTATCTTTTTTTTAGGCGGTTCTGGGCTTGAGTTCTGGTAATTGTATTTATGATTCAATGCAACAAAGTAAACAAATTAAAAAGGTAACAGATATTTCTAATACTTTGTTTATTTACATAATGAATTTAATTGCTGGATGTCCGGCCCCTGAGCTGCTGGCTTTCAGTAACTGTGGCCTCCAGAACAGTTTAGTTGAATAGCCCTGCTTTGGGTGGAATTCAGTTTATTCCATTTCCAAAACCTAAACTGAGTCTGGAAAAATGCAAAATATGGATAAAGCCCTGCGGCCGACCCCACGAGGAGCTGAACACAACAGTGGTAAACAGGAAGTACTGCATGTTCATCTTTACAATGGTACTGCAGGTAAATCCTCCATTTTCTGTCATTGTATGCTTAATGGTTAAATTAAAAGTTAATGCTTGAAGCTAGTTGCACTTTGTTTTGTGTGTTGGGTATGTAGATATACGTTGTAACTTCTGGTTGTATAGTCTTTGTTTGTTATGATCAATTAACACTAAACTGATTTTGTGCAAAGTGTTTATCAGGTTGTGTAATGTAAAGCAGAGTGCTACATCTGTAGCATCTTAGTTAGCACGTCTGTATTGCAAGCTGCTAGCTTAGCGCTACTTCTTTTTGTGCCGAGCTCTCTAAAATAGTTATTGAATTATGTGTTTACTTATGTAGGTAAATGCACCAGAATGCAGGAACCAGTATGTCCCCCCCCCCACACCACCACCACCCATATCACGAATGCTTCTGATGCCAATGTCCACCAAGCCACGAAACATTGTCAGCACTGGGGGCTAGGCACCCCTTAAGGGAAGATTCTAGGATCACCCCTGGTTCTTAGTCTAAAATCTGTCAGAGGTGGTGGGCGATATGCATTCAAGGAATGCTAGGATTTGTGTTTACGTGAGGGGGAGCAGATCTTTGACTTTATTTGTGATGATGAGAGAGAACAGACAGTTTCATCTTGTTCAGGAGGAGAGGATGCTTCAATCTCTCCCTCAGAGGACCGAACTGATGCTTGGGTAGGTGGTGGAGGTGGAGGGGGTGTTGGTGGAGGCAGAACTTCCTGTCTGTCTCTCCACAACTCAGAGAAAGCCACGCATTCATTCAAGGACCTTGACTGGCGCTGCTGAAGCCTGGAGTGTGCGTGATTCAGCAGCACTGAGCACCGGACAGCAAGGAAAGAGGAGAGAACGGAGGGAGGAGACGGCTTTTACTCCCCAACAACAAAACCAAAGCATGCGAGCAAGGACTCCCCCCAGAACAGATGAGATTTTGTCTTTTTCAGAAACTTCTTGAACCTCGTGCTTTCATTTAAACTCATCCAAACTTCAGAGTTTCTGTGGATTTCGCGGATGCGTCGAGCGCGCAGGAACCATCCAGGGGTGTAGCCGCCGTGCGTCTTTACGCTGCTTGATGCGCTTTGGATGACCGAGTGATTGTGTGAGCGCGTGAGTAACAAAGAGAGGAGGAGGAGGATCAGCCGGAGCAGTCAGGAGGATGCTGGAGGGCAATGCCTGCAGAAAGAGAGGATGAGATTTGTCGAAAGGCGCTGGAGCTGCTCTCCGACCTGTGCTCCAAGGGGGAGGTGCAGGACGACAACTGCCTGGATTTCATCTACTACTTCAGGGACCTGGCCAGACCGCGCTACACCGACTCAGGTCAGCCTCGTGCGTAAATTACGCGTTTGAGATCCATTAAGAGCTCCAGAGGCAGACTGACAAGAACTTTTATTTTCAGGAAAACGAGCAGATTTCAAGTCTTTTATTGCAGCAGCTGTTGAGCACGACTGCGAGAAAACAGAGTTTTTCAGCTCATGCATACAGATTTAAAGCGATAAAAAATGATTGCAAACTGCATACATATACATTTAAAGGATCTTTACAAGAAAAAGTTGTGGGGAATCTAGTGATGAATGAGTCTAAAACACCCAAAGAAAAACTGTTTACATCCAAAAGTGCAAAAAAAAAAAAAAAAAAAAAAAAAAAACGCGCGTGAATCACTCATCACTGTTAATTTCGCTGCAAATGCAAGAGAAGAACGAACTGTGAACTTGTTGTTGGATCCATTAGCATTAGAAGATTTCCCAAAGTGTTTCAGATCTGTGTGTGTGTGTGTGTGTGTGATGGAGAGCGTGTGCGCGCGCGCGTGGACGCTGCAAGAGGAGCTGTTCTCCTCGCAGGCTGAATGGAAGTGCTGGTTTGATTTGTCTTTGCAGCCTGGAGAGGAGGAAAGAGTGAGACAAAGCCCCACCCAGCACATGGCTGTGTAGCCATGGATGTGGAATAAATTAATAAATAAAAAGATCAGCCACGTAAATTAAAAAAAATAAATAAATAAATAGACCCCCAATCTGCAGTTCACATGAATTTCTCTGATGATTGAAAATATATTAAAATAAAAGTCCACATAAATTTGTAAAAAATCAAAATAAAGGTAAACCACATTGATAAAGGACACTTCCTAAATATGAGACTTTAAAAAAAAAACTTATTAAAGCAGGATACCATAGACAATTCCTTATTTTCCTTTGGAATTAAATGTTTAATGATGTGTTAATATGAAATAAGCACAGGACTTTATGTGGTCCACAGTGTGAATGCACACATTTTCCCCCACTGTTTTTTTTTAATGCATGTGAATAGGCAGAGACTTTCAAAAATGTTACAATCCATTATTAAACATGTATGATGGAGAGAAGGTTCAAACTACCAGATTGGCTCTCCTGAGACTTTGTGACCCACTTCCTCTTGTAGTCTACCATAAATGTACGCACACACAGCTTGATTTGCAACAACCAACTTTCCCTGCAAGCATCATGGGAGAGGCTGCAGCCGACCAGAGATACTCAAAGTTTTGGTTGGTGTCTTCGCAGCTTTAGCGTCTCTAAAGAGTCCATTCAACTGAGACACAAACAAATGATTCACAGATGAAAAGCAGAGCCACAGCTGGAGAGGAGAGTTCTGCTCGCACCGTAGGAAGCGCATTATGCATCAGGCTGTGGTTTGTGCACTACTTTGATTTGCGTTAAAGGTACTCGTCGCAAAGTATGAAATGTAACAAATGGTGAAGCTGGAAAGAGTTCACGCTGGTTCACACTTAATATAATCAAAGCATTTGTCAGAAGCAGCTGAAAACCACATGGAAACTTGAGTCATGTGACTGACCTACATTGGGCAGGCTGTAGGTAAACAAACATGGCCGGTAAGTTGAACCTATTTTTAGTCAGTTCAGCTGTTTCTGTAAGTAAACCAACGTGCTACTTTGCATTTAGTCACACTTTTTGCTTACATGTTTTTAAATAAGGGACACAAAAAACATGAACATACATTTATTTTTGTTCAGTATTTATGCCATTGCAATGATTACTTTTATGTATAGGCTATCCAGCATGTAATAACATTAACTTTGCAATTAGTTCAGTCATTTATTAGTGATGTGACTATAGTAGTCAATCAATAGTAGCAACTGACCCTACTGCACGTTTTAAAAACTACAAAACAAACATATGTAATTTAAAACCCTTTACCATCCATCCAGTTAGATCCCCTTCACACTGGATGATGACCTTGCTACACTCTTCATGTCATTCATGATCGATTAGAAAATAAACAAGCTGTCACTGATGTCCCGTCGCTGTGGGATCTCAATAGTGAATGTTTTTTGGTTTTTTTTTGGACTGGAGTTGAAAAGGGAATGCAAGTAAACCTAAATGTTTTAGGTGCAAGATAATCAAGTGCATTGGAGTTCCATGGTGGAGAAGAACAGAGGTAGTTTTGCTTTTCTGAGGCGGAGCAGAGTGACAGATTATGGCAAGTGGAGGGAGCCTCTTTATCCACCACCAGGTGCAATGGAGGGGCCAGGGGGCGGGGTGGGGGGATACAATGGTGACCTCTGTCATCCACCACACCGGCCGCCCAAATCATTTGAGCAGAAAGCAAAGTTTCCAATCTTTCTTATGTTTTGATATAGCCACACACAAAAAAGGAAGTTGGTACCTGATTTATTTTTCAAGTTCTCAAGATCACAAAATGAATGGATGGCTGGATGGACGGGTGGACAGGCAAAAGTCGAGTATTTCCAGTTCCCCACGTTTTTACGCAATGAGAGTCAAAAAGAATCTGAAGCTCACTGATCAATTTTCAACTTCAATATACAAACACGGTTTTCACACGACCTGTGAATTCAGAACCAAAGTTAACCTGTTTCCACATTAAAGCTAAACATGACTCCGTAAACTCTTAGCATTTCTTTAATTTTGTAAAGGTTTGTCCTAATTTTGAGGCACCTGATCCAGTCGTTTACAGTCAAACTGATGTGCAGAGGACCATTTGCTAGTGATCCATTTGACCATGTCTGGATTACAGCAACCTTTGAAAACTTGCTTCAGTGTGAAACAGTCGTGTCAAGTTTATGCTCTTTGCACTGTTAGCTATTCCAGCTAATTTTTTCTTCTGAAATACCCTCGTCATGCTCTGTACACTCACCCTGTCAGTACTCTCACAAACCACAGGATGCAGCTTCGTGCAAGAATATTATGCCAACACTTGTTTAAGCCAGGTTATGTTTAAAACCTTGTTTCAACCCCTGCCTCAACCTAAAGGCTGCATCTCTTGTTAGTCGGCCACCAGCATTCATGACGTATCTTCTTTGTGTGACTAATTATTTCTCAAAATAGTCAGAGTGGTTGTGGGTGTCTCAAACCCATCACACATCCTTTTTGATTTTAAAAGTAAAGGGTAGCTGCTAAGGTGGGTGCAGAACAGGCTGAGGCAGGTTGATGTGTGCGAAGGTGGGCAATGAATCAGTGTGCATGAAAATAGTTTTACAAACAGGCCAACATAAAAAACATGTCAAACATCAACCACTCACTACCAGAGATCGTAACTTAAGTTGTTTCATTTAGAGAGTATTCAGACCTCTACTGACCCAGGGCCGTCATATTTTGTCATCACAGTAATAAACCACACAAGTTTTGTGCACTAAACTGTTACACATATGCAAAGTCCACTGCACTTTTAATCTGGCCACCCTGCAAAGACCCTCCATATTCTGGTGCTTTTTTTTTTTTTTACATCAGCAAAGTCATCATGAAGTATAAAGGAGGACATTACATTTAGCAACAATCAGTTCATAGTTTGATCAACTGGCCCTCATACTCTAAAGGTCCAATCCTGTGCTCACCACAGTGAAAATCATA
This sequence comes from Nematolebias whitei, assembly GCF_014905685.2. Taxonomy (NCBI): domain Eukaryota; kingdom Metazoa; phylum Chordata; class Actinopteri; order Cyprinodontiformes; family Rivulidae; genus Nematolebias; species Nematolebias whitei. Next base: position 12,178,846 of record NC_056507.1, on the reverse strand, counting down.
ATACAATCAGATAAATTGTTCCCCTCCTGTGTCACTATGTTTGTGAGGGCTGCCTGCTCCATCAGAATCAGAATCAGAATAAGCTTTATTATCATTGCACTGAAGTACAGCGAGATTTTATTCTGTACAGTCGTCTGAAAGATGGGCGGCGTGCACGTGGCTGCAGCTCCTAGGAGCGTGGCCCCTTATTCTTTAGATAGAAAAGGGGAAAGACCATGAGGATAGTTTAGTGGTATTAAAAAAAAAGATCTCTTCACACCTTATCCTTGTGAGGACACCATTTCAGACATAAAAAACCTCTACGAGCAGGCACATTAACACATTACATATGCGTTTGAAAACAAGACGATGAGATTTGTCCATGAAGGACTTCCAGATAGCACCATAGTCCTGATAAGATGTTAATGTGTCAGCGGTACAGTTCTGTTAAGCGTTCACAAAAGTTCTCGGGGGGCGGGGGTGGATAGAGCAGAGCCTTCTTAGTTTACACATCCCCAGGAGCAGTTTGATAAGTTTGTCCTATTCAAGGCCAAACAGGGAGGCCAGATTCAGATATAGGCCACAGTTGTTTTTTGTGCAGGCAGACTGTTTTTCTCTTCATCCTTGAGTTCTGCTGGTACTCTCATGATCCAAAATGTCCAGATTTGTGGGATTTCCACTGGTCCATGCTTATTAGCCTTCTCCAACATCAACCCCAAACATGCTGGTGAGTTCCAAAGCTGAAAGTGGTCTACGATTCTCATAAATCACTTCTATCTTACAGTTGAGCCCATAAATCAGCTGAGTCTGAGAGCTTGAAGCATGAACTAATCCTTCACATAAGATCGGCACCTTTGTCATGGCCGAAACTGCTGCCGCCGTCTTCCTTAAAAGCCAATAGCATAGGTATACGGCGGTAAATGATGTGGTGAGGTAAATGATGGACCGCAATGTTAGCGCCAGCTGTGGGGGATAAACTGACAAAATTACACAGTTCTTTTTTTTTCTTGGCATCATTTGTAGCCATACAGAAATTGTATCTTTCCACTGTAACACCGGGAGATTTAAGGATATTTTCAGATTTTAAATGATATTTCAGTTAAATGGGTTGAAATTGGTGATTGCACAAATTGAACGAAAATGAGCTACTCAGTCTCCTACCTCGTGCTGCATGTAGAATGGAAATTTTCTTTTAGTTTACGCATCATTACTTACCTCAAGTCTTTCCTGCTTGTTGTTTCCAACTAAACTCACTGTGCGCTCCACTTTGAAAACAGATTTACTTTACGAGTTTTGTTAAACTCCAAACTCTAACATCGTTTAGCATCTAATCTGATTGGAAGGTAATTATTCCCCTAAATCAATGTGTCTGATTAACTCTGGGCTTCTGGTATGGCTTCGTTCAGGATAATATGCAAACCAAATTATGGTGACGCCCACAAGCCTTTCCTCTTGATCTTCTTGTGAAATGTCAACAGGAACTATTGTGCTCTTTGAGTTTAGTACTTTTGTGTTTTACACCATTTCATTCATTTAGATCGTCTGGTGTCCATTTCCTGAAGGGGCAACTGTTCTGCATGTTTTGGTTATTTCTTTGATACAAAACTTCTGATTTAATGAATAAATTACCTCCTCAGTATGTCCTCAAGCTCTATAGAAGTCTGCTAATCACCCATTCATTCAAATCAGGTGCTTTAAGCAGAGAAAACTAAAATACCCGCAGGAGCTTGGCCCTCGAGGATCAGGATTGGAAATGACTGCTCTAAAACAACCAGAAATAGGCGACTGATTAGTTTCGCACAGAAAACACTTTTCTGAGCTCATCTCATCTGTAGTCCAGGATTTTGCTTCTTTAATTTGACGACGGTCGCCTGAAACTAATCTCAGATGACAAATCTACCTTTCAGTCCAATGTTTTATACCAAGTAATGGGAAAGAGGTCTTAAAGAAACAGAAGTTGAATCCAGGGAGCTAATGCTTAACAAAAAAACATTTTTTTATTAACGACAAAAGTGGCACCCAAGTGATTTTAAAAGAGCCAAATAATGTATACGAATACATCCCATAAACCAGTACAATACAAAAAGTAAATTCAGTATTAGCATAAAATAAACTTAATTTTATGTTAACATGTAGTTTGACTGATGGTAAATGGAATGGACTGTACTTATATAGCGCCTTTCTATCTTATTTCAAGACACTCAAAGTGCTTTACACTACAGTCTGTGTCCTCATTTACCCATTCATACAGCACTCTACTAGATCACTACAAAGCTAATTGAACAAATCATTCTAAAGAGACTAATCAGTGCTTTAGATCCCAGTCATACACTGATGGGACACACATCAGAGGCTATGAGGGGTTCAGTGTCTTGCCCAGGGACACTTCGACATGTGACTGCTAGTGGATTCGAACCCCCAACTCTCGCATTGGAGGACGACTGCTCTGACCCCTCAGCCACAGCCGCCCCATCTGATAAGATTAAAAAAAGGCAGACACTAACTAATAGGAGCTAAAGGAGCAAACACTAGTTAAAAATGTTCACAGCCCAAAGTAGAAAAATACTAGTTATAAAGTATCAAAATACTACGTAAAAGCTAATAGGGTAGCTTTAAATTAAATTTAGCAAAAAGCTAGGTAAAGGTGACACTACAGTAGCAAAATTGTTTGTAGTAGCAAAATGGTAGCTAAGTGCTAAAAGTAGCAAAATGCTAACTAAAACAAAAATTACCTTTAAATATAAAAGTTACAGAAGTATAGCTAAAAGTACCTAAAGACCAGCGGCTAAAGACTAAAAGTAGCTAGAAAGTAAAAGTAGCCAAAGGTTAGCAAAATGTTAACCGTTGCAAAAGACAAGGAAGAAGCAACAATGTGCAAAAGGCAACTAAAACTTTAAGTGGCAAAACGATAACTAAATGCTAAAAATAACAAAAATACTGAATAGAAGCTACAAGTAGCAAAAAGCTAAATGTATTGAAAGTAGCAAAAGGTAAGCTAACAGCTGAAAGTTACATAAGAAGACAAAAGTGAAATTAAACAACTTTTGACAGAATCAAAATGATCTCCATGTTTTTCTAGGTGGGAAATATTTAAATAAAGTAAAATATTTTGAAAAGTATAAAAGTTACAAAGACAAAAAGCCTGTTAATTTCTAGGCTTCCTTTTTTGAGGGCTTGATTAACTGTCAGGAGAAATAGGGTAGGTTTCATTACACCCCTGATTGCATTATGGTGGTGTTGTTGCCGGGCAACATAACATTATTGGATATTCAGTTTAGAAATCTTGGAGCCTCTGGTGATATTTTTGAATGAGCCCAATAAAGTTAATGAGTTATTCCTTCTTCTTTTTTTTTTCTCGTTAACTGCTCGGCTGTGTAAAACATGATTTTAATATACGACCACCATTCCTGAACTCCACACTCTCTTGCCCTTTTACCCCTTACTGCCTTATTGACCCAGTGCTGACTTGGACGGAGCTGCTTATTGACCTGATCATCTCTGGGCTCTCTGGAGGATGGTCGGCAGAATGGAGAAGCGTTTAATGAGGCGGCCTCAGACTGTGACTCAATATCTGAGAGAAGTGGGCATTAAACTCTCCAGAAAATAATAATTCTAGTGCTATCAGTGACGTTACCTGCTGCCAGTAATTGTACAACCTGAAGGTCAAAGCATTACTCAAGGATTCAAGGATTTTTTAAATTGTTATACCAGTTCACATTTGCATGTTTATGGTTCGAAATTTGTACTTAGTTCCCAGATCAAGAAGCCTAACAATTAACAAATAAATAAATACAAAGAGTATATATATATATATATATATATATATATATATATATATAATTAAAGTTTAAAAAATGCAAGATGAAGCTGAATTAAGTGTAGCTCGAGTTCAGCAGTCTGACAACTGCAGGGAAGAAACTGTTTCTGAGCCTGGTGGTCTTGCTCTGAATGCTCCTCAGCCGCCTGCTTGAGGGGAGGAGCTGGAACAGACTGTGTGCAGGATGAGTGGAGTCCTTCATGATGCGGAGCACCCTCCCCCTGCATCGTGATGTGTAGAGGTCCGAGGTGGTGGGAAGGCTGCTCCTCACAGTTTTCTGTGCAGCCTTAACCACCCTCTTCAGAGCCATCCTCTCAGCAGCAGTGCAGCTGCTGCGACACACGGTGATGCAGGTGCAGAGAACGCTCTCCACCACACAGTGATGGAAGCTCTTCAGGACAGAGCTCTCAAGTCCAGCTCTCCACAGCTTCCTGAAGGAGTAGATGCTGGTGGGCATTCTTGACCAGCCATTATGGAGCATAGACCATTATTTCCATTATGGAGATATTAAAAAGTTAATTTCCTTGAAAAGCTGTCAGTACGGTAAACCTCTTAATATATACATTCAAATAATATCATTTAAACCAAAACAAAAAGGAGAATGTTGGTTTTGCCACAATAATGTATCAAATAACAGCAGTGAGAGAAATTTTAGCTCATAATGTATATACGTACAGTATTCCTCATACTGAAGGATTGCAATGGAATTCAAAAACACACTCAGCGTTGCAGATCTTAGCACTGAACGAACGTCTGTTGGGGATGACTCTCAGCTACTACCATGTCGTTTAGCTCGGCTAACAGTGTTATGGACACGTTTGTGTTGTGCTCAAGTTGATAAGCTGCGGTGGCCATCTTGTATTTGTTTAACTTAGAAAGAAATCATTAGATGTACATCTACAACTGATTTACTTTCAGCGAGCTCTGGTAAAATTCATCCAGCGTCTCACCAGATGCTTTGTTCATCATCAGACAGGGTCATCTCCAAAGTTTAATGCAAAAAGATTTAACGAAAGATCTTGCACAACCTGTTTGTGCTTGACATACGTGCTCTGGAGGACTCTGTGCTTCTGTCACACCAAACTTTAGCTAAATGTCTGTAAAAATTATTGTGTGAAACTTGAGTTCAGGCTCCAAACCAGTAAACTCACATTTTCATCTGCTGACAAGTGACAAACAAAGTGGGTGTTTTGTTTTTTATTTTGCAAACACATAAGGTCATTTATAGCTAATTAACTGTGTACTTGACCATTGTATTTAAAGTGATCATTATAATAAATTGAATTATTCAGGAATAAATTAAAACATGGGTTCATTCACATATTTGTGTTACCTTTTAAAATCTACAGTAAGTGGTCACAATCAGACCTTTCCTCTTTCTGGCATATATTTGAATAGGCTTGGCTGCTGGTTATATAAATTTTAAATAATTTGTAAACAAAAGTTTGACTTTGCAAAATTGTTTTAAAGGCAGTTTTCATTTTTTAAAATTGGTTTGTTGCACCTTTTAAATGCTTGTTTAACTAAGACTTCTGAAAAGCTATTTAAATTATAGTTTTTGTTAAAAATGTATCCTTTAAATTGTTTTTCCTTCTCTTTTTGACATATGTATTATTAGTCTGTTTCTGCAAAAGCTTCAACATCCTAACCAGGCAAAAGAAATCCCATTTTAATTTAAATTTGGTCAGTAAATTTAGCTTGAAATCACCTCATTAGAAATGAGAAAAATATAATTGCATTATTTTATTTCAAGTTGTTCTGTTGTTTGTAACTATTGAGGGTTGACAGCCAAGGCCTATGAGCTGCTTCTGTTTTTGGGCCATATTGTATCCATGCATGGTGTTGGTGATGTATATCAGTTAAGCATTGCTGAGAGGATTTTGTGTCTGATCAATGTCCACCCTGCTCAGAGAGTGATGGACAGGTATTAAACCCTCTTCAGAGGGAGAGGAACGTTGGTCATCACCACAGAAATGTCTGCACCTTCAGAAACAAATGGAAGTTTAAAGTGACAGACATGCAAAACCAACAAACAGCATGAACTCTGCCAACCATCATCAGCTCCAATAATGCTCATGTATGCTATTATGATGGATAGAAGCAATAAAAGAAAGCAAAGAGCTTTCAGAGGATTAACTCAGGGAATAATGTAGCCGTAAGGAACAGAAGAAAAGGTTCACCTGTATACATTAATAGGAACTTTATACTTTTTTTGCTTTCACTTTCCCAACACTGGACTGTTAAACAGCACAGTCCACAAAAATTGAGGTAAGTAAAGATTTGTAAGCAGATTTTAACAGAATAAAGTCAACACTGGCAGTTTCTGCACAATCAAAGCACCATCTGCTTCTCTTTTCCAGCTGATCTGAAATGTTCGCAGGCAGCACCTTTTAGTCCCACTGAGAAGTTTTAGGCTTTTAAAAATGAGAAGGCTCTTTTTTATCATGTTTTCACAGCAGCTTAATCTGTTTTTTGTCTCCCTTTGTTTGAATTATTTTGGTGTTTTTGACATAAAACAGTTCTATGAATATTTTTTTTATTTTTAAAAGTTGAGTTCTCAGGAAACAAGGGCTTTATTTTTCTATCACTGATCAACAGTTAGAACTTTTTTAAGAATTTTTTTTAAAATTCATGTCAACAACCTTTGATTCAGTTTCAATGACAGGGCCATCATTTACTGAATCTTTAACACTTGAAGGAAAACCCATACAACGGGGATAACAGTAAAAAAAAAAAAAAAGTAAAGTAAAAAAAACAAAGGATGCTGCCAAAGTATGGAATCTAAAATCAGAAAATCCCTTCAACCACAAAGTTAGGCAGAAATGGAAAATATGAAGCTGGACAGTGATGGAGCTGAAGTACCTGACAGAAAACAAAGAAACAAAACAGGCAAAAGTAAAATGTACACACAGCCGAAAGGTAAAAAAATAAGAATTTTGTCCTTGAATAATACAAATACATCTTCAGATATACAACATAGAGTTTTTATACTATCCAAAAAAAAGGTTAAAAAAACCAAACAACTAAAACAACTGTACTTTTATTCTGAAGATGAAGACATTTTGCTTCCCGTCCAGGAGTCTTTATCAATTTAAAATGCCTGGTGTGTGTGGAGTTCACAGCTTTATACCACTCGTCTTCTCTGTCTAAAATATACTGGTCCACAAAACAGGCAGAAGGACTGAGAGGGGATGATGGAAGTCATTTATGTCAAACGAGAAAAAAACAACTTTAAACAGAGGAGGAGGTTTCAGATTTCATCCATTCATGCAGCGTTAGGCCTGATTCCAGGTCAGTTCCATTACAATCCACATGTTCATGCAGGTGACCCAAACATCTCTAAACGAGGCTGACAAAGAGCTTCACGAGCCTCCACTGCACGGGGTGAATAGTCTAACCTGCATGTGAATTTAAGAACTCAACCAGGCCTCTTGCAGTTTTATGAAGCTGTCAGCTCCAAACACTCCAGATATTTCAGAACTGATACAACCTCCTGGATGGGAAGCGAAACGTCTTCAGCTTCAGAACAGAAGTCCAGTTGTTCGTGTTTTTTAACCCTTATTATTATTTTTTACTGATCATGGCCTGGATATCTGTGTATATTCACCAACAGTTTGATACTATAATTTTATTTATGGAAATAAAACAAAGCAAGACGATTGCTGCATAAATCCACTTTGAGCAGAAGATTAAGTCCTCAGCGCTGCCGATCAAGACCTGCTGTATCACTTTACTACATCACTTTCTTTTTCCTCTGCTTCTGTTTTCTAAAAAAAAAAAAAATAAATGTGCTGACAACTAAAGACCAATAATTGGAAACAAACAAACCAGAGAAAAAACCTGAAGCAGTCGGTTTAATAAAAAATCTTCTGTAACTTGCAATCTGTAGTAAAACACTTTGTATTTATGTGTGCATGTTGTTGTTTTCCTATATGCTCCCTTCTCTGAGAGTTAATTAATTTATTAACCTTTAAAGGCAAATCCCATTGAGCTCCCTGGGCATGAAGGCAGCCTAATATGCATGTTTTTGGTCTGTGGGAGGAAACCGGAATACCCGCAGAAAACCCGTGCGAGCACGAGAAGAACATGCAAACTCCACCCAGAAAGACCCCAGGTCCAACCGGGGATTGAATCCATGACCTTGTTGCTGTGAGGCAACAGTGCTGAGCCTAGTTGCCACAGCGAGCCATTTCTCATGAAAAATTGGAACTTGTTTTACCCTGGATGCCCTTCCTGAGACAACTCAAACCTGCAGCCTCAGTATTACAACCACTGCACCGACCACCAAGCTATTTAAGTGTGCAAACATACATACTACAAATCCAACTTAAGCAAAATTATACACCTTTCAAATTAAACCGTAAAAATAACATGCATGCCAAAGGGTGTCTTACTAGTCACTAAGACACGACTAGTTGAGGAACAACATTTGCCCCAAGTCTCCAACATGTTTCAAAACGTTTGATGAGATTCTCACTTTTGTCACTCGAGCTGCAGAGGCTTGCCGCCCTGTAGCTGTTATAACAGTTGACAGGAAACATTGTGTCTAAAGCGCATTCTGATGACAAATAAGAATTATTTAAAAAACAAGTCCAAATCTGCCTGTCTTCATTTCAAAATTGTACTTTAGTAGATGAAATCCTGAACATGCGGGTGACTGATGAAGTGGGTAAGATGTGAGAGGAGCTGGACAATGAGCTAATTTGCAGCCCTGTATCTTAATGCTTGTTTTCATGCATTCATTATTCTATTTATCATTTTGTAAGAGATTGAGAAAGTATAAAAATTCAGTATGCTAGTTTACAAAAAACTATTTTCAGTGACAAGAAGTTAAAAGAAAACCAAGCTAGTTAAACATATTGTTTTGCATAAATGTATACATTAATGTAAAGGTTTTATCCTTTTTTTATTCTGATGATTATTGTTCTTGAAGTAAAACAAAAAAAATGGCTTCTGGAGGAAAAGGAGCTTTCACTTCAGCTGAACCACTAAAACTATGTTCAGTCATTGACAAAGTCTATAAGGATGATAATAATTTAGTTACCTAATTTTTTATGGTTTAAACTCATAAACAAGAACAAAACAAAACAGAGTTATCTTTGGAAAACCTTTGAAAGATTCCAGCGGCAGTGTGCAGTGTTGGTGCATTCATCTTAAACGAGTGAATAAAACATGTGGAGCTGGCAGGGAGATATCTGGTCCACAGTTAGAGCTGCAAACGCCTTCATCACCTCAGAGATGATGGACCATCACACCGCTCAGTCCAAATAAATCTTTAATTATCACCAGGCTGCTTGAAGCATGTTGTTTGTTTGTTTGCTCGTTTTCTCATCAAATGGAGATTTAGTCCAAATCCGTGAGCCAGTTCACTTTGAGGCTTAAAACTAGATTTAGTTGGTTTATATTTAGTGTGATTGGAGTGTATGAATGAATGGGTGAATGAGAGACTATATACAGCATGTTGTAGAGCCTGAGGTTAAAAAAGATGCTATTTAAGATGTGGACCTTTTACCAAAACTCACACAGAGAAATTTAAACCAACAAAACGTATGTGCAAAGATTTTTATGAAATTTAACTATATATTTGAGTTAGTGCATTTAGACCTAACCATTTTTTTTTTCATGTGAACATAAAAGAAATGGCACTGGTTCCAGTCACATCTGCAAGCCTCATATTCTGTCTCATCTCAAAACATATTTCCCATTTGGTTGTTTTAATCGCAATAATGATTTCCTTACCATCTCAAAATTAGTTGTAAAAAGTCGTTAAAGTTAGAGAATGATAAGTAAAAAGAACCTGCATGATTGTACGTTGCAAAGCTAAGATGAGGAGATGAACATACCCTCCATCTCTCTGTGTTGTGAGCATGACCACGTGAGAAATAGGCGAAGAACTGACTTCCAGTTAGGTGTGTGGCTGCATTGAGGTGTAAGAAAGGTCACGCTGGAAAATTGGTCTGACATGCCAAAATTCAAGATGGCCACCACTGTTCACCCATCATTTAAGGAAATTATGATGTCTAGTTGTTGTAGTGCTTAAAAGTATATTTTCCTCAAATAATTGAGGTGACCCTTGGGGTAGCCAAAGATTAATCTATGGGGGTCAAGGTCACTATTGGCCACCCCCTGGCTCCACCACCGCACCTGGTGGTGGATAGAATTGCTCCCTCCACTCACTAGGGTCCATCACTCTTCACTGCCTTAGACAAGGAAAAACACCTGACCTCTCCTCTTATATATACGGTTTAACTACTACTCAAATATATTGTACCAAAAAACATTAAGGTTTACTTGCATTCCCTGTTCAATTCCATCCATCCATCCATCCATTATCTTTAACCCGCTTCTTCCTTTTTGGGTCACAGGGGTCACTGGTACCCATGTCCAGCAGTCATTGTGCGAGAGGCAGGATACACTCTGGAGAGGGCTCCAGTCCATCACAGGGACACATCGAGACAAACAACCATTCACTCTCTCACTCACATCTACTGTAGGGACAGTTTAGAGTTACCAGTGATTTCAATATTCATGTAGATGTTGAAAGTGATAGCTCAAGCATAGCCTTGACAAATTTAATAGAATCAGTTGGTTATACCCAAAGCATCCACACATCTACTCACTCTCATCATCACACTCTTGACCTGGTTCAGACCTACGGCATAGAGATTAATGCATGTTTTTTTGTCTGTGGGAGGAAACCGGAGTATCTGGAGAAAACCCACGGATGCACAGAGAAAACATGCAAACTCCACCCAGAAAGGTTCCCAGCCCGGATTCGAGCCGGTAGCCTTCTTGCTGAGAGGCAGTAGCTCTACCAACTGCACCACCGTGCCGCCCCCTGTTCAACTCCAGTCCAGAAAAACACTAATCTCCATAACCAGAAACATACATTTTTCAAATTCCTCAGCGACGAGGTACATCAGTGTTTCGTTTGTTTATGTCTGCTGTGGCATTATTTTCAAATGAACAACAAATGTTGGAATTTTGGGCTCTTTAAAAACCAAAATCCCACAAAGTATTCAAGTTCTGGGAATATAAGAAACATTTCTCACTTTACGTCTTCTGTTGTAACTTACATCCCAGTGGATGTTTGTTCTTGTTTCTATATTTGTCACTTAAAAAACAATCATGGCTGCCGCAGACTCATGAAAATAACCTCTGTAACCTTTTTAATTATAATTGTCGGCTTCCTTCAGTGAGGAGTGAGCTCGCTGATTAACAGAATCCAATTAATCGAGAGCAGCATTACAGAAAGCCATCCTCACAGTTTGACTGCAACCTGCAAGAGGACATGAAAGGTGTCGACAGGCAGCGACGTCAGAAAAGGTGTTTTTTATTGAATTTCATGCAGATATTTAGAGAGAATTTTAATGCAAAATTAAAGTATATGTAAATGCAAATGATTATGTGGAGAAACTAAACAAAAATGAATATAAAAAACTCTTGTCTTGTTTTACAAATTTTCGTGCTGATTGTGCTCCCATTCAAATTCAGTTCCAGTTTATTTATATAGCACCAAATCACATCAGAAGTTGTCTCAGGGCAAATGAGAATAAGCAGCTTTAAGACATTTATTTTTTAATTGTTGGCTGCCGCCATGAAAGGTGCATCATTCAGTTTTTGCTTTGTGTGTGCATGTGTATGTGTCAATTAGCAAAATATCTCAACTGCAACAGCTAACTGATCAAACACTAACACGGCTAAATGTCTGTTAGTTTTACAGGTAGTGAGTTAAACTCTGGTGCGGTAGGAGCTGAAAGTCTTTCATAAAACACACTAAGTGCTAACAGGCTGCCAAAGTTTGTTGTTAAAAACTGTGGCATGAAAAGTAGTGGCAAGAAATCATTGGAGGAGTTTAAATATCTGGGCGTCTTGCTTCTGAGTGATACAGGATGGGGCAGGAGATAGAACAGATTGAGGCCTGGTCATCAGTAATGAAGGCGTTGCTTCGGTTGGTCCTGGTAAGGAAGGAGTCGAGTTGAAAGACAAAGGTCCCAATATACTGGTCTGTCTATGTTCCAAACCTCATCTGTTCTCATGAGGTTTGGATCATGACTCAAATATTGAGATCCTGGAAACAAGCATGAAATGAGCTTCCTTTGTAGGGGGACCGAACTCAGCCGTAGAGAGAGGATGAGGAGCTCTGCGTCATCTGGAGGGAGCTGTGGAGCTGCTGCTCCTCTGCATCCTAAGGAGTCAGTTGAGGTGGTTCATCAGATTTATGATGTCTGCTGGATGCCTACTTTTGGAGGTTTTCTGTGCATGTCCCATTGGGAAGAGGCCCCAGAGACTATCTGTGAACCAACTACAAAGAAACAGTAGAAGATGGAGATGAATGGCAGTGGGCGACATGCATTCCTTGGAGGAAATTTACTTTCATTAAGAACATTTTTATTCAAATTACTTTGCTGTGACAATAAAACAAAACAGTAAATTTATGTTATGAAACCAATGTCAGTTCTGTTTTGCTCGTCATACATTTTTAGCATCTTTATGAGATTTATTTTGTCTCCACTGAGCTGCAGCTCTGCAGAGCTTTAATTCTTCCAGTGCTGCTAACAAGTCCCAGTAAATGCTAACAGTCAGCATAATTGCGTTCCATAATCAGGAACTCTTCAGATTTGTTGAACTGTCTCACTGAAAGAGGTGTCCAAGGTCAGAAATAAACAATATGAGGACATTTTTATTTCACAGTGGCAAGATTTTCACAAGATTTTCATCTGAAGTTAAAAAACAAAAACTATACAGAAAAAGCTAAAAAAAAAAAAGTTTAATTGAAACCCAATGAAACCTTGACTCATTTGATAATAAAATTGTTCTTTAAATTATTGAACCCTATCGTGTCTGATGTTCGTCCCGTGTGTGACAACATGTTCGGTTATAGTGAACTACACACAAACATTCTGTTCACTTTATCAAAACCAGAAGTGGTACCCTTACAAAAATCACATTTGAGTGAGACGTTTGTCTACGTGTCCTTGAGACAGACCTGCGAACTGTCCAGGGTGTCCCTCGCCTCTCGCCCATCAACGCTAGAAATAGGCTGCCAATATACATATACCGGTATATATTCTTCTTCTTCTTCTTTTGTCTTTTTTCTGTTCAGGGGTTGTCACAGCGAATCATCATCCTCCATCTCTGTCCTCACTCCAACTACCTCCATGTCCTCTCTAACTGCATCCATATAGATCCTCTTTGTCTTTTTCCTGGCAGCTGCATTTCTAACATCCTTCTACCAATATACCCACTGTCCCTCCACTGGACATGTCCAAACCATCTCAGTATGTCCTCTCTACCTTTATCTCCCAGTTGTCCAACCTGTGCTGTACCTCTGATGATCTCATTCCTAATCTTATCCATCCTTGTCACTCCTAAGGAGAACTTAAACATCTTCATTTCTGCCACTTCCAGTTCTTTCTCCTGTCTGTTTGACAATGCCACCGTCTCCAGACCATACAACATGGCTGGTCTCACCATTGTCGTGTAAACTTTTCTATACTATACAACCATATTCCTGGCTTCATGCAATTCCTGTTAACAACCATCTGCTTGCAGAACAAAAAACAGCGATCGTCGCTATGGAGACCATTCGAGACCCTAATCTTTGCCATTTAATTTTAGGCTCTATAGCATAGCTTGATTTAGCAGGTATTGTCATCGGCTGTGCAGCATATCATACATGTTGTGAAGGTTTCTCTCACTGTGTGTGTTCCAATTGTTCAAACCTCTTATTTTTTGTCACAGAACCATTCAGAAGTGACTGAAATCTAATTGGTGTTTGTGATTTAGACACCGCAGCCAAAAGTCAGTATCGACAGAACCTCAAACAACTGAGCTTTCTGCACAAACACTGCTGGAATTTATGATTCATAAATGAAGACTTCATTGTGTTAATTAGAAACTTATGCAACTTATTTGTTTTAGCTGATTCATGGGATGCTTTTCTGTAAAGCATTGATGCAATACATCATCAAAACACCAACTATGTTGAAAACACACCTTTTGTTTTTAGCTTGTTCCCTTCTGTTCTGCATTATTGATATGAAGCTGTGTATATTATCTTTGAATTGCAGTTTTCCCCTTTGTTGCGGTCTTGTAATTATTCAAAAGAAATATTAAAGACAGTCGTTGAATTTTGCCAAAGTTGGAAATTATAATTCTAGTTCTTGAAGGAAAATAAAGATTGTACTGACATGACAAATAAAAAAATTCAAATAGCTTATAGGTCATCCGTCACAGAGCGAAGAGGAAGATATGGAAATACCCTTTGTTCATCCTTCTCTCCTTCCATTTACAAAAAGTAAAACCTTTTCTTGGACACTGAGGATGGAAACTCAGTGGATCATTGATTTTGTTGCTTTATTACAGAACCTGCTGAAAAATTCAGGCATTTTCTCTTGCTGTTGAGTCTGATTCAGAATGACTAGCAGCAAAGAAAACAGGCCAGAGAGGCAGACACAGAGGACGCCGTCATCTCTGAAACCATTCTTCTGAAAAGCTTCTTACCTCAGCAGGCAGTTCTTTCAGACAACTTTCTGAAAGGCTGCTTCCCAAGAAAGACGTCTCAGCGAGCATTACTGTGCTATTACCCAGCTGTTAAAGGAAAAACCGCTCCTCTGTTAATGGATAACATCACTCATGCTTGATGATCTCATTAAAGCCACTTGTGGATATTTTGTAGATCCTCTATAGAGATGGAGTCTAATCATGGCCAATAAAAGAGAGGATAAGCATCATTCTGATTGTTTTCATTCAAAAATAAGCTAATTACAGTGTTTTTAATAGAAGCTCAGCTGAAGCAACAGTCTGCCCAATTTTCCATGCTGGGTTCTCACATGTTATGAAGCATAAAGTTGTTTTGGAGTGTAACCGAGACCCTCCTCTCATGTTTGCGTATCTGCCTTTCATGTCGCTTGAGATGTGCTGCTGCAGAAAATATCTCATTGCCTCTTTACAAATCAGAACCTCTGGGATATCCAGCAATGCCAGGTGGCAACAGATTTATCTGTCAAGTTCATACCTTTCATGATATGAAGGCAGCAACTTTGAAATATCACATTCACCTCACATGCACGTCCTAATATCACAGCTGATGTAGCTGTGACCCAGCAATAATGTTTTACAGCCGGATGCTTCACTGTGCAAACAGTACCTGTTGCATAATGCAGCTGCTGGCGTGACAGATTTGCCTCCATCTTTTTAATTTTTATTCTTTTTGCGTGCTTGATGTCAGTGCAATGCACAGGTGTTGCTGGTTGTCATGTTCTGCGGTTGCTCTTATTCTGGGTAAAGCAACAATCCACCAGCAGTGTCAAGCAGGACACACAACTTCACAGTAAGTCCTTCACAGTAAGAGTCTTCAACATGTACACTGAGCGTTGCTTTAAAAAGACTCTAAACACCAGCAACTAATAAAACAATATTGTTACTGTTGTTATTCAACAGGGACAAATGCAGCAAACAATATTTCTCATCATCATAATATTTCAAAGCAGATGCATTGTGTGAGGCTAAAAGCTAATAATTTCCACAACAACCACCGTGTGAGCCTCTCCTTTATACTCACCTGTGAATGTGGCTGAAAAAAATAACCACACCAACAAAAACAATAATGAGGTTATGACAAGGCTACTTGGCACAAGTGATTCTCAAGCTGTAGTACACCAACTTTTCCACCGTCCAACCAAAATACAGAAGTCCCCCGATTATTGCGGTGGTTAAGTTCCAGACACCACTGAGATCGGGGAAAAACAGTGAAGTAGGAACAATATATTTATTTTAGTATTTATATATACAGTATTTCAAGGCTTGATAAACCCTTCCCACACTCTTGCAACGTTCTTAATGTTCTAATTTTAACTACATACGTACATGTACCAGTGAAGATACTACAGCTTGAAGGATGAGTTCAGCTTTAGGATTATTTGTTAGTTTCCTGCCAGTTCTGTGAGTTAATAGATAGATCGTTGCTTCTGACTCTGCAATGCAAAACTATTTTTACCACACCGGTTTCTCCACTACTGTTAGCTACCTCCATTGCTGTTCTTTTTGGCAGAAAGCACTGTTGGCTTCTGGGACATGTAGTTCTTTTGACTTGCATTACAGTATACAATAATTGAAAGAAAACTACAAAATGGTGGCACCTGTCCTATTGGTTGGTTCCCGCTCCCGTCACCTTTTTATCCCATACCGTCCCAATCATGTGAGTAATATTAAAATTGACAATCATGTGTCGTGTACAATCGTGTAGTGGTCAGAGCAGTCGTCCTGTAATACAAAAGTTGGGGCAAGACATTGAACCCCTCGTTGCCTCTGATGTGTGTCCCATCGGTGTATGAATGTGATAAAGCACTGATTAGTCTCTTTTGAATGATTTGTTCAATTAGCTTTGCAGAGATCTAGTAGAGTGCTGTATGAATGGGTACATGAGGCACATATTGTAGTGTAAAAGGTTTCGAGTGTCTTGATAAGATAGAAAGACGCTATAAGTACAGTCCATTTAGCATTTACAATCTTACGTTGAAAACCCGCGAAAGAATGAGTCCACAAATGTCGAACCACAAAGTATCAATGGACTACTGTATACAAAGTAAACGTAACAGGAACACGTCATGATGTTTACCGTTTATGTCACAGTACTTATTCTTCACAGGGATAGTATTTCACACTTTCGTTTGTATTCAGGACACCAGAGATACACACGTTAAAGTCAGATTTTTAATGCCTACCTTGTGGAATGTGGTCCACTATTTGCATACTATAGAACCCCAGCATCTGCTTACTGGTGTTCAACCTAAATGTGGACAGAATATCTACTCTAAAGGCACGAGGAGTAATACCAAATTCTGCATGTGGTTACAGGTTTCAGAGGCTTGATCTGATCAAACCCAGTAGCTCTGAACACAAATGGTTGAACACATAATGGATGGCAAAGACCTAAATTAATACATAAAGATAAAAATGTAACCAAAAAAAAAAAAGGCTTAATGCTTAGAAGTGTCTGATGTTTTTCCTCTTTATTGCTTTTCTTTGACATGCTTCACAAAAACTGTAATGAAAAAGACAATTACATTATTTTACTGATATACTTTGTAGAAAGCAACACTAGCAAAACTAATTAAAAAAATATTGCTTAAAAACATGCATTTATAACGACGCAAATTGGTTTTAAGCAGTGATGAGAATTCTCTGCTGCTGGCAGTTCCATTTTTCTGTGTTCTGATGAACTAATATGTATCTGACGTGTTTGCCTTCAGAGAGAGAATGGTTCACTTTTTTAAATTCTCATTTATAAAATCAGAATAAACACAGTCTGTCCTCTCTGGAGCTCTGCTGTAGGTTTGTCTGAGCCAACAGTTTTCCCTGGCAAAGCCGCGTCGCCTCTTCACTGAGCACCTGTCCTTTCTCTGTAGATGTGTCGGTGAGCCTGTTGTCCCTGCTGGTCACCACTTGTGGTCTGGCGCTTTTCAGCGTCTCCCTTTTCGTCTCATGGAAGTTGTGCTGGGTGCCACTGAGTGGTCGCTTCCTCCCAGATGTCCTCAAAGGGGCGCACTTCTTGGGAGGCGACCAACAACCAGTCCTCACAGAGGTAAGGAGTCAGACTCAAACTGGTGTTTGAGGAAATTTAAAATACAATTTTAAGGAGGTTGAGTCTCTGTTGAAGGATGAATCCTCTGGATGGATTCTTCTTTGTTGAAATGCTTTGTCTTTTATCTAAATGACATCTTCAGTCTTTTGAATATAAGATGAAACATTTCAATAAAGAAGAAGAATCCGTCCAGAGGACCTGACTCAACCTTGTGAGATTCATCCACCTGGATTATTGAGCATGCATCAGGACATTAAGATACAGTTGTTGAAAAATAAAAGCATTTATTGTTTCGATAAAAATCCTCCTGGGACACTTTTGTTTAAATCCTTTGTTAAAATTCCAGTATGATCCAGAGTCTGTTTGCAGTTTCAGAAATGTTTGGCTCAAACTCATACAGCATTTAATACAACGTGTCCCACTCTTACAGAGTCTTCTACAGTTCTATTGTTCAAAATCAGGGCTGACGCAACATACCATTTCACAACAAAATGAATATGACTAAAATTATTATCAATAAAACTGTTTCAGGATTTAAATTATAATGTAAATTTTTTGGTACCATTTTACAATAAGGCTCCCTTTATTGATATTAAACATTTCAGACTAAGTTACTACCTTGTAAGCACAAAAAGCATCTGTAAACCTATTTTTTTAGCATATAATATTATACTTTATCACTGCATTATAAGCATTTACAACTATATATATACTTATAATGCAACAATAAAGTACAATATGCTAAAAAATAGGCTTACAAGGTAGTAACTTAATGTTTAATATAACAACTCTACATGAAATATATGGGTGGCAGATATGGCTCACTATTTGGCAAGAAACTGGTCAGTTTTCTCTTTCTCACCCTTAATTAATGCATAATAAGCAGTTATTAATGATTTATAAAGTATTTTTAGAGGAATTAATAGCATATCTATAAACCATTTATTATAAGGGGAGTCTTACTGTAAAGGGGTGTCAAGTTTTTTAATCCTTTGGAGTTTTATATATTCATAGCAATATCTTGATATTTGGGCTCATAAGTACTACTGTAAAAGTAAATATATGTAAGCAAAGGTGTCAAATACCACTACCAATTCAAAGGTCATGGTCAAAAATCAAATTTGACCATTCACAAACATCTTTAAAGATTTAAGCTCATTTTCATTTGAGTTTTTGGTGGATTGTCTTACATACATTTGGTAACTTTTACCAATACAGCAGACTTGTGCCCACACCATGATACCACCACCAGCACCACAGTATTTAACTAATTCAATTAAACTTTTCCACCATGATGCTCTATTTTTATTTGCCACATCACACATTTTATTTGCACCATAAAGTCTTGTCCATCTTCCGTGTATATTCCAACAGTATTTTGTTTCATCTATGATCTTAAAGAAAGAAGAAATTAGTAGAAGTCTTAATTTAGAAGATTTATTAATATTTTTCTTGTAGCTCAGGCTTGTTAATTAGTTTATTTAGAGTTGATCTGGTGAACATTGCCATTAGTGATCATAAGAGAGACCATTTTGTTTAAAGTTTAGGAGTCAAGTGATTACAGACTTTATCGCTGGCATCTGTTGGTTAACCAGTTTTTAGTAGGGAAAAAAATAATCCTTTAAGTTTAGATCACTTGTACTCAAATCTGATTTGCATCTAAAACTATTGGAGTCCAAAATGTCTAGGTGATTTTTGTCACCCCTTGCTCCCTTGTTAGATATAGAAGACTAAAGAACATAGTTTAAATAAACAAAACCATGAGCATCATCTCACTTAATTAAAATATTTGTCTTCAACTTCTTTTCCACATCAAGACATATCCTAAAGATTTGTATACTTGTTTGAAACACACACAAAATCCTGGTTCATTTCCTACTAGAATGAAAGCTTCAGGCTGAACTTTAGTCTCATTTTTGGATTCTTGGATAAGTGGATTCCATGTGTCAATCTCCAGAAAAACATGTTGTCATTTCACAAAATTTGAAATCAGAAATATGTGCAATGATCCATATAGATGTTAATTATTTTTTCTAAATACTGGAAAATATCACAGTAATGACAAGGATTTATCAAAAGCAAAAAAAAAAAAAAAAAGAGAGAGCTGTTTCCAACTGTTTGTCTCTCTAAACTACCACTGCCAATGTGATTAATTTTTTTAGGTGGATGGAGAGGAAAGGGAGTACAGTGAGGATGGCTGTGTAAAGGAGCCTCCGGGTCCCCCGTTGGCTGTGGCTGTTCCAGAATCAGCCCTAAAGATCAGCCACACATCGCCCGACATCCCACTGGAGACCCAGACTAAGGTGGAGAGAAACCAGGTTCACACTCTGGCCAGGGACAGGGTTCAGAGGCAGATTACTGAGCCTACATCGTCTGTACGGTCAGTACACATGAAAACCTGAAAAATGAGTTGAATTTAGGTGATGAATGCAGATGTTTCCTCCACAAACATCTCAGCATGTGTGTGTACTTTACCAGGTGGTAGACACACAACTGGCTTGAAATAAAAAGAAGTGAAGTTTACAGAATGTTCAGTGTAAAAAGAGCTGATGTATAACAAGTTCAAACTTCTTTCCTGCAGGCACAACTCCATTCGTCGTCAGATGAACTTGTCCAATCCTGACTTCAACCCTGCTCAGTTCCAGCGTCAGGACTCCCTTTCAGGTTTGGGTCGAATCAAACCAGAACTGTACAAGCAGCGGTCGGTGGATGCGGAGGACGGCCGTCGGACCAACAGCTGTGGGCGCCTTTACTTCATCTTAAAATTTGACTTTGATCTGGAGCAGCTGATCGTGAAGATCCACAAGGCCCTGGACCTGCCCGCCAAGGACTTCTCAGGGACCTCCGATCCTTACGTCAAGATCTACCTGCTGCCTGACCGCAAAAACAAGCACCAGACCAAGGTGCACCGCAAAACTCTCAACCCCGTGTTTGATGAGGTGTTTCTTTTCCCCGTGGCATACTCGGAGCTGTCGAACCGTAAATTGCACTTCAGCGTCTATGACTTTGACAGGTTCTCTCGCCATGATTTGATAGGCCAAGTGGTGGTGGACAACTTCTTGGATCTGGCTGACTTTCCGCGGGAGACGAAGCTGTGCCGGGACATACAATATGTCACCTCGGTGAGAACATCAATCTTCTTCTCTAAATTCTGTCTGTCTTTCTTTCTTTTCTTCTGCACAATTACTTCTTTACAGCTCTTATCAGTGAGCAAATGAGCAGCTTTTCAAGTGACTCAATTTGCAGATCTGCTAAACCTGCAGTATCATATAAGCTTAAATGCTCATTTTTTGCAGTCGGTACAAATCTGCCCAAACAATTAAAACAAGCATAAACTGTGCTTGTCTTTGACAAAAGCAGAGGGGTTACATATATACCAACTACCTTGTGTCTTATTCTCAGTCCCAAATGGAAATGATCTGCAGTTTGAGAGGCGAAGACACAGAAATATACTTAGAGGCAGTTAATGTTTCATGAAAGCAGTAGAAGACACTTGGGGGTAGTGACCCAGATCTACAGTGACATAAGACTGGGGTTGACAGAGAAACAGCAACCTGTCCAGATTACATAATTCACTTAGATTAAATCTATTGAAGAGGAATTTTGGTTCTCCTGCCAGGAAATCCTTTACGGTTTGCCTTACTCATTTAGAGAAAACTGCAGCTCTACACGGCTCATTTGAGACATAAAAACTGTTTTTGTTTTGTTTTGTTTTTGTCACTCAGCTGTGTCAAATCACAATAATCTGTGATCATGAACCTGTTTACACATAATCAGGTTACAGTAGTCCCTCGATTATCATGGGGGTTGCGTTCCACACACCACCGCGGTAGGTGAAAAATGCAAATATTTTAGTATTTTTAAAATATTTTAAGACTTTATAAGTTCTAGAATTGCGCCACTCAAGGCGGCTGCATGTTGGAGTAGCTTTGTTACATTCATTCTGGGATGTTGCTTTTGAAAACTTTAATTCCTCTTTTTTTCTGGATGTAAATCACATTTTTTGGATGATTATTTCCTCTGATATCAGATGATGTGCAGCTGGAAGGATTTTTACTGAAACCTTTTTGCTTTTGGATATCTGTTATGATGCGTAACCATGACAACAAGGTGGTTATTACAACAGGGAGCAGCTGATTAACATCTCCAAAGCTCAAATAATATCTTTGCTACAGCCTCAAATCACAAATGAGTTAAAAACGAGGTGCCGTGGATGCATCCCCATCTACCTGGCTGAGGTGTTTGAGTACCTGACCGCTGAGACCCTGGAGCTAGCAGAAAACGCTAGTCGTGACTACAAGAAGACCAAGATCATCCACAGACACCTGCTGTCTGTCCGCAATTATGAGAAGCTCAACAAGTTGCTGGGAGGAGTGACCATCGCTCAGGAACGAGTTCTGCCCAAGATTCAGGAGGTCCTGCTGCCCAAGAAGACTGAGAAACCCACCAAGTTCCAGTAGACAGATCAACATCTGCAGTTTCTTCAGATCTGCTGTAAGACAGATCGCTTCAAGAGATCCTTCCTGTGCACAGCCATCAGCATCTATAACAACTCTAATGAAACCAGGATGATGAGTTACAACATTTAACTTCCCTTTGGGTTTAATAAAGTATTTTTGAATGGAATTGAATTTAAACCCTTCCCACACTCTTGCAATGTTCTAAACACTTAAACCTATGTAATTGTAACAACATGTACTGTACAGTACTGCAAATTTTTACTCACCAGCTCTGCAGACCAGCAGCTCAGTTCCGGTCTGGGCAGACCTACACTGCAGCGACGACGCCCACCGCCCTGTCCAAGTTGATGTGCGCGTGGATAATTGAGCTTCAGGAAGCTTCAGGATTATTTGTGACTTTCCTGCCAGTTCTGTGAGCTTCATAGATAACGTAGATTTGCATTGCAAAAAAACTTTCCCTCCATTTTGGCAGAATGCAGCGTCTGGAAGCACTGTTGGCTTCTGGGTAGCGTAGTTCTTTTGACTGGTTTTACAGTATAGATTTATTGAGAAAAAAAATTTACAAAATGGCAGCACCTGTACAATTTTTTTGTCCGTTCATTTTTTATCCCATACGTCCCAATCACGTGAGTTATATGAAAGTTTACAATCGCTGAAAACCCATGAAAAAGCGAGTCCGTGAAAGTCAAACCACGAAGTAGCGAGAGACTACTGCCATGACCAAGCCATGATTACCTCTAGGTATTCTGTTTATTTGATGAGTTTTTCACAAACTGGTAGTGCAAGTATGTAACTAATTAAGTTTTAGATATTTTTGACCTTGCATCAATACAAAATACATGCATTTTTATATGCCAATCAGTGGCGAGACATAGTCTAATTTTAACTTCTGACTCGCTCAAGTTAATTTCACGAAAAATACATACAACATACACACATGCATCGTTGCTAGACGGAGTATTGCGAATACTTTTCAACCCCTCAAAATCAAGGTCACAAATGAGGTCAAATGTTATACAAGGCTTGTCCAGGCCATTGCTGCATAAAAGATCGTCAACCGGCGAGTAATGTGATACTCTTGTTTCATAATTCACAAGAGTTAAAACAATATGACATTCAACTTTGAATAAGTAGTAAAAAAATAAAACATGAAGTATCATGGCCTAGTTTTTGATATAGTACGTACAATCCCAATTCTGAAAATGTTTGGCATGTTGTATAATGTGCAAATAAAACAAAACACAATTATTTGCAAATCTTATAAACCAATATTGTATTCACAATGGAACACAGTAAACTGATCCATTTTGGTGGAAAATATATAAATTTACATTATACTTGACAACTTTTTAGAATTGGGTTTGGAAGATTTACCTGCATCTTTTGTCTTTGCTTTTACTAATGATCTATTAGAAAGTCGTTATTCCTGTCACATTAAAATCACTTTCACCCTTTAAGTACAAGTATATGCTGTACATGTTTTTGGGTAATTTTTTAGCTTTAAAAAGATTAGTTCATACTTCTCTATTTCTTTGAAATATAGAAAGTTTGCGCACAGTAGTTTACTTTTTTGTTTTTTAAAGAACAGATGCTAAACTTAGGTAAACTCATAAGCAACGGGCAAAGTTAGATCTTTGATTGCAATATTGTGCCTGTAAACATATACACAAAGAAACGAGGTCAACAGACTGCTAATTTAATCAATGTTTTTGCACTGTTTACCACAGGAATGAAAGCAGCAAAAATTGCTGTTCTGAGAGGATTTCTGAAGTCACTGCAGGCTACACTGGGCAATTTTTCACCCTGAAAAACACCAACTTATTCACAGTGGCTACATTTTTTTTCAGTCTTTGATTTCATCTTCTTAAATTTTTAGTTTTAAACTTACAAAAAAACAAAACACTATTGTCTTTTACATGGATTTTTGACAGTTTATGCTGCAAATTTATCTTTTCCTAGCTCCAAATGTTGTAAAAACTTGACCAGATTCCTCAGAAAGCAAAGACGAGCTCATTACTTTTCAATGTTCTACCACACTAAACGATTATAGAAACACCATTAAACATTACACCTGTAAATTATTATTACCTGGTTGTGTTTTCTAAGATAAGCGTTTAGCTCAAACCAAACCAAGGTAAGCTGACCACAAGATGAATAGTAGTCTGTAGCTAAAGCATGAGCTTGGTTTATTTTCTGTTTTCTTTAATTAAAATGTTGAGTAGATTACTGATTTAAATCAACATGCTTTGACTTGCTACTGCTGTATTCTTTGAGTAGTTTGAGATGTTTTTTATGGGTGTTGCTAAAGCTGTTTCATTACCATTATGTCCTTTTCTGCAAACAAGTAACTGTAGTTTAGTGTCTTGCAAATTTGTAGCATCTGGCTCCAGTTATTGTTGGTTGATGTTCACGATCATTGCATAAAGAGCCACTAAACATGAGACACAGCAAGCATTTTACCATTTTTATCTGTTTATGATCACAGTTTGTTTTACCTGGAAACAAATACATGTATGACAAAAATGTCATGAGAATAAAAAAAAATAATAATAATTCTGTTGAACTTGACTATTATAAATCATCTAAACCACCGTGGGGTTGTACAGCTTTTTCCAGAAATGACAGAAATTAAAAAAACGTTTCAGATTATGTATCGATTATTAGAAACTAAAAAAAAAAAAATCACTTTCCAGATTATATATAGATTATATAGATCAACACAAATGAGCCCCAACAGATAATAAAATGCCCTAATAAAACAGCCTGATATTTATGATTGAATTAAAAGGCACACGATTTAAATACGACACAGGTTGCAATTTTGCACAATATGTTGCTAGGCAACACAGCGATCGTTAACGAGAGTTGGTGCTTTTTGAAAGTGAGCAAACTCCTGCACTTTTCTGATCCTTTACTCACTTGAAAGACAAAAACCCACTGTCCAAATTCAGAAATTGTGATTTTTAAAGTACCCATGGCAACAGCACAACTGCAAACAACAAACACAAACAAACCCACATGGTGAAAATTATATAGGCTATTTTTTAGTTGCTTTTATAACAGCAAGTAGTCTGGAAGAACAGGTTGGCTGAATATGTAGTTTAAATTCAAGCAGCGACACAAGTTAGTTCAGAAACTGGGAGAGTAAAGAACGAAAAGGTCGGAATGTGAAAAGGTGAACCAGCCTTATAGCTCAATAATGTGATGAAATGAAGACATGAGGTCTGTGCAACCACCGGCTGCAGGATTCAACACAGGTTTTTTTTTTTTTGTTTTGTTTTGTTTTAACCAAAAGAAGAAGATCAGTGATGATGCACAGCAACATTCAAGGTTCAAAGTTCAAGGTTCAGGTGGAACAAAATTGTGTAGTCAAAGTCTCAGTTACACCCCAAAATAGCAAAAATATAAAGTATAAAAAGAAACAGTATGTAAGAATCTAAGATATACACTAAGATATATGCTAAACGAACGCCAAACGATAAGCTAAAAATCCAAGATATACGCTAAATACTAATAATGTAAAATCATTAAAACAGCAGCCTGAACATGAGTCTGTAGTGAGCAGATGGGTATGAACACAGCAGCATAAAGGCAAGAGATCAGCAGCATGGATAATCAGCAGCACAGATAAGTCGCATATCATCAAAGTGGCATTACAATGATTTAAATTTTTCGTCTTCTTTGCATTTAGTTAAATAAGTTAACCACAACAAATTGTTTAATTGAGTTATTTGTTATGATTTGAACCCGCAGCTTAAAGACATCCCGGTCTGCGAGACCATTTTTGTCGAACTGTTTTATCAAACAGCTCAGCGTCCACTGTGGCATGACCAGAAGGCACAATCCTTGATGTGGGTGTGGTAGTAGCCGAGACTGATCCCCAACATTTATCTAAAGTTTTGCCAATAACTATTTGGAATCAACAACTATAACTGTTGCTTCTCAGCACGAGATGATCTTGGTGTAAAACTGACGTGACAGCCGATGGCTTTATTCAAATAATTTTAAGCTTTTAATTATAGCTGAAACAATATCTGATCGGGTCATAGGAATGCTGCAGAAAATAAAAGTCTGGAATAATTATTGGGGAGGACAATCTGAACAGAAATCTGCCGTGTTTTGTTTTTATTGTTGCCATTTTCTCTTCTTTTTGTGATGTCAGAACAGAGACTCTCAGTTTATAATAATTTTTCTCCCTTGCTGTTTGTATTTATATGTATGTTATTTATGCATTGAAAAGACATATATGAGCTGAAAGCAGAATTCTGCACCAAAAAAAAAGCCTAAACAATTCTTAACAAAGGACTGTACACAAAACAAATCTGCATGGATTGTCTCCATCTTTTCTTTGTAAATCCATAAAGCCTTTCATGCATGTGGCTCCTAAAGGCTGGAGTTTGGCCACTTGTCTACTAGAATAGTTTTATTACGAGGATTTGAAATGCACACAAACATCACAGCTGCTCCTCTTCAAGTAATTAAGTTCAAAGGAAGACAATGATCGTTAGCTTGGTCAGCACTAAACAAGCTCCAACCTGTTTGTGCTCGTTAATGCATAGACCCAGTGGGAAAGAAACACCCCCACCTCTTAACACACAGACGCAGCTTGTTTGTTCACAAATATTGTTCATCCCCTCCAGAATCAAGCAGCATCCCCAGCTAAATGAGGCCAATATAAATGGGTTAGATGCTCATCTGAGGCATCTGATATGGAAGTATATCTGCTCCGTCTCATGTGTCCAAGTCAGAGGAGGCAAATCTCCAAATATATTCCCTTATTAATCATGCATGTTTCACCACAGATAACAATAGACAGGGCTGGCCTTTCACAACTTTAATTAATTCATAGTTAAGCAAAATGTTATTCAAAAACAACAAAACTGTGCAGTGACAGATGAATATGCATTAAATATTTTACCTGCTCTGATCAGCTGGGGTCTTTCTGTGAGAAGTTTGCACGTTCTCCCTGTGTGTGGGTTTCCTCTGGTACTCTGATTTCCTCCCACAGCCCCAAAACATAAATATTAGGTTGTCAAGATTGTAAGCTGATGGTAGGACTGTGTGCATGTGTGAAATGTGTGTGTCTGTGTGGCTGTGAGATGAACTGGCTGTCTTTCATCTGTTGACCGCTGTCAGGCACCAGCTCCATGCAACACTACACAAGATTAAGTGGGTACAGACACTGAATAAATGGATGGATGGATCCCTTTTTATCTGGGTCTGTTACCTTGGTAACTTGTAATGCAAACCTAGCTTTACTATACAGTTCAACATCAGAAAGCCCTCCTCATTTAGAGCTGTGAAAACAGTCAACAGTCTTTGTGTCAGCCTGATGTTCAAGTTTAAACCAAGCTTTATAATAATAATAATAATAATAATAATAATAATAATAATAATAATAATATTAATAATAATAATAATAATAATAATAACTGTGTTGTGTATTGTCATCATTGTATGTTCCCATACAATGGCGAAATTGGCTCTTTGCATTTAACTCATCCACCACCAGGAGGAGCAGTGGGCGGCCTTTGGAGGCTCCCAGTAGAGCTGTCATTTCTAACCCGAACCCGGAGCACGGCCCCGCCCGACCCCGATTCGGACCAGGCCATAATAATGTGCTTAATGTGTGGGCCGGGTCGGTGTCGGGTTTTTTATTGCATCAGGAACACGTGTGGCCGACGATACAATATATGCAAACATGGCTTGCCATACTGCACCTGCCGCACGTGGCCATTTGACCGCTTGCTGACCCTTTGGTTGAAAGAGGTAAAAAGTTCAGTTAAGCTTCAGATGGACTACTGCCAGCGATCCATCAGCCCAAATGGACGTTCATTCAGCCGCTGCACTCATTGGACGTGAGCGCAGTCGAGACCCAAACAGGTGAGATCACAAAATATCCGACGTGTCACAGCAGAGTCCAATGCAGGCAGAAGCAGGGGAAGCATTTGAAGCACTTTGATGGCTCCTCAGCTCCAATCTTCTGCCCTCTCAGCAGCGCACATCTGCCAACTGTTAATAATAGTCGGTGGTATAAGCAGTCAAAGCTTAATTTAATATGTAGGGGGGTTTTCCCCGGGGTTCGGACCTGTAAGTACTGTTAAGTCGTCGGATTGGGTGGGGTTTGGAGATGACGTCTATGGGCTGGGGCCGGGTCGGATTATTTGGACCCGAGTGCAACTCTAGCACCCGGGGAGCAACTGGGGATGGGGTGTCCTGCTCAGAGACACCACGAGATGTGCATTGACTGGGGATCAAACTCAGAGTCCCGAGTCGGCTGCCCTGCCCCTACACTATCTATAATCATATCATGATTTGAATGTGATGCATGAAACCTAAAAGCCAAGATCAGATTGTCAAAACTACAATTTTATCCCCCATTTCTTTGTTTTCTCTTATTACCATATTTTTTGGACTATAAGGCGCACTGGATTATTATTAGGTGCATTAAGCAAAATAAGTTTGTTTTGACAGATTTTTGAGCACCGTGTACCACATACAATTGGTTCAAGGTCAGTAAGCACAGCCAGAATTAATACATAAGGTTCATCAGATTATAAGGCTCACTGTCGATTTTTGAGAAAATTCAAGGATTTTAAGTGCAGTTTGAAAAATATCAGAGTCAGAGTCAGAGTCAGAGTTTCTTTATTGTCATTCGCACCTCATGTGGTACATGTGGTGGAGCGAAATTATGTACACAGGGTCCCAGTTACATCCAACAATAAAATGTATAAGAAAAACAGTAATAACATCTAAGATATGAACTAAGAAATGCATCAACTAAATATACACTAAGCACTCATAACATAAAAACATTGAACATCAGCACAAACATGAACATGAGTCTGTGAGCAGATGTGCACGCATGAACACATCAACATTGAAACAGATCAGCAGCAACATGAAACAGATCAGCAGCAACATGATATGGTTTTTCACAGTGATTATTCTAGTTAGAGATTCATGAGTCTAACAGCCTCAGGGTAGAAGCTGTTCCTCAGTCTAGTGGTTCTACACTTAATGCTCCTTAACCTCCTTCCTGAGGGGAGTGGGGAAAAAGTGTGTGTGCTGGGTGGGTGGGGTCCTTCATGATGCAGGTGGCCCTCTTCCTGCATCTGGAGGTGTAGATGTCTGTGATGGTGGGGAGACTGATTCCAACAGATTTCTGTGCAGCCTTCACCACTCTCTGCAAAGCTTTTCTTTCTGCAGCTGTGCAGCCTCCATGCCAAATATGGTATTATTATTGTACATCCATTAAAAAGTGGTCATATTATGGTATAGTCTCCATCCACCCCACAACGTCAGATCTGTTCAAGATTTAACAAAACTTCATTCAAACTTCTACCACCACTAGGATTGTTGCGTGATCTTTTCATTACCTCAGCTTCAAGGTCAAGGTCACAAATCAAGGTAAAAGGTTATACAAGGTCTTTGCTTGTCTGGACCATAACTTCTGATCCGTTCAAGGTAATTTAATAAAACGTGATACACATTTTTACCACTGCTAGATGGAGTATTGTATAACATTTTCATCATCCCAGCTTCAAGGTCCTTCAAGGTACACTTGTTTTGTTAATGTCTTGATTTTAGTGACACTTACTGTTGGTTAAATTTAGGCCTCATTGCTTAGATTTTTAAAGCATAGTTTTAGTTAGACTTAAGAATCTAAACCATTTGGTACCAAATAAACAATAACTTGGCTTTAAATGCATTCCGACCTGGGCGGGTCCTGGAGGCCATCTTAGTACTAGCAAACTGTTTTTCCCCACTGTGGAGTATGTTGTTTGTGGGAATCAGTTTTGTTTGGTGGCTCCTCAGACTTCTTCAGACTGAGGAGCCACCAAACAAAACTTTTCATCTTTTGGATGAAGGACGAAATGTCTCAACAAAAAAAAAGAAACCATCCATTGTTGGATTATGTCCTGGATTATTGAGCATCCACTTTGGTGTTTCACAAATGTGTGAAACAATAGCATACATTTTTGTAGTTCTGGTTCACATGGATAAGTTTTTTTAATTAATTTCCTGAATTAATCTTTTGTTGTTATTGTTGTTCACAAAAATATTCTTAAAAACTGCGCCATTAAAAAAATAAAATAAAAAATAAATCATCCACTCAATGAAAATGAGCCAAAACACTGTAGGAACTATGCTAGGCCTGTATGTGATGCTGTAACAAAAATACAGCAGAAGCAGACAAAACGTGACTTAACGCTCACTGTATGTAAACAAATGGCAGTTTACAGTTCTCTGTACAGTTTTATAATTCAAACTGCAAACATGAGAAGAAAAAATGAGGATGATACAAGAGCATGGATCCAATCCTTTTTGTGGATCGACAAAGTGGAACATTTTCTACTATGTGTCATATTAAACCACAAGACCACAAAAGTTCAGTGTATTGAACTGTCAGTCATAATCTGTGAATGTAGATTTCAGACCCAGCATCAAGCAAGGAACGTCTGGATGAAAGGGTTTTCCTCGCCCTGTTCATATCAGTGTCCATTTTTTTTATTTGCGAGTCTTAAACTTTTAAAACTATTCCCATTTCCCACAATTTTTGAATTTGCATATGATGTAGTTGTTGTTTTCTACAATGTTTTGTGTTGCTGAGTTTAAAGAGAGATTAAAAAAGGTTTTTGGTCTTAGATTATTTGGTGTAATAATAAGAGTTACTTTTAAGTTCTGCTTTATTTAAGATGAAGTTATTGTTCAGCCTTGTCTGCTTGTTGAAATATTACCATACAGTATGTAAAGGTTTTGCTGACGATCTGGCCTCCGTGACACAAACATAATCTGATTATGTGTAAACGTGTTCATGATCACACGGCATGTAATCTGTCATTGTTGTGTTGTTTGTCACGCTTGGAGTCGTTGGTTAGGCAGAAGACTTTCCTATGATGTTGTTTTCAGAAGGTCCACAGGACAAAGAAAGAGTGGAGGTTGAAGAATTTTTTATTTTTGTTTAAAATTCCAATATTCCAAATTTAGGAGCTCAAAAAAAAATCTTGTTTCTGTTTTGGCTGAAATGACCCCCCCCCCAAACTTTGTTGTACTAAAATATAAATAAACAAATAAATAAACATTACTGTGTGGACAGTCAGTGCTGACATGAAAATGTCAGGCCTGGTTTGTTGCTGCAGCTCCTTGGAGCTCGATTGGTTCTGCCGTTTTGTTTTACAACAGGAACAGGTTCTCAGGTGAGTTTTGTTGTTGGAAATTCAGACATTTAAAAGTTTTGGGGTGGCTGTGGATGAGTGGTTAGAGTAGTCATCCTCCAATGCAATAGTTGGGGGTTCAATTCCATCAGCAGTCACATGCCAAAGTGTCCCTGGGCAAGACACTGAACCCCTCATGGCCTCTGATGTGTCCCATCGGTGTATGAATATGATAAATCACAGATTAGTCTCTTTAGAATGATTTGTTCAATTAGCTTTGTAGAGATCTAGTAGAGTGATGTATGAACGGGTAAATGAGGACACAGATTGTAGCGTAAAGCACTTTGAGTATTTTGATAAGATGCTATGCAGTCCATTTACTA
The DNA here is from genome assembly GCF_014905685.2 of Nematolebias whitei. NCBI lineage: Eukaryota > Metazoa > Chordata > Actinopteri > Cyprinodontiformes > Rivulidae > Nematolebias > Nematolebias whitei. Next base: position 12,147,461 of record NC_056507.1, on the reverse strand, counting down.
TTTCCTTCAAACCATTGAAAGTGTGGCCTTAGCACTATACTCCTTGGACATTTTTTCACGTGTAGAAGATGTGAATGTACATCCCAGTATGAATTCCTTGAAATATAATTTTCATATGACATCATATGTTAACAGCACAATCCAGTTCAGCAACGTTTTACTCAGTAGCTTCCTTCCCCCAGGCAGATATTTTCCCGTTAACACGGGCAGGTCAGCCGTTTATCAGTTTGTGGAGCTGCAGTAACAGATGCCGTGGATGTGTGTGTTTATCACATTATATCGATTTAGCTAAGACTTTTTATCCAAAGTAACTTACAAATGAAAGAGGAGCATAAAAGGACTCTGGAGTGGTTATTGCACTGAGTGACTTTGCAAACAGAAAAGGGTTGAAAATCTTTTCCGAGGAGTCTAAACATCCACAGAGCTCATTTCTGGTCAGTGGAGAAAAGAAAGCTCTATACACAAATCCATATCTGCTATTAATACACATGTATTTATTATTCATGCACCCAATATGATATCCATGTGCAGAAAGGAGATATTTGATAAAATATGTAAATGAACAAAACTGAAAAAATGTTGCTCACAGCAAAAATGTAATAATATTGTTCTCCGAACAAGCAGCAGTTTGAAGTTTTTTCCACTTCATCTTATAGTATCATGGTTGGATAGTCTGTTTAAGCTAAAGTATTGCCCGCCCCTTTATTTTTGGTGCCTTTACATGGCACAGTAAAAAAATCTCTCTGCCTGGATTGGTTCACCCAAAGGGACCTCACAAATGTCAAATAATGAGTGAAAAGAAGATACATTATTTGTACTTATTGTGCAGTCCAACTCCAAGTTTGATCAGATGTTTGGTTTAATGTCGAGATTTTCTGTCTGTGAAGAAAAGAAATGTAGAAATTTAAAAGTTTTTGCTGTCACTCTTTCACTGTCCCCAGAAAAAAATAAACTAGGTTACCTCCCTCAGGCAATCAGGCAGGGACCCTGGCTTGTCCACTTTCCAATGTGTGCATGCATATTAATTATGACTCCTGGGAAAGAACCTCTATACCGATATCAGGCCATATGTATTGGACTTAATGTACATATTTTGCTGTAACTTGAATATTGGAAATTAATAAAAATTTGGGGCTAGACTATATCTCGTGAGGTCAGCTGAAGGAGCAAAGACAGAATAAGAACAGGCTTGAGCTTGTCATGCAAATCAGTGTTGAAAGTGAAAATTAGCTTATGCCTTTTGTGACTTAATAAACCACAACCTCGAGCTTGTGATTGTGAATCCTTGCCATTGAGGCCAGAACACCTCCTTGTTCATTTACATACTGTTAATTAGTGAAACATTAATTAAAATCCCTCTCTTGAAATCTTGTGTGTCTGACAGCTTAGCACAAAATCCTCTATACTTCCATTTCTGTGCAGCTCTATATTTTAATATCTAGTGATAGATTATGTTTCTGGTTCTGTATGTTAGTCTTCGGCTCTTATGATGAGCCTGTGTTGACCTACAGAGATCATTTTTGTGAAGTTGTAGATTGTGATGTGCCAAAGTTCTTAATGGACAAAAAGTACGTCATGTTCTAAAATTTCTTTTTTTTTTTTTTAGTAGAGCACACTTTGAAACAATAAATACTTTCTACGGAGGCAATAAACTTCATGTGAGGTTTGTTTAATGAGTTAAACTTGGGTATTAATTATATAAGACATCACTGTTGTTGAACATGTCTAGTTTTCACTGCCTCTCTTAGTGCAGACAGTTTTTGTCCCCCATCGCAGAGCGAAAAAGGAGAAATTGGAAATGACCTCCATCCGTTCATGCTGACTATGATAACTTGAAAAATAACTGCGGTACCAACTTCCATTTTGGTGTGTGGCTGCATCTAGTGTAAGAAAGTTTCCTAATAAAATTGGGTTGTTATGTCAAAATCCAAGATGGCCGCTGCCATGAAATGTAAGCATGCCTCCCCAATTATTTGAGGAATCTATGCTTTCTAGTTTTTATTTTGCTTAAAAGTTCAGTTTCCTTAAATGACTGACTGGGGTGGCTGAAGATTATTCTATAGCGGCCAAGGCCACCTCGGCTCCACCACTGCACCTGGTGATGGATAGAATGCTCCCTCCATTCACCAGTATCTAGAAGAAAAAAAAAAAAACTACATCCATTTCTTTTTTTTTTACATACCCACTTGAATATATTGCACCAACATTATTAAGGTTTACCAACATTCCCTGTGCAATTCCAGTCTAGAAAAACACTTATTGAAAACTACAAACATCCATGTTCAACCCCTCAGCATACTGTTTCTTGTTTAGGGGATGAAGGACTAGAAAAACAATAATTCTACATTTTATTGTTAAACCAGCATAAAAAAAAAAACTTAAAGCTATCTAATTAAGCTTGAATCAATGCACAAAATAAAATACTTTGATTTGTGTCTTAAACTCCTGGTAATAATCAGTTTAATGACCTGAAAATCTGGCAGCAGGATGACTAAGTGGTTAGCACTGTTGTCTCACAGCAAGAAGGTCCTGGGTTCAATCCCCAGTTGGACCTGGGATCTTTCTGTGTGGAGTTTGCATGTTCTTCTTGTGCATGCGTGGGTTTTCTCCAGGTACTACGGTTTTCTCCCACAGACCAAAAAAAACATGCATGTTATGCTGCCTTCAGGCCCAGACCTCCCTTGCAAAATAGATCTGTGATCTCAATGGGATTTGCTTGGTTAAATAAAGATTGATAAATACATCAGTTTTTAATTTATTTTATACATTTTTGTATATAATGTTAATTTTTCCAGGTTAATTCAGGTTTATTGGCATCATCTGTCTTGTTCTGCATGTTTCTTTCCTCTATCCGTCTTTGTAAGCTGATCATTTTGTTTTAGACAAGGACAACAAAGATGTTGAAGATGCCGTAATCCTGCAGGAGCGATCAATACTATTGACTGCAGGGTGGTCAACATGTAATCTGGACTCTGATGAATGGGGTCAACATGGACGTTCAATGTTGTGTGTCCGTCGTTAATTCCACAAAGGAGGATCCTATTTCACAGCCATAATAAAGGGCACAACGTAACAAGCAGTTGCCCTCTGATTGACCTTTGTTGATGAAGTGAAAATGGTCAAAAGACTCATTGGGACATCGACCCTATATAAATAAAAATACAATAGCCACACCGATTCTGCTGATAATGTTCCTTTATTTCAGCTGCATAATTTAACTCATAACATCCAACAAAACTCAACATAAAAATGATGATATTTTTGTTTATTATGAAACTGTAGACAGATGTAATTCATATATAACATAGCAGAAAAACAAAAACCTGTAGTTTCTTGCAATGAGTCTTAATCCTGACAAAAGCTTTACACAAACTTTGCAGCTCTGAACTCGTCGCATGGAGCAGCTGTTTGTAATGCTGGCATTAAATGGGTTTTTGTAACACATCATTTTTCTGATGACTCAAAAGTTTTTCTGTTAAAAAGACTCATAAACAAAACAAGTAAAATAAAAGGACAATTTAAAGACCTGGCATTCCTTAGAGGAACGCATATCGTCCTCTTCCGTTCATACCAGAGTTTCAGACTATATTTATCTTTTGTTGAGAATACTGTGGTCATATCATGAAACCAACAGTGCACAATCTCATGCAAGATGGAGATATCTTGTATGATTCGTTAAAACTTGGTGTTTTGTGAATGATTGCCAGCTACAACGCAACAAACCTACACGCCATATAATTCACTGAGGTATAGTCAATGTTTTGTGGGCTAATGTTGATGAGGTGTAGCAGCCATCTTGAAGTGGATTGACTAATCAGTTGTAGAATTACAACCAATGAGAATTTGTGTTTTAATAAAACCCGTCTGGTGGTTCATAAGATATTTTGCCAACGGACAAACTGGGTTGACTCCAGCAGGTAATGGGCAAGGTTTTTTTCCTAACATGTGCTAAAAGTATGTGTTCAGGACAATGCTCAGCTACTACCACACCAAATTGTAGGTCAACATTTGTTAAACAGACAGAGTTGTAGCTGTTTTCGTGCTCTGCTGTGGCAGCCATCTTGAAAATCAAGTTGACATCAAAAAAGTTTTGTCATTTGTAGATGCACGTCTGGTTATTTCCTGAAAGTCTAGAACATCTCGTTCTGTCCGTCAGCAGCAAACTGGTTGGTCCACTTCTCACGTTTGTTTTTTGTATAGATACTCAGGAGTCTGACCATAAACACAAGAGACCAACGAATAAAGGCAAGTGACTTATTTACAATGTGTATGTACAGGAACTCAGAAACCAGCTGCAGGAAGAGAGACAGGATGTGTATGCTGGAAACAGGGGTGTAATGATTAATTGTGACTTGTGCGGCTTACTTGAATATTTCATTTTATAGAGTTGGATCCAGATAAGTATGGTGAGCGAGACAGACCAAGGAAAACCAGGTAGTAGGCGAGTATAGGCCAATGGTGGCAGGATGAACCTTTGAGCTGGATGGTGGTTGGATGGAGAGTAGTTCTGTTCAGCACCTTGAAGAGGGAGACAACTCAACAGGGAAGGTCCAGGTGCATGGAGGCAGAACAGGAGGAGAAAACAGTTTTAGTCAAAGCATAAAACTCTGGACCTAATCTAGGCTGGACACAGGACTGTAAATGGGACAATGTTCCAGCAGAGTCCAAATGCTTCCCAGGCTCTTAAGTACTGGAGTCTTCTCATCAAGGAAATGGTGTCAGCTGGGAATAATCAGCTCCCTCATGGCACTCAGGAAACTGAAAGCAAAACCTAGAACTAAAAAATCTAGAATCCCAACACCACTATGACGAGCAGTTATTTATGATAGAGTTTCTTGCAAGGTTTCAGACTGAAGAAGTCTTTTGGATAAAAGACGAAACTTTTCAACAAAGAAACTGCAAATCTTACATCCTACATCCTTCACCTTGTTTCATTCTGGTTCCTAAACCTAACAGGTTTCAGGAGTACCAATATGTGCACTTTAACATTAGGGATTTGAAATAAAGTAAAAGCACTCTTCAAACTCATTGGTCAATATTTGATCAGTCTTCAGATGGTTGATTACACCCTACAACTTTGTAGACTCTACTAAAAATGGCAATTTAAACAAAATGGCAGTCGCACCGTTCTTTACTGTCAGTTACAAAATATCCTTTAGCTTAGCCTGATTCTGCCAGGGTGTATTAATCCAGCTACAGTTCAGTCAAGGCAATGATTTATTTACTTCCACCATGTTCATTCAGGCAAATATCAATTTTACTGTATGGCTGGCAAAGATCTTCAGCCTTTACACTTTGAATAAACTCAAATGTTGCCCTTTTGTTCCCGACGTACTCAAAAATAACCATTGTTTAATTTAGCTTTACCCTCAATCTCATGTTTTATAAATGACACAGATGTGAGTTTAATATTTAAGAGTTTTTCAATCATGAACTCATACATTGCTGCTTGCAGCAGCAGAGAAAAATTAAACTGGATGGACTAAACTTGGTGCAAAATGTAACACAAGCAACACTAATAAGAATAACAACAAAAAAGGTTGAATCATGTCATCTGGACTTCGTAATAATAATAGTTGTAAAGCCGTGCAGAGCCTGTGAATAAAAAAAAAATATTATAGGTGCACAATGATGAAATAATTTCATCAATATTCACAGTATCCAAATAGCAAAATTTTAAACTTGAGATACATTTGCAGACTGCAAAACAAATTAACATCTATGTTTGGAGATTTTAAGATGACTTCAAGTGTTCTGGCATCGAAGTTGATTCTGTTTGTTATTTGTGGTCAAACTTGGCTGGTCAGTGTGGCGTACATTGGTGAGGAGGGAGGAGACAAAAGCAAAAAAAAAAAAAAAAAAAATAGACCTAAACTTGATGTGAGCTGATAAAACAAACTGTACTGAAGTCTGTGAAACCAGGGACTATAAATATACTGAGAAAAGATAACAGCTGACAAGATGCAGGTGTGATGATTGGTTAATGAGAAGCAGGTGTGATAGAGGAGAAACGGAAAGGTGGAGAAAGATACCAGAGGGTTAAATTATGAAGAAAGTTCAGCACAGCAGAGCTTGACAAAACCTGAAACACCTCTAAGAGGAAACAAGTGCCACGACAATGGTTCTGATGTTAAACTCATCCTGTAGTTTCTTTGCACATTCACATGAAAATGGGTCTCTGGGCCATCATTTGACAATTTATCACTTAAAAGCACAGTATGAAACAAATTATGTTACACGAAAAGAAAATTCAATATGCCAATAGTTTCCAAACTGCTTTAATCACAATTTCATACGATGATATAGATAACAGAGACGGTTTTTCTTTTCTTCTTAATATGATGGTCCCAAGTTCATTATTTGGAAAAACTACATGGAACAATTAAAACAATGTTTGTTTTTTCACTCTAACAAAGGTTCACATACATGTACACCTCCAGATGCAGGAAGAGGGCCAGCTGCATCATGAAGGACTCCACTCACCCACTTTTTGCGCCGCTCCCCTCAGGAAGGAGGTTGCGGAGCATTAAGTGTAGAACCACTAGACTGAGGAACAACTTCTACCCTGAGGCTGTTAGACTCATGAATCTCTAACCAGAATAATCACTGAAAAATCACATCATGTTGCTGCTGATCTGTTTCATGTTGCTGTGTTCATGCGTGTTCATCTGCTCACACAGACTCATGTTCGTGCTGCTGTTCGACGTATTGTTTTTGTACTACTAGTGCTTAGTGTATTTTTAGTTAATATTTTTCTTAACTCATATCTTAGATCTTATTACTGTTTTTCTTTTGCATTTTATACTTTTGTTGGATGTAACTGGGATCCTGTGTACACAATTTCGTTCCACCACATGTACCACATGTGCGAGAAGGTCCTGGGTTCAATCTCCAGTTGGACCTGGGGTCTTTCTGTGTGGAGTTTGCATGTTCTTCTCGTGCTTGCATGGGCTTTCGCCGAGTACTCTGGTTTCCTCATGTTAGGCTGCCTTCAGGCCCAGGCCTCCCCTGCAAAAGAGATCTGTGATCTCAATGGGATTCGACTGGTTAAATAAAGGTTAATAATGGTAAATGTAAATGGTAAATGGACTGTACTTATATAGCGCCTTTCTATCTAATCAAGATACTCAAAGCGCTTTACACTACAATCTGTGTCCTCGTTTACCCATTCATACAGCACTCAGATCTCTACAAAGCCAATTGAACAAATCATTCTAAAGAGACTAATCAGAGCTTTATCACATTCATACACCAATGGGATACACATTGGAGGCGATGAGGGGTTCAGTGTCTTGCCCATGGACACTTCGGCATGTGACTGCTGGTGGGTTCAAACCCCCAACTCTTGCATTGGAGGACGACTGCTTTAACCACTCAGCCACAGCCGCCCCAACAACAATGCAACTTTTCAGCTCTAATTAAATATGTAATTTAAACTGGATTTATTGTTGACCAGTTTAAATGGCACAAGGCGTTCTCTTAAAATCTAGTTCCCAGTTTTCTATTTGGAAACACGTCTTGCTAAAATATGTCCCAACCCTTAGAGTTCATCATTCTTCTGATACGTTCATCACCACCAGAGAGGCAGTGTAGCAGAGCTGCAGCTCGATGAATTCTTCTTTATTAGGTGGAGTGCACGTGTCCTTATGGGCTTTAGTTTGTTGCTTATAAACTATAATGCTTCTCATTTATTTTATTCATTGTGAACTTTAAACTAAAAAGACTGTACCATAAAAACGGATTTTGTCTAAAATCCCTATTCCCATTGGTGCTCCTTTGTAAGTCTGTATTGTTAAATTCTGCATTTTGAATTTAAAAAACTAAGCTCTGAGACTGTTTTATAAGACATGCAGACTGGTTTATTTAAGGTTTGGCAGGGTGACACTTTACTCTATTGCATTACTGTGACTTTTACATGAACCGCTGAGAACAAGTAAACCTTTACAGATAATTTAGGAAAACAAGCCCCTTGCTGTAAGTTGGAGGGCTTTGTCTCTTTTATCTCAAGGCATCTGGCTACATGCTGCATGAGCAGAAGTTATCTTAATGCAATGTCTTTGACTAGCGAACACGTTCGTTTTCCACAGCAGAATAAACGCATGTTTTTGTCACTTGGGTTCGAATGCACAGGTGAAATAATTTCTCAGTGAAATAAATAAATGTAAATACATTTGTTTAATTTAATATACACACTGACGTGAACATTTTTATTAGACTTTAAACACAGAAACAAAGCGGTAGTGAGAATATCAGGTTAGTCTGACTTTGTGATTAAGAGACAGCAAGACAGAAGTTTGTATCTCCAACCTGGCTGTGGCTGAGGAAGCTCATGTGTCCATACTTTGATCAGAGAAGATGGACTGTCCACACTCTCTCTGCTTTATTGGGATGCTTCAGAGATCCAGTGTAATTTCATTGGCAGAGCACAAGTGACCATAATACAAACCGCAGGCTTGATTTGAGTGCTCATAAGAGAAGTGACCGACACTCTATAGCCTGTACTCGGGAGTCTATAGTCTGTGTGTGTGCGTGTGTGAGATGGGAGAAGGATATTACATTATAGGTGGAGAGCTGAAGGTCTTATTTATCCAGCATCACTTTGCTGGCCTGCCTGTGTATGTATGTATGTGTGTGTGTGGAGGGGGGAGTATCAGGTTGCAAATTCTTGTGCTCCTTCCAGAACTCCTGTGTTAAACCTCCGAGCTGCACGTTCATCATCGCTGACTGAGCCTCAAAGCAACACGGACACTCCGCTGTCATCAGAGGTGGATTGTGCTTCTGTAACATGTGTATGAAACAACTCATCGCTCCGAGCGTCAAAGAATCTGGTTGTTTCTCTCTCTCTTTGTGTGCGTGTGCGTACGCATGCATCCGTATGTGTAAGCATCTTGTGTTTGTGAGTGCTTCAAGGCGTGAAGATACTGTCATCTGTGATGAATTAACTCAATTTAATCAATTTGATTTTCAAATATATTGAGCAGAAGACTCAGAGCAGCAGGCTTCAAATGTGTTTTAAGTGTGTGTGTGTGTGTGTGTGTGTGTGAACACTGTCCATATTACTCTAATTGGTCTTAATCAGCACAAGAAGGAGCACTTATTGACGTTTGAGTGAGCCAATGTTTTTTTAAGTGCAACCACTTCTTCTGGCTTTTAAAGAGATAATTTGTTGCTTTTAACAGAAACTAAATATAAACTCACCTTTTTTATTGTTCACTGCCGGAAGGAGGAGGGTGAGCATGTAACTGCTTGTGTCTGTGCATGTGTTTGTTAGCAAAACACTGCATGAGCTGCTGAATGAAACTCTCAGGTAGCCATCATTTGATTTACATCTACAACTGATTTGTTTTGGAGTCAATCTGATAGAAGATGGCCTCATACGCCACAGCTGATTGACAGTACCCAACACAAAAATGGCTTTAACTCAATACATTTTACAAACATTGAGCTAAAATTACATATGGAAGTAACCAAGAGTTGTTCACAACACATACTTGCAGTGTGGCATCTCACAGTATTGCATAACATTGTTCATAACGTTATTTTCAAAGTTAAAAACTACAACTGTCATTAACTGGCATGGATGGCAGAGGGTGATAGGGATTCTTTCAATGAATTATTATATTATTATTATAATACCGTTCAAGTAAACTATTAAATACTTTTACAGAACAATTTCAACTTTCCTGTAGAACTGTGTTGCGACTGCGTCCAAAAAAGAAGGAACTTTTTTAGAAAAATACAAGCAGTAGTATGCCCATGTCTGCCAACACTGAGGGATTTGATTAGTGAATGTTTGTAGTTTTTGAGATGAGTGTTTTTCTGGACTGGAAATGAACAGGGAATGCAAGTAAACCTTAATGTTTTGGTGCAAGATGTTCAAGTGGGTAGGAGTTACACTGAGTATAAGGAGAAAGGTTTTTTTTTCTTGTCTAAGGCAAGGCACAATGGCGGAGCCAGGGGGTGGCCAGTGGTGGCCAGATCAATCTTTGGCCATCCCCAAGGGTCACCTCAATCATTTCAGGAAAGTATACTTTTAAGCAATATAAAAACTAAAATAAAAATAACAAACTCAAATATAAATAAAACAATAATTATATATGTATATTTTATTTTTCTTTCTTCACTAGCTCTCGAACGAGGCGCACGCATTCTTTCCCGCTCCCTGTTTTCCTCCTGTTTTTTTGCTCTCTGTCTGTGTTTCGGAGCAACTCCTATATTTTACACATGTCCCGAAATGGAAACTACTGTTTTGGATCTGAACAACTGGACTTTTGACAAATATTACAAATTATTTTCAACAAAGTGACAGGGTCCTGGAGAACCCTCATCTGCTCGGGCGAGATGCATGCAGCTGGATAAATCTCTCGGGGGGGATGTGTCTACCTCTGCTATCAACCGAGGATGCTGAAATTGCCAATAAGTCAAGTCAAGTCAAGTCAGATTTATTTATAGAGCACATTTAAAACTGGATTTATAACAGGTTTCCTGTTTTTGGAATAGTCTGGATCCTGGTTTATCAACATACAAAGAAGACGGCTGAGCTAATTTGTACCTCAACAGGCAAAAAACTATGTGAAGGTTTGGTTCGTGCTGGAGGACTCAAAATCAGCTGATTTACGAGCAAAACTGTAAGTTGGAAGTGATTTGAATCAAATGCCACCTGCAGTTTTGGGACTCGTCAACATGAAAAACCATCTTGGAGAGGCTTGTAAGCACGGACCAGTAGAATACATCCTAATCTGGCCATTTAGGACCTTGGAAAGTATCAGTACAGACTCTAGGCTGACGGAAAATAGTCTGCCTGAATAAATCAACCATTGTGTTTGTTTGAATCTCTCCCCAGCTGGCCTCGGAACAGGCCAACTTATCAATTTCTCCTGGGACATGTGTAAACTAAAGAAAAGGTTCGTCTATCGCAACCCCCTAAACTTCCTCATAGGAACTTTTCTACGAGCATTATTTATGGATGAGAGAGTGAATTTACAAATCAGAGACTCCTGTAACTAACCTGGCTCGTGCCTCGGGGACACAGAGCTCACCTTCACACCATCACGTTATTTTCAGATGTGCTAATTGGGGAAAAGGGGCTTGGCGTGTGCGGATGTGAACAAGTTGTGAACGCTCTCATAGAGAAACAGAAGTAGTTAAAAGGTGATTTCAGATTCAACGAGTTTGAGCACAGTTTTATTGAAAACAGCAGCCGGATTACAATCCATAACCGTCAAGGATTGATTTTTACTGTAATATTAAATTCAATTATTTTGTGCAGTTTTTGCACGAAGCAGGTGTGATTAATAAACGCCCCTGAGATTTCCTCTCCGGTGTGATCCCGATCTGTGAGTGTGTCAAACCCTTTAACACGTTGTCATTTGGTTTTGTTTGAATCGACCACAACCTCATCATAATTTTATTATAAGCCTTAATCCTCAGCCACAGATATTTAGTCTCGGGCTGCTCTAAACCCTGAAACAGATTTTAGTTTTTATTGTCTGTCTCTCAGGTAGTTTTGGTTTTATTATTGATTCCATAATGTTTACTTTGATCAGCTTTAGCTTTTACACCAACAATACTCTGGACTTCAGTGTGTAAATGCAAACATGTGCCTTTGACTTTCAGAATTAAACTTTCATATAAAAACGTCCTGACAAGATGAAGTGAGAATGAACAATTCTAATATAAAAACTCAATACGTTCATTTTAGGACAACGTGGATCTTGGAGAGCTGATGTTCTCGTTGTGTTATCTCCCCACCGCTGGCAGACTCACCATCACCATAATCAAAGCAAGAAACCTCAAAGCCATGGACATCACCGGAGCCTCAGGTTGGTGCTGACGGATGGAGGATGTTACAGTTCAGAAACAACGTGGGAAGAACCCACAACTGCTCAAGTGTTTGATTATTAGTGATCTGAAAGAGTGTGAAAATGTGTTTTTCAGTTCTCTAGACCTTACATGTCTCAAATAAAAATGAATTTGCCAATATGGCTGAAGCAGAATGGCTTCACAGCAAACAAACTAAAAAACAACCTCCAGACACTTTAGCTTGCACAGTCAAGAACACCCAAGTTTTGTTTAATTCACAACTAGATTTTTAGCCAGATGCTTCAAGTTTTTGTCTTTTGTGATGCAGTTTGGTCACACTATGTGCAAGATTGTCTGGTCTAAGAAAAACGACTTGACAAGTTTGCCTCTTCCCTTTCTATCATTTAATACATTTAAACAGGGGTTCTCAAACTTGTGGGGTTCAGGGACCTTACAGGGACCCCCTCATAACCCTTGTGTTTATTAAATAATTTTCTTCAAGTTGTCTCTTTAATGCAATGGAAATATTTGTGTAACACAAATACTTAAGACCTGTTCTTTAATAGTGTTTATACAACTTTTATACTTTTAAACATGGGGTATTTTTTCATTCGATACACAATTAACAAAATCTTTCATTTCAACTTCCAAAAATTACAGTGTTGAGAAAATTAACAGCATCAAAAACCACTTTAAAACTTTACCTATTCACATAATGAACATCGCCACTCTTCTTCTATTGTCACATCAGATTATTACAGAAAACTCTTGACATAAAACTGAACAGAATCATAACAGCAGTAGTCGTACAAAGCAACAGGGCTTGATTTGTAAACTGATTGATGCTGGAAAGCAAATAGTGATGGGGTGGGGGTGGGGGGGATCTGGGGTCCTCCCCCAGAAAATTTGAATAAAGTAGATGCGATTTCCTGCATTTGAGTATTTTAACGGAATGATTAACATCTACATGCTTGTAATAAACAAACAATTTTTTTTTTTTTTTGTCGGAACCCCAGGCACCAGCTCGTGGACCTCCGAGGTTTGAGAACCACTGGTTTAAACAATATGAACCTGATGTTATCCGAGTTTGTCTTCTCACTTTCTTAGTTGAAAAGTTACTGATGGACATGTAGCGTTATCATATTTGAGCTCTACCATCTTAACGTTTAGTGAATGATGTCTTTCAGATCCATACGTGAAAGTGTCCCTTATGTGCGATGGGAGGAGGCTCAAGAAGAGAAAGACTTCGACCAAGCGGAACACGCTGAACCCGGTGTACAATGAGGCCATCGTGTTTGATGTTCCCCCTGAGAACATCGATCAAATCAGCCTGCTCATCGCAGTCATGGATTATGATCTGTTTGTACATCCAGACACCCCCCTATGTGGAGCTTTGACCGATAAACACTAAATCTCAAGGTTTTATTCTCTGCTGTCCCGCAGGGTCGGACACAACGAGGTGATAGGTGTCTGTCGGGTCGGCAGCGAGGCTGAAAGTCTGGGGCGAGACCACTGGAACGAGATGCTGACGTACCCCCGGAAACCCATCGCTCACTGGCACCCCCTCATAGAGGTGTGTTCCAAAGCAAATTACAAGATAATTTATTTTTTACAGGACAGCGCTTCACATAAAAGAGTGAAGACAGTTTATTTTATTTTAATACAGTGCCTCATTAATATGCTAATTAGAACTAAATAATAAATGTATCTACGCTAGCTAATATTGAATCATATTAAAATTATCCCACTCCCCCCAATAAATAAATAAATAAATAAATAAACAGTTTTGAAAATGGAAATAGATGAAAAGATGAGGAACTACAAACACATTTTTGCATTGATCCATAGTAAAGATAACTCCCTCATGGCAGTAAATCTAATAGAAAGACATGATTTGACAGTAAAGATGTTTTACCAGAAATAATTAAATCTGCATCAGAGAGGACCAAGTTAAAAATCACTAAAATATTTAGGATTGATCATTTTATAACTTTAAAATTTCACATCAATTTGCATGTTATTTTCCCTTCATTGATAAATTCAACTTCTAATAGATACTCCGTAACATTTTCTCCAAAAGACGCATGAGAAGATCACGGTCAAAATCTAACAAATGTATAGCGCCGGTATTTGGAAGTGGGTTTCATCTGTGTAGTTAATAGTAATCAGTGTGTTACCTGCAGCAGACAGCAGTCGTCTCAGTTGGAAAAATCAGAGAGAAATTCTCATTACTGAGTCACACAGAGTCTATTCATTAGGGGCCTCTTTAAGAACAAATTTAATCTATTTTAAATAACTCAAACTATTAAATAACTTTAGCAGAGCAGGTGAACGTTTCATTGTAAACTTTACCACTGTGTCGCTTTTGCATCATATGATTATTTACATAAACATTTATCACTATTTAATAAAGATTGGCCATGTCGAAACAAACTTTTTTTTTAATACAGCCACTGAAAAACAAACAGTGTTAAAAATAGTTTATGCAACAGCACAGTAAAATCTAATACATCTTGTTATTGACGTTCTTGTTGTTGTAAAAGTTATAAAATTATTTTTAAAGGTGCCTATTTTTAGCTAGTCATTAGCTTGGCTCCCCAATAAGAGTTTTTCCTTGTCTTTTTCCAAACAATGATTGTGTTGACGGTTATCTACTGCAGGTAAGATACTAGCGATTAATCACTACTCCATTAACATATATATTTAAAACATCTGAACTTCACTGAGCAGTTTTTTTAGCTTTAATGCGCTGGTGCATGTATTCCCACACAATACTGGAAGCTTTGAACTCCAGTATCTGCAGCTTTTTGAACTGAGAAAGATAGGATGGGAAGCAAAACGTCTTCAACTGGTGAACAGAAGTCCAGTTTTTATTTTTATTTTTTATTAACCATGTGCTGGGTGACTGAGAATCAACACCAGTCTACAATGTTGATAAAACAGGTACGTTCATTGTGACAGGTATAATACCACATTCATTTTCTCTGCTGAGTTTGATTTTAATTGTGACGAAACAGACTTCTGGACACGTGAATCTTTTGTTACATGCTTGATTTTTTAAAAGCTATTTCAAAAGTTAGCATACGTTTTTACAAACACGAGGAAAACATAGAACTATTACCTACTTATATTGCAAAAATGTTTTGTTTGACTTTAATCTAAATACCAAATCCACTAGTAGTCACTTTAATGGATCACTTCCATGCTAATGAGTCTCATATTCTATGTTGACATGTTCAGTGTTCCATTTTGAGGTACGATGTGGAAAAATAGAAAGAAAACAATTACGTAACCGGAGATACTGCATAACCCTCGTGCATATTTGACTTGTTTTGCTGTGATTGCCACCACTGAGGCGCTGCTTTCAGAGACAGAGAGGTGGCTACATTTACAGAGCCGTTTCTATTTCTGAATCCCCAGCCCACACTCATTAAAAAAACAGGGCATGCTAAAACAGATGCTGAACCAATTCATGTAAATTCATGTTGAGTTGTCAGAGCTTATTATAGTGGTATTCGTCTAAATGGGTGAAAAGCTGAAATACCACTAAATGGATAGCTGTCCAAGTTTCAGCCATGACACCCATTTGGATTTGTCAGAATATTTTTGCACCGTCTCGTCTTTGCAGAATTTAAAGTCTCCAGCTAGCGAATGTTTAAGGTTTCTTGACATGTTTAGCAGTTTTTACTCCTAGCTATGATGCTAACTTGTAAACTCTTCTCTTCATAAAGTATGATGTCTCCAGACTTAATTTTTTTCCCATCTGAGGTTTGGTGATGCTCACTAAAAAAGAACTCCTGGGATATTTTTCAGTCCCCAATGAAGATTCATGCACAAGCTTTTTTCCCCAAAAGATTAATGACATTACCATCTGAAATAAAGCCAAGTAATGCATAATGAGCATAATCTATTTAGATTATTCGCCCTCCAGATGGCCGACGTCTGGATCTTTGGGATGAACCAGTCTTTGCCGTAATGTATTTTGGGGTTTAAAAGCCACTGGGACGTTATGTTTAGAAAATAAACGTCTCAGTTTCTCTGATACCCCCTCAACATACAGAATGACCACTGGTCTGGGTCTGGGTCCAGTCCCCCGGCACAAACAGAGTAATGTTGTGTATGCTGTTCAGTGTCAGGAGGGCTGTGATCAGTCTTATTTCGGGGAAACTAAACAGCCACTGGCCAAAAGGATGGCCCAGCACAGAAGATCAACATCATCAGGCCAGGATTCTGCGGTTTACACTCATCTCCAGGCCAGCGGTCACTCTTTCAAGGATGAAGATGTTCACATCCTGGACAGAGAGGAACGATGGTTTGAGAGAGGAGTAAAGGAGGACATCTTTGTGAAAAGAAATCGTCCATCATTAAACAGGGGTGGAGGCCTCCGGGTTCAACTGTCCCCCTCTTACAATGCTGTGATTGCTAGTATCACTCAGCCCTCTGTGAACAGTAAACAGCCATCAGTGTGCTAATGATCCATTGTTAGGCTGATGGTCCTTCTTGAGCATGTGATCAGCTGGTTTTGGTTGTCAGCAGCAAACTGGTTGATCCACTCTGAGAAGGTGCTATTTAAGAGACTGAGCTGAAAACAGCACCTCAGACTGAGGAAGTCTCTTGGATGAGAGACGAAACGTTTCTAGATTTCTTTGTTTGTGCGTAAACAGTGGCCACAGTGGTGTCACATATTGGTTTTTGAAGTGGCACTTGTAAGAAACTTTACTTGCATTAGTCAGATTTGTGGGGGGGTTTTGTCACTAAAATGCTCCCATTATGACAAGATGAAACTGCAGGGAGAAATACAGGCTATAGAAAAATATGTTCTGCTGTGAAGGTCAGTTCTCCGTCTCACACCTCTACGATCTGCTTTGCATGAATCATTTCATTTCAGATTTACACAGACAGATCATCTGAAACGTAAAACTAATACCAGTGTTACTGTTCCCCAGATTATACAACAATTATACTGGAATGTCCGAGTCAGTCAGTCAGTAGACTGTCTTTATACTTATATTTTATAAACTCCTTGGTAGAGACACATGCTAACAAATACTGTGCGTCCATCAAATGATGTTCTTTTCTGACGCCATTACCAGCAGCTTTGAGCTGCAGCTGCAAACTCTGAGATCACAGCTAATGGCTTATTTGTATAGTTTTTAAAAGATCTCCACAGAAGCCCCGAGGGAGCTTGGATGGCTGGGCTTTTCACACATGAACACACACGCTCAGACACCGAGAGACATGGATCCACGGGAACGCACATGCGTCAGAGTTTGACACGAAGAATCGACATTTATTAACAAATGAATCCAAAAACATGCACATTCAGCATGCACACTCACAGGTCACTGACCTCAGTGCTTCTCACAATGACCATTAATAATTCAACCACTTGATCTTTAAAAGCGTGGCTGTGAATAAACACACGAACACAGCAAAAACATGAAACAAACAACAACAAAATGCTCCCGGATCCCCCTGGGTAAATCACAGCCAGTGCTCATGCTATTGGGTGGAAAGGAAAGGATGCACAGAGAGATGAAAGCTTAGTGTCCTCCACTTTGTCACATGAATGAGTGGCTGAATAACAAACAGGCCCAGCGCAGGGACCGCTCATTCAAAGAGGGCTTGGTGTGTCACAGTCACCTCTGAGCTTAAGTCTCTGGCCTTTGGGTCCCACAGGGCTGACTCCGGTTCAACTGCTTCAGATCTGTCAACCTGCTCCTCGACAGGTGAAATCTAGATCAAACGACTCTACAAAAATTACTCTTCTAAGCTAGTTTTTTTATTTAGACTCTTTTTTTTTATGCATCAATTGAATCTATAACTTTTAAGCCTTTGCTGCACGATTGAGCCGGCTCCAAACTGACCCCAAAAAGTGGTTAAAATATTTTTATGTGGAGTAAGTGGTCATATAATTCTTTAATAAAATGTAAACAAAAATACTTCCTGTTGTTGCGACTGAGCTTGTGGTTAGAAAAAGAACTGAACAAGCACATCGTGTATGTGACGTTATAGTTAATGAAAAAGAAATTTCAAATTTCATCGCTAGCGTTGTCTGATTTTTATTTGTCCAAATTTGTAAACTTTCTATCGTCCCAACCAAAACTTCTATTTTATTTTAATATGATCTACAGTAGTGACTAAGCCAGATTTGTGCACAAGCTGTAGCAAAGAGGAATTAATCTTTTTCATTACATTTTAAAATATAATAGAGTAGAAATATTTACGGCAGAGTTTACACTAAATACAGATTTTTTTAATGCAGCTAAAGTAATTCAAATACATTTTTCATTTATATCTTGATGAGATCAGAGTTCTGGATTGGCTTTGGGTTTTTGTTTACTGCTGGGAAAATAGATATTTTCCCTTCTATGGCTAAATTAATTACCTGGTGCAAGGACATATCTCTTGATACTTTTATTGTAAAATATTCAATTTTTAAGAAGGAAAAAAAGAGTCATCTTTTTAAAAAAAATATTGGTTTCTTTTATTTGAAAAATGAAGAATGTTCATCTAAGCAATGTAATAAGTGCGGACGATTTATTACCTGCTCTGTGTAATTTAAGGTGTTCCCTGAACAGCAGGAGGATAAAGAAAGAAATGACAACGTAAGAACATCTTTGAAGAGGTTATTTTAATAGTTATTGAACCTAATCAGTATCAGCAGCAAGTCAAAATGTAAAAATTCCTCCTAAATTACCAAATCTAAACTACTATTAAACTTTTCAGACAAATCAAAGGAAACGTTCTTTCAGCTTTCAGCATGAGCTCAAAGTTTGCTTATCTGTTGATTTTGTAGGTTCTCACATTTGAAAACGTTAAATGATTATTCAGTGTCAGTTTGTAACCGACTTCTTTTGTTGTGCACCAGTGGGTTGGACAGGGAGCGACAGTGACCGGAAGCCAAGGAGGATCCACCAACTCCCTGAAGGCACCTTCATCACCATGACAGTCACACACAGACGAGCAGCCTCCGGGTGGTGAAACGTTGGACGATGCCACTAACCACTCTAACAGTAGCTATAGGTCCTTACTAAAACTGACTTGTCATTAGATTAAAGTAAGTTTTAGAGACGCTTGAGAAGACTAACCCCCACCCTTCTATGTCCCTTTGTGTCTTCACAACTAAAATCTAAGTAACATTCCAACTGAACCACCACTATGGTCTTATTTGTCATATCATTCCGTTACTAAGAAGGTGAAATTATCTTACAAGTTGAGTGCTTGTTTTATTGTTTTGTCTTTATTATTATTATTATTTGCCTTTGCTAATTGCTCTTTGTGGACCAAAATGACTTCTTCTTAGGTAAAAGTGTAACGCTTCAACTGTTAATTTGAGTGACTGGTTTGTTTCCAACGGCCGAGTATTTAAAATGAAAAAAAAAAAACTGTAACAGAAAGAGTCGGGTAACACAGAAGTAAAAAAAAAAAAAAGTGCACCGTTGTTTAGATTAATTAAATTTAAGCCTTTTGTACAATTGTTAAACTGCTGTGTGTGTAGAGTGATCAAATTTTAACATGCACATTATGTTGTAATGGCAGACAGAGAAGTAAACTACCTTATGGGAGTAATACATTATACAACCCAATACATGTCTGCTACGTAACAGTCATGTACTGGGTACTCACATGGTACATACATGGCATGTACTAGGTACTTATAAAAGGTACAGACTGTGTACTTACTAGGTATGTAAGTGGTTCTTACCTGATATGTACTGGGTTCTTACCGGGTAAGTATGCATTACATACCTTGTACGTACAGGCTACATACCAGGTATTTACAGAGTACGTACCTGATACTTACAGGGTATGTACTGGATACATACTGTAAACGTATCTGGTATGTAGTGGGTATATACTTGGTACTCATGTGGTACATAATGTATCTAGTGTGCACAGAACACATAGTTGGGACTTACAAGGTATTGCATTTGTAACAGGTGCTTAGCAAGTACATGCCAGATATTTTCCAGGTATTTACAAGGTATATTCTGGGTACATGCAAGGTATGTTAAGGGATATACCTGGAACTTACATGGTATGTACCGATCCATACTTTGTACAAACCTAGTATGTGCTTGATAGGTGCAGGTTAACTAGTCACATCAAAATACTGCCCAGTCTTTGTAGATAAGTATTTACCAGGTACGAAGTAGGTACTTACCTATTACCTACCGGGAACAAACCTAATACTTATAAATTGTATCCTCTGCAAGTACTAGGTACCTACTCAGTAAGTACCAGGTGAGAAGCATGTAAATACAATGTACAAACCTAGTAAGTACCAGGGAAGTACTGGGCTGTATTATGGGTTGCTGTCCTTTGGTTTTACCTCAAAGGAAAACTTTCTGCACATTTTCTGTGTTGATTTGCCACAAGAATGTGTGAAACATGACAAAAATCATCTTTCATTTAGTGCATGTTAAATTGTCATACTTTGTTAACAGCGTTTGGTCAAAATAAAGTAAATGTAAACCTGAAAGTTGGTTCCTCTAGCAGAATGGCAATCAGCTATTGTCTTTGACGAATTGACACAGGTTCTCTGTGATCTCTCATCTTTTGGTTCATTGCATCCTGAGTATTCATTCTGCAATGTCAAATATTTGTTTAGTGATGGTTTTACAGAAATTACAGAAACTGAACCAGGAAAAAAGAAATACATAGAGCACGTCTTAATTCAGAAATATTCACCCACAGTAGGAGCATATCACAACACATTACCACAAACTCAGGAAAACAAATTAACCTACAGCCAAAAGGTCAATATGTACCCACAATGCATTGCAACTACAGTAACATACTGTAAAAACAAAATGTACTTGCACTTGGTGAACTGACAGTATTTAGCTTTAAATTTAGCAGAAGATATTGTATAGTCTCAATTTAAGAAATATTAGAAGTGTCACAAAATGTGTGAACAAAATCCAGTTAATAGTTGGCAAAACTTTCCCAGCATATTTGAATTTGTACTTAAAGCTACATTTAAAATTTTTGACCACTTGGACAAAGGAGAACAAGCTGTAAACAAAACCATTATGTACTATCATAAATCTTTGCCATTTAGTGATGTTTCCATAAAAAACAACATTATCAGTCGTGGTTCCTCTAACGATTCAACTACAGCTGCGACTGAAACATCTGGCGCATTATCTGATTAAATGTCTTTTTTTTACGTGCCATTTGATGCTGGGTTTGCTTGATCAGAAAATGGTTGCAGAAGCTGATGAGAGCAGTAAAATAAACAGAAAAGGTGCAGACTTTAAGCAGTTGTTGAAATATTCTGCAGAGCTAAGGGGGACTACAGAGAAACACCTTTTATAACACAGCTGAAAACTGATTTAATCTAAAACAATCAATTAAAAATCATTAATTGATCTCTAGTTTTACACTTACTGAAAAAGTTCCTTTAGTGTTGTAGAAAAAGACTAAATTGACATGCAATAGTATTTTGCATGCAAAGTTAGTAATTATTTCAAATGAGCTCACTTGCAGAACAAGGAAATGATGGCTCGTGCACGCATGCAGCACTGTCAACACATTTCCAAAAGCCAGATTAACAAAAAACAAACTTCTATGAAAGACTATAGTATTATTTTTTTTTTTTATGAAAACATCAACACTCAGATGTAGTTGTGTGGGAAATCCAATGTGCCTTTGTCAAGTAAAGACCCACGAGGACAAGAAATCCACACATAAGAAGCTGATCACACTGAATCTTGTCAAAATTCATTTATTTTTCAATGAACTGAGTGAACTTTGTTAAAACACTTGGAGTTCTTCGGCTGTTCTTGAATTGGGACCACTCTGGTTTGTTTTAATGAGTCAGCGTTTGTTTTTAGATTGATATCAGTATCATGTCTTTGTATTGTCAAAAATGATATTTTTTCCTGTTTACAGGAACGATGCATGCATCATTTTTCTGTTTTTTTTTTTTAATGTTTTTTGCTGTGAGATACTAATCATGCTGTAAACACAAGATGTATTATGAACGACTGTGTAAAATGCCCTTTCAGATGTTATTAATAAATATTTGTTTACATAACACTGACTGCATCAGGGTGAGATTGATTGATGCAAAATCATTTATCACAACTTTGGCTTTTTTCTCTTCTCTTACTTTGACTGAAACCTGTCTGAAGAGTTTGTGACACGCATATAGAAATTAAAACAAAGACCTCACAGCAGCTGGAGGGCGAAATGTTAACATCTGTAAGCAGATGTGACTCTCAGAGTCACCTAGCTGTAAAGCTGTAAACTGCTTTTGAAGTTAAAATGTATCCAAGGGGTGAACATTTGTCAACTTGCATATTTCTCTCTGAGCATCTTCTGTCCTCTCAGCATGGGATTTGAAGAAGTTCCTCTTTTTCTTCAAAGGAAACAATGTCCACCACAACAACATCTTACAAAACTGGCAAGGCGTATGTGCAAAACATTTTATAAGCAATTTCTGTAAAATTACTAGCTATATTTTGTATGTCTCTTAGAAACATTTTAAATCATTTTCTAAAGTTATGTAACTTTTTTATCACCGCAGCGTTTCAGTGTTTAACAAATGTCCTTCACTGTGGCCATTTGAAGTTACTACTTCCTGCTTGCTTTGCATTTCTTGAATCTGGAAGGAATGCTGTCAGAGACTGAATGATACTGAAAATCATTAAAGGGAACTCAACTAAAGTGTTCCCTCAAAAAAAAAAAAAAAAACATCACTATCCATACAATTAGGATCCTATTACTGACACAAATGTCCCAAACCCTGATTAATAGGCATTCTGTTGTTCACTGCAGTGGAAAAATCTTTTAAATTATTTATTTATATTTATTT
>NC_056507.1:12118056-12124434 GCF_014905685.2 Nematolebias whitei | reverse complement strand
CTTATTCCCGTTATGTTTTTAAAGAACTGGGGAATAAAATAATTATGTGGCAATATTTTTGGTGATCCTTTTTGTTGTGGGAGTGTTTGGTGTTGCCACCTAGATCTACTGTCTCACTTTTCATTTGTGAAGTTTTGCTGGATTTAATCAGGTGCTTTTCCAATTTAAATAGTTTCTGCTGAAAATGAAAACTATAAAAGTCAGAAGTAACAGAGAGGCTAAGGATCCTAAAACCACAAAGATTAATCCAAAGATGCTCAGAGGAGCTGAAGGGAACCACAGGATAATTACTGGAAGGTGGAGGCAAATGATAATGAACTGTAATTAAACTTTCAGAAAGTAACCATCGGATGAACATCTACATTTTTATACCATTTGGAGCTTAACCAATTCAAGATGGTTATCACATCTAACGAATATTAACAAAAGTCTGTAACCTAGTCAGTTATACAGATAGTGAGATGAAATAGGTTATGGTAGTAGCTGAGAGCCATCTCAAGATGTACCCATGAGTGGTAACGCATCCTGTGAGAGCTCACTGTATCTCATAAGACTGTAAATAATGACATTAATGAGGTTTGTGTCAATGTGGAGTGGATTTACGGATGGATCCAGATGCAGACGAAGGTAAGAAGCACAAACTTCTCAAACTCCTCAAGCACTTTGATAACAGTCTATCTGTTTTAAATTGTGCTCTATAAATAAATATGACTTGACTTGACTTGACTTGACTTGACAAACGTGACGTGAACTGTGTTTTTAGAGACTAAAGAAACAAAAAACACTTACGTGGTAGCACATTACGGGAAACTTGAACTCAGGATGACCCACCAGATTACAGAGCTGGATACAGAAAGCATGAAATAATTCACCAAAGTTCATGCTCAGTAATCCAGGTACAAATACAACAATGTTCAGTCAGGTCATCTGAACGGTCTCTTTTTTTTTTCTTTGCTGAGACGATTCATCCTTCATCCAAAGGACTTCTTCAGTCTGAGGAGCCACAAACAAACTAGAGTCCCACAAACAGCACACTCCCATAGTGGGAAAAAAAACAGTTTGCTGGTGATAAGGTGGTTTATGGGACCTACCCTTTCCCCCATCAACTCCTCTAAGGCAGCCATGTTTCAGAACACCAAAGTTCATGCTCAATAATTCAGGTACAAATCCAAAGTACAATCCATGAAAGAACTGATGACTGTGAACAGAAGAAAAATAGTGCACGACTGATTAGGAGAGGACACCAAGAGTATAAATAAACCAGAACAAGACACGCCTGAACTGATGACAAAACCAGGAAAAGGTGAGAGTGGGCGTGGCATAACTGAGAAGCAGGACTGAACCTGAGGAAAACTGAACTGATGGCACAGACTGATCAACACACGGAACAGAACTAAATATTAGGGTAACAAATAAAACATAATAATTAAAAGAGGACTGAAATTTAATGTCAAACATAAAGAACCATCAAACAGTAATCAAATACACAGATTCTCCCAGTTTGACCCAAATGGCTAGAACAGTCTCAACACAAATCCTAAACTCTGCCATTAAAAGCGGTGGACGATGTACATCTACGCAAAGAAATCCAGGCTTTTATTTTCTTTGAATTTGCTCATACAAGCAACTTTTCCCAGGTTGCACAAAATATTTAGAAAAAAATATTGATGTTGCTTACCAGGTAATATTAATAAAACTTTAATTACGGTATTTTTCATCTGTTTCTTCCATTTTACGGTATAATGTTTAGTCCAGCGTACATTCCAGTCTGTTTGGTCTGTGATCTTGACAATAATGTCATCTGAGTCGGAGAAGTTAGTAATTAGTGATGCAGCATCTGTGTCTGTAAAATAAAAGTTTGTGGATAACAAATCGCTGTAAGACGAACAGAGAACTGAGTGGCGTGGTACTGAGAAAGTAGGTCTCTGCAGGGTTTACTCTTCTCATCAAGAAAAGGAGTGGAAGAAATAAGCAGCTGGATTTGAGGTTTGACGTGGTTTGCACAACAAATCCACAGCTGGTCCACTTTACCGCCTCCCTTTCAGCCTAATCGCCACCAAAAGAAGTGAATTCAAAGAATAAACAGTTTATTTCACTGCGTCATCTGAAATTTTTTATTGGTCAGCCTATTTTTTTTATATTGTTGACTCATCAATGTGGGATCATAGAAACCATTTACCCCTCAACATATGTGGATGTTTTTATAACAAAGGTTAAGAGACATTTAACTTTAAACTTTTCAAGAGTAAAGGGTGGCTGTGGTTGAGTGGTTAGAGCAGTCGTCCTCCAATGCAAGAGTTGGGGGTTCAAATCCATCAGCATGTCAAAGTGTCCCTTGGCAAGACACTAAACCCTTCATTGCCTCTGATGTGTGTCCCATCGGTGTATGAATGTGAAAAAGCACTGATTAGTCCTTGTATAGATATAGCAGAGTGCTTCATGAATGGGTAAATGAGAAACAGAAACTTTTTGCAATGGTTTGTAGAAGGAAAAACCCAAGGAAGCGGGAATCACAACTTTAGATCCTCTCAAGAATTAAATTTCATACACACATCCAGGGCTTAATTTGTAAATAGTAATTTCAATTTAACCTTTATTTATACAGGTTGTTAGTCTCATTGAGGACTCATTTAAAAGAGAGACCTGTTTTTAATCCATTTAATCAAATCCAATAATTCTCAGTCAGGTCATCTGGATGACTGGAGTCATTCTTTTTTGTAGAGGTGTTTCACCCTCTATCCAGAGGGCTTCATCAGTCAGAGGAGTTCCAGTAAACGGTTTCCCCACCAAGCAGTACACTCCTTAAGTGGACCAACCAGTTTGCTGGAGCTAAGATGATTTCTGGGGGCCGTCCTGTCCCTCGTCGACTCCTCCCAGGCAGGCAGCCATAGTGTAAGTGGTTCAAGGCAACAAAGTTCTTGCTCAATCATCCAGGTACCAAATCCAATAATTCTCAGTCGGGTCATCCGGACAGTTTTTTTTTTTTTATAGAGACGTTTCAAATCAAATGTTTACAGATGTGTAATAACCTGTTAAAATACACCAACATGCAGGAAATGGCATCTCTTTTAGTCCAAATTTTCTGGGGGAGGACCCACGGATGTGCAGGAGAGGCATTTACAGTTTAACCCATAACATTTTCACTGTCCTTTTATTGTTGTTAATGAGAAGTATTTTTTTTGTCAAACCACACTAATTAAGTCAAGTGAATTTAAAAAGATGAGAAAAAGCTGTTTAAACAATCCCTCTTATCATCATGTCATGAAGGAAAACAATTTTCCATACAAGAGATGACTCTGGAAACAACGTTATAAAGAACCACTAATATGGTGTCTTGGGACTGTCTTTTGTTTGAGGCGTTTGAAAATAATAAACTATGAGTTTAAACTTTAATATCAGAGTGTACAACAGCACCAAGGGAGCTCCAAAGTGTTTTCAGGATGAGGCTACTATAAACGATTGGACATAATGCCGACACCGTTTCCATGCTGATTGGGATGAGATTATCCTTCATTTTGATTCACAGTTCTGAGCCATCATTCTCAAAGAGCAGATTTTAAAACCAAAGACATCCTTGTGTATAAATAAGAACCAGGAAACATAATGAAATGTCAAACATTTTACTGCACTATCAGCAAAGTGTGTTTAAAAAAACATGTCTCCTTTAAAATAAAAGGTTGGGAAAGAGGCACAGGTCAGTAAAAATAGGTGCTATGAATAAAATCTGAGAACATCTCTGAGCTGAAAGGACAAGACTGAAAGTCGATGTATGAGTCTTGTGATCTGTGGGCCCTTAGGGGCCGCTGCATTAAAAACAGGTTTAATTCTGTAATGGACATCACTGCATGGACCCAGGAACCCATCATCCGTAAACACAGTTCAACGTGCCATAGAGTTTCATTTGGGTCCCAAAAATCCAATCTGACCTGGCCCCAGTCCGAAGATCAGAGCTGAGGGGGTGTTTGTCCTTTCATGGCCGTCAAAGCACATTAAAACCCTGTTTCCTGCATTCTGCATTAATACCGCTCTGACATGTTTGCTTTGGGATCTCACCTGTTTGGGTCATCGGTCGTGCACGTCCGCTAAGTGCAGCGGCTGATGAACGTCCATGTGGGCGATGGATCTCTTCCTGGCAGGATAGTCCCATCTGAAGCTTAACTGAACTTTATTTCACCTCTTTTAAGGCCGGTCAGCTCGCGGTGAAATGGCTGCGTGTGGCTGGTGAAAGTATGGCAAGCCATGTTGCCATATAATTGGATCGCTGCTGATCCGCTGACGCAATCCAGACAACGACCTGGCCCGCCCATCCAGCACACCATCATTGCCTGGCCCGCCCAAAATTAGGGTCGAGTCGGGCTTCAGGCCCGGGTTAAAAATGACAGCTCTAATGTGTCATCTACAAATGCTGGTTAAAGCTCTATCATGCAAAGAAGCTAACTAGAAACACCGTCTTCTGTGGACCAAAGCTCATTTTTGTGATGTTTTCTGAGTTTTTGTTCTCCTGCACTCCCCTGTGTTTCTCTTCCTTGTGTCAGCTGCCTCACCTGTCTACAATCATTATCACTCCAGGTGTTTATCATTTTGTCTGTGTCTGTATAAAGTCAGCGTCCCTTCGCTCCTCCTTTGTCTGTGCATTGTCCTGTTGTGGCTGTCATGTTCTGTTCCGTCTCGTCGTCTCCTCCCTAAAAGTAAGTTTTACTGCCCTGTCAGCATTTTGTTTTGTAAAATAAACTGTACTTATTTTTACCTGGGAGTCTCCTGTATCTCTGCCTGCACGTGGGCTCAACAATAAGCGCAGAACATGTCAGTTTTAAAATGATTGAGGCAAACTCCAGCAGATGGTCTCCTCAGGTCCTGGATGTTTACAGACTGCTGGTAACAGAGGAGGGGATGCTTCACACAAGGAAACATGGACCTGTCAAAACTTATTTAAGATGTGCTGCTGCCATATTCATGCTGCCAGTATTACATTTTTTCCTCTAAAGAATGGTGCAGCTTGTTAGTTTAAACATTTTATGTTTACTATGTTCCACTGTGAATAAAACATGGGTTTATAAGATTTGTAAGTCATTGCATTTTTATGTTTAGTTACATTTTCCACACATACCTGACTCTTTCAGAATTGGGATTGTACAAAAACAATAAAAAAGTCCTTTCACATCTGGTACAGGATTATGACTGGAAAACGTTGCTGCAAACAGGTATTTGAGGTTCTGACCAAAATCACTGATGGAGTTTGCTGATTCAGCAGACATGTGGGCGTTCAGCTAGGGCCTCATGTAAATACTCTCCCACACACTGTTGCTTTGTGTTGTTTATCTTCTCATTCTTATTTTAACGGATCACTGAGAATATTACAACGGTCTTCTTAGAAACCCATTTAATTAATTCAATCAAACATATATTATGAGAATGAGAATTATCAAACCAGAGCTGGGTCATTTTAAATATAAATGTAGATTTATTTTTCTTAGCATCATTAGTTTAATGTAAAACACTGAAGGAAACGAATTTGAAAAACTGCCAACGTGTTTGTGAGCGTGACTCAAACCGTAGTTGTATCTGCTGATGGAGATTGATGACAGTTAAACTTTTTTGTTGAGGTTAAACTAGAAAACTAGAAAACATACAATTAGTTGTGTGTGACAACGTTAAAATAGAGTAGAAGTGTGTTCGGACAGGGAGCAGAAATGATGCCCCACCTTTCACCATCCTATCTACATGGAGTCGGTTGTTTGTCTGAATTTGTGTTTGATCTCTGAAAAAAAAAAAAAAAACGAGCAAAAAGCTGGAAAAAAGGAAGGGTGGGTGGTGGTATTAATGGGATCATCCCACCAGTAAGAAGCTGAGGAGCAAGAAAAAGTTGAAAGAGCTGCAAACGAGGTCACTTAGTCTGCAACTACTTCACCCCCTGTGGGATTCTGAGCATCAGCTGCACTGCACACATGTGTACACACACAAACACACACACACCCATTCACATACTGTAATTGCTCAGGCATGCTAATGGCACCACTATCGAGATCTATTTTCTTCTTACTGTCAGTGAGCGGTGAGTTACAGTCTTGTTTGTGATCGCTGTGTGAAAAAACAAATGCAAAGCACTCGCTCATTCAACATATCCATAAACAAAAACACGAGCACTTGACACCGATACAGAGTTAGGAGAATAAATATGGATGTCATATATTGATTGATAATGTTAGAGTTTTGCATTTGATACTGCAAAGATGTGTTAACATTTTGAAATTGCCTACATATTCAGTATGACAACACTTTTAAAACCAATGCGATGTCATTAATTGTCATTTTATCCTAAGTGTGTGAAATGTTAGATCATACAAATGTCTTTTTCCTTTGCTTTAACGCCCCCCCCCC
>NC_056507.1:12088236-12117956 GCF_014905685.2 Nematolebias whitei | reverse complement strand
CACACACACACACACACACACACACACCCATAGGGGGCCCCGATCACAGAAGTGACTTGTACTCTCTTCATGCTTGTTGTAAATCCAAATGAGATGCAACAAATTTAAAAATATGTTGAAAATAATGTCTTTCCTAATAAGTCTCACAAGTGTGAAATGTTTATCTAAGCCACTGACTGCAGTGTTCAGTCATTTTTCTCACCCCGTTTCCTTCTCTCCCCTTCATTTATACATGATCTTACCCATAATGCATCTAAATCCTGTCCTCTCTGGAGAAGTGCTGATCCCAGGGGTCAGATTCTTTTCCTCTGCCCTTTGTACTCCACGCAAAGCCTCCGTGATGCTCGTTGACATGCAGAAGAGGTAAGATCTAAGAATGAATCTTGAGTTTAAAGGACAGAGGAAAACAGCTAGGAATTAAAAATAAATAAATAAATAAAAAAGCATCATATCAGTCTACTGATCTGATCTGTGCCACATTAAAAGATACATGAAAAGATGTATTAAAATCTGTGATTAAAAAATTCATTGATTACTTTGTCCTGATCAAGTTCCTGTACCAGTTAGGTACTGGTTGGTTCCTTCTTCAAAATCTCAGCTGTGGTGCTGTCACTCGGTAATGTGGTTATTTTTGCGGACCAGTGTGCATTAAGCATCAGTCCTGACACCTGGTCGTTTTCACTCTAATCAACACCTTCAAGTATCTCGTGAGCCAGGTAAACAAAGACCCTGATGACTCTCCAGCAGGAAGGGAGCGAGTTTAATCTGCATGTGGATTTAGCTTCATAAACAAAGCATCTCCTACTTGTTCTTTTAATTTATTTACCATGTCCTAAATGGAGTGGCACTGTGGTGAGGTTCTTATAGCTGCCACGTCTCAGCGAGAAGGTTACTGAATCAAATCCCAGCCTGTACTTTTGTGTATGGCAGCAGGTGGAATCTCTTACACCCATCCATTATCTTTCCTTCGGAAAAAGTGGGGAAAGATGATGGATGGATGGATGCAAGGATGTCCTAATTGACTGAGAATCTAAACCATTTAAACAGTTCCAGTTATTAAAATGTGGAAAGATGGACTTGAACGCCATCACTCTAGTAAAAATCACATTTTATGTAAAAAAAATAAATAAATAAAAGGTCAATTTAAAAGTTAGAGGAACTTGCACACACACACACACACACAAAAAAAGATCTTAAATTAAATGAGAAGTGGGTGGCACAGTAGATAGAGTGGTAGCTTCAGCAACAGCAGAGGTTGCTGGATGGAATCCCACCTTCAGTGACAATTTGTTTTAAAAAAGTACTACTCTACTAAAAGGTTAATTGTTTTGGTCAGGGATGACTTCTTTTAATTTTTTTTTAACAAACCAAGTCATAAATCCCAACAGAAACACCGGCAGCAAAACATGCAGGTTGTTCTAAAAAAATCTTGAGATGTTTCAGAGATTCAAAAAGTGTTTGTGCTGGGTGAGTGGGGTCCTTCATGATGCAGGTGGCTCTCTTCCTGCATCTAGAGGTATAGATGTTTGTGATGGTGGGGAGGCTGACTCCAACATCTTCTGTGCAGCCTTCACCACTCTCTGCAAACCTTTTCTTTCTGCAGCTGTGCAGCCTCCATGCCACACGTTGATGCTGGAGCACAGGATGCTCTCCACTGCACACCTGTAGAAGGAGGTGAGGACCGAGCTTCCCAGTCCAGCTCGCCTCAGCCGTCTGAGGAAGTAGAGTCTCTGATGAGCTTTCTTGATCAGGCTGGTGGTGTTGTTGCTCCAGCTGAGGTCATCATTCAGGTGGACACAAAGTGTTTGACGAAACATATTGTAAAGTAAACTGATTTATTGGTCATATGTCATGAAAAGCAAACATTTTCTTTAGTACTGTTACTACATACAGCGGGCAGCACGGTGGCGCAACTGGTAGAGCTGCTGCCTCTCAGCGAGCAGGTCCCTGGTTCAAACCCCGGTCCAGGGGCCTTTCTGGGTGGAGTTTGCATGTTCTCTCCGTGCATGCGTGGGTTTTCTCCGGGTACTCCGGTTTCCTCCCACAGTTCAAAAACATGCATGTTAGGCTGATTGGTAACTCTGAGTTGTCCCTAGGTGTGAGTGAGAGAGTGAATGGTTGTTTGTCTCGTTTGTCTCTATGTGGCCCTGTGATGGACTTGCGACCCGTCCAGGGTGTACCCCGCCCCTCGCACAGTGATTGCTGGACATGGGCACCAGCGACCCCCGTGACCCGAAATGGAATAAGCGGGTAAAGAAAATGGATGGATGGATGGACTACATACAGCATATTAGGTCAGAAATGCCTCAAAGATCTAAATAAACAGCTTTAGATGTAGTCCAAGGACATCAGTGTGGTTCTGTTTTACACTTTTTATGAAGTGTAGTTGTTTTTTTCTGCTCAGGCATTACATTTGCATTACAGCTTTCTCAAATCAGACATTTCAGGCCGTCCATCTATTATTTTTACACACTTCTTTCTGTGTGGCAGGGATCTGGGATGTCCAGCAGTTACTATATGCAAGGCTGGGGGCACCCTGGACAAGTTGCAGGTCCATCACAGGGACACATGGAGACAAATGAGACAAACAACTTTTCACACAATTTAGAGTTACCAATCAGCCTAACATGCATGCTTTCCCAATAAAGTTTAGCCTGGTCATCTGGATGATTTCTTTTGTTGTTGCTGTTGAGACGTTTCGTCCTTCATCCAAAGGACTTCATCAGTTCGAGAAACCACAACAAAATCAGCCCCACAAGCAGCAAACCCACATAGTGGACCAACCAGTTTGCTGGTGATAAGATGGTTTCTGGGGCCCGCCCTCTCCCACATCGACTCCACTGAGGCAGCCATAGCCAAAGTGGTTCAAAACATCAAAGTTCATGCTCAATAATTCAGGTAGAAAATCCATCAAAGTTCAGTCAGATCATCTGGACTGTTTCTTTCTTTCTTTTTTTTTTGTGTGACGTTTCATCATTCATCCAAAGGACCACAGGACAAAAAAAAAAAAAAAACATTCTGGTGACCTGATTGAACTTTGTTGGATTTTCTACCTGGATTATTGAGCATGAACCTTGATGCATACAAAGAAAACTTACGTATGCACAGAGAACAAATAATTTCCACCCAGAGTAGGCCGGAAGGTGAACCTGCAACCTTCTTGCTGAGAGGTGACGGCTCTAGTAGCTGCATTGCGGTACCCCAACAAACAAACAAAAATCTTATCTGCAACGTGAGCGTTGAGCGTTTCCTACAAACTCCCATAAAGTTTCACTCGGCTCCACAGGAGATGCTGTAAAGTGCTTCTGTTCTGTTTGAAGCTCGTGTTTAATTGTTTCTCTCTCTGTGAGAGAAACATCGTCCTCACAACACAGAAGCTGCATCATTCAGTCGATGGTGGTAAGCAGAAGAAAAGTGATCATGGCCGCCCGAGTTTCATAATTCAGGACACTTAATGTCTCATTTCATTAGAATCCACAGAAACTGGCAGCTAAAGTGAAAAGTTGCAGCGCCTGACACTTTCTCAACTTGAAACATGTTTAAAAGTTTAGTGAGCCTTTGTCACATTACACCAGTCAGCCATAATATTATGACCACCTTCTTATTATCCAGCATATCCTTGTTTAAATAGGCATGTTCTGGTGTTTCTAGAACCAGGAAGTTAGTTCTGAATCATTGTGGCGTTTTAGGACTGGCTTTAATCCCACAGGTCCCAACAGATGTTTGGTGAGTTTGATGGGTCAAACTGTGATCCATGAAAATGACAAAAGTGTTGTTTTTAAAAGATGCATCAGTACTGATACATATTTTTATTTATTTATATATTTATAAAATGTATCAATTTTTTAAGACAAAACAAAACAATTCCATAAACAATCAAAAATACAAATCAAAAATAAAAATGAAAAGCAGCAAAAGGAAGAAAAAAATCTTATTATCTCTGCCCCTTTTCTCCATATTAATAAAACTAAGTAATAAGTCAAGATAAAGAAACAAATGTGTTCAAAACTCAGGCCAGTGTAAAACTGTTTAAAGGTGTGCTTAATATTTAATTTGTGTTTCATGACTTGAAACATTTTACATTCTTATGTCGCCATCTAGTGGAGACAACTTGTGATTACGCCTGAAGAAAAAGCACAAGGGTTGACAGCAAGACCTGAAAAAGAGGCATGAAATTCTGTTTTAGCCTTTTAACAACTTATGTCTTGAAACAAAAAAACACTAAAGGAGGTCGTTCATGTTTTTAATGCTTTGAAATAAGACACAAATTTGAGGTAATTAACATTCAGCCCCTGAAACTCCAAACTCCAGCCAAATACACACTTTCTGTGCACTTCCACCCAGCAGCTGCTTTGATTTAGTACTACATTACATTCTATCTGTATTTTAACACATTTGAACTGTTTGCTGTTTTTTTTCCCCACTGTTTAAACATATTCAACTCTGAATTTATTTTAACAACACATAGTACTGCACAGTGTGTTGCGCTGTATTCTTAAAATGGATTGATTCAACTGTTCTTGATTATTTTAAAGAATTAAAGACAGCTCTTCTGGTTCGTCTCTTCCATGTTGTCATTTTGTCTCTCTTTCTTCGTAAATCATCACATTGTTAAAGACAATTTAACACTTTTTCAGACTCAGATTTCAAAATGATTTATTTGATATTTGACATCTGGGTGAGAGGAGAGCTGTGATTAAAAACCAACAACAATTACATTTATATATAAATTCACATGTACCTGTACCTAAATACAATATGATACTTACATTGGCAGAACAAATGTAGCTCTGAGTCTCATTTATATCAATTTAGAGTCAATCAAGATAAGATAAAACTGTATTGTTTAATTCTGCTTTGATATGCTCTACATTCATCAAACACACACAAGAACCAACAATAGAACATGATAAAAACCACGTTATCACCATTAACGTGTCTACTTAGATTTAAGAATATTATTGCAGATGGTACAAATGATTTCTAAATATTCTTCCTTGCCAGCGGGACTCAGTAACTCCTGTTTGATGGAAGCATCTGGAAGCAGCTGTGTAGTGGATGTGAGGGGTCCTCGGTGATCAGGGTGGCTTTCTGAGCAGCTGTAGATGTCTGACAGGTGGCACTGAGGTGAGCCAGTTATTGCACTTGATTGTTTAATTATTCGATGTAATTTGTGTTTCTGTTTTTCATTGATGAGGTTAAACCAGGATGAAGTAGGAGCTAAAATCATTATTTTGTAAAAGTAGTAGAGCTACAACAACAAGAAACAGGAACATGAATAATTCTTCCAGTAACTCAAAAACAAAAGAAAAAGTCAGCGATGTTCTTACTCTTTATTTGAACCTGAAAATGTATAAAAATATGAATAAAAAAGTTATTGCAGCAGAAAAGAAACCTGAACCATAAAAAAAGTGAATAATTTATGTTTTGTAGGTTTACATTAAAATATATATGGGCACTGTTTTATTCAGGAGCTTTCGTTATTTGGAGCAAAAAGCAGCTTTATTTGAACTTTTCCATCTGCTGCCATACACAAAAATACAGTCAGTTCTGTGCACCAAGACGTTTATCATCTGTAGCTGCAGTTGGCTTTTAATAAAGTCCAGTTGTTGCAAGATCAGTCTCAGACACGGTGGAAAACGCTTTGGTTCTGCTGGTTACTGAATAAAACGCAGCAACAAATCAACAAAAGATGAAGCAAATGCTTTTCTTTTTGTCAAACTCACAGGAAATTACTTTGTTTTCCATTACTGGGGACTATTGCAATGCATAGGAGCGCTGGCAATGCACTGCCTCCATGCAATGCATGGAAGGCACCTATTATTATTCACCTCGGAAAACGGGTTTCTCAACTTTATTTATTTACTTATTTATTTATTTAATTCGTCAACTATAATACGGCCCCATCTGCAACGTGTACTCCCACTAATGTTATATCCAAACGACCGGCTCGGCCCCATAAGGTGTGCTTTTATTGGCATTTCAAGTGACCATGGCAACATATTTTGCTAACAAACATGCCATATTTCTCCACAGGAAACGAATGGGAGAACATTCCTCACGCTAACTGCTGCTGTCAAGTCACATGATGTAGAGTGTAGATGTCCCTGAAGGAAACAGAAACTCACTGTTGGATATATTTGAAACTCACAGAAAGTAATCATCAGATAAATGTCTTTAACTTATTAACATTTGGAGCCATTTTGATCCAAGATGGCTGCCACAGCTACCTCAGCAAACACAAAATTGACTTTAACTTGGTCATTCTTTGAGATATTGAGCTGAAATTTAATATGGATGTAGCTGCGATCGAATTGTTATAAATTCCTAATGAAAATCAAATATCCAAGATGGCCACCTTATCTAAAAGCAAAAAAATATATAACTCAGCCAGTTTTTGAGCTATTCAGCTGAAGTTTGGTATAGTGTTAGCTGAAAGAGAATCCCAACACGAAGTACTGTCAAATAAAACGAGTTCACCTTAGTGTTGTTCACATTTACATTTTTATTGTAAAGGTGGTTTCTTACAAAACAGTTGTGACACAGAGGTAAAAGGGGAAAAAAGGAGCCCTGCATACGAACAAACAAAAATAGTGAAAACGGCTGCAGAAAACACAACTTTGGTGACAACTTTTCTTTTTCATCTATGCAAAGAAGAAAATTTTCTGCTGAAGAGTGCTAAAAGTTTTCACAGATCACTTTCATCAGAGTAATAAAACAAAACGTGAAATTAAAATATGTAGCAAAACCCCAGAATTGTGTAGAAACTCTTTTCTCTAATTCCTCTTGAAGTTGGATGAAAGCACCGGCTCATCACAGCAACACTTCTAAAGCTCCATTTACTCAAGTTTTTTTTTTTTTTTTTATGAACAAAAGCAGATGTAATCATTCACGTATCTGTTCTGAGGCGATAATTAGAGCTGAAAACGTCTAATATCAAAACCCAACATTGCACATGCTAAAATAAAGTCCTCGTCTAGAAAGCTATCGTAGATTTGATGCTACATCAGCTGAAACAACAGATAAACAGCAGTACAGTATATAAAGACTACTTTTAACAGTATAAAACATCTCCATTTAAATGTGTGTTAAGGAAAGCGGTTATTAGTAATTACACAGCAGTGCTTTTTATATGTGTGGCTAAATATCAGGTTTATAGACTTCCTGTTGAAACATCGCATTTCAAAAGATACTCACTGCAAACGATGAAACCAAAATTAAAACAGATTAATCTGAAGTAAATGCAGTTTTAATCCAGCAGTTTTCCAGATATATTGATATGAATATGTGAAATGTGGGTATGCACTGAATGTAAACAAAGCACTTGGCTGTATCCATCAAAAACATGGAAGCACAAATCACATGACGGACCTACATCTGTAGTCTGTGGAGGTAAACAAATATGGCTGACATATTTTCTGTTACTTGCTTA
Source organism: Nematolebias whitei (assembly GCF_014905685.2). Lineage (NCBI taxonomy): Eukaryota > Metazoa > Chordata > Actinopteri > Cyprinodontiformes > Rivulidae > Nematolebias > Nematolebias whitei. The sequence continues at coordinate 12,110,524 of NC_056507.1, read as the reverse complement.
TGTAGGTAAACAGACACATCTGGTAGTTGGTATCTAGTCCAAAATGTTTAATTTAATGACGGTTTAATCAGTGATATGGAAACAATTGTGCATGTACTTGTTCTGTCTTCACACTTTGCAATGAGGACCTTTAAAACACACGTTAAGTCTCATTTCCTCTAAATTACTGGAAATCTTATACAGTATATAGATTTTTAGCTGTTTTTGGTACAGATAAAATGTTTCAAAATAGCCAACGATGAATTATATATATAAATATTTATATATATATATATATATATATATATATATATATATATATATATATATGTATAAAATAATCTTTATTTTAAAATGTATGATTAGGTAGAAGAATTCCCTTCAAACTTAAATGCTTGTTGCAGAGTCTTTGAGAAAATAAATCAAAATAAACAACAACAAAAACAAAGCCGTTTAAAGAGTTGTTGGATATTTTAGGATTCAGGTTGATTTCTTGTATTTTCCTGGTGTGAGTTAGATCAGCAGCTGGCTTGTTTCGCTCAAACTGGTCTGAAAACAAAAGAAAGCAGGACGCCTGCCTCTCTCCGAGGGTTAAAAACTGCTTTGCCTGGGTGTCAGAAATACTTCCTCACAGTTCACTAAAAGATTTTGATGTTATCACAGATAATTACAAAGTCTGGAAGGTAAACGTTTCATTTGTACTATGGAAGAGTATGACTGACCTTTCACTTCTGCAGAAAAGAATCCCTCCAAAAAAAAAAAAAAAAATCAGTTTACCGTAAATTTTAGACTGTAAGGCGCATTAAGCAAAACTAAAACCTCTTGACAGATTTTTGAGCACCGTGTATCACATAAAATCATTTTGAGGTCAGTAAGCACAACCAGAATTAATACATAATTAATGCACGGGATTATAAGGCTCACTGTTGATTTTTGAGAAAATTAAAGGATTTTAAGTGCGTCTTATAGTCCGAAAAATACGGTACTTAGTGCTGTAATGACATTTAAACTTAAAGGATTTTGTGGAGGAGGGAGTGGCGGTCATACTACTTAAGTGTTGGTGTTATCTGCTGTCAGAGCAGATAATCTGACCACCAATGAGCAGAGTGTTTGAAACCAAAGTGTTCCCCTTTAAAACAACTCCATCAGTCATTATGATTTGTTAAAGGGTTGTGATTTCAAGGAGCCAAAGTGCAGACTCAAACAACGGGAGACTCAAACTGAGAGAGTTAAAAAGAAACAAAGGAAAGACTGACATGGTAAATAATAACAGAACCTTATCGTGCTCACGTGAAGGTAAAAATGAACAAAGATGGAAGCTGAATAGACTGAACAGACATGTTCAGGCTTCAGCGTAAAGAATCACAAAAGTCTACAGAAATAAACTTCTCATGCAAAAGTGACAAATCCAACAAAATGTTCCCTTAAACTGCTTTTATTGTTTAAGTTTGGAGGTGTTCAGATCGCAGAAATTTAGTCAAATAAATCTGAACTATCCCTTTAGAGCTTGGTTATTCATATTTTTTTTGGGGGGGGGAGTGGGGGGTCATTGTTAAAGAAGCTATCTTTGTTTTTGTGTATGAGGATTAAATGTGCTACTGTGGTTTTACAAGAATAAAAAATGCTTAAATTTGAAGGGAAAATCAGAAGAGCTCCACTTCTGTTTGTTCCAGCCCACGACTGCAGACCAACACTAAAAAAAAAAAACGGTGATATGAAAATTACGCAAGCTTTTAGTGTAGTTAATGTAGCAGGTTCTTTTTCTTTAATTCCAAGAGAATAAAAATCCCAAGGCAAACGTTAATATTTAATACTTTCAATGTGGTCTGAAATAAGTCACCTTTGTTCATAGCAGATCAAATTCTCTCGTTTCCATCCTTTTGCTAACGTTAGTCTCCATTTTTTGAAGTGTGAAAATAAAACACAATCCTTCTCAGACCCTACAGAAAGTCTCCATCATGGTTTTGATAGAAAGCTGTATTTTCTGCTCCTCCACTCAGTAGTGCCCCCTAGCAAGGATGATCGTTGCAAACGCGAGTCTCCCTCCGGTCCTTGCAGCTGCCCTTTGACCTTTTCCTGGTGGTCCTGACGCGCTCCTGTAAACCCACCCCGCAGGGTTTACTGCAGTCTGTCCAGCTGCTCCACGGCTGCAGGCGGCAGCTTCCTGCACCTGAACAAATGGGCGACAGCAGAGAGGGCTGCAGTTCAACACAAACAGCTGCAGCTTCCAGAAGTCTACAAATAATCATGTCTCCAGTTTCAAAATGGACACCAAGGCCCATTTATGTATTTTTGTCTGTATCTCTGTGTGCATTTAGCAAAAATATCTCATAAAACGAACACATTTTAATGAAACTTTCAGAAACTAATCACTGGGTTCACATCAATAACTGATAAACTTTTGGAGTTAACCTAATTCATGATGGCCGCCAAGGCAGCAGAGAGAACTTTGCTAACACACATTGAACTACAAGCTAATTTTACAGAGATGGGGCTCTTATTTGGTGTCATAGCAGCTGAACCGGGTCCCAGACACAGCATCTGAGAGCTAACAGATACCACAAAACATCACAATACAGTAGTCCCTCGCTACTTCACGGTTCGACTTTTGCAGACTCGCTCTATCGCAGTTTGTGAACGTACATTACAAAAAATAATTTTAAAAATGTACAGGACACGATTGTCAACTTTAATATTTCTCACATGATTGGGATGGTACTGGGTACAGTTCTGTACAGTAAAAGTTAATGAAAAAATTAACTAATTCAGACAGGAGTGGCCATTTTGTAGTTTTCTCTCAGGAAGCCTCCACTGTGTTCCCGCTCATAATGACCTCATTTCCCAGAAGGCAACAGGGCCCTATCTAGAAGCCCCATTTTCTTTCTGAAAAACTAGAGGTAAAGTTTTGATCTGATTGACGTTCAGCAGATGCATTGAACCCACCAAACCAGACCAGAACTGGACCAGAACCAGACCTCCAGACCCATCGGTGAATTGTGAGAGCTGGTAGCCAGCTCACTAAGACTTCCAAGCGGGAGATGCGCTGCCAAAGGTCTGGGGCTGTTTCTGGAGCCCATCAGGACATTTTTCCATCCAGACTTGGACTCAATCGACCACCTACGGTCCCACATCAGCCAACAGAAGGTCTGCCCCACAGAATATGTTTCGGCACTCAAGAACTGCACTGAACTGGACCAGAGCTGGACCCCCAGACTCACCGGTGAACCCAAGAGCTCCTAGCCAGCCCACAACAACTTCCGAGCAGGGAAACGTTTCGTGCTGCATCTGACTTTTCCAGTGACTTTTTTCATCTCTTTCAACCGGCCCTCGTGGACTCCGAGCGGGAACGCGTTGGTAAATAAAATTTGGTAGCTACATATAAGTATGTTGTTAAAATTAGTAGGTTTAAGAGTAGAACACTGATTGTGGACTTTGTTGTTGTAGGTTATGTCTGCAGAAACGAACCAAGTTGGACCGGTACCGTCGGACTGGAACCGAGAGCCGCTCCTGGTCTGCAGAGCCTGGTAAGTAAAATTTAGTAGCTACATTAACAGCACTGTATGCATGTTGTTAAAATAACGGATGTTTAAGAGTTTAGAACATTTCAAGAGTGTGGGAAGGGTTTGTAAAGTCTTAAAATATATAAAAACACTGAAATAAATATAGCAGCACGGTGGAGTAACGGGTAAAGCTGCTGCCTCTCAGCGAGAAAGTTGACAGTTCAAATCCCGGTCCGGGGAGGGTCTTTCTGAGTGGAGTTTGCATGTTCTCTCCGTGCATGCGTGGGTTTTCTCCAGATACTCCGGTTTCCTCCCACAGATCAAAAACATGCATGTTAGGCTGATTGGTAACTCTAAAAAAATTGTCACCAGCAACCCCTGTGACCCAAAATGGAAGAAGCGGATAAAAGATGATGGATGGACGGGTAAAATAAATATAACGTTGCTACTCTGCAGAGTTTCACTACAACGAGGGACTACTGTACTGCACAAGACGGAACATATTGCACAGCTGTAACTCAGTTATTCCTCAAAATAGGATAATAGTCTAAATCAGTGTTTTTCAAAACTGGGGGGCAGTGGCCCCCTGGGGGACCGCCAGAGGGTGCTAGAGGGCCACAGAAAACTGGAGAGAAGAAGATTTAACAAAAAGGCTAAAATAAAAAATAGTAATAATAATAATAATAATAATAATAATAATAATAATAATAATAATAATAATAATAATAATTGCCCACTAGGGCAATCTGTATCTGTCATTTCCAGATAAACACACTTGAGAGAGAGAGGTTAGATTTAATTTGTTTTATTCTTCTGGTCAACAGTTTGTGGAAAAGTTGTTTTTTTTTTCAGTGGGAATATAATACAGTGTTTAAAACATGTTAGTTAATAACATTTTTATGCTCATCAGCTGTAATAAGTAATTGAATATAGTGAATAAAAGTTAAAACATTCTAGAAGTTGATGTTTCTTTACATATTCTGTAGTATTGTTTGTGGCCTTGGCCAGAAGCTAATGCTGTTTGTGGGGTCATGGCATGGAAACGTTTGGGAACCCCTGGTCTAAATCACTATCAAGAAAGACAGCGGGTGATAGGCATTCCTTTAAAGAATACTACAAATTCAACTTGCAAAGAAATTACAAATATCAAGTTTATTCCTAAATGACATTTTATTGGACTTTAAGATTGAATTTGGTGTAAATCTGTGCAACATGAAAAACCGAGGTGAATCCATGTATTTATTTATTTATGTATTTATGCAACTTATAATAGATTTGACCAACTCAGCTTTATGTCCTCTAAGGTCTACCTGTTCACCTGCTCACACTGATTCACTCACTTGAGTTTTGGATATATGTTGCATACATTAGGGCACCGCCTGTAAAATGTTCATTTCAACATTCCAGAAATGGTTCGTGTTCACTGTGTTGGTGAACATTTCTTCTTAGTTTTCAATCTGTGTAACTGAGCTATTATTAAATCAGCTTTACTCCAACCAGCTCGGCTGTTTTCTTTCCTCCATCACGACCCGTCCTCTTACCTCCACCTCCTCCTCCTTTCGTACGACACTTCCTGATCTTGCATTTCTTCCTCTGGATGGTCTCGGGACAAGAGCTGCCTCCGAACTGTGGCTCCAGTTTGATCATACGGGTGCGGATGGTGTGTCCTTTTCCGCAGGACTTGTTGCACTCTGACCACTCCGACCACTCCGACATCATGCAGTCAATTGCTGGAAGGAAAAATAAGAGAAAGAAGAGATCTAAAAAAAGAAAGCATGACTTAAACAAAACAATTTGTGGAGTTCATTGCATGTTTTTCTTTTTTTTTCCGAGCAACCTTTAAAATAATAATCCTGTTTTTTCAATAGATCCTTTTATCATGTTCCGTGATGCAGCAAACACTGATTTTATTCAACTTGCAGTTACCCGTGACTTTTTAAACTGCCTTTCTGCATGAACAGAACCATTTTCTGCTCACATGGTACAGATCAGTGCAGCAAAGCAGCTCCTCGCACTGAAACTGATCACCTTTGAATTTTTCAGAGACATATGAAAGGATTTTATGCTAAAATGTGCATTTCAGCTGAAAAAATGAATAGAAACTGCATCCATTCAGTTTTAACAACAATCTGTATTGATTTTTTTTTTTGTAATATAATAAATTCCATTATTTTCTTTCATTTTTAAATATGGCTGTTTTAAACTCACCTGTGGAACTATTTAAGATGGGTGAATATTTGTCCAGTATTTCTGATAAATTGTCACATTCTGGGTCAGATTTTAATCTTTTTTGCACAACATCAGTATCGGGTGATGCAGCTCATGTGTCAGTCTCAGTTTTCAGTCCAGAGCTGACATTTTTCATGTCATCTGCAGAGACAAATGACTATGTATAAGCACATTCTGAGGGATTAATGACAGAGCCATGAGAAATAATTACTGAAATGCTCTGCAGGCAGGAAGAATACGTCTTTGTCTTTGGTCATAAAGACAAAGGTTCACAGAACCTGAAGATAAAAACTTTAAGCTGTGAGATTTAACGTCTGTAGAGTTTAGTGTCTCAAGAAGAGGAAGAGATTTAACCTCCCCAAGACGTGTCTTTTCAGAGTCATGTTCAGTATTCATACAATAGCCGGGTTTTGAACCTGTGGCTCTGGAGCCACATGTGGCTCTTCAGATCCTCTAAAGTGGCTCCTTGGAACTTGGAGGAACAGAGGTTTTTCATAAGTAAATTTACAAAAATGCTGCAGTTTTGTTGCCCGAATGTTTAGAGATATGTGCATAAAATTTCTGCCACACTAATAATACAGTGAACTTTGTTCAACTTATGTGAGAAACGGAAATGCTTACTTGAAGGGGCAGCTCTTAGGTGATGAAAAAAGAAAATCGTAAGTGGCTGTTATATTTAAAATTTGTGTTTATGTACTGGTAATTATTTTCAGATTACATATCCAGTATAGGTTTTATTAATTCAAGGCAGTCAAATTTGTTCAACCGTTGAGTTACCAGATCCGATCAAACAGTTACCGGAATGGAACGCACCCTGTCAAAATAAGAGTTCCTGGATCCTGTTCTAGCAGGATCCGGATCAAATTAAGCCCTGCTCTCACGGCAGCAAACTAATTACAGGTCTCTCAAAAGGAAAACACAACGAGGGAAAACCAGGTCTGAGTGAACAGCGTAATGAGAGCTGACGTGACTCTGGCTGGAGACAGAAAGACAGGGATACGTGGGAGATGAGCTACAGCTGAGTCTAATGGAGAATGAGGAACAGGTGAAGTGGGCGTGGCAGGCTGAATGAAAAACTGATACCAGGCTGAGGATAAATGTGAAGGGAACAAAAAACAGAAAACCAACACTAGAACCACAACAAATTAACCTGTTAAAACTATAAAAATAGATCCTGACGAGGCCAGTTTCTGTTCTTCGTTTTCTTTCTACAGCTTTCTGACAAACAATGTAGTGGGTTTTCAAATCCACCAAAAAAACTAAACAATTTCAACATATTAAATGCACATTGCTGTAAATGCAGCAAATATAGAGTTGCCGGTGTAGATTTTCAGTCATCCAGAATATGGCAAATCCTCCCCAAAAATAAAACACAATGCAACTCGACATCGATCATGTAGCTGCAGTTGTTGCTTCTCATCGAGGGACTTTCAAGCAAACCACCTTGAACCGCAGACTCCAAGTCTAGTGGAGTAGTTTTATTTATGTTTTTAATTTGCCAGTTAAACGTTTGCACGCCTATATGGTTTTATAGATGCTAAAGAATTGAAATATGATGCCACAACAGCCTGCAGCTAGTGTCTTCAACGGGTTTAGAAAAATCTAAACAAAAGTCTGCTTCTTCAAAGATTTTAATGCTTTAAGCCACAACTTAGCTACTCTATGTGTGAAGCTTCTTGTTTGCACAAATGTGTTCAAAACAGTTCTTTCTGTTGAATTCCATATTATTTTGTCTTGACATTTAACACAAAAATAATAAATATAGTTTCACAACAAACTGTAGTTTATAAATATGTATTTATTACATTTTTTTAAATTCAATTGTGCAGTTCCATGCACATTTTATTTAATAGGAAAGATGATTAAAATGTATTTTTTTTTTTCAAATATAAAGGCTGCAGACCTCTGAGTTTTAGCTACAGCTTCAACATTACTGCACTTCTGACCTCTGGTACAAAACTTTACAATTGAATATTTGAAACAAAAGCAACCTTTTTCAACAAAATGCAACACCAAGAACTTTCTAGAAAAAAATCAGATACACATTTACATTTTGTTTTAATTAGGACTGAGTTGTAAACAATCTCAGATGGTTTCTGTGTTAAACCCCACTCCACAGATACCAGCATATTTATTTAGCAAAATAACAAATGATCACTTTGACCTTTAATGACATTTGTCTCATCAGAGAAGATAAAAAGAGAAATTAAATTACCAAACACAACAGGTGAATTCATATAAGTCGTCATTTTGTGATTTTAGTAGAACAAAACACTTATTTATTTATTTTTATCTGTGCATCAAAGACAGTAGCTCATACTGATCCAGGAGGAACTTCTGAACAACTGTGTCTACAAAGTAAAACCTTATTAAAAAGTGTGTTTGCTCAAACCTGCAAACAGACCGAGGCTGAAAAAGCAGCAGCAGCTTCGGACATTATCAGCCCATTAAATAGCTGTTATTGGTTGTTATCATCCCCATAGGTTGCATTCAGACTGTCCCTCCTACCTCCTAGTAGGTTTAAAGGTACGTTGTTATCGCTGATAATATGCAGCTTCGCACCCGTCTAAAATCAGAAGTTTTTTGTTAGCTTTATTTAACCCTTTTCCTTAACCTTACCTTACACCTGACCCAGAGCACTGACCCTAAACCTAACCCCCTGACCCTTTACTCTTAACCTAACCGCATGACCCTATTATCAGCGATAAGAACGTACCTTCGAAGCGGGTGAATGCAGAATGTGTTGTTGAACAGAAGCAGAGACGTTAGTTACTTACGGCACTCGGGCAGCATGCACTTCTCCGTTTGCTCCAACTCCTCTGTGCAGCCGGCAGGATCAGACTTCAGCATCCGCTGTCGGGTCCGGACGCCACGCCCGCACGTCACGCTGCACTCGCTCCACTCTGACCAGGGCGACAGCATGCAGGGGATGGTGTCTGAACACACACACAGGCACAGATTCAACGCACCTGCACAAATAAAATGATCTACACACAGGATGAGATGAACGTGTTGGAGCGATGTCCGTTTTTAACTCACGGCATTCAGGCATCATGCATTTATCCACTTCTGCCACCTCAGTTTTACACATGGATCCATCTATAGGAGGCATCTTCACCATGCGCTCTCGTCGTCTTATGCCAACCCCACAGGTGATACTGCAGGGGTCCCACTCCCCCCACTCTGTCACCACACAGCTGCTGGGTGCTGGGAGAAGAACGAGATGCAAAGCTGCATTGGAAAACATTTCCTTTCTTTTTAAAGGCTTTTATACATGTCTGGTTCTTGAAAATACATTTTTTTAATAAATGAACTATTTACACAACGATTTTACTTTTAGTTTGAAGCACTTTTTACATTCTGCACAAGGAGAGAAGTTCATAAAACAAGATGTATGTTTTACAATTTGGCACAATGGAAGAAAAAAGTATACATAAGATTTCTTCATACATAAGTTGATTTTCTTAAAAGGATGCAATATAAGAGCAACTGCTTTTATATGAGTGAAAAACTTATTTTAAGCTAATGATGCAATGGTTAGGATAAAACAAACAATAAAAACCATTTAAAAAGTCCAAATAAATAGAATAAATATGTTATGCATATTTTGTCTTTTGCACACACATGTTTTTATAAATATATGGACTGATGAAGGACTGATGAAGTCCTTTGGATGAAGGATGAAACATCTCAGAAAAAAAAAAAAGAAAAGAAAGAAACTGTCCAGATGACCTGACTGAACATTGTTGGATTTTTACCTGGAGCATGAACTTTGATGTTTTTAGAACTATTCTTTTCTGTTTGGTTGTGCAAACACAGTTTTTAGTCTTTTTAAATGAACATTTTTAACAACTTGGGCCAAGTTTTAGGACAATGTATTAGCATCTTTGCAAATAAAAAATTAATTTAAAGAAAGGAGATGAAGGGCGGGGCGGTATTTGGAGAAAAATCTCAGAAACTACAACTTTATTATAATAAATTACCATGAGAAATACATTTATATGGAAATTTTGACTTTCTTGTAAATTTTAAACTTTCTATTATAAGACAATATCAAAGTTTTTTTCAAGTAAATTTATTACAATAAAGTAAAAATTTCTGACATTTTTCTCAGAATTTTGCTCTGCCCAGCAACTCCTTTTTATTATTCCTTTATTATGACTCTAATATGCCATTAAAAGTTTCTCATAATAGGACAGCTACATGACAAGAAATCTTGTATTGTCAGACAAATTCTTTAACCTTAAACCATGTTGGATTGTCCGTGTCTGTGCATGTTTATGTTTACTATTTTTATTCGTCTTTGCAAATGATGTGCGTGCTTTTTAGCATTGACATTTTAAAAACAAATGAAACAAATTGTGCATCATCATATTATCAAGAGATAAAATACACAAAGTGCAGGATGCCTCTGCTTTGATAGCATTTGTTAGCTCTTGTTCTCAGTGCACGAGGCTGTCTCGTTGAGTTTAAACCGCCTGTTAAAGACCCTGAAGTCGCTCTGCAGGTAAGTACTTGTGACTTGAATCTGATTTTTGCAGCCTGGTGAGATCACTGAGTAATGACTGGACGCGCTCGATTCAGTTGATCAAACAGCCGACCTGCTGCTGTTCTGGATCCTTGCATGCTGGGAGGCCTACTGAACCAGCACTGCAGCAGTGAAAGACAGAGATAACCACAGCCTCAGTCTGCTTAAATGTGACACTCAATACAGAAGTACCGTTACTAAGCCAACGTATCAGAAGCAGATGTTCTCATAGTGACTTATTTTATGCTGCTGCTATACACAGTGCTAAATATTACACATTTATTGTCCAAAAAAATCATAACTTTAATCATTGATATGTGGATTGATGTTGTATTTAATACATTAAAACTTAACACAAAGTGTATCTTGTTAGTGTAGTAGTTTAAGTATGTTGTTTTTAAGTATAAATACTTTGATTTTTGTGTTTATTACTGCTTGAATTGTCTCAAATCTGTAATGCAACACACACACACACACACACACACACACACACGTGCACAACCTTTCAAAACAGACTCACAGCATTCGTCGTTGACCACACACTTCTCAGTCTCCTCAGTGTTGAGCTGGCAGAGCGAGCCGTCCTCGGGGTACTGTTTGACGTAGCGCTCTCTGGACCTCATCCCCATCCCACAGGAAACACTGCAGGCGGACCAGCTGATCCACTCTGACATCATGCACGTGGAAGTCTCTGTCCACCAAGAAACAGAAATGGATACCATTAGATGGACAGGCTGTGTTTGAACATGTTTTGTTTTATTATTACTGTGGGCTTTGCATGTTTCAGGTGCACTTCCTGTGTGCACTTCCCAGAAGATGCAATTAAAGAACACAATTTAATAGTATTTGCCAAGGTCATGCACGTCATGTGTAGAGACACAAAGAAGAGGAGGGGGGGGGGGGGGGGAGAAATTGATATAAGGATCAGATTCAGCCACAAAGCTGAGTCGTGATTTGCTTAAAAGCCGTTGTTTCTTGCATTTTGCAGTAAAAAAAAATATATAGAGACAAAATGTGACAAAAATCTTCAGAAATAAATTAATAATAATGCACAGTAAAGTAGCTCAGATAAGACATCCATCCATCCATCCATCCTCTGCTTATGTGGGACCTTATTACAAAGAAAACAACCCCTTCTCCCCAACTACCTCCTTAAGCTCATACAGAGGGACTCCAAAGCTCATCCAGGTCAGCTATAGGATATATGTTCTCTCCAGAAAATCTTTGCTTGGAAAGTATCAACAAGGTACATTTACAAGATGCCAAAACTACCTACATTGGATAGTTTTGAACTTTATTCAACACTCCCTAAGGGTATGTCCAGCCACTCTGAGGAGAAAAAGAAGTTTGGCTGGTTATATTTGCAATTTAATTCTTTTGAGTTTCATATCTCATGATCATGGATAAGGGCAGCACGGTGGCGCAACTGGTAGAGCTGCTGCCTCTCAGTGAGCAGGTCCTTGGTTCAAACCCCGGTCCAGGGGCCTTTCTGGGTGGAGTTTGCATGTTCTCTCCGTGCATGCGTGGGTTTTCTCCGGGTGCTCCGGTTTCCTCCCACAGACCAAAAACATGCATGTTAGGCTGATTGGTAACTCTAAAATGTCCCTAGGTGTGAGTGAGAGAGTGAATGGTTGTTTGTCTTGTTTGTCTCTATGTGGCCCTGCGACGAACTGGAGACCTGTCCAGGGTGTCCCCCACCTCCCACACAATGCTAGTTGGACATGGCACCAGTGACACCCGTGACCCAAAAAGGAAAAAGCGGGTAAAGAGGATGGATGGATAATTACATTTCCATATCAGCTACATTCTGATCTAGTTTTCCCACAAATAAACTTTCTAACAACAGTGAGAATGAGAGTGGACACTCCTTTGAAATCTAACTGTAGAAGGTTGTGTTTTAGTAGAGTGTATTGCATCGTATTTAGTCCCAAGTATTTGGTTAACTTTGAAATTTACTTTATATTTCATGTGGACTCACTTGCTTCAATAACTGTGGTCCACCTCAACCTTTATCGTCTTGGTTCAACTATGTTCACTGATCCAAAATTAATCTGATTTATAGAAGTCCAGTCTTTGTTACTCTGAATACATCTTTCTCGGCCTGACATGGATTTCCATTACAGGTGTGGATGAATGGTATAATCCCCTCACCTCCCAGAATGTCAAGCTAAATGTTAAACAACATCACTTACTTAGAGGTTCTAACCTCTTTAGATTCCACGTCACTTCACATCTACACGGCAGATTTATTTTGTTTTCCACACATTGCATCCTAGATGTTGCCACACACTTAAATGGAAGTTGGCACGTCACCTATTTTTCAAATTATGCTCACATCATGCACAAACGGACCGACGGACGGTATTTCCAGTTCCCCGTTTTCACTCTGCGTCGGGAGAGAAAAATCCTGCAAATACTGATCATGTGTTGGATAGTTTTTACTTTAACATCCAACACTTCTTTTGTCTTCTATTTTCATCATTTTTACACACACGCCAACGATACTCTGCCGTAGTTTGGTACAACGTCTCAACAAAAGTGAAAGAAAAACAGATAACCAATCCCTTTGTTATTAACCAACCACTTCCTATATATTATAATTTTCCAGTAAATTGATTTATTAAAAAATTATCATCAGTCTATAAATAGGCCAGTAAAAATCCCATTTGCCTGTTTACAGTGGGAGTTTGTATCTCCTTTAGTTTTGCTTGTATTGGTGGTACTTGTTGTCTGCAGACCTGGAAACAACCTTTTTAGCACAAGTGAGAATTCATTTTCCACAGAATGGTGTAAGAAAAGTCACAATCAACAATTGGGTTGCCATGTCAAAATCCAAGATGGCCACCGGCTTATATACCATATATGTAAACCAACCACCCCTATCATTTGAGAAAACTATGTTTTCTAATTTTCTTTGTTGCTTAAAACTAAAGTTTCCCCAAATAACTGGGGTGGCCAGTGATTAATCTATAGTGGCCCAGGCCACCCCCTGGTCATGGGTAAAATTGCTCCCTCCACGTATCAGGACCTGTCACTCTGCATTGCCTTGCAGAAGCAAAAACAAAAAAATCTACCACTGTTCTTCTACACAGTATAACTCCTACCCATTAGAATATCTTGCACCAAAAAATATTGTTTACATGCATTCCCAGTTCAAATCCAGTCCAGAAAAACACTCATCTCCAAAACTACGTAAAATCATTCATTATTCAAATCTCTTAGCGATGGGGACATCAGAGTATCACGTGCTTAGCATGAGTTTTGAACATGTTTATACAGTTTGTGCTACAGATTTGCTCCTAAAACAGTGTTGTTGTTGTGGATGTCATAAATCATGCCAATGATAAATAATTATTAACAGAACTGGTTTATTCGAATCTGCCTATCTTAATTATGTTTAAAGTCTAATCCAGCAGATGAAATCATAAATGTGGGTACAAAGTGAGCCAAGACAGTTGTGTGTAGACATGGGCAACACAATAATCTAAACAAGCAATAGTAAAGTTTTGCAAGCTGTGCATGTGAAAACAGGTCATGATTTAAAAAAAATCAGTCTGTTCAAAACATATCGGCAGCATAGCTCGCTGGTCGTCTGGTCACAAACACTCAGAATTCAGTGAGACTGCAACTGAAAATCTGCTTTTGTTGCAGTTTTCAGTTGCCAACTAGTCTCTAAAAGTTGTCAGCCCACTGAGGTCCCACAGTTAGTGAAATGAGCCATTTTTAATTCCACTCTTGCTTTTCCCTCCGTTGACACATTAACTGTTAAAACAACAATTCAATTCAGTTCAGTTTATTTATATAGAGCCAAATCACAACAGAACTCATCTCAGGGCACCGAGAAGAAACATTCATAAATAAAAATAATAATTTAACAATATTTATCTGAGGCGCAGACTGCTTTGAGTTTAACTCCATCACACAACTCTCATTTTGAGCAAGCATGAAGGCGACAGTGGAAAGAAAAAACCCCTCATGAGGAAGAAACCTTTAGCAGAACCAGGCTCAGGACAAGTGGCCATCTGCTTTGACCGGCTGAGTTTGGTAGGAACAGATACACAATGGCAGGTCAAGAATCACATGTTAAGATAGAAATAGTGTAAAATGAAAACTATTCAGTTTTAACAATTCATAGGTCAATTTGGCCTCTAGTAGTCTAACCTTAAGACAGCATAACAAGCCGACCCTAATTATAGGATTTATCAAAAAGGAAAGTCTTAACCCCAGTCTTAAACTGGACAGTGTGTCAGACTTACGGAAAAAAACATATGAACAATTTCTATAACATGTTCAAAAACACTCTCTCAGATGGGCTTTTTCAGCCATTAAAGGTCACATTAGTGTTCCTCATGACAGCTAATGCAGACAGCAATATTCACGCCCCGTCCTCTGGTTGAAGGACATCGTCCCTGAACTTAAAATCTCATTTCCGTTCTTGGATGCTTGCAGTTCAACTCAAAGTTCAAAGAGCTATTTTCAAAAACCTTTGCCTCAGAAAAAGCTTCTAACTCCCTTTTTAATAAGGAGAGTAGCCTGAGGGACAGTCCTTTTCACAGCAGGGCCCTGAGGGAGCGAAAGTCAATATGTACGACCTCAGCGAGTATCAGGTGAACAATGAACTGCAGCTTAACAAGGCGTCACTTTGCTTTATTTTATCACCATTAGCTGGCATGGCGTTCAAGATCTCCTTGTTATTCCTTAACAGGGCAACACTGTTCAAGCCTTTTACTACCGTCTCCTTCCAACACGTCACATGAGAGCAGTGCAGATACCATACCAAAAGTGAGAAGAAGGAGACTGTCAAAAACAAAGACGATTACACGAGAGCAGACCTTGTAAATTGGAAATTTTCTTTAGTAATGATCACTGAACTCCGACAAACCTAAACGGTTCTTTCTTTGACTAACGGCACTTGACTCCCGACCGTAAACTTCCAACA
This sequence comes from Nematolebias whitei, assembly GCF_014905685.2. Taxonomy (NCBI): domain Eukaryota; kingdom Metazoa; phylum Chordata; class Actinopteri; order Cyprinodontiformes; family Rivulidae; genus Nematolebias; species Nematolebias whitei. Next base: position 12,095,349 of record NC_056507.1, on the reverse strand, counting down.
AACTGAGAACGATGTTGCCTACCAGCTGCGGCTTAATAAAGCAGAACTAAGTGAATCATTAATAAAAGATGCAGGTATCTGCAGCTCGAAGTGGGGGCCTTCAGAGAGCCGAAGGGTTTCCCTAGAATATTAATCACCCTCGGCATGGCTGCTCCTCGTTCTGCCCCAGCATCAACCCCACAATTATCAATCTCCCACCGCACACTAACGGAGCGCTAAATGAAAACAAAAGAGGTGCTCTGGAATAAAAAGCTATCTGTGTTGCTGTCTGATAATCGATAAGAGGAGCGGTGGAGGGTGGAAGTGTGTGTGTGCGGGTGTGTGCGTGTCCGCTGGAAGACATCCTGGGAGTGGAGAAAGAGCAGGAAGATGATGACTTTTAGCATTTTTTCCAAACTGACAACTTCACTGAAAATTGGATAAAAGCAAACTCCCGGCGTTTTTGTGATTACGTGCGTGTTTGTGGCAGGACTGACGTTGCAGTAATAAAGGCCTGCAGTAAAAAAAAAAAAAAAAAATGCATCAAACTGACAACTGAGAATAAAAGAGCTTTTCTTACATTGACTGAGAAGAAGTGAAATGTTGAAGCTAATGAGTAAAAACACAAGTCGTCGGTTTAGATATTCACAGAGATCTGTGCAGCTCTGAGTTAATAAATAGCTTTGTGTTTCAGGCTCCTCGCTTTGTGAATCCTATTACGCTTCTAAAATTTACACAATCCTCCATTTGTTCCTCTATTTGCTGTGACATCACAATAGAAGAGTGGCATGTTGATGTAATTCAGTCCAATAGAGCACAATCATCCTAAATGTAAGCAGAAGTCAACTCAGCTAATCCGCGTAATCTTGTGAAGTAATTAGAGTATACAGCCTACAAAGTTTTGCCTGTGTAATTTGGGATTTGTGCATTTGATGCAACATAATCGGTTGCAGATGTGTGAGGCTTTCAGTGTTTCATAGAGCCTCGCTAAGCTTTCAGTGTTTGTTCTTACGCTGCAGATTGTTTTTAGAAGACACGGCCATCTCTTCTGTTTCTCCCTGTTCAAACACGCTGTAATCTCTCATTACAATAACTTCAAATGTTGGTTTCGGTCTAATTTAAGCACTCCTACAGTCCCTGAAAAGTGTTGTCTTGATGAGATAAATGCCTAAACGTTCCAAACATCTGCTCCAGTTTGTACGGTAAAGCATCTGCTGTGTCACACCACATGAAGGATCCTCTCAGGTGTCTTCGCCGGCAGTGAAGTTCTTGATCTATTTATAAAACCAGTCATTCAAACGCATTCTGTATCTGATGTTTAGAGGTGTGAAATATAGACGGTGACTATTTTACCCATGAAGCAGATTGCATCTGGTACTCAGAAGATTTATGCATTTTTAAGCATTATTTTGTGCTTTTTGTGTGTGTGTGTTTATATATATATATATATATCCCAAGGGTCTGCAATCTGTGGCTCTGTAGCCAAATTTGGCCCTTTGGTTCCTCTGCAGTGGCTCTTTTAAACTTTGACCAAAATGAACAAACCACTGCTAGTTTTAACAGTTTCATGTCATTTCTTTTGCAAATTTGTGAATACTAGTACTAATACAAGGACTAAAACATGCTCTAACTTTATGCTTGATTTCTTTAAAGTAGGATACTTAATTTTTCCACAATTAAAACAAAATCACTACACCTGCATACTTCATTGTTTAATTTTTTTTTAACTCTAAAAAATTTATCATTTTAAAAATAATCTGTTCTTTTCTTTTGTCTTAAAATGTAAAAATTTCAATAAGTGTTAAAATTCAAATACTTTTGGTTTTTATTATGTCACTCCAACTAGTCTGAAAAGCCTCCTCCAATGAACTTAAAGTGGCCCATGGGCCACCAGTTGATAATCACAGTTGGAGCAGGTTTTGTGGCTCCGGACATTTTAGTTTAGTGAACAAAGGGCAGAAATGGCTCTTTGGATCGTCAAAGTTTCAGACCCCTGGTATAACCCAAGGCATAGGTTTACCTCAAGTTTCGTTAAATTATCTGAAGCGAATCAGAAGTCTCACCTTGAATAGGTGTACAAAAATCAGAGTAATAAATTGTATCTAAAATGGCAAAGTGAGCAATATTGAATCAAGATCAAAATAAATGTAAGTATTGCTATTGCTCTAACCTAAGCACATACCTTAATGAAACATCAAATGATAAATTAGACTGTACTTACCTTTCTATCTTATCAAGACACTCAAAGCACTTCACACTACAATCTGTGTCCTCATTTACCCATTCATACAGCACTCTACTAGATCTCTACAAAGCTAATCGAACCAATCATTCTAAAGAGGCTAATCAGTGTTTATCACATTCATACACCGATGGGACACACATCGGAGGCAATGAGGGGTTCAGTGTCTTGCCCAGGGACACTTCAGCATGTGACTGCTGGTGGATTTGAACCCCTAACTCTTGCATTGGAAGACAACTGCTCTAACCACTCAGCCACAGCCGCCCATTAGTGAAAACTCTTTAAGTTTAGCTGTTTGACTAAAATCATCAAATCAGTCAGATGTTTGATATTTTCATTCCCAGCACCCTTTAGGCTGCTGCTCTACCTGACGTTCTATGTTCCAAACTGTGTCAGAGTTCCTCAGTGTCACGTTTGTCGTTAACGCGGCTCTCGTCTGTATTCTGGGGGTGTTTGGGACTGCTCTCCTTGCCTGAGGCATTCGGGACAAAAGACTTAATAAACCTTTGCATCTAGGTTTTTGGCGGCACTTCCAATGCAGATGCATCGCGCTTGTCTGTGAATCATTACAAATCTGGTAATCTTCACATCCTTATTGATTAATCATTTGAAGCAGCTGGTATATCAAGGGGGTCTGACAGGAGCTGCAAGAAAACTAGAAGAAGAAAAATACCACACAGAGATTTGCTAAACAAAGTCAAGACCCAAAACACGACAATTTAGGAACATCTCTACTTCATCCAGGAGCTTGAAATGATGCAGGATATTTTATCATGAGAAACTCATTTGTTTTCATGAGATAATCAAATAAAAACCTCCTAAATGGCATAAAACATTTTAGGCAAAGTGGTTTCTAGTTTCCATTATTCAGAGTAGCATTAAGTGTAATTTGCAGAAGTCTGATGTTTCGGGAATCAGGTGTCCGAACGTGTAAGAGCTCCTTAGTGAGATCAAACTTTTGATTTCAGAGGGAATTAAGGAGCCGTTTCAGTCTAATGAGGGAAATAAGGAATTGTCTTGATTTGCATTCTAGCTGTGTTAGCAGAGGTCCTTCCATGCAAGCAAATGTTATGTAGTGACAGCATACTGGCAGCGAACATTCAATCTCTTCTAAATCTTTTCTGTGTGAGTGTGTGATTACCCTCCATGCTGCATCCTGGCCCCATGCAGGGCTGAAAATCTTGGGTGTGGGGACACGGGACGCTGAGATCCAGCTGAGCCTTCAGCATCCTTTGCCTCATCCTGCGACCTTTATCACACGTGGCGCTGCTGCATGCAGACCACGGAGACCAGGCGGAGTAGATACACGTCTCCGGTGTGTCGTCTAGGGAACGAAAACAGACAGATGGTAACAAGTAGTTTCGTTTATTTTCTGTCTAATTTGGGAATCGAATGGTCAATGTTTGGTGGTTAAATTTGCATTCATGAAGATTAATTTTCAAATTGACCCAATGAAGCAGCCAAATTATTGTGTCCAATAGGTAAACAAGTGTATTTATAGCGGAGCACAAGAGTCCAGAAAGTTACATTTAGGCAGAAAGGGAAGCAGCAGAGGAGTTTGTACAGGGAGGAGTGTGATTTGTGAATGTCTTGTCCAATTATCAGTGGCAGCAGAGCTCTGAGAAGTAGTCGGGAGACTGGCTTCAATTAAAAATGCTCTCCTGGGGTTTTGGAAAAGCAACGAAAATGAGAAGACAGGCAAGGGAGAGAATATACTGACAGAACACACGGACAAACCTAAATGGACCAAATTCTGTGGGATAACGCGTAATGACGGAGGAGAATGAGGGAGGAAAGGGGCTGTAAAGGTAAAGCAAGTGGAGGGCTGATGCGTAAGTGAAAGTGCTGAAGGTCTGGGTGAACCGGAGGGACCAGTCTAAATGGAATTTTGCCTTGGAAGTGTCATTTCACACAGAGGCAAGAAAGAAAGTGAGGACAGGTGGAGGAACAGGGATGGAAAAAGGAAAGTGGCTGGTGATTCCCTGGTAAAAATATTTATCAGACAGCTGGAAACGCTTATTACAATTTCTGCAGGTGTACAAAAATCCTGAACATTTTCCAGAGAGTTCAGATTAAAATATAAGCTATATATGCACTGCCGTAGGAAAAAAGGGATCCCCAAACAACCAGGTGTAAGCTTCATCAGATTTATATATAAAGCTTTGGAGAATCAAAGCATTTGCAAGTTCACACTTAATGCTTTCACCTGTCTGAGGCTCTGATCCAGTCTGACTTCCTGAACAGAAAAAAATCCGTTTTGTAGACCTTCTGGTCACAAGGTCCCTCAATCCCTCCCTCCATGTCTGGCTGTTATCAGAAACCCAGCTGCAGTCAGGGAGAAGCTTGTGGGAGACGGAGACTCAAGGACTCTCTAAGACACGTCACTGTATCATATCAATATATCAAGCAAACCTTGAGGATAATAAAAACCATCTCTTGCTGTCCTTTATTGACCAGTCACACCAAGACTGATTTTTACTGTACATGGAACATTTTAATATAATTCATTGCACATTTTTTCGCTTCCAATTCCTACATGTGTCCAGTTTCATTACTTTTTGTCTGTCTAAACAGATCTCAATTGTAAATGAGTCTCCTAGTCTCAATGTAACTTATCTGATTAAATAAAGGTTGAATTCACAATCACAGTACAGAGTAGTGAAAGTTATGGAGCATGGTGAGTGTAAATAATATACATTCCCTTGATAGCACAACATAAACCCTGTTGGGTGAGTTCAATGGGTGAAGAGGTACATTAAAAGCAACTTTACCTTTTATAACTGATGTCAGATTACTGTCTGATACGAAGTAGAGTATGCTATCAAAAGGCTTTGGAAATAAAAATCTTTTTGCACTTAGTGAACTTAAAAAAACATCATAGGTTGCATCCATACACAAACACACACAGTTTGAAAATAAGTTCTGAAAATGCACACACACAAACACACAGATTTTGCCTTTGGAGGTTGGCAGTTTAAAAAAAAAAAAAAGACTAAGCATCAGTGCTAAGAGTACCACATTCAACACATACGCCCGTTGACAAACTATTATACAGCAATCTATTGCAATGGACTCATTTGCAAAGACCTTGCATAACCTTTGACCTTGATTTGTAACCTTGAGCTGAGATATGGGGTGATGAAAGGATTATGCAACACACTGTCAAATGGTGGTATAAATGTGTGCCAAGTTTTGTTTTATTAGCTTGAGCGGATCAGAAGTTATGGCACAGACAAGCAATATTGTAGAACATTTGACCTTGATTTTTCTCCTTGACCTTGAAGCTGAGGTGATAAAAAGTGTACGCGACACTCCGTCTAGATTGTTATGTGTATCAGGTTTCATGACATTATTTTGAGCAGATCATAAGTTATGGGCAAACAAGGAAACCCCTCATTTTAGCATGTTTGTTTCTAGACTTTGGTAACTACTTTGGAAATTATGGCTTAAATGACTAATTTGTAGCAAGAAGTCGTCTTGTTTGAGCCTCTTAATGACCGAGTGTCCAACAGCATCCCACAACCTTAAACAGAGCTGATAAAAACAGGATTGCCTTCTGACTCAGTGCTGCTCAATATCAGCAGAAACCTCCCATTCCCTCAGCAAGATGGAAGTAAAACCAAGCTCCATTAAAATGTGGCCTCCAGTCGGAGTTTCACCTGAAACCAGCTGCATCTGTAATGAGCCGAGTGTGTCCTCGAACACAAAAAACCTTTCAGTTTAAACAATGCCTGCTCAGTCTGGGAGCTACACGGGTAAAACAGTGAAATCATCATTTAAATTAAAATGTTTTGTAAACACCGTGATCTAGAGGAAAGCAATTTTAAAGAAAATGAAGGAATCGCATAATGACAAGGTTTGAATTATGAAGGGAACGCTTTATTAAGCTTTTGAAGTTTGTGTCCCGCATGTTTTTTTTCCCTCGTCCTCTGCAAGAAAACGAGTGTATCGTTCACATTTACAGTACTTTACCTTCCTCCTTCTCCTCCTGGCCAATATCAGCTACTATGTCATCGATGGTGTCTGGGACCACGTTGCACTGCTCTCCCTGTGCACGACAGAAAGCTTAAATCACACCAGTGAACAATGTCCAAACTACTGACAAAACACTGCTCTAATGTCAGTTACTACACAACGACGGATAATTTTGTAGACGTATGTAATGTTTAACACAGACGTATTTACTAGATGTTCTTCCACTGGCAACAGTTTAAACAAACGGGGCAGGCACTAGGACCATGCAATCCTCTGCCCTACTACAGCAACGTGCTGAGAGGAAGAGTCTCTGTCCTACATTTATTTAAAACAGAACCGACTTAGTGTTTAAAGCGAATGGTGATTTGTTGACTTTGAAGCAGAAAAAAAAAATCATGTCGACCTCTAGTTGATCTGTTTTGAGTTCAGAGGGAAAAAGCCAATAACGCTTTAAGGTAGAGGGAGAACCATTCACTGATTGCCGCTTTGACCTGTTCTCCACATAATCTAGTCATCTCCGTATTCAGCGTGAGCAACACATTTATGTGATGACTAAATAGTTTTCAAAAAGAGTTTCACTCCAATGTCCTGAGAGCTTCTATACCGTAGACTCTTAGCAAACTTTTCTGTAGTTTTTACAGCTATAGATTGCCTGAATGTATTTAACTCGGAGTATGTTTGTGTGTTTTATCATGTATTTTATTGTGAAAAAGAAGCTGTTAGAATTTTCAACAAGTTTTATTTTGTTTGTTTTGATGACCTTTGGCAAAATCTTTTTACTAGAAACCAGTTAAAAAAAGGGTGATACAAAAGAAAAGAAAAGAAATAAGCATTGATTTTATTAGTTAACGGTTATGACTGATATATTTGTATATATATACAAGGTCTTTATATATATAAATATATATATATATATA
>NC_056507.1:12046671-12087836 GCF_014905685.2 Nematolebias whitei | reverse complement strand
TTGTTAAAACAAATAGTCCCTACATATTAGGAAATAAGTGTCTCATAACTTAATGTTTTAGCAATATCCACATTTAAACAGACAGTCGTACCTTTCTAGCAATCCGTTCTACAATCACCCGAGCTACAGGCATGATGGCGCCCCCCTCTGAATCGTAGAATGGGCTTTGAGGGTGGTCCAAACTGGTCAGGGGTCGTATTTTTTCCTGGGGAATGGTGGGCTTGTTTGGTGACTGAAAACCAACAAACAAATATAAAAAACATAAATGAGCCATAAAACTCTTCATAGTTATAAGTGATAAAACATGAATGTGTATGATTTGTTTAACACGTATCTGCATCTGCACATTAAAAACAAAAAAAGTCATTATGTTCATGTTTTGAATGACTAAATTTACACACTGACCTACAGCAATGAAAATGTAATATTTACATAAAACAGTTAAAGTTTCCATCTATACAGGTTTGTATTTTAATGTATTAAATGTATTTAAATCAAAGTACAAAACGATGATTTAAATAAAACAACAACAACAGCAACTAAAACAGTCAATACTATTGACAACAAAAATATAACACATCTTTTCCACTTTTCAATGATTTTGAAATTAAATAATTTTTACTCAAAACATAGTATTTACACCCCATTGATTATTAGGACTCTGTAAACTGATTTGAGGCCCACCTGCTCTTGTTGCTTATTTTGTTACGAACTGATGAACACATGATTGAAACCTCTTGATTAAAGGGGACCTCAGGTCTGAATGTAAATTTTAGAAACAACTTAGCATGAGTAATTTGGCTCAATGCTTTAAAAATATAAATCAAACGCATAAAAACAGAACTGTTTTCTTTGATAGCTCCAACAGTTTCCTCTGGTGCCTGTCCAAATGACTTTTTGAGCGTTTTACTTTTAAATAAAATTGATTGTCAGCAGATTGCAAGCCAGTCTGTGCAAATGAACAGTAGTTGTATGCCATTATTGACCACTAGCAAGAGTAAGAATAACAAAATGCAGTGGGGTGAGCTTGTGCTCAGAGGGTTAAAGGCTCTGAGAAACACTGAGAATCTGCTGCTCGGATACTTCAGCAGCTGATTTCTGCTAAAGGTCACATGCTTTATTCAAAGACAGTTTTCTCTGGTACGGTGCACTCCATTAGGTCTACTTATCAAACAATCATTACAAACAGCATCACAAACTCATCACTCTTTATACAATTAAATGCATGCTTTTCTTTAACACTTCAGTGATGTTTTCAGGTCCAGCAGCTCCATCAATACTAAATGGATGACAAAGGTTTGTATTGTTATTGATTATGTATAAAAAAGCTGCAAACAAGCGGTAAGTTCCACGTCGCTGAGGGATTTTGTAGTTTTTGAGTTTTTTTTTCTGAACTGGACTTGAACAAGGAATGCAAGTACTATTGGTTTTACTTCAAGATATTCAAGTGTGTGTGTGTGTGTGGGGGGGGGGGGGGGGTGTCAAGGTTTTTAAAAAAAAGGGTTTTTTTTTTTTTTTTGCATGTTCAAGTCAGTGCAGAGTGGTAGATCCTGATGATTGGAGGGAGCAATTTTATCCATGACCTGCACAATGGCAGAGCCAGGGGGTGGCCAGTGGTGGCCCTGGCCTTCAAAAAGGGTAATCTTTGGCCACCCCAAACATTTTAATAAATTGTACTTGTAGCCATATAAAAACAAACAAAATAGCATAGTTTTCTCAAATGGCAGGGTAGTCCGTTTACACATATATAAATATGGCAGTGGCCCTCTTGGATTTTGACATGGCAACCCAATTTTCAATAGTTACCTTTCTTAAGCCTAGATGCAGCCACACACTAAAATGAAAGTCTGTAACTAACTTATTTTTCAAGTTATCCATCTCACATCATGCACACATGGAGTATTTCCAATTCCCCCTCTTTGCTCTGTGATGGGGGACAAATACCGTCAGCTAACAGACAATGCTGCGCAACAGTTTTATTTATTTTTTTCTTTCAGAGTTAGTCATATATTTGTAATAATTTCAGCTGTTCTTTCAGAAGGTTTGCAAATGTTGGTTTTTTTTTGGACCAACTGTCAGAACCATGACAGTGTATTGTGCACAATGTGAGCTTCAAATTGGGGACAATGGAAGACAAAAACTATCTCCAGTGAAAAAACATTGTTTGAAAGTCCAGACAGGATCTGACATAGAATCAGGCTGATGCATCACTTTTCACTTAATCATCAACTATGCCAAGTTTTCAAGTAATAGCTCTTTTTGGTGTTAAAACCCCTATTAGTTTTTTGTCAAATTGCTATTTTTGTAATTATTTTGTGATGAAAACAAAAAAAAATTATACAATTTTGTAAAAATGAATGTGACGGTAATGCCTCTTTGCTCTACATGTGAAGATATGTTGCAATGAGTGACCATCAGGTCATGATTTAGGAAGAAACTATTCTCACCCTCCAACAATAACACTGTGCGAATCACACACTAACTGTGAGAAGGGTTGGTGTCCCGGGGGAAAACATTTACTCTTGTATACTGTGCATGAAGCGTCCCTGGGGCAGGAGAAGCAGTCTTCCACAGAGGAATGGTTACAGTAATCAGACTTAAGCAGCCAAGATTTACAGCCTAGTAATTATCAGTGGAACAGGGATACAAATCTAATGGCAGCATAAAGGGGATGGATGACTCTGAAACAGGCATTTCCAAAAGACAACATCATTTCTCTTCAGTAAAGAAACAATTCAGTGAGAGTAATTCAAAATATAACCACTAACAAAAAGTTATAAGTCAGCAAAGCAGTTTGGTTTTTAGATTGAATTTCCCAGCCAAGGTCATACGTGTCATAGGAATACTCATTCAGACAATAATTTTTCACTTCTTTAATCTCAAAATGCACAACTTCTCTGTTTCGCTGGGGGAAGGAATAGATCTCGGAGAGTTGTAAGCTCGACTCGGCGTACGTGACCACAAATTTGGCTGTTTGGAGTCGCCATTGAGATGTACTAGATGTACCAGTGAGACTGGAAAAGGCAAATGAAAATTAACAAAGTCGGCCTGACCCAAAACAACTGTTGTAATCTGAATCTGGCTCCCCTGGCGTCGGCCTTGGAAGGTTGACTATCTCAATTTCTCCTGGATGTTATGTGAACAAGACGCTCTGCTCCCCCCTTCCCTACCTGCTCCCTTCCCCAAGGACATGGACCATCAAATGTTTGAAATATTAACTTTTTTTTACATTTATAAAATGTATGCTGGTGCAGAAGAAATCATGGTTTAATAAAATATTTAAAAGGTTTACTGTTTGCCTAAAACTGCAAAATGTCATTCATGGAATCAGTAAAATATAAAATTGCAGAGTTACACATTTGTGTTAATTGGTACTTAAATTAAATACTTTTATTGTAAGTAGCTTATGAAGCTGAAATCAAGAAGTAAACACAGAAAACAAACGCATTGTCTCCAGAAAAACCCTAACCTGAAATAAAAAAGTCTGTATTTATGTCAGTCTGGTTTATGAAAACCTATTTACCTTTTCTATTGCCGAACAAACTCTTTGCTTATTCATGAGCTTGTAAACTATAAATAAATTGCTTTAGTCCCCAAACAGCAGGTGAATATGGATGAGCACCTTTTATTCCAAGGCTGTAGAAATTAAAGAAGGCTGTTGAGGTAACAGACAGGTGGAAGTGGAGAGTCATGTGATGTGGCAGTTTGATATATAAGCTGTCTGATACAAATATTACCAAGAATTTGTCAATGTGTGTATTAGAAGAAGACAGTTTCAAGGTTAGAAAACTGACTCCAACCTGCAATACATATTCCAGCCAGAAGGGGGCAACACTTGCTGTTGCAAACAGTTGTTCTTAATGATACACACAAAAACACATTTCATTACCTCATATGTGTAACCACTGTCTGTGCCTGCATCCCATGGTATCAGGTCCGTCACAAGTCTCTGCACCCAGCCACAGTCTTTGGTGCAAAGGTCCTCTCCTGACAGCCCCACGTTCCAGTCGGGGCTGGGCCCGAGCATGGTGAGGAAGGACATGAGGTGACGTGTCCGGTCCACAGAAAACTCTGCTGACGGAGCTGCGCGTCTGGATGGATTGACAGAAAATAATAAAAAGCTGTAAAAAATATTTTACATATAGCTCCAAAATAAATAAATGCGTAATAATGCCATGTGAAACTGTTTCCACTGCTGTCCTTGAAACTTACTTTAATTACATTCTAAAGCACCTCTTTTCATTTTTCATGACCTCTGACCCGAGTCACGCTGCTAATTGGTTAATAATTGCAGCTCTGAAATAGCCAATCAGAAGCAGAAAATTTCCCATTATGCTGTATTATTTTTTTATGTCTACAACACAATAACTGCAGTAAGATATTATGAACACAATATTGAAGAAAAAAAAAAATCTTAGTGACCTAATTATCTCATTATAACCCAGACATGAGCTTAAACACTTGCAGAATAATGTGATGACAATGTGACAACTTTGCATAAATCATTAAAAAAATTCACCATTGGTTCTTGGTGATTGTGTGAGCTTGTGCACGCATGTGTGTCATTCATTACAGTAATAGAGGAACAATGCATCGCAAATGGCAAACAATGCTAGGAGGAGCAATTAAAGAGATGCTTGGTGAAAGCTATGCGTGTGCGTGTGTATGTGTTTGGGGGGGGGGGGGGGGGGGGAATATTGTGTGTTTATGCTCATGCAGTCCTTAAGGGCTTTGACTGTGATAAGTTTTAATTGCTCTCAAGCTAATTCCAGACATGGCAGTAGGTGCCAACGTGTGTCATTATTTATCCAAACTAGTCTTTATGAGGAATAAAAAGAACATCATGAGAAAAACAACAAGGATTATTATTATTCATATGTGACAATTGTATCTGAATTATAGTTGCAATAAACAGCTCATGCACTGAGTTGGAACAGAAATTATTCCTGAGCATTTAAGTTCTGCTAATTATTTGTGCTAATTAAGAGTTTGTTGCGACGCAGATCAAGTTCCTATTGTTTGTTAGGAAGTCTCATGATCAAAATCTGACATTTAGCGCAACAAAAAAAAAGTTTAATCTGTTAAGAGAATGGACTCCACATTGAAAACAGATTCTTTCTTTGTCCTTTTTTTTCTTCAATTTTGTAATATAAAGTCATGAGAATGACTGAAAGTAATGATGCAACTTTTCAAAAAGAAAACAGTTCTTTATTTTGTAGACGTCATAAATAAACCAAAAAAAAAAGTGTCAGTTTGTGAGCGTACTGTGAGCAATCTTTGAAACCGAGGCAAAACAAATGACGACTATCTCCAAAAACATTTAGAAGACACCACTGTGTTGGAAAGAACAAAATATCTAGAGTTTAGTGAGGATGACGAACTGCTGTAAAACAAAATGTCTTTGCTGGTTAGACTGAGGAGAAAGTCAAAGTGGAGTCTTTTTGCTGCACTGACGCTGGATGGATGGATGGATGGATGGATGGATGGATGGATGGATGGATGGATGGATGGATGGATGGATATATATGCAACATGATACAAATGTATCCATCCATCAGCATCCTGGGTAAGGTTGTGGAGAGAACAGATTCAGGAGGAAAACACAAACTCGACTCTCCCTAGTGACTCTCTCTCTCTCTCGATCCTTCTGGGTGAACCCCCAGTGTCCCCGGGCCAGAAAGGATCCCCCCCCCCCCCCCCCCCAGGGTCTGTTTCTGACATTAGGTGAGGGTTGGTAAATGATATTCATGAGGAAGTTCCTGAATGTCTCCAGATTGTCTTTAAGACTTTTGCAGGGTTCTTAATTCCTTGTGAGTCACAGAGGTGCACAGGTTTTGAGCATATTAAAAAAATGTGCTGCCAATATCGTCTCGGGTGTCCAGCTTGCCTCAAACTGATCTGAATTTTGCCGCAGGCGTCTCCAACCAGACTCAAAAACATTAGAGTTGTGTTTTAAATCCTGCACAAGAGCTCAACTCTGACAGAAGGCATCCAAGGCTAATGCAGGTCTAAAAACCATGCAGATAAATAATAAATTCAAAATACTGATCAAATCTGCCTTTATTAATTTCCAAAATGTAATCCAGCAGATTTAATCGTGATCATGGAAGCAGCAAAGCAGGCAGAGGTGGGTGCGATGGATGTGGAGATGAACATACAACTTGTGCACAGCCATGAATATAGATTTGCTAACCATGCACAAAAAATAAGCTGTGATAAAAATAAAAATAAACCAGACTCATGGTTTGTTGGTCACTTGATTACAAACACTTGGGGTTCATTGAGAATGTAGCTGAAAATTCACAAAGTCTTTCACAATTTTGAATTTATTATTTTATTTTATTTTTTATCCAACTATTGTTCCAACAGTTGCAGCTCAGTGGGGCAGGGCCTTAAACTGAGAGCTTGCCTTTTGCCTCAGCTCCTTGTTCACCATGACTGACTGGAGCAACGCCCTCATTTCTGCAGATAAGACCCCAATCTGTCGATCTAGCTCCAGCTCCATCCTACCATCACTAATGACCAAGACTCATAGGAATTTAAACACTTCTGCTTGAGCCAAACAAATAAAACTCCTATAAATGAAGGCAGGGGCTGAAGGTTTTCCTTTTTTTTTTAACCTCCAACCCAGATATATTTGTAAGGACCACAGTTGTCCTCAACAAGTCGATTAACTTATATGCGAGTTAAAGTGAACTTCAGCAGCAAATCTTGGAAGTTTTAACTGTCTTGCCCTCGTTACTGTTGACAAACAACCAGAAGAACATGTTTAACATTGAAGAAGGGAACAAACCAGCTTCTTGCACAATGCTGCACAGGACAAGCTGAATTAGCCACCCAGGCTGTAATTTATAATCCCAGTTTGGGCCCACAGAACCACCAGCAAAGACAACAGTAACGCTTCCTTTAATGGTAAAGCAGGATATTTTGTCTTAGTCTTCCACATCACACATTTTATACAAACCCTCTTCTTTGTCATTTTTTTTTCAATGATCAATTTGTTTCAGTTTTACTTAAAGATGTTCACTGCAAAGTCATAAAGGATGCTCTCCACTGCACACCTATAGAAGGAGGTGAGGACTGTGCTTCCCAGACCAGCTCAAGTACTTGTAGCTGGAGACCACTTCCGTCTGAAGAACTACTGGAGTAAACTCTTTCAAGCTGCACCATTTAATCTATTTTAGGATCACCCTTTTCTCTGTTTGATTTCATACTTGCATCGAGTACCTTTAAGCGTGGCAGTTTCATACTTCATGGTGACTGGCATGTTAAAGAAGGGCTTTTCTCTTTGACGCTGTATGATACTCACAGGTTGAGCGGCTGCCACGCCGGCCACTGAGCCTTGGTTTTAATGACAGTCAGCACTTCATCACCCTGCAAAGACGCACACAGAGCGATACAGAGAGTTATGATAAGTCATTTGCCACTAAACTGACATTTATAAAGGGACAAAAAAGGAACACTGACAGAGAAAAAGCTTACATTGGCTAATTGACATGACTTAGGGCGAGCACTCTCATCCAAGGACAGCAAAGTGTATACCACTTTTCAAAGGCTTAAGAGGCCGGACAAAGTGTGTCTGTTATCACGAGAAAATGGCTCAGTGCTGTTGTATTAAAGCCGTCTGTTATTCTGTAGGGGAGCTTCACTTTGCACTCGGCACAGAACCCACTGCAGTCTATAATCTCTTTGTACCATTAAGGGCACTTTATGGACTGTGCAACACATTATCTATCATAATGCATCCTATCTAATTATGCAGCCAAAAGCAGGAGGACGAATGACAGATGTGGTTTGGTGCATCAGTCGGTTAGAAGTGGATTGCTCAGTCTAAATGTGCTTTTTAAAGGACTCTTTGTTGTTTTCTCTGCTCCTCTATATTTTAATATTTTCCTTTCAAAAACATGAACACGCAAATAAAACTACTTTGGTCATTTGTTTTTGTCCTGGTTGGCTGAAGGTCATAAAAGTGCTTTAAAACCATCCTGTCTTTCCTGGGGTGGGGTGAAAAAACCAAGAGTTTGTGTGTTGTCTTGTTGTATACAAGCTTGTTTGTGTTTATGTGGATGAAAATAAGTGTACAAGAGAGTTCACCGTGTCTTTAGTGCCGCTTGGGGCTTTGTGGCTTCAACGGCCTCAGACTTCCCCGCATCTTCACATCCACGCATAACAAGGTCGCGAATAATCACATACACACAGATGGAGGCACGCAGACAGATGGGGAGACAATTTAAGACGAGCAGTGAGACAGAAACACCAAGTGGTTCTGGAAAACTGCCAACAAGTTAAGAGAGGAAGAAACATAATTACAATACGCAAGAAGTAAAGATCCAGAGAGGAGCAGCTGAAAACAAGGATGATCTTCTGGCAAAAGTGCTTTAAGTGAGGAAACAAAACTAAACAATCATTATCATCTGCCGCACAAAGACAGAAGGTGGGCTATAACATGTTAGTGTGTGCGTGTGTTCATGTGTGTGTTTGTTAGCAAAATATCTCCACTGGACAACACTTTAATTAAACAAAAAACAGACATCTACAAGTGCTAACCTTTGGAGAAAACCTGATTCAAGATGGCTGCCACAGCCAACTGAACTTAAAAAATACAAAAATTAAAGCCAGTTTGCAGATTTTGACCTAAACGTTGATGTGGTGTAGCAACATATACTGTATATAACATATGAGCACTAAAAGAGCACAAGATCTTTTTATTTTACTTTATTTTGCCACAAAATCCAAGCATCCATTTTACCCACTTTTTTCCTTTCTGCATCACAGGGATCACTGGTGCCCATATCTAGCAGTCACTGTGTGAAAGGTGGGGGACACCCTGGACAGGTCTCAAGTCCATCACAGGGACACAACGAGACAATCAACCATTCACTCTCTTACTCACCCCTGGGGACAATTTAGAGTTACAATCAGCCTAGCAAGCATGATTTTGATCTGTGGGAGGAAACTGGAGTACCTGGAGAAAATCCACGCATGCACGGAGAGAACATGCAAATTGTACCCAAAAAGACCACGGCTGGGATTTGATCTGGCAACCTTCTTGCTGAGAGGCAACAGCTCTAGTCACTGCGCCACCATGTCATTCTGTGAGAGATGCCTAAACTTAAATATTTCTGTCTGCAGAAATCAGCATAACTGATCAAATATAATGTTCAATCCTGGTCCCCAAGGGCCTCTATCCTGCACGTTTCACATGTTTCCCAGCTCCAACAAACATGATTCAAAGGTTAAATTACCTCTACATGTTTTTCAAGGCTTGTAAATCATGCATGAAGTCAATCAGGTGTGTTGGAACAGAAAACATCTAAAAACATGAAGGATAGTGGCCATCGAGGACCAGGATTGGAAACCCCCGATTGAGACGTTTGGGTTATAATCTAAGTTTTTTGATGTTGCTAATCAAAAGGAAACCAGAGTGCCCGGAGAAAACCCACGCATGCACGAAGAGAACATGCAAACTCCACCCAGAAAGGTGCCTGGTCGGGATTTGATCCAGTGACCTCGCTGAGAGGTAACAGCTCTACCAACTGAACCACAATACCGCCCTGGATGCATCTAAGAAGTGTCATGAAACATTTTCTAGAAAATTAAATAACTTCTTTGAAAAACCCCGAAAAATCCATTAAAGAATAAAAATCTTGTTTGACTCAAAGAATTCACACAAAGTGAAAACAACAAAGTAAAAACTTTTTGTCCCCAAAATAAACAGGGTAAAGACAAATCTGTTCTTTTCTTTTTACCTTTACCTTTTTTTTCAAACACTTGACAGTTTTTAAAAGTGAAAATGTTCCGTTAGAGTGACATTTTATGTCCGACCACAGCCGAATGCTAAGAGGAGACTGTCCGTAGATGGAAATTTCTCTGTAATGGTTTTGTTTGTTTATGGTAATTATGGTAATGGTAGAAAATAACTGTGATTTTCCAATATTTAAATGTGTGTGTGACAGTTTTGTGATCATTTGTCGTAAATAAATGGAAGAACAAAGCAGAGGAAGAGAAGGGTGGGGCTCTGAAAGCAGGAGAGGTAAGGACAGCAGAAGAAATTAAAAATGGAGAAAAGTGGGAGAAAAATGAGAAGCATTATTGAGAAAGAAGGAGGGAGAGAACATGAAAAGGAGAGCAAAGAGATGAGAGGAAGACGAGGGCAGGGATGGAGGATTAAAATGGGACTGAAATGGAACAAAGGAGGCTAAGACTGGAACTACTGGAGGTAAAGAAAGTGGAGGAGATCAAAATGAGAAGAAGAAATGCACATTTAGAAGAGAAACTAATGATTAAATTTAATTTATTACATTTTACAAAGGTTCCAGTCAGCTCGTTTTTACATCTCCTTCACTCCCTCTATCAGATTTTTTCCTCTTTTCTGTTTTAGTTGCAAAAAGTTTACTAAAATATTCACTGGGTTAAATGTAATTTTGTACAGGATTAAAAAAAAAAAGACCTCAGAAAACTGTTGTGTAAGCAGCGTCACCAAGAGAGCTATTTTAACATAAGTTTTATAACTCAGTCAGTGAATGCTAAATAACTAATAATGTGTTTAGACAAATGCAAAAATGTCAGGGGGCTGAACAAAAGGCTTCCACTTAAAACTTTGACACTTTGACAGTAATTGTGACACCAGTTCTGAGAAAACCTGTTGCATTATTTGAGGTTTTTCTGCAATCTTATAATTTAACTGGCATTCTAGTTAAATGGACGACTACCATTACTCATATTTTGAAGAAAAATAAAGAATTTAACATCTTAAATTTGCAGGATTTCAGAGTTTATCAGATGATTTTGATTTTGAGCTTCAAATACACACAATGTCAAAGGAGACACAATGGCCAATAACACTTTTCTTTTGGCTTCTCCATACAGAAATGCAGTTTTTTTTTTCTTTGTTGCTTCTAAAAATATCCACATGAACAGTGTTTCTAAAAATGGCTTCATTTGCACAAAATGCAAAGAAAACAACCTCAAATGTTGCAGTAAGTATGCCAGGCCTGTGTGTGGCGCTGTAACGCTGTCACAAAAATACATAAAAAAATTGATGTCAATAAAGTTTGCATGCTGGCTGTAAATTATGAACAGAACAAGAAAAGATAACGGCCTCAGGTGGTCGGTTATATTAGAGGTGGAGCTATGACATTTTTAAAACGGTGTTCACACAAAAACATAAAGCTGTCGTTTCATATATTTCACCCGTTTTAAATCAATTTTAACACAAACATTACAGACTGTAGCTTCTAGAATGTATTTTCATGTGGCTGAACAAGGCTGAAAAAATATCTGAACAACTTCAGCAAATTAGCAAACAAAAGCTGTGATGTCCTCTTGAGCCAGATTGAGCCTTTTGGTGTCTGAAATCCCAAGCAAAACTGAAAAACTCTACAAACACACAGCACGTGCACTTTGTTTGGGAACTGTTGGAAATTTAATATTCGCAGATGATTATTTCACATTTAGAGATCAATGTAAACTGAAGTTTGCCGTTACAATATGTACCAAATTGGGCAGCACACTGGGTTAGTGGTTAACACTGCTGCCTCACAGTAAGAAGGTTGTGGGTTCACTCCCTGCATGGGCCTGGGATTTATATGTGTGGCATTTACACTTGTACTTTTAATAGTTGGCATTCATATTTTCTTTTTCTTTTTTTATTTGAAGCAGCCTTAAAAGTAAATATTTAATTTTATCAATATAAAAATGTACCATATTTTTTGCCTTATAGGTCGCACCTTTTTGCATAAATTTGCAAGTCCTCCAACTTATACACCAAAACGATTGATATACGTTTTCCCCCCACACACACACATTTATAACAATTTTTTGGCTGAGATCTGATGATTTCATTCATTCTGACATGAGAAAAATATTAAACATTAACATTTGCAGCCACTAGAGGGCCTTTGAGCCTTATGGTTAGCCATGTGTGTCATTAACAGGGAAAAGTTGTTCTTAATGAGACACTTTGCTTGCCATACAGGCCACCTTCGTCTCGCTCCGAAACTCCTGGAGCAAACATCAAATCAGCTGCATTCCACCGCGCTGCCCTGGTGAAATGCAGCTGATTTGACAATTAAAGTGCATTTATTAAGGACAAGTTAAATTGAGACACATCTTTGCTATAATGTCGAGCAAGCAAATAATTGTTTTTAAGTTAATCTTGTTAAATTCTTGTTAAAGTCCTCCCGTGCGCATTCCCGCTGCCGCCATTTTGGCAGTCAATCGATTTTTGGCACAACACCGGCCCACGTGTCCGGGTTGTCAGCAGTGATGAATAATAGAAGTGACTTGAATGGCAAAGCGACTTATTTATGTTTTTTTTCCACTTTATTAGACATTTTTGGACTGATGCAACTTTTATATGGCGGTGCAACTTGTACAGCGGAAAATACGGTAAGCTAAGAGCTAAATATACTTTAGATGGTTAAGAGCTAACTTGTCTCAAAACTCAATACAGCTAATCAAAAAAAAAAGAAATGCAAATGTCAGAGAATATATTAAAGGCTGATGTGGATGCAGACATACAATGTCTTATAAGGAATTCTATATAGATTTCCCTCAATGTGCACACATTAAATCAATATTTACTCATATTTCAGCCAAAGTGTGATTAATACAAACATCAAAATGGCTCAGTCTGCTTTTCCTGTCATACTTTACCAAGAAGCAAAGTCTCCCTCTTTTGACTGTCTCTGCCAGAAATCTGTTGCCATTTGTGTTTTTTCAAGAAGCCACAGCAGCAGGTGTGACGGCAATAAAAAAATAGAGGAAACAGCTGAGGCCCTGGACACATCTTTCAAAGAAATGACAAAGATTAGTGAGTGACACTGCTGCCAAACACCAGGGTACACAGAGCTGAGGCGAAGGCTTGAGTAAAAAGATTACTGCGACTCGATGCTGCGTCTGAGCTGTGACAGCAAACATCTATATCTGGACTGTCAGGCTGCTGGGTGGAAGAAAGTGTCAAAAAGAGACATCAACTGCTCAAAAAGGAGCTCTGGTACATTTAATTAAAACCAAACAGCAGACAGAGTTCAAAGAAACAATTCCTACTATGACAAAAGTAAGGTTTTGGTTAGATAACATTAGAATTTATTAAAGGTCATTTTCTGAAAATAAATAAATTGAGAATTTGATATAAAAAGAAACTCAGACTAAGTATCTTAAGAGAAAGTCGATTTACCCTGGATACTGGGGAATTTTTAACCAGAAAATTACAGTGGCCCTAAGGTGTAAATGAAAAACATTTGAAAAAACAGAAATACATTTGAAAAAAACGCAACGAAACAACAAAAAACAAGTAAAATGCAACATTTGAAAAAACGGAATTACATTTGAAAAGACGGAATTATATTAAGCCAAAGCTGGAGTGGCCAAAGCGGAAGTGGCTGGAATCACATAAAAAAAAAAAAAAAAAACGGAATCACATTTGAAAAAAAAAAAAAAAAAAAAACAGAATTACATATGAAAAACTTGCAGTTTGGCTTAAAGTAATTCTGTTTTTTCTCAAATGCGATTCCGTTTTTTTCCAAATGTAATTCAGTTTTTTTCTAATGTGATTCTGTTTTTTCAAATGTTGTTGTGCTTTAGTTGTTTTTGTTGTGTTTTTTTTTAATGTTGTTGTGTTTTTGTTGTTTTTTTGTGTTTTTTCCAAATGTAATTCGGTTTATTCAAATGTTTTTCCATTTACACCTTAGGGCCACCATAGAAAATGCCTAAACTAGTGTAAACAAAGTTATGTGAGAGATGTCCGTCCATCCATCCATCCATCCATCCATCATCCTTTACCCACTTCTTCCTTTTCGGATTGCGGGGGTCACTGGTGCCCATATCCTGCAGTCACTGTGTGAGAGGCCCTGGACAGGCCTCCAGTCCATCACAGGGACTAAATCCATTTTAAAATTAGCATTGATTCTCCAAATATTCATCACTTTACAAAAAAAAATAAAAAATCTGAATAATAATAATTACAATTAAGTCACTTATAATTTTCCTTCTCCAAGCAGAGATAAAAATTAAATGGTCAACAACAATAAACACAGCTACATTTTGGCTTTGAACTTTAAGCAAAGAGAGGCACGTTCAAGGATAAATTCTTGTGCAACATCTCCAGACTATAATGAAACAGTTTTACTTGCTAAATCCCCCTCAGTGGGCTCAGTTCTGCCCAGTTATCGCTCCGTTCATTATGGCATGAAGTTTGGTCAGGAGGGACTCGGTGACGAGAAGATCTGTATCGTCTTTTCAGACTTGTCTAATAAAGGAAAATGAGCATGGAGACTTTGGGAGAAGGTGTCTAATAAAAAAAATCAACACTGCGCTAATTCAATTACAATTGCTCGTGGGCCGTAAGACAGATGGATGATTGGGCCACTGCGTTGTTATTCATTCAGATAAAATTCACAGCTTAGGTCAAAACACACACACACACACACACACACACAGATCGGTGCTTAAATATGCCACACAGAAAAATCCACTTGATGGTTTTATCTGAAGATGAGCGCATGATGAAACAATTTAACCTTGTGGAAATAGATTGCAATTCCCTTCGTCTTGCAAGATGATTTCAATCATTTGCTAAATCTTATTTTGCAAACACTTTGCAGCATGTTTTGGCTCGGAGGGTTATTTATCAACCACCTGTGATGCGGAGCCGAAGCCAAGAGTGAAGTCGTATCATCGGTCCAATTACACCGTCGTTTACTTCTCCCTCAAGCCAGTGGCTGTAATTGTACTGTACCAAACACAACTTGTGTTCTCCTACAGTGAAAGCAGGTTTCAGATGAGAAATTTTGCCCCAGAAAAAAAAAAAAAAAGTTTTCAATCATATAATCGTTTTTTAATGAGATTTGATCAGTTGAAAAGCTTTGAATCAAAAATTGTAGGCTTTAGATAAACCTATGTGCTGCTTCCTGGAAATACACGTGTTCAGTCAAATCATCATCAGAGCACATATTCCAGCAATTTTGATAACTTGAGTTATTTAAATAAATCCATAGTTGGAGCTTTACCAAATTAAAACTGAGCCTTTTCAAACTGTGATGATAATTGGCACTTCTTTTTTTTTTACCTAACCAAGTAATGTCAATAAAGATTTTATATCTGCAGCTCTGTTTGTGTCTGAACTTGTGCAAGGATTCTTTTCTGTTGTGTTAGCAAAATATCTCACTAACCACAAGATTATTATTTTTTTTTTTTATCTTTAGAAATGTATTTTTGGTTTGACATCGGCAACTAACCTTTAAATACCACCCGTTTCAAAGCAACCCTGGCAAAAACTCATCCAGTTTTATGGCTATTGAGATAAAATGTGGTTGTAGCTGAGTGTCATTCAAAACAAATGCTCTGAGTGCAAACAGATTACAGAAGAATTGTTTAAAATATTGGATTCAACTGTGTCTGTTAGTAAAATATCTCTTGAACCAACTAACAGATTTTCATTAACTTGGGGAGTTGAGCTCATTTAGGATGCTCACCACAGCCAACTGACTCTAGCAAACACAAAAACGGCTGCAACACAACCAATTTACAGATAATGAGCTAAAAATTTGGTGTAGGTAGTAGCTGAGAGTCATCTGCAACACATACTCAAAGCACTGACATTTCCTGACATTTTGCAATATTATATGTGATACATAGAAGAAAAAAGTTGGACCAAACCTGCTAAAATCTGTCATTTTGCATCATAAGATTATCCATTTACCAACAATAAGAGACTTTCCAGATATTTGTTTGAAAAAAAAAAGCCTGCAGTTTGTATCGGACACGTGTGAGTTCAACAAGTGTGAATATGTTCTGTTTCTGTGCTGTCTAGCAGTTTTTGCACAGTTTGCAATTATTCACACCAACAAAGCAGCTTATTTAAGACTTTTCAACAATATGTTTTGTTCATATGATGCAGCTGTTCACATCCTTCCTGCTGTTGTTCAGTGTTTTTGAAGCCAACAACTTTCTGCTGCACATTTGCAGGTGCCATAAAAAAAACTGCTTTTTGTTTGCATTTTGTATCTGTGTACACATTTTATATAAACTGAGGTCTCTGTGCTCCATCATACACCAATGTCAGGATGAATATGTGACGACTCCACCTGAGAAAACACAGACATTGATCAGTAGAGCTCATTTTGAGCTCTGCAAACCTCAGCTAAATGACTGCAATTAATACAAAGTAAGGAATGAGACAACTTTTATAATTTTTACATGAGAACAACATGAACAAAGTTCTTTAAATCAAAAGCGGTTTGGGAAAATATGACATCACAAATATGTTCATTTTTCATCAGAAACAATGCACAAAAAGAGGAAAACATAAAAAAAACATATTACAGATTAAAAGAAGTATGACGAACAAGCTCGAGGTAAAATGAGAAATTAGACAGTGTCTTTACAGTGAAAAGGGCTCGGCCAGCACAGAGGCGTTTTTGTCATGAGAATTGTAGCAGTGGAAACAAAAAAGCTATTTAAATTTGCATTTGAAGTGGACTTGGAAATGGAGATGAGGTTCTGAAAAACAGCAAACGGATGAAATGCAGCTGCTCATCTGAGACGCCTCAAAAGGCCTTTGGAGGAGGCGCTCCAGTTCAAATCTAAAACATCATTATCTTTAAGATCCACTGAAGGATGGGAAGAGGGAGGGAGAAGAAGATGGGTGAAAGATAAAATAATCCTATTAACCTGTGCAATTTAACACCTTGTCTATGTAATAAGAGTGCCATCATTAAGGGGCCTCATGTCTCCTTCTGTATCATTTCTGTAATTTAAAATCTGTAGGGACCATCAGGTTGTGGCTCACAGAATCAATTTAGCTCATAAAATCTGAATAGTTTAGTTTGGTTAGTTTTCTTAACTAAACTGACAGACAAATTATCTGAACTGCAATCGTGAAAGTTTTCTTTGCTGGATTTTTGAGAAAAGAGAAATGGTCAACAAATTCAAAAAGAGTCTGACAGCTAAAAAAATTATTTAAAATTCTCCCTCTGGGGATTTTTCTAGTGACAGAAAATATTAAAATAGATAAAGTTGCCATTCAACATAAAGGAATGATGATACCATGTCAGTGACATAATGGTAATCAAACTTTGAGAAACTATAGGAGGCCATTTAGGACATAAATGATTCTGACTTTTACATGTCATATCATAGTTTCAACAAGGTTATTATTATTATTTTAATCTGTCCAGAGGACCTGACTTACTGGAACTTTTTCTTTTCTACCTGAATTATTGATCATGGATGTCATATCATAGTATTTCACATTAAATTATCAAACTCTTTCAAACTATCAGAGCGCAGCTCAAAGCTTGGCATAATCAGTCTGCAGCATCACATCATCTGTAGCACCAAAGTCCAGATGGCTTTAAAATCTTTAAATCCATTTGTGTTAGAGCAAATAGGCAAAAGTTACTCTCTTCGAATACTTACAACAAATAAACATTAAGGATTTAATATAAACTGTATAAATGTAACAATTTTTTCACAACCTTGTGATTTGAATATTAATTTCATAAAGCTTCATTATAAATGTAACAATTAAAAGAATATAATGTAGATAAGAGGTTGACGGATATGAGGTATTCAATGGAAAATATCAATTTTTAGGGCAGAGATAGTCAATACACAACCCTAATTTTATTTTATTTTTATTTATTTTTATTTTATTTTATTTTTTGGGGGGGCTCTGTGATTTGCTTTGACTATATATTAAAATATTAATTGAAACAACCCATAGAGAATGTTTACCCTAAAAATATTATTTATTACAGCATTCTTGGTTAATAAATAAATATTAATTGTGGGCTAGAAAGCTGGTTGAAAAGCTGATGCTTCATTTCATTTTCATAATTGGTAACGTATGTGCAGGTATGACGACTGCCAATTTTTCCAAAAGTGGCTGATGTCAGCTGAATAACATCGGTGAGCTGATGAGTTGGGCTGTTTCAAAACGGATAATGGAATTGTTTGAATGAACATGATAATCATAGTCTGAGTTTGTACAACTGGATAGACTTTGACTGTATGCATCTTGGTTCAAACTGTAATTAGAATTAAATCAAACTGATGCTTCTACCTGGGTTTGAATTGGACCCGTTTATTTAAATACAGGAAGTGCTTAATTTGATTCGGATCCTGCTGGAACAGGATCCAGGAACTCGTATTTTGACAGGGTGCATTCTGGTAACTGTTTGCTTGGATACGGTAATTTTCAGGCTTACTAATAATAAAGTAATGGATAAATATGACTACCTTGAACAAATAAAACTTATATTGGATATGTAAACTGAAAATAATTTCATAAAGAGTCATTTTAAGCATAACAGCCACTTACAACTTCTTATACGAGCTGCCTCTTCAAGTAGCATTTCTGCTTCTACCCTTGTTTTTTTATTTTCTTTCGGCTGCTCCCTTCTTCAGGGGTCGCGACAGCAAACTAAGTCGCACAAAGACTTGGCAATTGTTTTTATGCCGGATGCCATTCCTGACGCAACCACAGATCACTGAGCTGCCACAGCCCTCTGCTGCCATCCTTAAAATCCTGCTATCTACCTATCTATCCGTTTCTGTGAGTAGCAAGTCGGCCATGTGGCCTAAGACGTTTGATTGTTATACGTCGTGATTGATTATTTTGGGTGGATGGGTCTTTTGCATGTGTTAAAAACCTGCTTCTGAGATTCCAACAGATTGGCTTGAAACACAGCAATGAAGGCTACTTATGGGACAGATCTGGTTGGCAGGCCACAGACTGATGAAGTCTTCTGGATGGAAGACGAAATGTTTCTCCCTCAAAGAAACTGGTCCAGATGACATGATTTAACCGTTTTTGTTGCCTGCTATCTACCCTTAAAAAATGTCCACCCCTAAAAGAGTGGTGGGGGTGAGTGCTGAACGAGCTAGCCAGGCAGTTGTACGCAGGCAGGAGCCCACAAGCAGTGGCCATGAACAAACGGAGGAGGCGCCTGGAGGTTTTACATGTGAATTCAGTGGAGAAGACTCGTCTTGGAACCATCAGGTAAGGCGGCAGGGGGGTTACGATGCTTGACAAAAGCAGAGTGTTTACAAATGTAGGTAAATATAGATGTTAAAATACACCAAAATGAAGGAAATTGTATCTACTTTATTAAAAAAATTTATGGGGGAGGACCTTTCGCTAGGACTTGTTCTACAACCAGGAGAGCAGGTTACTGCTGCTGGCGTAAAAATCTGATGTCAAACTCCAAAAATAAAAGGTGATTTTAAAGTGTATGTATAGGACATAAAACATGTTAAACATTAATAGCAAGAAAAGCAGCAAAGAAAAAACAAAAGCACAAGTAAGATTAGATGCCATGAAGGAAACCTGAGTAGGATGGAGAGGTAGAAGAAAGAAGGGTCATGGGGGAGCAAAGAAAGTAGAGTTTTGTTGTCGAGGGGAGCATGAAGTAAAGGGAGAAGAGGGAGGTCAGAGATGGAGTGAAAGTCCAATAATTGCTTTGACCTTGCACTGAGACGAGGTGTAACTCAGTCAAAGCAAGTGATGAATTCTATGCCCTCAGCCCCGTTGTGGGAACAAAGCCACTGCTCTCAGGGAGTTTTGTTTATGACCACTTCGAGCGAAACATGAAGGGAAGACAGAACGCCAAAGAGGTTCTGGGCGGGTGAGGTTTCAGAAACAGTTAAATGGAGGAGCCGGACTGGAGGGGATACTTAAAGGCCAGAGAAACAAGACAGAGTGCAGGAAGAAAAATGGTAACATGTTTAGGGAGGATGGGTTTTGACTGCGTGACCTGTCAGATGGAGGTTTATGACTTCTGATCGACTGAAAACTGAAGAAACCAGCACTCTTTTAGTTTTTCTGTCCAAGGCAGGTTACAGCAGCTCCAGAGATTTGGAGCGAAGAAAATGGCATTTTTCTGCTCATTAAATTTTCATAAGCAGTGTGGCAGCAACAGAAAAATATGTTTCATTGTACAATGGCTTACACAGGTAACTCGTATGAAAAATGATCTTTTATAGACCTTGTGTGCTTTGTATGCTTTTTAAGTTGTAAAAGCATGTCACATATTTGAATAAAAGGTCATATTTACTGGTTTAAAGTGTAATTTAAACTATAGGTTATTGCTAAAATGGTTTGTTCAAGAAATTAGTTTTTTTTTATTGCAGTCGAACTGAACAAAACTATCTTTTATCCTCATAGTACTTTAGAAAATCTCCTGAGACTTCCTCCTCCTGTAAAACTTTTCACAAGTTGGCTGCTGAGAGTTTTTTTCCCTTCAGAATCCACTTTAAAGTCACAAATATGAAGTATTGATGCAAAAATATTAAAATTGTAAATATTTAATTAAATTTCAAGACATGGCAATATCTAGTAGATCAAAATTGTGTTTTCTGCTGGAAACCTGATGTATAAAAATGTAACCAAAAATGATTTAGATCTCTGTCCTGAGTAAAGAAAAGCATCGATTAGGAAACACTTCAAATACTTTACTGCTACCAGTTTTATTTTTGCTTGTGCTACCTTGAAGTGAATGTGTGGAGCAAATTATACAAGTGTTTATTTTTTTCAACTGAGTCAAGCATGTTAAAATTTGTGCATTTTGCAAAATATTTGTCTGTGCAAGTAGATCAAAGTTTCTTTAGTTGTCATAAACACCACGTGGTACATGTGGTGGAACGAAATTGTGTACACAGGTTCCCAAGGTACGGTTTGTGTTAAGAAAAATATGTACAGTAATAGTAAAAAAAAAGTATAAGTTTAATTTATTTGAATTATTTTTAATGTACAATTGTTAGTCTTTATATATTTTTTACATTTGGTGGCTTTTAAATGCATAAAACAAACAAACAAACAAAAAATGACCCAAAATGTTCTAGTTTAAATATTAATTGAAATTAAAGGCCTTAAAGGAATGCATATCCCTCACCAACTTCCATGTGAGAATTTTTATTAAGATCATCTTAATCCTTAGTCCTTAATTCTTAGTCATTAGAAGGGACAGTCAAAAATCATTTTGTAATTGGCATCATGCACAGCCTTACACAAAATCTAACAAGGTGTGTTAACTGAGTATGAGTCTCTAACTACAACATAAAATTTAGTTTTACGTTTGTAAAACTGACTGAGTTAGAGCTATTCTGGAGTTGGATAGAGTAATTAGCTGTGGCGGGCATCTTGGATTACTGAGCTTCCACAAAGGTAATCAGTTTAGATGTACATCCAATGATTCCTTTTAAGAGATTTGTTCAAATCTATCCAGTGGTTTGTAAGACATTTACGTATTTTCCACCGTACGCATTGCACTCCCTATAAATCACATCAGTCCAAATTTGTCTAATAAAGTGGAAAAATCCATAAATATGTCACTTCACCATATACATCGCATCTATTATGCATCACCACTGACAACCTGGAAATGTGGGGCGATGTTGTGCCAAAAATCGATTGGCTGCCAAATGGCGGCCGTGAGAGAGTGCACGGGAGGATTTTAATAAGACTAACACTTTGAAACAATTGTTTGCTTGAAATTATAGTAAAGGTGTGTCTCAGTCTAACTTTTCCTTAATGAATGCACTTTGACGGTCATACCAGTTGCATTTTCAAAAGCCGATTCACGGAAACAGGAACGTGCAGAGGGCGACTCGCTGTGCATTTCTTCGAAATTTAACAAGATAAGCACCTAAAACCAATTTGTTTGCTCACAATTATAGCAAAGTGTGTCTCAGTTGAACTTTTACTTAATAAATGCACTTCAATGGTCAAATTAGCTGTATTTCGCTGGGGTGGTGCAGTGACATGAAGCTGAATTGACGGTTGCTCCAAGCAAGATGGATGACGGTGGGTCCTATGGCAAGCCGATGGAGCCATTAATAGACACTTTTTATCTATTACATGACACAAGGGCATGCCATTATACTAGAGTGCCATCTAGTGGCTGACAATGGTAGTGTTCAATATTTTCAGCCAAAATGAATGAAAACGGTCATATCTCAGCCAAAAATTGGTTTGTAACTTTGGAAAAAAAAATCCACAAATACGTCACTTTGGTATATAAGTTACAGGGCATGCAAATTATGCAAAAAACTGACTTATAGGCCAAAAAATTCAGTAGCTAAAAGAGTTGTGAGAAATATTGATCTGGAGGATTTTACAACAGATCTTTTGTGAGCTGTTCACACTTGAAGTAAGAGTTGGGGATGATACTCAACTACTAGAATGCCAACTTTCCCCTCAATGATAATACATTTCACTGAGTTGTAGAGATTTTTCTGTTTCCTAAGGTCCTAGAGAAAACCTACGCAAACATGAGGATAAGATAAACACCCCACAGAACGACCCCAGGTCTCCTGAGGCAACAGTGCTAACCACTAATCCATTGTGCTACCCTTTAAATTATCTTTAATAGGCATTGGAGCCAAGATATGTCATGTATCAAACAGTTCATGTTCAAGTAGGTTTATTGTCATTTCATTACATGTGGTACATGAGGTGGAACGAAATTGTGTACACAGGATCCCAGTTACATCCAACAATAGCAAAAATATAAAGTGTAAAAAGAAAAAGTAAATAAGGATCTAAGATCTAAGATATAATGCTAAACGAATGCCAAACAGTACGCTAAAAGATCTAAGATAAATGCTAAACACTAATAATGTAAAACAATATGGTGTAACAGCAGCCTGAACATGAGTCTGTGTGAGCAGATGGGTACGAATGAATACAGCAGCATGAAATAATCAGCAGCATGAGATCAGCAGCATGGATAATCAGCAGCACATATTACCAGTCAAAGAGGCGTTACAGTGATTTTTATTTATTTATTCCACAGTGATAATTCTGGCTTTATGTTACTGATTTGCTAATAAAACTAAGGGGCCACTAAAATACTCACACACTCAAAGCTCCTCCTAATGTGATCATTTCCCGACACTTGCAAGGTATTTAGAAACTTGTAAGTCACTAAGCACAGCTCGGTCTCTGCACTGATCCCCACTTTGTCAATTCTAAAAACATCTCCAGAAAAAAAACCCAGATTAAACTGATGGAAACAGAATTACTCTGCACGCCAAGGGTGCAACTGCTCCAACTTCTATTTGAGCCCTCCAGTCCGCCACAGTACCTGCCTCCCTCGAGAGCCCGTGGTAATTATCTTGTCACGGGCTAGATTGGTTTGTTGAACACAGGCGATTACGCCGAGGCTAATTGGCGAAAAATATAACTGGCTGCAGCATCCCTAATGAAGAGGGATGTGAACCAGTGTTGAGCTGCTGTCACACATTAAATGCCAACCCACATGGCAGGGCTGACACGGGCACTGGGGTTGAGCTGAAGGCCTTGATTACGACTTATCATCCAATATCCGACTGATAAGTGTTAAACAGCGATGAGATGCTAAGAATAACACGAAGCAGAGAAGAGAAAAAGACAATGGCTACTGAAATTAAAGTGTGTAATACATAGGTTCTGGTGCTGAAATATTCAGACCAGCATTAACAGTGGTGACAACTGGTCATTAAGTTGCACAGCTTTCCAGTGTGACAGAAAATTAACCGTAATTGGTCTGCATTTAGAACTTGAGCTGCTTGTCCAAGCTTTGCAATGCATTTCTCAGTCCATTGTTCCCTCACTCTGCTACTGACATGGCTACACATGCCTCAGAGCATTTTAGTACATGGAGAGGTACCAATCCAACTGACAGACAGGTCTACAATTAATTGGCAGCTCGCAGTGTCACCCGAGCCACAGCTCTGCCAGTTCGTTCACTGCTTTGACTCTAACTTTCAGTCTTAATTAGGAAAAAGCGGCAGTGAAGTTTAGTACACACACTTAGGATGCATGAGGGTGTGTGCATGTCCCCTTTATGGCTCTGACAACTTTATTTTTCGAGAGCTCCAAAGAATGAATTGCTTTAACTACAACATGACTTGCATCCAGTGTCATCTAATCTTTATTCTAAATATTTACTTTATTCGCAATTTAGCTTAAATCACACTTAAACATTAAGTTGGACTTTATTGGAGTAAGTTAATCTTGTCTCATTAAAGTGTCATCAGTGTAAATGGTAAGATTGTTTACTTTGAGGTAATGAAACTTCGGAGTCTATAAACATGATTTGTTCTGTCTTGACTTTGAACCACAGAGTTCATTCATTAATTAGAAAACAGAATAAGTGGTTTTACAGACCTTAAAGTATTTATAAATGGGGGTAAACTAAGTTGGTTTTTTTAATGCACATTACATATATATTAAAATAAAATAAATGCTCCCCACAGTGAAGATTATTATCCATCCTTTCATTTTATTTTTCTCAAACTGCTTTCAGTTTCCTGCAGGTGAGGCACGGGATTTAGAAACTGGTTCTGGGATTGAAACGTGTCTCAATTGGGTCTGGAAATCCTGAACAGCAATGTTTTACATATGGAATCATTTGCTTTTTTGTGTTAAATATCGTTACAATGTTGGGGAAAATATTAATATTCAACCTCAAAACAGGCATTAGGATAAAAAAAAAGTTCAAATGTTTTTTTCAGCTCTCTAGTGATGATGCATGTCTGTATGAAGATTTGATAAATTATCTAGGGCAGATCAGAAGTTATGGGCGGGAAAAGAGAATGATTATGGACATGAAGCGACCATACCATAATACATCTGCCTTTCAACGGATGTATAATATTAAAATCAAAGAAGGAAAACAGCTCAGGACAGGGGAACCATTTTAACAAATCCCCTTTAGAAAATGTATCTGCTTTTAAAATTGTGATGCTAAAAATCTCAATTAATGGAAAGGCTTGGTTGTTTATTTGCAGCATCTTTTATTATTAATGAATTACATTATGTTTCGCATCTAATTAAATTGCCCCGTCTTTTCCCACAGTTTAGCTTCATTTACTGCTAAACATCATGTTTTTTTGTTTTTTTTTAACTTAAGCCGTCACGAACGTTAATTTGTGCGAGAGAGAAACAAATAAGGTTGTCAGGAAGTTTTATTAAAAACAAATTTACTGGGCCTTTCACACTCACTGAATTAGTCAAGCAATGTTCGCTCCGGCTTTAAGTGAGTTTATTTTCAGTTAGAGAAAGTAATGAGGGGATCCAACTGAAATGATAAAAATATGACAAGGTTAGTTAGATGTAATTAGGTAGGGAAGGAAATGAAAGGGTGACAGCACAAACTGTGGAAAGTGGGGAGGACAGAAAAGTGCAGGTAATAATTCAGGAAGAAAGAGTAGGAAGTTCACCATTTTTTTATGGTGTCTTTTTTCCCCATTTTTGGCCCTTACATTTGAACAAACTCAAAAGCTTTAGTTTTCAACTGTGTGGACCTGGCTACGTTTCAGAAGTTGGCTCTTTGCCATGATAACACATAATTAATATAACTCAAACACAAAGCATCTAATCTGCACCAAAGTGCAAATGTCCTGTTGTAATCTGGTCCTCGTTACAACTACATGTCAATAATCCACCATTGCTTTAGCCCCGCCTACTGAGGACAAGATAGTCCATGTAGTGGTGGTACAAAAACATCAAATTATCTTGAGCAGATAAGAAGTTTTATATTTTTGATCTTTAAAAAAAACCTTATTTTTCTTATCCTAGTCCTTTCATTTAAACAAACTCAAAAGCTCCAGTTTTTGTCAGGCTGTGTGGGCATGGCTAAGGTCCAAAATATGGATTTTTGCCATGATAACACAAAATTATTATAACTCAAACATAGTGTCTAAACTGCACTAAAGTGCAAATGTTTAATCGCAATTTGGTCCTCATTACAACTACGTACACGTCAAAAAGCCAACACTGAAGCCCCGCCCACTAAGGACAAGAAGCTCCATGATTTATTAATGGACTATAGTCTCTGTCTTTACCATATTAATGTAAAATGGCAACAGATAGCAAACACCATTTTCAGGTCACGAGGTATTAAAAACTCAACATTGTTGTCTCTGCTCCATGTTTGCATTGCATTTGCACACTAATATTTAAGGATAAGCTCAAAAGGTCCAGTATGTAGCATTTAATAGACAATAATTATTCAGTCAAGTTGTTTTCTCTTTTCATATCAGTTGGACACATTTTTGGTCTGAATATTAATCGCCAGTCCTGTAGCCCTTTATTAACAGATTTATTTTGTTTGTTTGCTACCTGCCTGTTTTGTGTCTGGAGCCTTTTCCATCAACTGGGGATTGTTAAACCAACTGATTATCTTTCTTTGTTTCGTTGTGTGCACCACAATGAAACAAGTGTGTTTGTTCTAGTTAAATTTATGCAATGCAAAGTGCATTTCTGTCACAAACTCATTATAAGACACCTGATCCTGCCACTTCTGTCCCTCATGCGTGCAGAAACACACACGCACATGCCAAATGCACTCCTTCTCATCAAAACTTAATCTGCCCTTTCAATAATAATGAGAGAAAATGAAAAATAATAATTAGGATGAAAATCTATGATGTGTAGCATGTTAATAGCTTGAAAAAACAAACACACACTTCAATTATTTCAAAATGGAGAGACAGGCTTGTATTTTGCCCAGGGCTTGCAGCTTGGGAGATAATTGGAGATTCATGATGTGATTGTAAATACTGATGAGAGAAGGGTTGAACGCTGTTAGTCCTGACCCGCCTCAAACTGAGATCCCACCGACGTAAACAACAGGTGTGGGCTTGCATTTTACTGCTGAAACATTGTTTTTTATGAATACTAAAGTTATTGGAGGATGGAGGTGCAAATATACACATGCACACGAACATAGAAGTTTTATATTCAAAGAGAGTTGCAGCTGAAGAAACGTAATAATTGTCCCTGTAGAGAAGAAACAAAAATTCAACAAAGAAGAAATGAAGGTTTGTTGTTGTTTCTGTGTATCCATTTGGAACAATACTATAAAAAAATAAGGGGAGAAGACACAGATTGTCAAATGAAAAATACCTGATGAAACTATGATCCACATGACCCATATTTAGTTTAGTCATCATGCAAATTCAAAATCTTCATAAAATCATTAAAGCTGCAGACTCTCAGCATACTTTCACATTTTGATTTGTTTTTTCCAATAATAATAAATTAGTTTTTTGGTTTATGTTGCAAATCAGTTAAATCTGAAGTTAATTTGTTTGTGATTAACGAAAAAGACGGGGGACAGGTGAGAGTGGGCGGGGCCAGATCTAAAGGCATAAACTGAAACTGAAAAAAAAAGTACAATAACTCAACCAAAAAGAAGATCCCAACAACTTATTTCATTTCTCCTTTTATGTTTTTACAGTACATTTTAGTAAAATAACTGCCACATAGTTCATTCTTTCTAGTAACAATAGAAGAAAACAGCACAAAAAAAGCCACACAATCTAAAACCAAACGGGACACAATAAGGACAAGACCAGTCCTTCTATTGCTCATGGCGTAACAAATGGTTCTGTTCCAGTCTCAGTCTGCTGCACTGATTTACAGACCAAGGATCTCCTCAGTAAAAATGATTCAGTTCATACATCCCTTTCAGTCTCCACTGTGCCTTTTAAAATCTACTTAAACATTTAGGACTGGACAAATGTCACTGAATACAGAGATTA
This sequence comes from Nematolebias whitei, assembly GCF_014905685.2. NCBI lineage: Eukaryota > Metazoa > Chordata > Actinopteri > Cyprinodontiformes > Rivulidae > Nematolebias > Nematolebias whitei. Next base: position 12,060,302 of record NC_056507.1, on the reverse strand, counting down.
ATTAATCTAATTCATAGTTTATTTTTACTAGATTATCTGTGTAGCTCAGCTGCCACTGTGTCGTTGCAAACCTAATATAATTTTGGCCATTTATTTAATAAACCAATAGAAAATTAACTGGTTGTTTGATAATCATGCAGTTTCAAGAACTGACACTTTATATGTGGAGAATTGAAAAGGCCTTTCAGATTAATGCTCGTCTCCACAATAAAACGAGGATATGATACAACAGTGACTGGTGGAAAAAAAAAATCCCTCAGAGCTTCTGAGCACTGAGCTTAAATGAAGTCCCACTACAAAGTGAAGCGTTAAAGCCTTTCAACATGAGATGAAAGTCAGACGGAGGCCCGAGATGTGTTATGAATGTCATCATCCTAACACCAGAATGTAATTTAGCTGTAAACCCTTTAAGTCTACCGATACTAATAACCAAAAATAAAAAACTCATTTGGATCATATAGTTTGTCTCAAATTTGCTTTTCTGAAAACTTGCAGGTCTGAGTTAAAGCTTTGAAACTTTACTTTTATGTTTGATATCACCATATGGCAGAAGGAGGAAGTTGAATTTCTGAGTTTTGGGTGTTGATCCACATTACTTGCACCTTAATGTTCAGCAGCTGAGCAGATATGAGCTTCTTTATATCAAAAGAGGATGAAGGAGAGAGATATCTCAAGTTGGCAAGTCCAGCTGCTCTGTTGTGCTCACAGCAGTCTATAAAATCTGCATCTTACTTTGCAAGTTCGAATGCGTTTCCTCTTCTGAAGCTGAGTCCAGACTTTAATTCTTGCAGACCGAGCTCAAACAAACGAGTTTAAAGGTAAACCTGTCACCTCACAGAGAAACAGTGCGATGCACGGTAAGAGTGACTGCACATGCAACATACATCCACCGCCAGCTCCTCTGAGACACACAACACTTATTTACATTATTAGCTGATCAAAAGTTATCAAACAAATTTGTGCTTGTTTTTTTTTTTTTTTTTTTTTTACCTAGAACTAAATAAATTATATTTTATAACCAAAATACAATGTGAATGCTGAGTGATAAATAGCTTTGCTGAACTTTGCAGAAGCTGAACTGAGTTGTTAAAGCTCAATGAAGCGGACCACTAGCTAAAAGCTAAAAGTAGCAAAATGGTGGTTAAAATCCAAAGTATCAAAATGCTAGTATAATCTAAAGAAAGCATAAAATAAACTGAAAGCTAAAATGGCGAAAAGTATCAAATGGCTATATTAAAGTAGCAAGTGGTAGCTAAAAGCTAAAAGTAGCAAAAGGTTAGCCAAAAGCTAGAAGTTTGCAGAACACTAGTGAAAGACTAAAAGTAGCTTAAGAAAACAAAATTGCAGCAAGTTTTCTAAACCAAGGCGGTACGGTGGTGAAGTTGGTAGAGTTGCCGCCTCTCAGCGAGAAGGTTGATGGATTGAATCCTGACAGGGAGGGCCTTTCTGGGTGGAGTTAGCATCTTCTCTCCGTGCATACGTAAAAACATGCATGTTAGGCTGACTGGTAACTCTAATTGTCCCTAGGTGTGAGTGAGAGAGTGAATGATTGTCTCGTTTGTCTCTGTGTGTCCCTGTGATGGACTGGAGACCTGTCCAAGTTGTCCCCCCCGCCTCTCACACGGTGACTGCTGGATATGGGCACCAGTGACCCCCTTGACTCAGATAGGAAGAAGCGGGTAAAGATAATGGATGGATGCTAAATCAAATTTGAAAAAACAAAATAAAAATAAAGCTTTAACTTTTTTCTTTAACTACGTCTTGCAAAAACAGAAAATCTCACATGTATTTTATGGGGGAAATATTTATACATAAAAGGCAAAGAAAAGTGTGAAATAAAATAAAAAACATAATTTTAGCAAATAATCCTAAAGGAGCTGTACGCTTTACATTTGAATGGTTAAAATCGCACTACGTGTGCACAAGTTGGATTGCAAAAATAATAATGTATTAAATAAAAAGCAGGAGAATAAAAGTGTGAATTCACACGTTAATAGTTTCATTACAATGTTCTGTGTTGACCTTTGGACTGCAGCACCACCAGACTTCATTCTTTCACCTTTAACGCACCTTATCTCGGAGGCTTCTCCTCCAGCTCCTGCACTCAGAGCTGCAGCTCTGGTCATTACTGGAGATTTAGCTGACCACACAAATCTCAACCACACTAATGTTTGCTGCAGGGGATTCTGGGAGTGGAAAGTTTTCCACATTCACAGATCTTTCTGGAGCAGGTGCCTCACAAATCTGTGTGTCTCCATTTTCCCTGCTGCTCTGAGCGGTTTATGCTTCACCTCTACACCCCCACATCTTTCAGCTACTTTCTCACTTTTTAAAGCTTTTAAAAAAAATGGAGTGGAAAGAGTTGGACTCTGAGCCAGAGGTGAAATTACACTGTTTAATTGTCAAAACTACATAAATACATTTAAAAGTGAAAAAAAGCAGTCCTGAAAGGGGTTTATTTCACCTGTTGTTTCGTGTGCCAAAGTTTAAAAAGAAAAGATCTTGAGCAATGTAACATGAACATGAACCAGGGACCTGCGCGCTGAGAGGCAGCAGCTCTACCAGCTGTGCCACCGTGCTGCCTTGAGCCAAATCTGTTCACCTACATATTTCATCTAGAGTTGTTATATTAAACATTTCAGACTAAGCTACGACCTTGTAAGCACAATAAGCATTTGCAAACGTATTTCTTTAGCATATAATATTGCACATTATCACTGCATTATAAGTATCTACAACTAATATATCCTAAAAAAATAAGCATTTGTAAACCTATATTTTTTTTAAGATATAATATTAGTTGTAGATACTTGTAATGCAGTGATAATGTACAATAGTATATGCTAAAGAAATACGTTTGCAAATGCTTATTGTGCTTACAAGGTAGTAACTTAGTCTGAAATGTTTAATATAACAATAGATGAAATATGTAGGTGAACAGATCTGTCTCATTATTTGGTGAAACTGGTCAGTTTTGTCTTTTCTCGCCCTTAATTAATGCATAATAAAGCAGTTATTAACTATTTATAAAGTGTTTATAGATGTATTATTAATTATCTATAAACTATTAGCATCTATAAGGAGAGCCTTATTGTAAAGTGGTACTGAATAAATTATATAAAAATTATGTGGTCGTTTGGAAATACGTGTATACGAAAAAAAAAAAGAAGAAAAAAAACTTTTGCAAGACAGGAAGTGTCAGCAAACCCTGAACCATGAAATGTTATGAGAAATTAATAATTTGTTCCTCTTTTGTGTTGTTGCAAAAACATTAAAAACAATCAAAACTTGCAAAAATCATGTAGTAAACACCAAATGTGTCCATTCTCATAAACATTCCTGCTAAATACAATCAGCCCGACGTCAAGTCTTCATCAATGTCCTAAATAATGTGTTTAATATTCATTTTTCTCACAACAAACAGAACAGAAAACCTAAAACAGCGTTCTAATCTTTGATGCTTTGAGCTGGTATTTGATGGAAAATGCTGTCAAATCCTCCAGATGATGCTGCTTAGTTGTCAGCGTGTGCCACTCCATTTGTCCAGTTGTCTGCCTCCTTAAACTCTCAGCCAATTAGAGCTGGTTGTGAGACGCTATCTGTCTGTCAGACTCCAAAAGCTTTCCAACAATCCCTGCAGACCGAGTGTGAGTGTGATATGTGCGTGTCATTGTCATCAGCTGCTCTCCAACTTAACTCCCTCAGTCTTTCACAGTAAGAACGTCTTACCACTCCCACGTGTGCACAAATCACACAAGACAGAGAAAAGAAGCATGAATTTATAGCCGACGCAAGACAGAGTTGTCTCTCCCTTTCCACCCACCTCTAGCTCTCGGAGACAACAGAAGTCAAGTCCAAATACAGTGAGGCTGACAACGTCCCTTAAAGCAGCCTGTTGTGAGGCCATTTTGACAAACACTGTCCAACTGCCCCAAAACTCAGTAAATTATAGTTGAAGCATAGCCATGACTGGATGTGGACAGATGAATGAGACACCTAAACAATAAAAATTGTATAGAAAGCAGCATAAAAAAAAGCAGACCCCTCCTCAGACGGCTGAGGCGAGCTGGTCTGGGAAGATCAGTCCTCACCTCCTTCTACAGGTGTGCAGTGGAGAGCATCCTGTGCTCGAGCATCAATGTGTGGCATGGAGGCTGCACAGCTGCAGAAAGAAAAGCTTTGCAGAGAGTGGTGAAGGCTGCACAGAAATCTGTCGGAATCAGCCTCCCCACCATCACAGACATCTACACCTCCAGATGCAGGAAGAGGGCCACCTGCATCATGAAGGACCCCACTCACCCAGCACACACACTTTTTGCCCCACTCCCCTCAGGAAGGAGGTTAAGGAGCATTAAGTGTAGAACCACTAGACTGAGGAACAGCTTCTACCCTGAGGCTGTTAGACTCATGAATCTCTAACTACAATAATCACTGTGAAAAACCATATGTTGCTGCTGATCTGTTTCATGTTGCTGCTGATCTGTTTAAATGTTGATGTGTTCATGCGTGCACATCTGCTCACAGACTCATGTTCATGTTTGTGCTGATGTTCGATGTTTTTATGTTATGAGTGCTTAGTGTATATTTAGTTGATGTTTTTCTTAGTTCATATCTTAGATGTTATTACTGTTTTTCTTATACATTTTATTGTTGGATGTAACTGGGACCTTGTGTACATAATTTCACTCCACCACATGTACCACATGAGGTGCGAATGACAATAAAGAAACTCTGACTCTGACTCTGACTGACTCTGATAAAAGATGGAAATATTTGAATTTTCTTTGTTTTTTTAATCAGTTCTATCCATAAGAAGAGTTCATTAACATTATGCAGAAGGCAACAAAACCTCCATTAAACTGATAAAGTGTGGAAACTGTAGTACGATAAATAATCACGAAACGGCAATAAATTATTTCTCATATTTCCATCATGTCAGTAGGTTGGTGGAAATGGAGAATTGGACCCAAATAAGAGTTGGAAATGAGGAGCTTGAAGGTAAAAAAAAAAAAAAAAAAAAAGTTTTATTTAACAAAGTAAAAGAACAAAAAAAGTGCTGACGAGGCAGACAAATACTTCACTAACTAAAAGTAATACAGGGAACGAGGAGGAAAAACAAGGAGCACTGTGATGGCATGGGAAGACTAATGCTGAACTAAAAAGCAAACCGAGGAGCAAGCACACAGTAAAAAGAGACAATAATGAAGCCTCATCAACAAACACCGGGGGTGATTACAGATCGGGGACAGGTGAGGGTGGCAGTCCAAGTGGAAAAACACTGAGGAAGCTGACTGAGGGTAAATGAGAATCAGCACAAGAAACAGAACAAGTCCTAAACCAGAATATGAAAACAGCCACACTGTAAATACAAAATTACAAAATAAGATTTAAAATGAACAGAACCTGACAAGAATGTAGCAAACCACAAGGGAAGAAAACGACAAGATAAACTCAAGCAACTAAATCAAATAACAGAAAAACACAAACATAGTTGGCACCAGAGTCTCATTATTCACGACGCCTCGACAAGCTGCTTGTTGTTTCGTGTTTACCAAAGAGAAAGTGCTCAGGAGTCATACATTTATTTAAAAAACTGTCAAAAGGACAAACAGGAGCTAACTTTGGCCCACTCTTTTTTTACAACATTGCTTTAGTTCCGTGAGGTTTCTGCTCAACTCTCTTAAGGTCCAGCCACATCAGTCAGTTTGAGGTTCTGGACGTTGACTGGACCATTTCAACACTAATTATTTCCTTTTTCAGCCATTCTGTTGTAGATTAGCTGCTGAGTTTGTGGTTGTTGTCCGCTGTGATACATGACCTCACATTTGAGTCCAGAACACTTTGATCTACAGAGCATGTCATGGTCAGCACAAGGAGCCCAAACCATCAGCCCTCCACCATCGTGCTTGATAGTTGTTACGAGTGATTTTGCTAATATGCTGTATGATTTTCTCTAGTATTCTACTTTGGTTTTATTCACATAAAAATCATTGTTCTGTGGTTTGTTCAGTTGAGGTTTTCCAAACGTCCTGCTGCAACCCTTGTAAACAAGCCATACTTGTTAGGTCTTTTTCTAATGGTTCTGTCATGAACTTCAATCTTTAACCTGCTAACTGATGGCTGCAGAGTTTGAGATGGAGCTCTTGGGCTTTTAGTAATTTTTTTGAGCATTGCATGGTCTGAACTTGGGGTGAATTTCTTTGAATGCCCACTGCTGAGAACAGCAGCTGTTTTCAATTGTTTCCACTTGTGAATAATTACAAATGATGGGACTCTAAAAAAAATTTGAAAATGACCTTCAACCCTTTCAGGATTTATAGGCAACAACAGTTGCATTTCTAAGGCAGTGGTTCCCAACTGTGGTCCTTGAGGAACACCATCCAGCTTGTTTTGGTTGTTTCCGTGCTTTGACACACTTGGTTTGAATGAATGGGTGATTAACAGGCTTCTGCAGAACTTCAGGAAGTCATTAAACAACTGAATCTGGTGTGTTGGAGCAGGGAAACAACTGAAACATGCAGGATGGTGTTCCTCAAGGACCATGGTTGGGAACCACTGATCTAAGGTCATTGCTGATATTATTCCAACTTGGCATCGTTGAAACGCACAAATGCTTTTAATCAGCAGAAGTTCTGCTTTTATATTTGTGCTTCCATTTGCAGTTGATCGTTTTTTTTACAGCATTTTTTTCTGCTTATTGTCATTTTTTTTTGTTTAGTAGATAAGAAAACCGTTATCCAACAAATGTATTGGTTTTATTTTAGCAGCCTCGTGAAAACCAGACAATTTATTTTGTCGTTATGTATTCTGTTTTGTAAAACACTGAAAATGAAAAGGCTTATCCTTGTTGTTAACAAATCTGTCTGCATCTGCATGCTTTGAATTGCACAAACAAAACGCATTGTCACCCAAAATGTGCTCGTCTTTGGATTCGTTTAGTAGATCATGCAGCTCCAAATCATTAAAATATTTTCTTAAACCTAAGCAAGACATTTTAACTCGTAAACTAAAACCTCTGTTGCTGTACTGAAAAAGCAGATGTGACGATGAATAGTGGGTGGCAGGGATGGGTGAACATCTGTCTCATTTTGTCTTTATAATGCTCCAACAACTCAGACCTCAGTAATGTTTAGTTGTTGGTTTTTTTTTCAGTTTAATATAACAGCTGAGGGGGAAATCAACTTATTGAATCAACTCAGACTATAAAGAGTACATGGAAGGCAGCAGGAAATGAGGAGTGAATCCTAAAGCTGACTTGTGCTCCTCTTCACTGCACACATCTCAAGCAGCCATTCTGCCAAATAACCAGAATTTTCCTTCTCAGGCATTTGAAGAAGAGCCACAAAGACACTTTTCTCGATGGAGAACAGACGCTGACGGCTTGACAAAACACTGCAGAAAGCAGTAAGTGTCTGAGAACATGCACACAAAGAGACAGAGCATCACTTAGCATTACTTCCTCAGCTCTTAATCTGACAGGTGTCAGACACTAGAAAGAAATGGGTGGAAGACTTCGAAGCACTCTCAGAGCGCCCGGTATTGTCTTACTCTGATCAGTGGTGCAATCCAGACTTCTGGGAGAAGCAATAAAGATGTTAGGTGTTGGGTGTAGTGTGTGTGTATGTGTTTGAGATTCTGACTTTATGCCTGTCTGTAGTGTGTCTGCTGCAATTTCCTGTGAAGTGTTTAGAGTAGAGCGATGAGTGTGAAGGATAGTTCTGCTTGTTGTTCCTCTCCTTCGTTTCACCCTTCAGCCTGCTGACAACGTTTCTGCAAGAAGGCCTTTCGAAGTAGGGGGGAGACAATAAAACATGACGAGGGGAAAGTGAGAGAACAGGATCAACAGCTAAACGGTAAACTGAAGAAAAGCGGGGAGAAAACTGAAGCGTGTAAGAACATGTAGGGGGAAATGGTGGAGAGCATGAGCATATAGGATTTGTGAAGGCATGTCAATCAGTGAGGCGGTCATGTGCTTGCATAAAATGAAAAGACGTTTGAGAGGAAATAATAGATGGATGGAATAGGATGAAATGTAAAGTCAAACTAATAAGGAGAAAGGGAGAGACGGAGGTAAAAAGCTCGAAGGTACAAAACTGAAACAAAGTAAAAAATCAAGGTTAGCTGATGTTGGCAAACTTGTGAAAGAGACTAATTTCTGGACAAGATTTATGAAAGAGAAAATAACTTTAATAAAAGCAAATTCTTTAAAGGATGGCAGGAAAACAGGAAAAATACTATAGCGTATTTTTCGCCCTATAATTCATGTTTTTTTGCGTAATTTGCATGCCCTGTGACTTATAGGCCAAAGCGACATAGTTATGGATTTTTTCTCATATTTATAAACAAATTTTTGGCTGCGATAGGACCGTTTTCATTCATTCTGACTGGGAAAAAAAAAAAAAAACAGTACCATTTTCAGCCACTAGATGGCAGCAGAGTAGTAAATTATGCCATAGTTTCATGTAATAGGTAAAAGTGGCTATAATGACAAATTCAAAAAAGTTCAAGTAAAAAAAAACTGGACTTTATTATACTTAACTTTATAGTTTTGGTCTTGAACAAACGCGACGCGTCAGCAGTGATGCATAATTGATGCGACGTATACGGCGCGGCGAAGCGACATATTTATGGGTTTTGCACTTTTTTAGACATATTTGGACTGATGCGACTTATAGGGCGGAGCAACGTTTACGGCGGAAAATACGGTAATCACAGTTTGTCTTACTTGAGATCACATTTCTATTGAACGAGCAAATAATTGGAAGCACTCGGATACAAACTATTTGCTATCCAACAGAAAAAATACTAAATGGAAGTAAAAAAACAATAATGAATTGAAAGGGTTTTTATCTTGTGTGAGAGTAATTAAAGAATATCTTTGCTATGGCATGTGAAAACAGTTCAGCTCATGAATTAATGAGAACTAAGCCAGGAAATACACGTGCAATCAGATTGTAATTCACTTGTGGATTCATTATGACTCAAGATTGCTTTTTTAAAATTTTATTAAAAGTGAACCCTTATTTAAAAAGTATAAATGTTTATTTTAATGGGAAAGATACCATTTTAAACTGTCTAATATACAAAATGCAACTGATGAGCTGTACAGAGAGTTTGACGTTTTCAAATCTTGTCCTTCGCTGGGCTTTAACACCAACAGCATAACCCCAACAGTTATGTTTCAACACCCAACAATCTGAAACTACATTACATTATACAATAAAATCCTCACACAGAGTCAACACAGTGTTTGAAATAATAAAAACATGCCAACATTACACTACAAAAACATACCAGAAAACCACTAAAACACACTACCTTGCATCAGGAGAGTTAATGGGTGTAGCTTTGTTTCTCTTTTAGCAGCAATTTCTGGAATAATTTATAATTTCAGTTGTTTGCAGAGTTGACATACAAGAGTCTGTGATGTGCATATTCTATAAATACAAAATGTTGAAGAAAACATCTTAAAATTTAAGAATATTTGGCATAATACAAATCATTTTATCCATTTTGTCATACAACTGGATTCCTTCTTTTTGAACTCATGACACAGGAAGTGAAACAGGAAGTGACATCAAAAGAGGAACCCCATGGTCTTTGTTCACTGAAACATTTGAACCCTGATCTATTTGGTCTCTCTCTGATAGTGACTCAAACATCAGATTCTTCTCCGCTGTCTGTTGTCAGCCATTGTAGCGATGCTCTGTTCACATGCAAGCATTGCCCTTTGTCGTCACTTCCTGTTACCGTGCTAGCAAACGTCTCAACAAACGTTTACCTCAGTGACGTGAAATATTTTTGCAAGACATTATTAATGTTATCTTTCCAAAAGTGCTTTTATATTTATTACAAAAACTGGATGTCACAGGCACTTTAAATGAGAAGGTTACCCAACATGTGGTTCTTTATAGTTACTATTATGATCATATCTTTACATGTACCTTTAAAAAGCTTTAGTGACTAGAGTATGTAAGTAAAGACTAAAAAAACAATATAGAGAAAGAAAAAAAAATCACATTAGTTAACTTAAATTCAGGCAGGACACTACAGGTAGTTTTATGAATAATTGAAGCTGCTTCAAATACCAGAAGCACACGTGCATTTCATCTCACGACCGTCTCTGCAGGCATACAGAAGGTGACTGTGACACATTTCTAATTGTCAAACTCTTCATCAAACTGAGATTTTGAAATGGAAAAATGGTTTCAATCAATGCTGAGGAAACAGCAGCAGCAGTTTTCCCCAGAGTAACCTAACAATTGCCAGCTGAGGGCCTAAAAATGACCAATTCTGTGGCTCGGGTTAAAGTTTGGAGAGAAGCTCTCCTTGTCTGTGTCCACCTGTCTTTAAAGTCCAGTTCCTTTGTCTCGCTGGTTTAAAAGGAAACCGTGAGCTTCACAGACTGCTCCCTGCACCGCTGAAAACTGAGCCAGTTTTTAAAAAACATGTTAAAGTGCCACACAAAAGACCTGCACATCAAATGGTACCTCACAATGGCTGCGGCCATGACAGGTGGTGCCCCACAGCACCTGCTGAGTGAAGCTCGTGGAAAGGAGGAAGAATGCAATCAGCAAAGTCTTTCAGAGGTGAGCAGGGGAGTATTGTGCAGCTTGCCTGTGCAGACAGACCGTTTGGTTTCTTCTGCCTCACCACAAGGGCGTGTTAGCTTCATTAAAGTGTAATTGACTGAATCTGCAATCACACTTCTTCATTTAAAGGTAATACAAATGACTTGTTGCCCGGCAGCTCTTGACATTTTGCTGTCCGATCGTGATGTGATCACACCTGGCTGCAGCGCGGGTGGCATTTCACACAAAGTAATATTCAGGTAGTCACTTTTTTGTCCTCTGTGAGTGCGACGAGGCTTTAAAAAGGTGGAGGATTTACTCCTTTGCCAGCCGCACTTCACATTTTATAAGCTCTGCTCGTGTAATTGTTATACACTCTTCACTGCATGTGACATTTTCAAGCAATCAATAATTAGATGTGCTGTGTAAATTTGTTTCTAGAGAGCGCTGATTATAAAAAGATACCTTCAGCTCCCAAAGGGCCGCAAATAAATCTTTTATTCTGTTCTTACCCTGCTGACATTAGTGCCTACACTTTAAAATGAGTTCAGCCACACAGCTTAAAGTAATTATTTTTGATGTACATTGCAGAACTGGAAACCAAAATTGATGCCAAAAGCTTGAACTAATTATTTATTTGACTTTTTTTTTCACTTAAATTTAATTAAAGTCAGATTATTTGAAAATGCTAATTTGAATTTGTCGACTTTTTTTTTTAAATAGAAAGTAGCTTGTCAGGAATGCACTTGACTATAATCATGTCAGCCTTTTGTATCCATTTGCATCAATTTATTGCCTCCAAAAATAAACACAACTCGACTTTTGAAGCAGAAATTGTTACTTCAAATCTGTTGTGAATTAGTGAAGCGGCTCACGGTTCAGGGCATTTTCAGCTGAATAAATGTATAACTTTTTAGCTGCACTAGTAATTGAGAAAATCCTACATTTGCATGAGGTTTAAGGATCTAAAAGGCACTGACCTCTCTATAGACAGACTCAGCAAGAAAATAGCTCATTCTCAGACTTTGACAACCTTCATAAAATTCTTTTGATTTATTGCTGTGGGTTTTAAAACTAGAGTCTATGTATGGGTATAAAAAGTTGCTCAGAAAACAATAAGATTTCTTGTGTTACCCTGAGGTTTTCTGAGTCTCTTAGGCCTTTAATTTCAAATCACAAGAAGCAGAAGTAAAATATTCCCCTAAGATGCTGTTTTTTATTGCTTATTCGGAAAGATCAAGTATGATACCAAACATAACTGCAAAAATGTGGTGTAAATGCTGGGAGCCGAATGATTTACTAAAACTTGCTGAAGCGGCTAAAACTGTCTTGTTGATGCTGACAGAAGCTGAACACTATGTAAAAAAATAAATAATAATAATAAGATTAAACTAGCTTAAAATAAAAAAAAATCTAAATGCTTAGTAAAATCTAAATGGAGCAGAACGAAATGATAGTAAAAGCTAAATGTAGCTTAAGGCTAGTAAATATTTAAAAGGAGCAAACGTCTAGTTAAAACTAAAAGCAAAATAGTAGCTACAAGTTCAAAGTAGCCAACTACTATCAAAAAGCCAAAAGTGGAAAAATGCTAACAAAAAATAGGTCAAAGTTAGCTAAAATAACAAATCAAAAGGTTTGCTAAAAGTAACAAAAAAGCTGGGTAACGTATCAAACCGCTATCTAGAAGTAAAAGGTATTGGGCTTGCTAAGAGCTACAAAAAGTAGCAGAATAGTAGTTAAAATATATAAAATAGCTAAAAGCAAAAAGAAGCAAAATGCTACCTAAAAGTAGCAAAATTGTAACTACACGTTAAAGGTAACAAATGGCTAACTAGTCAAAAATTGCAAAATACTAGCTAAAAGCAGAAAAAAAGTTAGCTAAAACATGATAAATAAAAGGTTACCTGCAAGTTTTAAATAATAAAAAGCTAGCTAAAAGTATCAAAAGACTATCTAGGAGCCAAATGTATCAAAAGGAATACTAAAAGTAGCTAAAATGCTAAAAACACCAGACAAAATTTTGCAGATATCAATAAACCACAAATGACTCTAATATTAATACTTATAATACAAAATAGCATTATTCTTGTAACCCCTGCTTATAAATCTGAGTCGAATTTAGCATGCAGAGTCCTTTTCCTGCATCTCAACTTCAGTGAGACAACTAAAGCATTCAAAGGCTGCTCACACATCTTAACCTGTTGCCTTAAAGCTAACAGTGTGAGCATCTATTAGGATCGATGTGATAAAAGAGTCTGACCTGTAAATCTAAGCTGGTGTGCAGAAATGTGCTTTATGTGCTGCAGAATGAACCAACGCCTGGAGCCTCTCAAAATGGGCTCGGTCACACATATTCTCAACAGGTCCTTGCACAGTGGGCTGTGTCCAGTGGGCATTCATGCTCAGATGCTTAGCAGGGAATGTTGATGGGAGGTGCATGCATTTAAAATATTGACCATGAGAAAGCTAATTTAGGTCATGACTTTGCCATGTGCAGAAGCAAACCTACTTTCACTTTGGTTCCCTGCAGGTTTGCACCTGCATGTAATTTGTCACAGGTTACTAAATTCTGCTGCATGACTTTGTGATATGACATCCGTCTGATTTGTCTAAATAAGCTCTTTTCTTGTCTTGTCATCACACGGTTACAAAGAGAGCTTTCAGGTCTTGACATTCCTTTGCGCCTGTCTGTCTGAGAGCCTGCTTGTGTTGTGGCAGGCTTAGCCCTGTTAGCTGCAGCAGTGCTGGTCAGCACTCGTCAGGAGAGTTCCTTCTTCAGGCTTTTGTCCACATATCACCACAGCTGGTTGCTCCTTTGGATGGTTGGGATTCTCTGTGCAGACAGGGATTACTGACCCATGTCGGCTTGCCACATTTACAGCAGTCTCTTCGAAGTTCACCCAGGCTGAACTTCAACACCCCAGAGAACTGAAAAAGGTGTGTTTGGTTTCTTTGTGTAAAAAAAATGTAAAAAACAAAACAAAAAACGTGAGATCTTTATTTTAAAGGGGAAACATTCTTTATATATATATATATATATATATATATATATATATATAT
>NC_056507.1:11987190-12036671 GCF_014905685.2 Nematolebias whitei | reverse complement strand
ATATATATATATATACTGTACATTTAATTGACACAAAACTTAATGAAGTTTTCCCTAAACAACACTTAAAACAACAGTTAGTCCAAAAGATTAAAACGATTAAACTGAAAATGTGTTTGTTAAAAATAATCAAGCTAAAGACAATAAATTAAGCTGGATTTCTAGAGAATGTCAGTTTTAAAAGAAAAATAGTTTGTCTTGCTTGGCACAAATGCACTTTTCTCTCCAGATGTTTTCAGGCCATTGAAGTGGCCCAAGTGCAACTTTAATTCAAACTAAAACCAAAGCTTTGACGAATAAGATTATGGCTCAGGGGGGCATTAAGACAAACTGATGCTCTCTGTCTCTGAGGGCCACTAAAGCGATGGATCCTGTCAACCTCTTGAGAAATAAACACACAGCTGAAGTTTTTATGAAAGTAGTCTTCACCTCATACAGTAGAGGGAAATAAAAGCAAATGGAAGTGAGACGAAAACACTGACTGTGGAGACAGAGGAGGGAGTGGCGACATTAGGAAGGAGTTATCGGTTATATTGCTCCTATAAATCTCAGCCAGGCTGAACGCTGCAGTATAATCTGCAACATGGCTTGACTGCTTGGGCATGAAATTGAAAAACACAAGTGAAATATAATTAGTATTGTTGAGCTGCTCCTAATCATTTTTAAACAAATTCTCGTTTATTTAAAAACGCTGGTGGTCCATTTTATCACTAAAACTGTAAATTTAGGTTTGACTCTGAAGCAGTATAAATGATTTATGTCTTTAAGTGTTCTGGTCTCTGTGGTTCTTCAACTTCTCTCCACATTTAAAATGTGGGTTGTTTCATGAGTTTATTCATTTCTGATTATCTGACTTTTAAGTGTTTAAGATGTGCAGGAGGAACCAATTCATACTGCAGTCAGGTGCTGAAGAGGTCAAAGGTTGACTGATGTATTATCTCCATTGCTGCACAGGTATTAGTCTTACTTTGAAAAAAGTTTGGAGTTAAAACAGTTTCTGTATTTGTATCTAGAATATCTGCAAGAAATATGAACTTCCGAATATGTGTTGTGACATTTTCCGCTGAAGTTATTATTGCAAAGTTATTACTTTGAACATTTTTAACGGTGACATTTCCAATAAATGCTTCCTCACTGCAAGTTTTATCTACACCAGAATGACTTTTTGGCTTTTGCAGAATATTAGTTTTGAAAACAAGTTATTGTTCATGGCAGCTCTGCAACTATGTCAAAGTAATACTTACAAATATTTGTTTTTTATTGTTTCCAACCTGCCATCTTGTGGCTTTTTCTCTGAGGCCCTGTGTAGTTTTTTCCTATGTTCTGGTTTCTACCAAGGATGTTGTTATGTTTTCAGGAGCGTTTGTTTGCACATAAGATTACTCAAAAAGATATGAACAGATTTTTTTTAAATGTTGAGGTTCTCACAAGAACTTTTTTTTTTCCTTTGGTGGTGATATGGATTTTTAAAATAAGTTCTTGTCTGTCTGTGCATGAAATGCATGCATCTCTAGGGTCATGGTGGAGGCGTGCGCTCTCCAAGTGTTTCAGGTTAATCATACTTGTTGTGTAACACATCTCTGTGTCCAAATTAGCTGACTCATTTTTATGTGAACTCTGGCGGATTAGAAGAGGTTTCAATCTGTTTTCCCAGCACTCTAGAGATTATTGTAGGAGCAACCAACTGAAGAAGTCCTCTGGATGGGGGATGAAGCATTTCTCAATTAAAGAAACTGGTCCAGATGACACGATTTAACCTTTTTTGTCGTCATCTACCTTGATGATTGAGCTTACAACCCTTTTTCTGAACCACTTTGGCGTTGGCTGTCCTCAAACTGTTTCTGTGAGTAGCGAGTTGGACACCTGGCCTAAAACATTTAATTGTTGTACATGATGATTGATTGTTTTGGATGGGTGTGTTTTGCACATGTTAAAAGCCTACTTTTGAGATTCCAACAGGAGGTTGGATTGAAACACAGCAGTGAACGCTATCTATGGGACACATTTGGTTGGCAGACCGTAGACTGAGGAAGTCCTCTGGATGGAAGACGAAATATTTTTCACATACAGTCAACAAAGTTGACTTAAACTTTCAGAAAACAAATATTTGGTAAGTATCTAGAACCGAGAAACTTTGGAGTCAGTCTGGTTCAGGATGTTTGTCACAGTTAAGTGACTTTAGAAAACCCAAAAATGGCTTGGATAATTGTACAGTTATTGAGCTATGTGGTGTGGTAGTACTTGAGAGTCACCCCCAACTTGTACTGGGAGAGCTGCACAATGCATAACATCTTTATCTTTAACACAAATCAACATGGATGCTACAACTAATCTATCTTTGTTAACATGAAATGGCTCTAATGTATTTAAAATTACAGATAATGAAGTAAAAAATGTGGTAGCAGCTCAGAGAGTCATCCTCAACATATTTCAGACCATTGAAGCTTCTTGCAAGGTGTAGCTGTGGTGGCCATTTTGATTTAAATCTCTGTCATGAAGGGTGGCGGGTAATATGCATTCCTTCAAAGAATGCTAAACCTTTTATTTGTCTAGAAGAAACTGTAGCTCGTTGACCCTATGACACATCAAAATGTTGATGCTGAACTTAGACTACAAGCACTTTAAATAATAATCATAAAATTAGACAAAATACTACAGTTGGATAAATTAATTATCCCATAATAGCTCATTAAATAAATACACAGGAGAGAAGATATTTTCTTCCCAGGTTTAATCTTGCAAGATATAGCAGCGTTGAACTAACAAGCATCAAGATGTTTACATGTTGCTTCGTTGAAAGGCTCAATCCTTCTGCAGCTCCACTCTGTCCAGACAAAACAGCTCTAACGCCACACATGGCTCATATACATTTGACATTAATAAGTGAAAAACATCTATGACCTTTCACATCTATTCAGTTTATTTACATAACGCCAAGTCAAACCAGAAGTCATCTCAGAGCACTGAACAGAAACATTCATATTTAAAAATAATAATTTAAGACTTTATCTGAGGAGCAGACTGCTTTGAATTTAACTCCATCACAGAACTCTCATCTTGAGCAAGCATGAAGGCGACAGTGGAAAGGAAAAACTCCCTCATGAGGAAGAAACCTTTAACAGAACCAGGCTCAGGACAAGTAGACATTGCTTTAACCGGCTGGATTTCAGAGGTACAGATACACAATGGCAGGTCAAGAATCACGTTAAGATAGAAATAGTATCAAATGAAAACTTCAATTTTAACAATACATTTAAGGAAATGAGGTCAATTTGTCCTCTAGTAATCTAAGCTTAAGACAGCACAAGAAGCCAACCCTAACTATAGGATTTATCAAAAAGGAAAGTCTTAAGCCCAGTCTTAAAACTGGACAATGTGTCAGCCTCACGGACAGAAACTGGAAGTTGGTTCCACAAGAGAGGAGCCTGATAACTGAAAGATTTTCCTCATATTCTGCTCTTGGAAACTCTAGGGACCACGAGTAAACCTGCAGTCCGACAGTGAAGTGCTCTTTTAGGAAAATATGGAACAATAAGATCTTGAATATAAGATGGAGCTAGGTTGTTGAGGGATTTGTAGGTTAGAAGTAAGTCCAAAAAACGTTCAATACAAAAACAACTGGACTTTATTTGTAACAGAAGACGTTTCGCTCCTCATCCGAGGAGGAGGAGGAGATTAGAAGTAAGATTTTGAATTCAATTCTGGACTTGACAGGGAGCCAGTGGAGAGAAACTAAAACTGGAGATATATGATCTCTCCCACTAACTCCAGTTAAGACTCTGGCAGCAGCATTTTGGATTAACTGAAGACTTTTTAAAGAAATATTTGTACACTCAGATAACAAACCATTGCAATAGTCCAGTCTGGACATGACAAATGCATGAACCAGTTTTTCCGCACCATTTTTAGATATATATATATATATATATTTTTTTTTTTAATTTAGCAATATTGCGCAGGTGGAAGAAGGCAGTTCTAGTAATGTTTTTAATGTGAGGGATAAAAGACATGTCCTGATCATAAAATAACACCAAGATTTTTAACATTAAAGCTGGAGGCCACATTACTGCCATCCAAGGAAGGCGAAAGACTGAAAAATGTATTCCTAAGATGCTCAGGTCCAAAAACAAAAACCTCAGTCTTGTCTGTGATCAAAAGCAGAAAATTTAGGGTCAT
Source organism: Nematolebias whitei (assembly GCF_014905685.2). Taxonomy (NCBI): domain Eukaryota; kingdom Metazoa; phylum Chordata; class Actinopteri; order Cyprinodontiformes; family Rivulidae; genus Nematolebias; species Nematolebias whitei. Next base: position 12,032,495 of record NC_056507.1, on the reverse strand, counting down.
CCAGGTTTTTGTCTTTAAGACATGCTTTTAGTCTAAGCAATTACAAATAATTGAGCATGTGTATGAGCAAACCAACAGCAATACACAAAACGAAACAAGACACTTTGAGTTATTTATACTTTAATGACCAGCTAAGCGGCAGCACGGTGGCGCAACTGGTAGAGCTGCTGCCTCTCAGCGAACAGGTCCCTGGTTCAAACCCCGGTCCAGGGGCCTTTCTGGGTGGAGTTTGCATGTTCTCTCCGTGCATGTGTGGGTTTTCTCCGGGTACTCCGGTTTCCTCCCACAGACCAAAAACATGCATGTTAGGCTGATTGGTAACTCTAAATTGTCCCTAGGTGTGAGTGAGAGAGTGAATGGTTGTTTGTCTCGTTTGTCTCTATGTGTCCCTGTGATGGACTTGTGACCCGTCCAGGGTGTACCCCGCCCCTCGCACAGTGATTGCTGGACATGGGCACCAGCGACCCCCGTGACCCAAAATGGAATAAACGGGTAAAGATAATGGATGGATGGATGACCAGCTAAGCAAAAAAATTAAACATGCCTGGATGACAAAGTTGCTTTTCATTCAGCTTCTTCCTTCTGCAGTGGTCGCCACAACAAGAGAATGCCCACAGAAGATTTGGCTACTGTTTTATATGGGATGCCCTTCATGGATCAACCTGGGTTCAAACCAGAACTTGATACCAATCACTCTGAAACCAGATTCCTTCTAACCTGTCAGGCAGGGTGAACAGGGCTTGAAATGTTCAAACTGTTGGTAGTGTGCCTCAGATTAAAGTGACAGCTACTCCTCAAGACCATCATTCTTCTCAACTGACAAAAGAAGCAAAACCCATTTCAGTCAAAATGTGTGTCTGCGTTTAGTATTCTGTGAGCTTCAACAATAAATCAGCTGTGCTTTTAAAACCTGGGGCATGCAACAAATAACCCTGCCTCGTGATCAATAAAAAAAAACATGCCTCTGATTGCGTTACGACGGAAGAGTTCAATTCCATCAGTGCAACAAGTTAAACATCTGACAGGTTCCTGTTGTCACTGCAAGCAGACGAACGGTGGTCCTGCTCATCCATGGACTCAGCATCGGAATACAGATGGAGAAAAATGAGCGGGAGGTCGATGTGAGGTGAAAATGTGATGAACAGAGCCGGAGGGCAGGGATAAAGTGAGGGGAGAAACCTAAGTACAAAACTTGATAGTGATCACTGGGACAGAAAAAAATAACAGATTGAAAAATATCTTTCCGTGCCATCTTTCTACTCATCTCTGACTATTTTAGCTCTGGGTGGCAGACACTTTCTCAAAAGACTTTTCAGGAGTTTGAGATTCAAGAACAGATTTGAGTAAAACTCGTCAGAAAAAGGAGCTCCGTGACTGGAGGTGGGAAAAGCTTTTTAACACGAACAGAAACTTTTCCAAACACTGTCGAACGTTTATGTACACACACCGTCACAGCTCCAGGAGCGCGCTTATACAAACGCCTCGCTCTCGACAAACAAAGACATAAATATAAAACAGCTTGCTGCTGAAAATACTTCTCATCACATGCCTGAGTTGATGCTGGATGAAGCCTTGCATTTGCAGAACGGAGGGAAAAATTGGCAGCGAGTCACCGTTTCTGCAGTGATAAGAAGGTTTGACAGTTTCTACAAAAATCAGAAATGTAATCAAACTGATTTTTTTTTTTTTTCTGTGTAATGTTCAGACGTACACAAAAGTGCCAGCTATTTCTGTCAGCTGAGGTATGAGGATAAATTAAAGAAGAATCTGCCTGGCTGCTGTTTTTGATTTTTCTCTTTCAAAACCCCCCAAAAAATTGTTAATTAGACAATAATTCTTATTGTGACACTTATTATCGCTTACCGTCATGACAGGCGGGTGATCATGTAGTTGCTTGCATGTGTCTGCCTCTTAGCTACTTAAATTTAAAAAGTGTGAACCCCTGGCAAATGTTATAAAATTACATCTTTTAGAGCATCATCTTTGTATATTGGTCAATTCTTTGTTTTTTATTTTTGTATTAAAAAAATCAAGGTATGCTTCAAAACTATCATTTTACTAAAGGTCCAAATTACTGGCATTAAAAAAATACTAAAAATAAATAAAGTAAATATAATGATGTAGTCAGTCACAACTGCTTCTTTTAGATCAAGTTGAGGAAAAATAAATAAATTATTACTTAACCTTGTATTGTAAATTGCATTAATATCAAGAAAGATGATAACGAAGAGTTTTAATCCAATGTGTATCAATAAAAATATTTAACATCAGAATAAATACATTTACCAAATGTAAAGCTTTAACAAGCTTATGACCTGTTCAAAAATAAGAGTAACTAAATCCAAGTTCAAAGTACCTATCCATGAAAAGAAGGCAACATGCCAAAGTTTTAAACAAAGATCTCACATAATCGTTTAGTTCAATTCAACAATACTTGATTAATCCCAAAGGGAAATTAAGTGTTGTCATAGCTCATCATGCTGGTTTTATTCAAGAGTTTTTGTATGCTGATACGTAGCTGTAGGCAGGAAGGATCTCCTGCAGCGAATCTGAAGAATCTGGCCACAGATACCGATCCATCCACCCGGATCCAGCTTGCTGTCAAATCCAGTGAGCCTCTCGGTCCCCCTGGGCAGCAGGACTGCCCGAATGCCAGACAGAATTCCTCCCTGAGCGATGGTCACTCCTCCCAACAGTCTGCCGAGCTCCTCATCACCACGGACAGACAACTGAAGGTGCCGGGGGATGATCCCCGTCCTCCCGTTGCCACGAGCCGAGTTTCCCACCAGCTCCAGGAACTCGGTGGCCAGGTACTTAGAACACTGCCGCCAGGTTGACGGGAATTCATCCACGGCGCCTCTTTTTCAACTCATTTGGGATTTGGGGCTGTATATGAGATATTTGAACTTTTGAGATGTTAATCAACTTCTCGTGGTTGTTAAAAACCCCCTTGTCGTCATGGTTACACATCATAACAAATGTCCAAAAGTAAAAAGGTTCCAGCTGCACAGCAGCCGATACCAGAGTAAATAATCATCCAAAAAAAGCCGAGAAAAAGAGGAATTAAAGTTTTCAAAAGCACTATCCCAGAATGAAAATAACAGCTACTCCTACATGCAGCCACCGAGCGGCGCTTCCTGGGTGTTCTAGTGTTCAACTGGGTGTTCAGTTCTAGTTTTCAAAGAATGTGCTATGAATGACTCTCAGCTACTACCACACCAACTTTTAGCTCAATATCTGAAAAATGACTTACTTATAGCCATTTTTATGTTTACTAGCCGACTAGCTCTGATGCTCCTGAAACGGATCCACTCCAAAAGTTAATCCTTTTTAAAAACACATCAAATGATTGAATTCTGAGAGCGTCATTACATTCTATACAGTAGTTTCTAAGATATGTTCCTAACATCACAGACAGACCACAAATGGAAGTGGCTGAGGAGTGTGCACGCAGGGGAGGAAGGTGGGGGCTGCACCTGGCCAGCACAGGGTTTGGATGGTCATGAATAAAAAACGTTTTATATTGGTGCACTGAAATGCCAAAACCTTCGTACATTTGGGCATTTAAAAACTTTTGATCGCACGTATTATTACCAGTAAAACTAATCTGAGGTGATCAATAATAGAGGGAATCAGAAGCTATTTATATTTGACCTTTTCTTTGTGGTCCCACAGATCCAAGATCCAACTGATCCTCCCTGCTTCTGTCCTTTAGGTTTGGGTAAACAAACCAGCTGCAGACTTCAGACAGGAGAAAGAAAGAGATAAATCTGATCTAATTCTTAGCAAGCAAACATTACTTTAAAGTTTAAAGATGATTCTGAATCCCCCTGCTGTATTTCTGGACAAAGAATCTTAATACATCATTTAATGTCAAATCCTCTAACTGATCCTGTAAGTCCCTGTACAATGTTCTTGAACATTTTAATATTTGATGTAGCAGGAATTTAGAGACATTCGACGTTTAATCTAAGAGGCTTTCTTCCATAAGAAGAGGAGTCCAATGGAGACAGAAAATATTGGAAGACTTCCAACTTGAAATAGTCTGGCGTATGTTTGACATCCTTTAATGATAACGCACAGCAATAGAGCTGGAGTGAAACGTATTGCGAACAAGCAGTACGTCGATGTTCCCCGTCGCTGAGGGATTTGAATAGTGAATGTTTGGAGTTTTTGAAACAAGTGTTTTCCTGAATTGAACTTGAACAGGAAATGCAAGTACCAGTTCACCTTAATGATTTTGCTGCGAGATACTCAAGTGGGCAGGAGTTACACTGTGGAGAAGAAGAGAGGCAGACTTTTTGTTGTTCTTTTGCTTGTCTGAGGCGATGCAGAGTGACAGATCCTGAGCAAAGGGAGCAGTTTTATCCACCACCGGGTGCAGAACCAGGGGGTGGCTAATGATGGCCTTGGCCCCCCATAAATTTATCTTTAGCCACAAAAAGGGCCAACCCAATAGTTTGAGGAAACTATACCGTTGATTTTTGAGAAAATTAAAAGGATTTTAAGTGTGCCTTATAGTCTGAAAAATACGGTATTTAAAGCAAAATAAAAACTAAAAAGCATAGTTTCCACAAATAATTAGGGTGGCTGATTTACATGTATATTTACATTGTGGTGGCCATCTTGGATTTTGACGTAGCAACTCGATTTTTGATAGGGATCTTTCTAACGCTGATGCAGTCACACATTAAAATGGAAGTTTGCATGTTGCCTATTTTTCCAAGTTATCCAGCGCACAAGGTTTACATATGTACACAGGGATTAAAGCGAATAAAAATGTTGGGACTGAAATTTTGTTCTACACCTTGCGATTGCTCAAGCATCAACACCCCTTCTTTTCACCATCTAATTTTTACTAATGATGGAAATCCATCCTGGCCACATTAAAAATTATGTAAATCCATTGTGATGACTGAAATTTAATCCCTGTATACATATGTATGGCTGAAATCGTTGGATTTTTATATGGTAACCCAATTATGGATTTTTTTTTAAACAACCTTCAATTTCCAAGATGCAAGTTGGTACCTTGCCTATGTTTCAAGTCACCATCCTCACAGAATGCACCGAGAGATGAAGGGTATTTCCAATTCCCCCTCTCTGCTCTGTGATGGTTGACAATAAAGGGGATAAGAGGAAGGCAAAAATTTTTAATATATGTTTACGGTTTGAGTTTTTTCACTAACAGCTACCTTATCCTTCCTTTAAACTGTTTGCATAAAACCTGTATAAATCACTGAAGACAGCAGCTCAAAAAGTTATTTTTTTCAAGGCAGACCTGTTGTGAATTATCTCCTACCTCCCATAAATTAGCGTGTTAACACTGTGTCAATTAAAAACAAGACAAGAGTGACAATCAAGTCCCAACATGAGACATTCGAGAGACGTGACAAAGTGAGACTGAGCTGCTCAGACAATGGATGAGGTAATTCGGTCCTGCCACTGACAAATGTGACAGTAATACGAGATGCATTTGCATAGCAGATGTTCCACTACACAGGGCTGGATTTATTGAACTAGCAATTACTAGGATGGCTACGTGCCATCTGTCATCCAGCGGCAGCAGATAAATTAAAAGCAACAGCTGTGAGTCTACCGTGGAGGTAAGGGCAAGTTAGAGCATCTCGCTCAGCGGAGGAAGAGATGCATGTCAGCCAGGTTATTCCCTTCGGGTAGTCAGATGAGGAGACTGAAATGAAAGAAGAGGAAAAGCTGTGGAGAGAACAGGACGGGGGTGCGGCAGACATATTCTCTTTGAGTTATCACCTGTTTATCATTTGTTTTCCTTTCTGTCTAAACTGGCTTGAAGCCACACATTCCCATCCATCGTTGTAGCGCATGTTGATCGTTTATCTGTGTTCAAACAAAACCCCAAATTAAACTTCATCGAGTGTTAATTGTGATTTCTGCAATCTTAGTGTGCAAACAAACCAGATAATTGTTGGTTTGATATTTTTGTCTTTCTTCTTGCTCTTTTTGTTTCTCTAACCAGCCATTTTACTCACTTCCAAAAAAGCCTGTTGCTATTTTTTTAGAGTGACATTGAAAATAATTGCGTTCATCATGACCGTCCAGGAGTTAAACACAGAGTTCAGTAAGTCTCCAGCTTGCAAGATATACATACACAAACACATACATAAATATGGCAGCATCCATCTCAGATATGACCTGGCAACCCAGTTTTTGAAAGAAACATTTCTTACGCCTAATGCACCCACACACCAAAATGGAAGTCTGTACTTCACTTATTTTTCAAGTTATAGTGCTTACAACATTCATGGGTGGACAGATTTCCAATTCCTCATTTTTCACTCTGACGAGGACAAAATTTAAGGAGAAAGTAGGATAAACTGAATTCTCTCAGAACGTTTAAGGTTTTAGTCAATCTACTGTTAAAGTGTTGTTTTGTCAATCAGACCTACTCCTAGTCAGCATCTGTTTTTGGTTCCTTTTTGTCCTTTTTTGTGCTTATGATTAGAATTATTTCCCTTTTGTTTATTTTGTTTTTGTGATTCTTGTGTTTTTAGTTCGGTCACCTGTGTTTTCATCTGATCCGTGTTTGTGTTTCCCCTGTGTTATCAGTTTAATTTTCTTCAGTTCATCTCCTGCTCCTCAGTTCTGCCATGCCCTCTCTCACCTGCACCCTGTTTCTTTTAGCTCAGCTGATCGTCTTCTCAGCCTCAGCCTACATAAATTCTCTCAGTGTCAGTCTGGAAATCATTGGAGCATTGATCATTTCGTTTACTGTCCGGTTCTCATCCGTGCCTGTTAATGACTCCCTTATTCCTGCAAGTTTTGCTGCCATGCCAGCTTTTGCTTTTGTTTAATAAAGTTTTTGGTTTTCTCTAACCTCTCTGTGTTGGCTTCATTCCTGGCTTCAGGATGGGATACCGTGGCACCTAGTAAAAGCAAGAGTACCGCATACAGCATATTATACGCCTGTCGACAAATTATTATACAGCATCTATAGCAATGGCCCAGAGAAGCAACGACCTTTAAAACAATTTAAATCTAACCCCAACACTGAACAATTAAAACTCCAATCTTCACAAAGATGAAACAAAACCAGCTCTCTGATCTTAGGTGTTGTGACGTTTCAAAGGGTTTATCCCTTGAGTCCTCGCTGCCATTTAACACAGAAAGTAAGGTCACACATTCAGATGCCAGTCATGAAATCCCACAGAGTTTAGAGTCACACCTGCTTTCAAGCACAAATTGCTCCCGGTAATCATCACCTGTCTTTGTGTGTTGTGAGGTTGGCCCCTTTACTGAATACTCTGTGGGTTCTAGAGAAACACCTGGAGTCGAAGTTCTCACTGTTGCTGCCTTTTAGCAAATAATAAACGGAGTGTCTAGTTTTATTATATTAGAACACCAGAATCACCTCTCTCCTTTCACAAGCAAAATATAGCCTGAAATGTGCAAGATGCTCCTGCTGTTGCAGAAATATTACACGTTCCTTTCAAAGAACAGTGGACACTGTTCGGTTCTTACGTCCAGATGTTTTTATGGTTTGAAGTTTAAAAATAAACAAAACTGCCATAATTGTTTAACCATTGTTTGTCTTTTTGTTTCCCTGCATTCATAATGATGATTCAAGGTTCTTTATTGTCATTCGAATCACATGTGGTACATGAGGTGGATCAAAATTATGTATTCAAGGTCCCAGTTACATCCAAAAATATAAACTGTCTATGATGTATTTGTCAATTATTGAATCTGCAAGTTGACTGCTATGCATGTCATGTATGCCGCCATGGTGGAAAATATTGTAGTAATACATAATGTAGTCTGGTAATAGTACCTGAAATGTACCTAGTTAGTAACAGGTATGCACTTGGTATACAGTATAAGTTGGTATGTAAGCTAGTATGCAAGTACCAGGTATGTATTGCTACCAAAAACTATAGTAAGCTCCCTATTGGACCAAAAAATAATACTCACTTGAGTATAACACAGCCAGTTCCACTGGGTGGTGCGGTCCAAAAGACTTGAATCCTGGTTCTCCTGCGAGGCGTGCTCTCAGTCACTGCAGGAAGACAGTTGGTCATGAATTGTGTGTCTTCATCATCAATGATCTGAAAGGGACAAAAAAAATAAAAGTATTTGTTGAAAAGCAAGTCATATTTTCTGATACTAACGTAAAGTAGAATCGTATTTATTCTACACAGAGGATTACAAAGAAAACATCTAAAAAGAAATGTTACTTTTGGATTAGCTCATCGCTGACTGAGCTGGTGATCTGCTCAATATTTATTGTCCCTCATTTTCAAAGTAAATGAACTGTACTTGCATAGATCCTTTATATACTTGAATTGCTTTACAACACAGTCTGTGCCCTCATTTACAAAGCTCATCTAAATAAATGCTTCTACAGAGACTAATCAATGCTTCACATCACATTCATACACAGATTGGCCACACATCAGAAGCAATGAGGGGTTCAGTGTCTTACCCAGAGACATTTCAACATGTGACTGCATGCTGCTGGAATCAAACCCCCAGCTCTCTCATTGGAGGACAACTGCTCTAACCACTGATTCACAGCCGCACAACAAAAGCTCGATTGATAGATCGATCAATCGCTCGATATTTTTACATTGCATTATAATACATTAAAAAGCAGTACAGTATTAAAGTTTTACACAATGATCCCATGCAATCTGTTAGCCTGTCAAGTTGTATGTTTAAGTTGATGCTCAGTTACTACCACACTATAGTTAGTTCAATGGCTGTAAAACAGAGTAATAGCCATTTTTTGAGCTTGCTGAGGTCAATTAGCTCAGGTAGCCATCTTGAATTGGGTTGATTCCTAAAGTGGCTGAACAGTCATTAATTTCAGATAGCCTGTCTAATGCTTCACGAGGTATTTTGCTAACAGACAGACAGCCTGTCATGGTGAACAACAATAACAATCATCTAGATTTCAAATGTGACCCCAAAAAAGTTTCAAATTTGATAAAAATGTTGTTTTTCTTTCCTAAAATCATAAAATGGAAATATATTTTTACACTTTTTATATTTGTTGTGAAGTAATGTGAAGTAAGCATTTATCATGATAATTGTTTATTTATTTGTATTTGGTTTTCTGGTTTGGGTTTTATTTTTTTTGGTTTATTTCTCATTTGAGTTTAGTTTCCGAGCTTTCTTTGCGTTTACCATATTTCCCGCCGTACACATCGCACCGCCTTATAAGTCGCATTAGTCCAAATATGTATAATAAAGTGGAAAAATCCATAAATACATTGCGTCGCCATCGTTGCATTTATTATGTGTCAGATAACCACCTAAAACAATTATTTGTTTGCTCGAAATTATAGCAAAGGTGTGTCTCAGTTGAACTTTTACTTAAAAAATGCACTTCAATGGTCAAATTAGCTGCATTTCACCAGTGCGACGCAGCAAAATAAAACTGATTTGACAGTTGCTCCAGGCGAGCTGGACAAAGATGGCAATCTATGACAAGCCGATTGTATCATTAATAGCCACTTTTACCTATTACATGACACAATGGCATGCCATACTACTCGAGTGCCATCTAGTGGCTGAAAATGGTAGTGTTCAATATTTTCAATCAATGAATGAAAACGGTCATATTTCAGCCAAAAATTGGTTTATAAATATGGGGAAAAATACATACATATGTTGCTTCGGTTTATAAGTCGCAGGGCATGCAAATTATGCAACAAAAACCCCGCAACTTATAGGCTGAAAAAATATGGTAGTTTACTCCTTGCTTGCGTGCATTTCTAAACAGTGTTTTTCCCGGTTAGTTTCTGCTCTTCAGTCCTGTCACGCCCACTCACACCTGCACCCTGTCTCATTAAACTCAGCTGTTTCCCATCTTTCTTCATTCTGCCTTAGCCATGTAGGTCCTGAGTCTGCATTTGTTACCTGAGTGGAGCATTGTGCAGTTTTTCATGCCACATCCAGCCCCCTACATGTCGAGTAAATTACTCTCCGTGCCTCCTTATACTATGCCTGGCTTTCTGTAAGTTCGCTGGCCTTTTTATAACCACATTAACTACTTCATTGTACAGAGTCACATACATTTACCTTTAAGGGCAGAATCTAATCTGTCTAGTCTGTTTCTTGTGTTGCCTGTGTGGTTTAAGTAAGAAGAAGCATACATTGCCACTTTCAGAGCACAAACACTGGTAGATATTTGTAAAGACAAACTATTAAATTGCATTTACACCCCTCTTTCTTTAAGAATAACCACCAAAAGCAAATGTTTTTGCTGAGAAGGTGGCAGCAAGAGCCAAAAGAAAACATCAAATTCATGTTGCTACTGGTGACTTTTCCTCTGATAGACCATCAATAAAAATATGAAGCTGAAATCAAATCAGACACTGTTTTTACTCATGTAAAAGAAGTTTTATCAAATGTAAAACTATATAAATATATATTTAGTGCTTTAAAAGTGTCCCCATTACTGCACTTTTCAGTCACAGTTTGAAATAATTTTGCCTTCAGACACAAAAACAGAAATAATATGTGAAAAAGAGCAGCAAATTTGGTAAATTGGCTGTAATAAAAAAATAAAATACATAGCCACAAAGAGAAATGGAGCTTGATGGCACATTTATTAGTCTAGTTAGAATAAATTACGATCCAGTGGCATTTAACTCTTTTCACTTTTACTTCTTCAGTGAACTTTGTGGCTTTATAGCTCATAAAAAATGAGAAATAAACAATTAATTCCAGGCTTACAGTTTTAAATTATGAACTTTAATGTCTAGTTAAGTTTGGCTGAAGCTTACGGTTTAAGAGTGAACTTGAACACAAAGAATCTGGAAGTTGTGTTAACTATTGATGATCAGTTTTAAGCTGTGGGAAAAGAGCATTTCTCCAAGTCCCAGAGTTCTGCTTTGGATAAAAAAAACAGACTTGTGTGTTCAAGATATGTCTTAGTTCCCTCTGTATTTTGGACCTTGTCAGAAAAGTTACAGTCTAAACACAGAAAAATAGAAACACGCACAGCCTCTGACCTCCAAGCTGGTGTTCTCCAGCTGTTTCAACTCAACAGTGACAATGACTGAACACCCAGTTCCAAAATCTATAAGACACCAAGAACACAATAAAACGCACAGGGACTTATTTTCTTTACTAAAAAGTAATTGTCATACTTCTTTGTGCCAACGTATCCTCGTTTTTGATTTACTTCGTTTCACCAAGACTAAAGACTTGTCTTCTTTATCTGCTTCGTCTTCGAGTCAAACATAAAAGAGCATGAATACACAAAAACAAACAGTTATGTGACAGAAATATGGATATAGATTCAAAGTAACTTCTTGAATTTATCTGGATCTGTGCAAAGATAACATTTATATACAGAGCAGGGGTCAAGGAACACCACACCCAACACGTTATACATCCATTGACAAATTATTAGACAGCAATCTGTAGCAATGGCCTGGACAAGCAAAGGCCTTGTATATAGGCCTGTCACAATAACAAACTTTGCTGAGCAATTAATTGTCTCATAAATTATTGTGATAAATGATAATATTGTTTGAAATTTGACAATAATTTGTAATTAATAATAATTTGTAATTATTGTCAAATTTAAGAAGAAATGGTTAATTTATTTTGAGTGTAGTACCTTTTGTGATCACCGGATGGCAGTATAAGACTGTTTGAACTGAAGGATGGATAGTGAGGGAGCGAGCAGCGTCTCTAAGAAAAATGGGAGGGAGGCCCCTTGACATGACATGGGCTGTCTCTCTTTTCTTTTTTCGGTTTTCAAAATGGCGGACACTCGGTGTGGATTGAGCTCTTTAGCATAGCATTTTTCACACAAACCTTTAAATAAAACAAATTAGTAAACAAGTTCTCAGCTTCTTTTTGCAGAGAAAAACAACATTTTACACAAAGGCACGGGTTTCAACCCTGAATTTTGGAGCGTCAACAAGACGGAGGTCCCCCCCCCCCCCCCCCCGTCCCGAGATCTGCCTGTTAGCTTAGCTCGTAGCTTAGTTTCTCAGCTTAGCTGTTTTTAACCATAGACATTATTTATGTCTGTGCTTTTAAGGATCCAAAAACTCAATTTTGGGCAGTTAAAACAGATTTTAAAGAGAAAAGAGAAAGGGAGGGGTCAGTGAAGAGCACCGGAGTTGAGCTTTTTGTCATCCAGTGTCTTCAGTTGAAAGAGGTTGATCATTTCATTTATCATGCGATTAATTGATTTATTGTTTATCACGAGCGGCCTGCTTGTATAACTTTGACATTGATTTGTGACCTTGATCTTGGAGCTGTGTGATGAACCCTACACTCAGTCTACTGATGATGCATACGTGTAACAAGTTTCATTAAATTTTCTTCAGCAGATCAGAAGTTATGGGCCAGACAATAGAAAGTTTACAGACAGAGACTATAACAGAATATGTCCACCTTTCAACAGATATACACAAAGGAATATGTAACTTTCCCTCATCTGAGCTGTCAAACACAAACATGATGCATCATTAGATCACCTTGATTTCTTTGTAGAGTTTAAGGCTTTGTCAAGACAGAAAATGGAACAAAGCGCTGCTCTGTTGAATCCGAATCAGAGTTTACCCCTCTGGGGAAAAAAATTACGTGATTAAACTGAAATAAACCGAGGCTTCATTCAGCAGACTTTTTATTTGTACAGCAACTGAAACTGTGATTAGGCATTACACCTAATATTGTCAGGGAAATTAGAAACCTAATGTGTGAAACAATACTTAATGACATCATCAGTTTGAATCCAATGAAAGCTGTGTTGGATTAATACCATGGAGCCGTAAATGCCAGCATGTTGCATTAAGTCTGTACTGTGCAAAAAGTGATGAATTTAATTGTGACTAAATAAAAAAAAAAAATGACATCTTAATATGCAGTCATTTGATTAAAAAAACTCTTGTGTGTGCGTTGAGGCCTCAAACTGGCAAAAGTGCATTAAAATTTTGACTTGTTTTTGACCAGGACCTCTTTACTGCTCACCCAAAATGGTTTATATTAGAAACTGACAAAAATAAAATAACTTATGTCTAAGAGCAAAAGAGAAAACGAGTCGGTCTGTTTCTCAGTTGGACTATTCTGTCTTTGCTGCATTTTTGATCATGTGAGAGATTTTTTTGGGACAATCATTCAATAGAGAAAAAAATCCTAAACAGCATTTAGGTTTATTCTTTTTACCTTTACAGATCTTAATGCCAAAGCTCCATCATATTTTAAAGACCTCATTGTTCCACCTGTTTTCAAACAGAGCTCTTTGCTTTCAGACTGAATTATTTGTGGGCCCTGGGGTTTGCAAAAGCAGATTGGAAAGCTGGACAATGAGCAAGCAGGGAGTTTTGTTGTAGAACCAGCTCCTGGTTTGGGTTCAGGAAGCAGATACCTTTACTAACTTTAAAACTTGGCATAAAACTTATTTTATTTGTTTAATGTTTTTATTAAAGCTTTTGCACTAGAAGAGATTACAACACAACAGGAAGTGAGGACGAGAGCTTGCACTTTCAAACAGACACACCCTTCACTCTGCATTTTCTCTTCCCCATTTCCTTTATTTAGTTTGTACTCTGTGCATTTTTTCAAGCGCACATGACAAGAACAAAGAACAATCCCCTGCTCTGCTACCTGACTACAAACTCCACCATTAGTTCTCGCTCAATGTCCCACACACTGACGGATGACGTCACCCGCTCACCTTCAACCTCCTGGTAAAGACACGCATCAGAACAACATCCAGGAATATAACTCTATGGAGACGAGAATGATGCCTTCTGTTGGGGAATTTTTGCTCAAAGTTTATGGATGTTTTTAACTACTACGGCTGAGAATGTTAAATCTGCAAATGAATCATATGTTTGGGTTAGTAGAAAGCTGAATGAGGAGCCTCAAGAGTCTGAGCTCGGCTGAAAACAAGCTTCACACACTGCCCGTGACAGATTCTCATGACAGGTCTTGATGCATGTACTTCCTGTATATCTGTGTGACACGTCCTGAAAATCTGACCTCGAAAGTAAATTCTGGTTTAAAATCATCTCCTGCCATCGAGTGTGCTTCTTTGATTTAAGTAAGTTAAGAGAGAATACTTTTCTCCAACACTTTCTTAAATCAAATTGCACACATTGCTTAGGGTTTGTATAGTCCTACATTGTGGAGCAAAACAGGAAATTGGAAATGCCCTCAGTCCGTCCATCGTTTTATATGTAAACCTGCCCCAATCATTTGAGGAAACTATGCTTTCTAGGTTTTATATTGTTTAAAATTATAATTTTCACAAGTTATTTGGATGATCAAAGATTATTCTATGGTGCCCAAGACCACCGGTGGCCACCCCCTGGCTCCGCCACTGCTCCTGGTGATGGATAAATTTGCTCCCTCCACGCTCCAAGATTCGTCACGCTGGACAAGCAAAGAAAAACCTCCCTCTGTTCTCCACAGTGTGAATCCTCCCCACCTTAATATCTTGCACCAAAAACATTAAGGTGTACTTCATTCCCTGTTCTATTGCAGTCCAGAAAAACACTCATCTAAAAAACTACAAACAGTCACTTTTCCAATCCCTCAGTGATGGGGGGCGTTGGCTTACTTTATATGTAAAACATACAAGTCTCCTTTATTGTTTTAAAGTGAAATGTAATTATCTGGAGATATTTAGACTGAACTGAATTATAATTAGATTGTAACAGATAAATCAGTGTTTGTATGCAAATATCTATTGGTAACATTTATTGAACTGGTACTACGCAGGTCAAAATGATTTAAAGTAAACTACTCAACAGTAATATTGCTGTGAGTTTAAAACATAACTAAGATTAGGTTGGCAGCTTTAAAGTTTAAAGCCATGAAAGTGATAATACCAGGGCATCTGTAAAAGGGGGGAAGAGAAAGTAAAAAGGGAGTTTAGTGTGGGAAGACTGTAAAACGGAGCGTTTGTTTTCTCTGCAGAGTCTGGCATGTCTGTGAAAGTCCACGGTTTGTCTCTTTCAATCTTTCAATCTCCTGCTCTCTGCTCAGACGGTAAACACAGATGCTTCGGAGTGCCTGCGCGAACAAACGCAGAGCTCTGTTCAAACACACACATGCACACACACACACACACACACAAAGGATGGGGTGACAGACACTGCAATCCCTGGAGAAATCTGACAAAAAGGGGATATTAGTAGCAATGTGTGTGTTTGTTGGTCACCGTGTGTGCACACGTTTAGGGTTCGCAATTAAATGCCAAGCAGTTGCAAAGTAGTGAATCCAGTTAAAGCCTTTGAGACCAGAGTCCAAATAATAAGAAGCAAAAGGCAGACAGAAAGATAGATCGAAATGTCACATCAGCACTTGAAGATGAGCTTATTTCAGAGAATAACAAAGTTTTCTTGTCTCCATGAAGACCTTGGAGGCACCGACGTTTCGCCTTGAGCTTTCCATCAATCAAAGCTGTACTATTACAGAAGAACACCTCTGGGATCTTACGGCTACCATCAATATTGCATCATATTACAATTTATGTCTAAGCCACCCAACCCTGGCAGCAGTCTCCTACATAAAAACAGCTACTCTGTGAAATTAGCTTCATTATTTATTTATTTATTTATTTATTTACAAAATCTTTGTATTCTGTAGCTTTTAAAACACTGGAGTAAATGGTATTTTACCATCCACTGGGCCTCAAAATCTACATTTCTTTTTCACATCAAGACTCCAAGATCTTTAGCATCTTAGGGCAATTGTTTGAATGCTGAGTCAGCATTTACAGTCTTTGCCTTTTTATGGTTTCCTCTTCATTCAAACTACTTCTAGATACTTTATTCTATTTGAACCATTCAAGCATTACAACGTTCGGCTCTACTGGGAACATCGCACTTTTATTTTTTTATACTTTTCAAAATATCTAAATTTGTTTTACACAGAGAATCGTGTTTCTTTAAAATCAACTTCAGCTCAAATGGTCCATTTTTATCTTCCGATGCCTATTTAACTTTTAGCTATGGTTTAGTTGATTTTAACTTGTAGGTACTTTATTTTATGGTAAATTGAACATTTAGCTACTGTTTAGTTAATTGGCTTCGGTTAGTTTTGTTTTAACTACAAGCTCCAGTTTTATTGTTTAAAAACGTAGCAACATTTTGCTAAATATGGCTGTTAGCTACCGTTTCACCGTTTTAGCTTTAAGCTACAGTTTTGTGCATTTTAGGTTTAAGTTTTTTTTTTTTAGATAATTTTATTAATATGCACGGACAGACAGACGGACGGACGGACGGTGTTTCGAATTCCCCCTCTTTGCTTTGAGTCAGGGGACAAATAAACTGAACATTGAACTCTCAAAGTAATGAAAACGAGACCACAGAACATGTTCTTTTATACAGCCAGAAATATGATAATGAACAAAAACAACTGGTTCAAACTTAAGTAAAATAAAAATGGACATTTTTGACTGACTACAACAGAAGTCTCAAATTAAAACTGAGCAAACATTGATGATTTATTCAAAGCAGACCCATACATTTGAAATAACATTTTTCTGTTTTTAGCTATGTTTTGATCCGTACTCTGTGCTAGTTGTTGGCAGTATTGCGCCATTTAAGGTTTTTGCTAATTAAATAAAAATCACTAAACAAGAGATAGGCATGGCTAAATAACAATACAAGAATACAAAAACTCCAACTACAAAAAATCTAAAATCCTAGGATCACGACATAAAGTGCTTTTAGTGAAGTATTTTTGTTCTTATAATTGTAATTTTAGTACTGCAGACTCGCATCACAGCTCAAGGCCGGTTGTGTTCTTGATCAGTTTTTATATACAGTATATTTCTCTCAACATCGTTTTGACCTCATGACATTTTCAAAATAGGTAAGAGAGAAGTGCTCAAGAAAGGAGGATGTTTTTACTATTCAACTGGACCTCTGGTGTTGCTGCTGACCTTGTGATGGTTTTCATTGTGTCTTCAACTGGACCTCTGGTGTTGCTGCTGATCTTGTGATGGTTTTCATTGTGTCTTCAACTGGACCTCTGGTGTTGCTGCTGACCTTGTGATGGTTTTCATTGCGTCTTCATGAGTCTCGTCAGCCCCAAAGTGGAAACGTTTGCTCGTCTGTTCCCTGTTCCTGCAAGTTATCTCATTCTTTCTCACTGGTCAGGCTTTCATTAAGTCCATTTGCTCTGCTCTTGTATTTCCAGTCCTTCTCATTTTTACTTATTTAACATTGTATGCATCATACTGATGCAATCTTTTAAATTCTCTTTAAATGATTATTTTTTATATTATCTCTTGCCTTCCTGTCCTTTATTTGAGCACAACCAGTGTGCCATTATTTTCCTCAGCACCAAATATTCTCGAGAGCAGTTACTTGTGTTTGGATGTAATGGGGTTTTTTTTTCAGACCAGTATGACAAACTCTACAGGTTTCCATGCAGATCGAGGCTGAATTCCGGATAATGGAGTACAATGTTTTTGGCTTCCAACCATTAAAAACAAAACTGACGATATTTACAATGACATGACAGAGAAGTAATTATTTTCTTTCATGAGAAATTTTCTTTGCTCTATTATTTCAAAGTGCATATTACAGCCCAATTTTAAACACTACAGCTTCATAAGGCTTTTTATGTGGCAAGATTAGAAACCTACGACTAAATTTTCTTTGTTGTGGTGTTATTGTACATCATTTCCCATGGATCATTTGTTAAATGGAGTGATGCAAGCTAAATTCACTGCTAAAACAACATGCCGTTTAAAGGAAATGCATTTCCATTTCACTCTTCTCTGTTTTCACTGGGTAAATGAGAGCAGGATGAACCCCTTGATGCTGAAATAGTGTTTTGTGTTGGTTAGTTGGGTGTCTGACTAAGTGGCAGATAGGCAGTACTTTTCTCAGCTGCAGAGATGCATGGTCCATTTATCTGTAGTAGTGCCTTTAGCATAGCTGTGTCTGTATTCAAGCAGAAAAAAAAGGCTCCTTTTTGTTTTAAAGCCAGTCTGACATCCATCCATGATGCAACATTTAAGACTTCTACCATCTACTTTAGTGTCAACATGGAAGAAAATAGGAAGATAGTGCTATGTATTGTCATCATTGTATGTTCCCATACAATGATGAAACGTGTGCTCTGCATTTAACCCATCATACGCGAGATACACCCAGGTGGAGCAGCGGACAGCTATATAAGCACCTGGGAAAAAATGAGGAACGCTTCATGAATTTTCGTGTCATCCTTGCACAGGGACATGCTAATCTTTTCTGTATCATTCCAATTTTAGTACATGTGCTACCAAAGTAATACCCGATTTAAAAAACAGCTATTCTTTACATTTGATCAGTGATGATGGCTCTAATGGTTCAAGCTACAAGGCTAAACAGTAAATACCAAAATAAAATGTTTCATCCTTCCATTCATCCATAATCTGCCTTTTTTTCCAAAGTTGGGTCACGGGGGCAGCAGGTTAAGCAGGGAGGACCAGACATCTCTTCCCACAGACACCTCTTCCAGCTCTTCTGGGAGGATTCAAAGGCTTTCCCAGGCCTGCCAAGAGACACAGTCTCTCCAGCATATCTAGGGACTTCCTTGGGGTCCTGCAAAACCTCTCTAAGGAGACGTCCAGGGGGCTCTCTTACCAGTTGCCCGAGCCACCTCAACTGGTTCCAGCAACTTTACTCTGAATCTCTATCAAATAACTGAACTTCTCACCCCATCTTCAAGGAAGAGTCCAACCGCCATGCAGAAAAACTAATTTTGACCACGTGTATGTAATTCAATTCAATTCAGTTTATTTATACAGCACAAAGTCACAACAGAAGTTATCTCAGGGCACTAAATAAAAACATTCATATACATTATAAATGCCAATTAGCAAAGTTATCTCTCTAAGGAAGGAAGCCAGCAGACAAGTCTTCATTTCATCGCATTCATTTTTGTTTATCTGTGATCTCTTCTTCTTTCAGTCATTACCCAGAGTTTGTGGCCAAAGGTGATGGTAGAACGTAGACTGAATGGTAAACAGAGAGCTTTGCCTTACAGCTCAGGTCCTTCTTCACCACAATGAACCAGCACAGAGTCTACATAACTGTGGAAGCTGCACTGATCCATCTGTAAACCTCTCACTCCATTCTTCCCTCTCTCATAAACAAAACCACAAGATCTCTTCTACTTGAAGCAGCATCTAATTCCAACTAAGGACCATGGCAACAGATTTGGAGGTTCTGATCTTCATCCCAGTTGCTTCTCATGCAGCTATGAACCACTCCAGTGAGAGCTGAAGATTTTGGGAGACGATGCTAACAGGACTACATTATTCGCAGAGACGGAATTCTAAGATCACTGAATTGGACCCCTTTCACCCCCCTGCTGCACAGAGACATTCAGTTCATAAAAGTTATGAACAGAATCCTGACAACGAGGAACTCTGGCAGAGT
This sequence comes from Nematolebias whitei, assembly GCF_014905685.2. NCBI lineage: Eukaryota > Metazoa > Chordata > Actinopteri > Cyprinodontiformes > Rivulidae > Nematolebias > Nematolebias whitei. The sequence continues at coordinate 12,013,107 of NC_056507.1, read as the reverse complement.
GGGATTCTTACCTTTTAAGGGTCCAACCTGCAGTTGGCAATGTGAACCAGACTCTTGCACAATTTACAGTATATAAGAACTGAAGGGGGACTAAAATGGTGTAGAGGCAGGGCAGCCGACTCAGGACCCAAAAGTCCCAGGTTCGATCCCCAGTCATTGCACATCTCGTGGTGTCTCTGAGCAACACACCTTATCCCAAAATGCTTCCCGGGCGCTTTCAACAGCTGTCCACTGCACTACCTGGTGGTGGATGGGTTAAATGCAGAGATCCAATTTCGCCATCGTATGGGAACATACAATGATGGCAATACATAACACAGTATTATTATTATTATTATTATTAATGGTCTGCATCAATGGACCCCTAATCTCATACGCATAGAGCACATCCCCTCTCACAGTGTACCTTGGGAAACACAGTTGCATGCCTTTCTCAAGTCCATAAAACAGAGGTAGACTGGTTGGGCAAACTTCAATGTCCCCTTGAGGATGATTGAAACCCACATTGTTCCTCCTGACTATAAAAAGGTTCAGCCATCACTGCAACACCCCTGAACAGATCTTACCAGGTAAGCTGAGGAGTGGGATTCCCCTGCAGTTGGAACACATCCTTTGGTCCCCCCACCACTCCAGTCTGCCAATGCAGTGGCACTGTCCCCAATGTCCAGGTGATGTTGCAAAGGCTTGTCAGCCAAGACAACTCACATTTAGCCTAGATGAAGTCAGGCCGACCTCAACCATGGATAAAATGTGTCACTATGTAATAACAACGGTTATGAGCACATGAAAAGAGCTCATAAATTTTGCACAAACTGCATCAAATGTTTGTATAAAGATAATTTATTCACTATGTAGAGCAAATTATTGCACAGCTGACAATCTACTCTACTCTTGTTTAACACATTAATTCATCATGATTTGTGAAGTATTTATTATTCAGCCACAACAGAATGTTAGAGAACCATAAAGTGCAACAACATGAAAATAACTCATTGTCTTGTCAGATAATTACACCATCATTATGCAAACCTCAAGCGTTTGAAGCAACCAGACATAACAAGCAAAAGCTGCATAAACAGTATTTTGTAATTATTTATTCCATAAAGTCAAAATGTTCAAAGTTTTAAGTTTTAAAGTACTTTGGTAATCAAAAAGCAGGAAGAGGGCTGGACACCCAGGGTTTTATAACTTGTAAAAAAAATAAAAAATTTAAAAAATTAAAAAATATATATATAGATGTACTGTATTTGAATGTTATAATGCTACATGGCAGGCTATGAGTCCAAGCATCAACTTTTCTGTCTCCCTTTTTTTCTTTCTGCTATTTAAGGTTTGCTTGACTTTACAATTGCCACGATTTCCCCGAAAGCTTATGAATTAGTTTAGACTGATTGATCCAAACCCTGGACAAAAATATCTTGCGTCTGCTCATTGCTTCCTCTTTTCAAACAAACCTCCATTTGTCTCCCTGAGCAAAAGCTCTGTGAATGCCTAGATAAATATGACCCGTGTCTCATGGTAACACAGGGAGGGCTGGGAAAAACACACACATAGAACCACGTGTGTCCATTCAGAGCCTTCATAAGCACAAAGACACACATTTCCAGAAAATGACTGCAGACTCAATCTCCCTCAAAGTTCTGAAAAACTAAAGCAAAATGTCTTACAGTTGTAGCAATGCTCTGAACTGTTGCTTAAAGAACAAGCAATATGCCAATGTCCCCCATCACTGAGGAAATTTGAATGGTAAATGTTTGTAGTTTTAGAGAAGAGTGTTTTTCTGGACTGCAATTGAACAAGGAATGCAAGTGAACCTTAATGATTTGGTTCAAGATATTCGTATGGGCAGGAGTTACACTGGGTACAAGTACAGAGGTAAGTGCTTTTTGCTTGTGCGAGGCATTGCAAAGAGACCGATCCTAGCCAGCGAAGGGAGCAATTTTATCGACCACCACACGCAATGGTGGAGCCAGGGCATGGCCATTGGTGGCGTTGGCCAACATAGGTCAATGTTCAGCCAGTCCACCAGCCACCCCAATCATTTGGGGAATCTACTTTTAAGCAAACTAGTAAATATAGTTTCTTCAAATAACTGGAGTGGGCAGTTTACTTTTATAAATGGTAAATGGACTGTATTTATATAGCAACTTTCAATCTTAGATAGATACTAAAAGCATTTTACAATCTGTGCCCTCATTTACCCATTCATACAGCATTCTACTATATCGTTGCAAAGACTAATCAGTGCTTTTAGATCACATTCATACACCAGTTGGACGCACATCAGAAGCAATGAGGGGTTCAGTGCCTTGCCCAGGGACACTTCAGCATGTGACTGCTGGTGGAATCGAACCCCCAACTTTCCCATTGGAGGACGACTGCTCTAACCACTCAGCCATAGCTGCCCTGCTGGCTGCCATCGCCATATGGTAGCAGCCATCTTGGATTTTGACATGGCAACCCAAGTTTTGATAGGAATATTTCTTATGCCTACATGCAGCCACACACTAAGATAGAAGTTAGTACCTCACTTGTTTGTCAAGTTATCATGCTCACAAGATACAGGAAGACAAATAGAAAATATTTCTAATTCCTACTTTACTTTATTATTGAAAAATGCATATCACCCGTTGCCTTTCATGTCAGAGTTTTAGATCATCTCATGTTGAGAAATGACCTTGAAAATAATGTAATGCACAATATCATGCAATAACATGAGATGTCACACTCAGAGTATGTGTTGAGGATCACTCTGAGCTACTACCACATCAAATTCGTGCCTGTATAATAAAAGAAATCTAGTGGTTCATGAGGTAATTTGCTAACAGACAAACAGAGTTGACATAAAATAATTATTGAGAAATATTTAAAGATCTTGTCCAAGATGTTATCAGTCTAAAGTTCATCATTTGCGCATGTTCATCCAGTGATTACTTTCTGCAAGTTTTGTGAAAGTTTGTCCAGTGGTTCATGAAATATTTTACTATCAGACCAGCACGTACACACAGACAGGCAAAAACATCATGTCTGCCTTTGCCTTTTGGAGGCAGGAGATATAAAGCAGGATTTCTTGTTGTGTTGTTTAGAAAACAACAAGCAGATTCCAGGACAGCAGCCAAAAACAACCACAGACTGAGCCGAGGGCAAAGAGCCACAGGAGGAACATCAACATTTGGCTTCTCTATCGGTGTGTAACACCGGTCAGGGTCAGGATGAACCAAACTTAAAAACAACTTGTAAAAAAAAAAAAAAACTTCTAAAGAATGAATATAAACTGTATAGAAGCATTATAACATAAAGCTGTCCTGCAAAACCAATATAAGGTTGATGGATTGGGGTCATTTAGATGAAAAGCCAAACTCGCCATCAGGCAGCATCTTCTATCATCATCGCACTAATACAACAAGAAGAAAGGGGTGACATTATTAATAAACAAAAGGCATTCTAAAACTAATTCCAGCTACTAAGTCTGAAGTCATTCATCTACAGACAAAATGAAGAGTGTTTTAAGGGATAGTCTGGTAATTTTTAAAGTGATGCTCTCTAATAGCACTAGTTACCAACTCAGTCACAGAGAGCGAAGTATGGAGAAAAGGAGAGAAGTGTTCCTCAAATGAAGACCTGTTTTGTACCACGTCTCGGGCTCTTAAACAAGTCTTTCTTACAAAAGTCATACTGATGAGAAGGAATGCTACATCATCGAACATTAAACGTCTGTGCTTATGTATGAAGCCGTTTGTTTAGTCACCGTTTTATCAATTGAGGAAGGAGTTGATGGTTTTTTTTTATCATCATTATTTAGCTTTGGGATTAAATTGTAATTATTGTTGACAGTAAATGGTGTACAAAGTACATTTATAGAAAGACGTTGTAATGTTAAAAAAAGGGTTGGAAAATGGTGGATAACCTTAACCCAACTCCTGGAGAGTGGAGTGAGTGATTTTTATTCAGGCACAACAGCAGAGTTAATGGTGGCCTTGGCGACCATAGGTTAATCTTTGGCCACTCCAATCATTTGAGGAAACAATACTTTTAAGCCATGTAAAAAGTTGAGTTTATAGACTATCGCAGTTTGCCTCATCAGCGTCTGAGCAGAATCTTGAGTGATGGCAACCCATTCTAAAAAAATTAAGTCTGGTCCTCTGGACATCAGAGGACCAGACTTAACTTTTTTAGATTTTTCTGCCTGGATTATTGAGCGCGCATCAGGATATAGCAACCCATTCTTGCCTAAGCAGTGCTTGGAAATGATCAGAGCTTTTGGGTTTTTGTTTGTCCGCTCTTTTTGAGAATTGACCACAGATTCTCAATGGGATTGCGATCTGGGGAGTTTCCAGGCCATGAACCCATAATTTTAATGTTTTGTTCACCGAGCCACTTGGTTATAATTTTTGCCTCGTGACATGGTGCTCCACCATGCTGGAAAACCCATTGATCATCTCCAAATTGCTCCTGGATTGTTAGGAGAAGCTTTTCTTGGAAGATGTTTTGATACCATTCCTTATTCACTGCAGAGTTCTTAGGCAAAATTTTGAGAAATCCTACTCCCCTGGATGAGAATTAACCGCACACATGAATAGTCTCAGGATGCTTCACAGGACTCATGGTAGGGATCGGCTTTTGTTCTCTGGGCAATCATTTTTCCAGATGTCCCAAACATTTTGAAGAGGGCTTTAGAGAAAACAACTTCACCCCAGTCCTCTGCAGTCCAATCCCTATACTTCCTGCAGAATGTCAGTCTGTCCTTGGTGGTTTTCTTGTAGAGAAGTGGCTTCTTTGCTGCCCTTCTTGACACCAAGTCATCCTCCAAAAGCCTTTGTCTCACTGTGCATTCAGATGCACTCACACCTGCCTCTGCCATTCTTGAGCAAGCTGGTGGTGACCCTATCTTGTAGCTGCATCCTCTAAGAGATGGGCCTGACGCTTGCTTGACTTTCTTGGGCGCTCTGACACCATCTTCACTGCAACTGAACTACTCTCAAAGTTCTTGATAAGTCAATAAATGGTTGATCGAGGAGCTATCTTACAAGCAGCAACATCCTTGTAATTCATCTGAACACGCTTTTTTCATCTGAACACGCATTTGGCCATGACTGTATGCATGTCTGTGGCCACCTTGGATTTTGACAAGGCAACCCTATTTTGGATAGTGACCCTTCTTAAACCTAGAGGTAACCACACACCAAAATGGAAGTTGTTACTTTCCATATTTATCAAGTTATTCAGCTCACAAGACAGACGGGTGAAGTGAGTTTCCAATACCCTTCTTAGCTCTGTGACGGGGAACAAAAATAGATTCACCCACCCGTTAGCCTTGCCTTGAAAAAAGTCTGTTCTTTTCCACACACAGCTGAATAACATACTGGCTATTGATAACTTTTTGACCAAGCATCAGTTCTAAAATAATCAAAACTATCCCTATAAATGAATCAATGTGCTGTTCACAACTTTGTTCTTTTCTCCTCACAGCCCTGATTCAGAAATGCTTAAAAGAGATACAATCTTGCTACACTTGACAATGTTTTGAAAGGAGCTCATTTCCAGATGCCCAAGTCATTTTGTTTCTTGTGTGCAAAAAGGGGTAAATTACATCTGTCAATTAAAGAACATAAAGAGTCTGGTGGATTTAACAAATTGCATCAAACAGATTGCAAAGCCAGACTGTCAACTTTCATTCAGTTCAGGCTCAGTTCGCACTGTTCCAGTTTCTGCTCACTGCGTCACTCCTGGCTCCGCAGGGACTGAATCTGAGACCGGGAGGGGTTTGTTGTGCATCTCAGTGAGCTCAGATGCTGGATCCTGAACTATTAAACCAAAAACAAGCTCAGATGACCTTAACAGGGCACACAGTTTCCTTTGAGAGAATTTAAACCAGTCCAAGGTCCCCGCGTTTGTTTGAGCTCAGGCTCATGTTTTTGTCTTCTTTGTCATTCCACAAAACCCAGTTTGTGAGAACTGAAGTGCAGAAAAGCTCGTTACAAAATGAACAAATCAGATTTTCAAAATTCATTCTGCCTGAAAAGCTAACACCAAACCACAATCAGGTTTGAAAACTGGGAAACATCGATTCACATTCAAACCGTTGGTGATTGCTCTCTTTTTACTCATGCTTTAACTCAACCTTGTATTTTCCCCTCATACGTTAGTTTCACATTTACAGGGACTCAAATTTAGTGACTCAACAAAGTAATTCTGTGACTTAATTCTAAAAGTGTAATCACAAACTTTCCACAACTTAGGAAGGCAAAAACCCAGCCAAAAAAGTTTGAGTTGAGCCATGTTAATAAATTCAGTGTGCATATTCTTCTAAAAATAAAATAGACCAAACTCGTTAATGGTTTGCTGCAGTCCAGATGAGTATATATGATTTGTTAAAATGCCAAGTGTAGACGTTTCATTACCTTTGAACAACGGCTCAGATCAGGATGACAAACTGTAAATAAATAAAAACCCTCCAATCTCTCAAACAGAAAATGTTTAAGGCAATAAATGTACGCGTTTGTCCTCATTCAGTTAATGTTGAGAAACAGTACTGTAAGAAAAATTAGAGCATTGTAATAATGGGTTATCTGAATAAACGTAATAGTCATAAAAATGGCAATATTTGAACGTATTGTTTGTCCACTTCCTGTATGATCATGTCTTTTTGTGTCATTTTATTTCTGTTAAAAAGATGAGCATGACATTTTCTGAAGTGAGCCCCACTAACGTTTATACCAGGCCTTTAGTCAAAGATCATCTTGTGGTGAGAAATGACACAGTTGTTGCTGTTTTGGTTCAAAGTCTGAACAAACGTGTTGGGATTGGCAACAAATCTTAGGTCATTCTCTGTAAAACTGACTGAGTTACAACCTTTTTTTGTTTATTAACCTCAGTTGTTTATGAAAGCCATTTAAAAAAAAATTGACCCTAAAGACAATCTTTTGTACATGTTCATCTATAGCAAGTTTCATTTAAATCTGTTCACTGGTTCTTGAAGATATTTTGCCAACAGACCGACAGACACACCTACTGCCTGCATTTGGCCATTCAGCGGCAGGTGATACAAGAGATGAGTGGTACGCTGATGTCCCGGTTGCTGAAGGATTTGAAGAGTTTGCAGTTTTTGAGATGAGTGTTTTTTATGGAATTGAACAGCGAATGCAGGTAAACCTTAATGTTATTGGTGTAAGATAATCATGGTGGTAGAAGTTACACTGTGTATAAAAATAAAGGCTTTTTAAAATGTCTTTGCTTGTCAGAATTATGGATCCTGGCGAGAAGAAGGAGCAATTTTATCCACGACTGGGTGCAATGGAGGAGCCAAGGGGTGGACAGTGGTGGCTTTGGCATTGAGTAATCTTTGGCCACCTCAGTCATTTGAGGAAACAATACAAATAGTATAAAAACTATAAAGCACTTTCCTCAAATGATAGGAGTGTTCGGTTTACATATATGAATATCAGCAGTAATCTTTATTTTTGATGTGGCAACCCGATTTTTGATAGGGACCTTTTTAATGCCTAGATGCAGCCACACACCAAAAATGGAAGTTGACATGTTGCTTATTTTTCAAAATTATCATGCTCAAAGTTTTCACATTTATGGCAGCAGCCATCTTGAATTTTGACGTGGCGACACAATTTTCGAAAGGAACTTTCCTAACACCTAGATGTAGCCACACACTAAAATGAAAGTCAGTACCTCGCTACTTTTCCAAGTTATTGCGCCTACACCATGCATGAACAGATGGCATTAGCAGCCTGTTTAGACCAGAAATAAACTTGTTTTTATATCTTGTTTTCAGATCTGGAGTATTTTTACTTTTTATACTTAAAAGTTTTAAAAATGCAAGAATGCTTTTGTTTTAATTAGCAAAAAGAAAAAGCAAACATTGATCACTGACAATAGCAGATGATACTTTTAACTTTTTAAATGGCCATTATTTAATATAATTTCAAATGAAAATGACAAAGTGACAGTGATGCAGCCAAAGGGTCTGGAGACTGTTTTTAATAATTGCTTTCACTTTAAACACCATTTACAAAATGCTAATTGACTGAAAGTTTAAATAATTCATTTTAAAATTTCTTGTCCTTGATATTCTAATGAGATCACACAATTTAAACAAGAGTTACACATTAGCATTTTTCCCCTCTTATAATCCAACTGTACTCACCACAAAAAAAAAAAAAAAAAAAAAAAAAAAAATCAATGAAGCTGATTAAAATCTATTTTTTAAGAACAGGGATGTACACCTCGCCATGTTCAACTGTCTGCATATTAGCCGGATATTAGAAAATCCACTCATCTGCAGGTTGAAGCTACAAATAAGGAAATACAGTCCAGACTCCAGAATGTCTGCTGATACCGTGAAGGCTGAAATGTTTATTTTGGTCATGTCTTTCTTAGTTTTATTGTGGCGTTTCTAGATTTGTATATCTTTGAAAACAAATGGAGAAACTGAAACACAATGATCTTGGTTGTTCTGTCAGTGTTTCTGTTTCTGTTTTCTGTTTCATGGTTATTCTATGTTTCTATAACCTGTTCAGCTTGGCAGCTTTATGTCTCTTTTTGATTTTTTTTTTAATTAAAACCTGTTCGAATTTAAACCTGCTTGCCTGTCAATGACAATAAAGAAACTCTGACTCTGACTCTGACTCTGTCACCTGCAGTCTGCACCTTTGGATCCTCATAATCTAAACGTTTGTTAGTTTTTGCTGAAACATCCTAAAGACGTGATGATTTAAAGAAATGTTCATTCTTACATTGTTCTTGCTGTAATGCTCGACTCTAAGAATTGCAATAACCACATTTGTTAGCAGCTGATGTTAGCGCACCACCACCAAGTTTATTCAATAAAAGGGCTAGCCTTTCTTGACAAGAGGTACGATGTGAAGAATTTGAATACTGAATGTTTGTAGTTTTCGAGATGAGTGTTTTTGTGGACTGGAATTGAACAGGAAATTCAAGTAAACCTAAATGTTTTCGGTGCAAGTTACTAAAGTAGGGAAAAGTTACACTGTGGAGAAGAACAGAGGGAGGTTTTTGTACATTTATTTTACTTGTCTGAGGCAGTTCAGAGTAACTGATCCTAGCCAGTGGAGGGAACAATTTGATCCACTATCAAATGGCACATAGTCCACAATGGCCGAGCTAGGGGGTTGCCAATGGTGGCCTTGGCCACCATAGATTAGTCTCCAGTCACCTCAAGGGCCACTTCAATCATTTGAGGAAATTATTAAGAAAAATAAAACTAGAAAGAATATCAAAAAAAGTTAAATCTGGTCCTCTGGACATTCAAAAAACAAAAAAAAAGTAAAACAACAAAAAAAATGTAGAAACGTTTTGTCTTTCATCCGAAAGACTTCCTCAGTCTGAGGTGCTGTATTCAGCTCAGTCTTATAAATAGCACCTTCTCAGAGTGGATCAACCAGTTTTGCTACTGACAACCAAAACCAGCTGATCACATGATCAAGAAGGACCATCAGCCTAACGATGTATCATTAGCACACTGATGGCTCAGCACAGAAGAGCAACAACATCAGGCCAGGACTCTGTGGTCTACACTCATCTCCAGGCCGGCGGTCACTCGTTCAGGGATGAAGATGTTCACATCCTGGATAGAGGGGAACGATGGTTTGAGAGAGGGGTGGAGGCCTCCGTGTTCATCTGTCCCCCTCTTACAATGCCGTTATTGCTAGTATCACTCAGCCCTCTGTGAATAGTAAACAGCCATCATTGTGCTAATGATCCATCGTTAGGCTGATGGTCCTTCTTGATCATGTGAGCAGCTGGTTTTGGTTGTCGGTAGCAAAACTGGTTGATCCACTCTGAGAAGGTGCTATTTATAAGACTGAGCTGAATGCAGCACCTCAGACTGAGGAAGTCTTTCGGATGAAAGACGAAACGTTTCTACATTTTTTTGTTGTCGTTTTGCTTTTTGAATGTCCTGAGGACCAGATTTAACTTTTTTAGATTTTTCTACCTGGATTATTGAGCATGCATCAGGATACTAGAAAGCATGGTTTCCTCAAATTATATGGGTAGATGGTTTACATATATATGTAGTGGTGGCCATCTTGGATTTTGATGTGGCAACCCAATTTTTAAAAAAGTGACCTTTGAAAAATAGAGGCACAAACTACCATTTTGATTTGGGGCTAGATCTAGCCATAACAAATTATCATGCCCACAACATGCACGCATGAATGAATGGATGGAGGGTTTTTCCTTTTCGCTCTACGATGGAGGACAAAAGTAGTCGTGTTGTCCGTCATCTTTTCCTATCAGCTTTTGACTAAAATCTTGAGTCAAGAAGTGCCAATGATTCTGTCAAACCCTAAATATAACATTGTGCGTGATCTTGTGAAATTTATGTCTCACAAGATCTGTTAGTGTTCAAAGTATATTTTAAGGAATGAATTGACAATCACATTTTAGCCCAGTATCGGTAAAATGGATTGAGCTGATCATTTTTGTGCAAGCTAAGGTCCATTAGCATTGGTGGCCATCTTGAAAAGTCAGTTTATCCCTTTCTGTGAGATTCTTCTGATCTAGTGGTTCATGAGATATTTTAGTTATAAACAGACAAATGACACACTTAAAGACCATCCATCCATCATCTTTTACCTGCTTCTTCCATTTTGGGTCACGGGGGTCGCCGGTGCCCATGTCCGGCAATCACTGTGCGAGGGGCGGAGTACACCCTGGACAGGTCGCAAGTCCATCACAGGGCACTTAAAGACCAAATTAATGTTAATTTAGGTGTTGTACTACAGTCAAAATCAAGGACTTTTTTCTTGATTCTTTGTGTATAAACTGAGTTTTAACAGTTACTAGAAAACATTGGCACTTCTGCAGAGGTGATAGCAAGACTAAATGTGTGTCCATTCGTTTTAGTGACCGGTATGCAGAATCAAAGAGTTTGAATGGCATATTTTAAATAAATTTCTTATTGAAATATGAAGTTAATGCCGTTTTTTCACAGCTTTCTAAGTGATTTGCTACATTAGCTTTGATTTTTGTCTAAACTAATCAAAAAAAGGTAATTAAAGTGGATTCTTGGAAGATTGGATTTACTGGGAAATATCACTTGTGTTTTAATAGTTTAAAAAAAACTAAGGCAGTCGAGGTTATCTTAATACAATCAACCTGTAAACATAATTCAGTAAAAAATTTTAAAAAATTTAAAAAAGTGTGGTTTCTGAACCAGGATATTAATTAGCAAACATTTTAAAAGGCTTCCATTTTGTTGTCGTAACTAAAACAACAGTTGCTTTCTTGGAATAAAAATTCTATGGAACCTGAAGAAAGAATGCGTTTCATCCAGGAGGATTTAACTGAAGCCTGACTCGAGGGCATGCCTGCTCCAAGTTACACCCACTCAGATTTTGTACAAATAAATCCACCTCTATTTACAAAAACATAGTAACTGATCCTACAATAATTTATATTAGAAAACTCCACAAACTTCACTATCCTGTGGTGCTGCTAGGCTACAGAATGCATTTTAATCTAAAATAAAAAAACATTATTTAAACTAGAGACATTAGATTTCCTGCAAAAATGCTGTGTGAATGCTTAGCTTACAAGCTGCTGAAAAGGTTTCATTGCTGTGTTAAGCTAAGCGAGTTGAATTTGAACAGCTCACATTTGCAAATAGCAGAATAATAAAAAGAGAAGGAAAATGTGTAGGAAGAGCTGTATACATTAACAGAAATTAACAGAATACGCTGAAATATAGAGAAGCTGAATAGATTACAAAAAAAGCTGAAATTAGTAAATTAACAGAATACGCTGAAATATAGAGAAGCTGAATAGATTACAAAAAAAGCTGAAATTAGTAAAGAGGCTGAGAAAAGCATAATAGTTTGGCATTAAAAGGATATTAAAAAGGCTATAATAGGTAAAAGGAAACAGCTAAATTTAGCAGAGATAAGCTGAAAAGAAATATAAAAATGATGAATTTAGCAGAATGGTGCTTAAAATAACAAAAATAAGCTGAAATGAGCAGAAAAAAAATGATTGAAAAAAGCTCAAATGAGCTGAACAAAAGCTGAAAAGAGCTGAATGTATCTGAAATTAGTGCAAAGAAGCTGAAAATGTCACGTTTTCTGCTTTGCCTGCCATAGTTCCTGTTCATGTTTGTTTTCATCTCAGCGCCTGTCAACCTGCACCTCAGTCTGCTCTTGTAACCACGCCCACTCAGCTGAGTCACCACAATCAACTCTCATGCAGCTCACCTGTTGTCACTTGTACTTAAACACCACAGCCACACTGCTCAGTGCCAGATTATTGAAAACCTTACAGTGAGTAAATGTCCAGCATTCATGCCATAGTCTCGTATGTCTTCCTGGTGTTGACCTCACGCCTGCTCCACGGATTCCTCACCTTGCTCGCTGCCTGCCTGTCTGTTTTGGATTATCTGCTCTGCTTATGGAAATGACATCGGCTTCCTCTATAATGACCGCGACTTTTGGATCTCGTCTCAAGTTTGGCTTCAGATCTCTGACCCCCCGTGTATTAACCTAGTCTGTCTCTCTGAACCTGCCATTTGGATTTCCCTCCTTGCTGCTCACTGCTCAGCTCAGTCTCAAAGCCGGCTCATCTTCACCACCGGTGAAGTAACCAGAACCAACTCCTTCAAGGAATCGCTCCCTCATCTGTCTGTGAAGGTTGGTGACTGTCATCAGAATAATCTGAAGATTACTATTGAATTCTTGCTCATTAACTCTGCTATCTCTTCAGATATTGCCGGCCCAAGGACTAAGACCTCCACCAGAAGCAGTTTATTAATAAATATTTTAAACCTTCCTGCTGTCTGATCTGGTTCGGATTCCTAAACCTGATTTTTGTCAGAAAAAAGGTGAACCAGGTCGTGGTCGATAACTTCTTTAAAATTACAGAAAAGGCAGTGGAGGCTTTGGGACGTGATTTTTGTCGCTGGCCTGGATGACCTTGCTAGGAGTTCTCCAGTGCAATGTCTTGAGATCTTCTCAGTACAAAAGTTTTTTTTCCCCAAGATAAATCTAATGGAGGGAGAAGAGCAGCAATTCAGCAGAATGAGAAAGGAAAACTCCCCTGCAGCAAAGCAACATGAGGCAGGAACTGAGGTGCTCTGGATGTTTAGAAAAGAGTATGTTAAGGGCTACGTTAAGAAAACAGGGATTTGGCTGCCATGTACTCTCAAAGGAGCGGACCAAACAATCAGATCAATGAGACTAAATGAGTGGCCGGGAAATGCAGTTGTTCCCTACAATTTGTTTAAATAAGTCCAGCTTGATTACCAGGGCAAAGGCCTACAATTTGAACCAGATCTATCTGACATTGTAACAGACAAAGCAATCATTGAGACCCGAGATCGTTGGACATATGAATACAATGCAAGGGCATACCTGGACAAGTTCTCATCAAAGCTGTCACGAATGAGACAAGATCGTGGCGATAAAAGGCTCATCAAGGCCATGCTCAATGGGAAGCTGGAGGACATTCCGTCCATGCTGCAACCTTACATTGACAGGACAGTCAACAGTACATTGTTGTTTACTGTCCTAGTCCCAAAGAGAGAACTAAAAATGAAGGGACAATACTTTTCGAAGCAATCCCTTGAGACCAGGATTTACCAGGTACTAAGTGAACTATATTTAAAGGAAGAGATCCTCCCTTTATTTGCCCTTTCAATCGATGACCACTGGCTCCACTCAGTTGTCACATGTTGACAAAATTTCCAGCTAGATTACAGAAAAAACAGCCTTCGTAATCAATCTCTACTATGAAAGCTGGTGCAATGCTTTTAGACCCGAGTCTCAGGACCCGCTCTGCGAGGAGCTAGACAGAATGTTCAGATCTGACAATTATTTTAGGGTCGGGTCATACCTGCCGCTCGGAACCATGTTCCTTATCCAGGACAGGTTCAACTCGCCCAAACAAGGAGAAAACTGGTATCCCCTAGAAGACCTCAGTTCCTGCATTCATGGCTCGCTGACAATGGGCGAGGGAATGAGGCAGAAGCTGTGGACAATTCTGACCGGGTGTATGGAGTTCTGGAGCGCTCGGGCGTACGAGGCGAGGTTCTAGGGCAGGGAGATAACCAGACTCTGGTCATGCACACATGCCCGGAGCAAGATAAAAACAAAGTAAGGGACTTGGTGATTGCTGACCTCCAAGAGTTTTCAAACCAGTGTGGTCTTATCCTGAAGCCTGATGAATGCTGGTCCAGTGATGTCCTCTACGAGTACAGAAAGAAAATGTACTTTAAGGGATGGCAGGTTAGTAACTTCCTGAAGATCTTCTCTAGGATTTCAGACAGCACTGGAGAACTCTATCCAAATATCTATGTGAGACTCGCTTGCCTCAGCTCCAGCTGCTTACCAGCTTCTCAATCCGATTATACACCTTGGCCATCTGTCATTGCCAGTCTGCATGTTTACTGTTTAGAAATCAGGGTATTGCTTCCGAAAGCAGTGTGGAACTCCGTCCAAACACTTGCTGCGTTAGCTCTGGTTGGCCCGATGATTGATGGCCTCCCTTCGCCCGCGACGCTGCCATCTGTTTTCTTTCGAGGTATGCCAGACCAACTTACATTCCAGCTCTCTACTCAGAACAGCACTGGGGCTTGGAGTTAGCCGCACCGAGATTCACAGAATCGCCAAACTGAACTTACCAGGGCACCCATCTCCACAAGCACTGGTGGTCGACCCAACGTGTCTTAACGTCGCTCAAATCAGGAGACCTGAAAGAATAATGAGGAGGTGGATCGAGGATGGTTTGGCAGACATGACTACGTCCTCAAGACTCCTTAGACTCTTTCAAATGGATCTGACGAACTCTGCGACTACGCTTGCCAATGACATCTACTCCATGTCACCAAAATTCCCGAGGCTTATGGGCTACATATTCTCATTAAGCAATGTCTCATATGGACTGTCAGTGTTGGATAAGTTTCAAAAATCCAGCATTGTGATTTTGATCAATCAGGGAATCAACTTACCACACATCATTGATGAAAGCAATTCCTACAGAGAAAAAGGTAATTTCATCAATCTGCGAGGAAAATCACCTGCCAATCTCGATCTTAAACTACATGGGCCCATGTAGTTACAAGGAGGCTGAGAGACTGCGCCATGCGACCTGGGGGGAAGAAATGTCTGGGGCAACCAGCCCCTTTGTCCCCGAGCAGTTTAAGCTCAGCACTGGGGCGGCTGTGGCTGAGTGGTTAGAGCAGTCGTCCTCCAATGCGAGAGTTGGAGGTTTGAATCCACCACCAGTCACATGTCGAAGTGTCCCTGGGCAAGACGCTGAACCCCTCATAGCCTCTGATGTGTGTCCCATCATTGTATGAATGTGATAAAAAGCTCTGATTAGTCTCTTTAGAATTTGTTCAATTAGCTTTGTAGAGATCTAGTAGAGTGCTGTATGAATGGGTAAATGAGGCACAGATTGTAGTGTAAAGAGCTTTGAGTATCTTGAAATAAGATAGAAAGGCGCTATACAAGTACAGTCCATTTACCATTACCATTTAACAGCTGAAAATACCAGTTTACGGTTTTAAACTGCTCAAAGGGTTTGAAGGACGTGGAGAACTCCATTCATTTATATTGAGAAAAAAAAAACATGATAGAAAAAAACTAAATATTTAAAAAAGTAAAAATTGCAAAATACCAAAAGTCACACCAGGGATGTCCTGAATGAGATTAACATTTTACACGTATTGTTGAAATAGCACAAAAATTATGGCACGAGTTATGTGTCAAAAAACGTAAGGGGAAAAAAAGGATTGTCAATAGTGTGAATTTTTTATAAACATTAACACAATTAAAAGCTTAGCATTCCATGAAGAAACGCATGTCAACCACTTCGACTTCAACAGTTACTGGCCAGTTTGAAGCAAATCTTAATCAGCTGTGGTGGCCATCTTAAATTAGAACAACCCAAAAAGTAAAATCAGTTGTAGATGTTCAGCTGGTGAGTATTATCAAAAGGTTACATTAAAGTTTTTCCGGTGGTTCATGTGACGCTTTGCCAACAGACAGAGCTGACAACGTAACACAATTTAAACAAAAGTTCTTGTGTAAACTGTTAGAGCTCAAAGTAAGTGTTGGGGATAAGTTTCAGCTACCACCACAGCAAGCTCATTGTATCTGTAAAAATTATTGTGTTGTGGCCATGTTTGTGTATTTTAAGGTCAGTTGGCTGCGGCAGCTATTGAAGCGTATCAACTTTAAACGTATCCGTGGTAGATTTATTTTTAATGGATTACTTTTGGCAAGTTTCAATAGATCAGTTGTTGATGTGATATTGTGGTAACAAACAGGCACACTGTCAAACACAGGTACAAGCAGAAACCGTATTGTACACCTTGGCTGTTTGATAGCAATGTACCGTATTTTTCGGACTATAAGGTGCACTTAAAATCCTTTAATTTTCTCAAAAATCAACAGACAGCCTTATAATCAGGTGCACCTTATGTATTAATTGTAGTTGAGCTAACTGAACTCGAACCGATTTTTTTGTGGTTATTGTGAATGAGTTGAATAAAGTTTGACTTATCTGACTGTTACACTGTAGTATAAAGTGCTTTGAGTATTTTCATAAGATAGAAGTTGCTATATACATTAAATACAGTCCATTTACCGTTTTGTTGTTTGCTTAATGCACCTTATAATCCGGTGCGCCTTATAGTCTGAAAAATACGGTATGTTTATTTTAGTCAGACGTAACAAGGGAAAATCTTTTAGAACAGACTGAAGTCTTAATGCATGTTCACCATCTCTACAACCTTTGCCATCATGGCTAATTTATTGCGTAAGAATTTGAAATCCCTTTTAATTCCCACAAAAGCTTGATACAAAATTTGTTCCGGATGGTTTTTAAATTGCCGTGTTTGATTTAATAAAGAGAAAATAAAAATTTTATTGATTAAAAAACAAAACTTCTACTATAAGGTTTGTGTGTTCACATGACAATTTTTTTGTCTGCTCAAAGAAAGCTTTATGCAAATAAGTGAAGAAAGCAGTTTTGATTTGTGGCGACGTCTCTCAGCAGCTGCTTCCAATCTGAGCCGGTACAAAACAAACACTTCTGACCGAACACCATCTAGTTATTATCCTAAGATGTTCCTAGAAGTGACGCTGTTTCGTTTTTTTGTTGATATTGTGGATATAATCCCCAGGAGCTTTTGTCCTTTTTAAAGTTGAGTTTTCTTGGGGAGAACTACTTTTCCACTGACTCAATTACAGTAATAAAAACCTCATTTTATCACCACTCTGACATTTTACTGTCTAATAATAAGAAATAATAACAGTCTCCGACTAGCACGTCTTTCTTTGCGTCTGATTTTGCTATTTAAACAGAAACTCAACTACTGTTCAGAGTGTGGAAACAAGCAAACCTAAATGATCTAAATCATGAGCTGGGATCTGGCTGTAAAACCCTCCCACCCTCTTGCTCCGTTTGCTGGAGGTCTGCTTAGAATGAGCGTGTGGAAACAGATGTGTGTTCCTGTTTACACTCAGAGGAAGATAATTGGGAAAGTCTGGTTCTCTCCTCAGGAACTCTGCTGCTCAGTGGGAGCCATGTTAATATGGAAACAAACATTTCTAACTATCTCTTTTTCCTCTCTGTTCTCACACACTTCTTTTTCTCTAAAGATCCTCCTGTCACCTCTCCCCCATTTTGTCCCGTTCTCTTCATGGGGGTACGACGACATCTCTGTTCAGCTTCAGTTTAAAAAGGGTGGTGCCCAAGACAGATCTGGATCCTTTTGTCCTCTGACAACAGCTTCTTGCATCGGCCAGCAGCTCCTTCTTCAGAAGACAGCAGGGAGCAGCAAAGTTGACTTCAATAAATAAGCCCCTCTTTTATTCAATGCAGAAAAGTACGTTCAGGTTTTAGAACAATGCCAGCTCCAGAGAAGGTCTTGCATATTTCAGCAAGACGATGCTAAACCACAGACTGCATCACTGGAGAAACAAGGCTCTAAAAACTACTTTTTGGAGATGTGTTTTTAATAGTTCAATTTCATAATTTAAATCGCTCGATTGGGGGGGGGGGGGGGTATGTTCCACTGCAAGTTTTTGAAAATTTCAAATAGTTGCATTTTTGTTTTAATGTCCTTTGCCGCACAGCAAAAAGTGAGAAGCTGGGATACCTTTTGTCCATCCGTGAATGTTGTGAGCGTGATAACTTGAGAAATGGTGACTTCCATTTTGGTTTGTGGCTGCATATAGGTGGTAGAAAGGTTTCTTTTGGAAATTGGGTTGCCACGTCAGAACTCAAAATGGCCACCACCACAAATGTAAACCAGCCACCCTTATCATTTGAGGAAAACACGTTTTCTTGTTTTAATAGTGCTTAAATGTATAGCTTACTCAAATGATTAGGGTGGCCAGTGCACTGGTCAGACATTGATCTATGGTGGCTAAGGCCACCGCTGGCAACCCCTGGCTCCGCCTATGCACCTGTGGTGGATAAAGCTGCTCCCTTCATTTGCCAGGATCTGTCACTCTGTGCCGCCTTTGACAAGCAAAACAATAAAATTTCTCGTAACATCCACTGGAATATCTTGCACCAGAAACATTAAGGTTTACTTGCAGTCCCTGTTCCAGTCCAGAAAAAAAAAACAATCTCAAAAAACTACAAATATTCACTATTCAAATCCTTCAGTGACGGGGGACATGGCGTCCTGCTCGTTTACTCTTTAAACAACCAAACTTGGTCAGGAATGAGGCAGTACACTTTCACATTCCAAACGCAGATTCTCCTCCACATCTGAGCCCAGTCCTACCTGGAACTGGCCGGCGTAGTCGTCGTCCGTGGTGCCCTCTCTGCCCTCCTTCAGCGCAATGAGAGTGAAGCCTCTGAAGTAAGCAGGGCTGGACGCCAGGAGGGACACTGTTGAAAAAACATCAGCGTGATCCACAAGGAAACTTTTTTTTTTTTTTTTTTTTTAAACACCTCGGTGCTGCCGTTATGTACAGATAAATGTAAAAAAAACTTCAGCAGATTCCCTGTGGCTGTCAGCATGATGTGGAAGATTAAAGGCTGTAAAGAATATCACAAGTTTAAAACAGAAGTCTAATTTAATCTGATGGCTGGGGGGAATACAATGCAGACTATTTGACCAAGAATCAATTAGTCAAACTTTTTCAGTTTAAGCTTTGTGGATGCTTACGGGTTTTCTACAGTATCTTTTGCTCGAAGAAGGTCTCAAATACATACTGTGATTCAAAATAAAAGTTTCAGTGAAAGCAAATGGCTTTAATCACTGCACATGTTATTGTTTAGAACAAAAAACTTTGTACAGATGTGGACAAATTCATTGGTATCCTTACAGCTCAATGAAAAACAGGCCGTTTCTCGTAAAAAGTGACTCAGAAGCAGTTGTCCAAGTGTTTGACTTTAGGAGCCTTCAAGCTTTTCATCATTGAGCCTGTTTAAATGGAGCAAATAGGCTGCATGGGTGCTTTGGTTCTGAGCGCCGTGCTGAACATGGAGCTGAGACCAGAGCTGTCTGAGGAGCTCACAGAGAAGGTTTTATATATTCATGCCAATGGTGAAGCCTCCAAGACCATCTCAAGCAACTTCACATCCCTACAGCTGACGTTTTTTTTAAAGTAGAATGGAAATGTAGTCAACCTCCCAAAAGTGAACACAAGAGGAAATGCAACCCAAGGTTGATGGAAAGAATAGTGCAGAAGTAAAAAAAAAAAAAAAAAAAGAGCCAACGAAAAATCTTAAAGCTCATAAGGTCAAGGTGTCACTTTCGGATTACAGCACTGGTCACATTTTGAATCATAGTGGGCTCCATTGAAAAAAAAGACCCCAGAAGAAGAACAAATAAAATCATGTTGACCCAACAAACAAGTGATGAGACCAAACTTTCTCGCTTTGAAAACACTGATTTTGTTTTATAATTATTGTGGAAGAGAACCTGAAACTTTATAAAGAAGTAAAACTGTTTATATGTTTCTAAACCAACACTATCGGACAACAGTTCGTTTTGATTGTGGTCAAATTTGGAACTTATTAAAATAGTTTTGTCTTCCTAACTGGAGCCATGCAGGCTCGTGTGAGTCTCTGCCTGCATGTTATTATCCGAGTGGCAGGAAGAGAAGAGGAAGGAAGCGAATATGGGTCATTATCACCCATCCTCTCTGCGGGAGGCTGGGGAAGTTGGAAATTGTTCCCCCCTGGGCTGCTTTATTTTTATTATTATTCAACACATTAGACATGCTTCAACTTTTTGTTGTGCTTGAAAACATGTTTTCAGACTTGATATTTGGTGCACATTTACGCACTAACTGTTGAAGTTACGCACGAACTTAAATGGAAAAAAAAAAAAAAAGTCTACCTCTGTACGTGTTGCCGGGGAGGTAGGTTTCCGGGTCCCCCTCCATTCTGAGCCTGAACTCATGGTGCCCTTCCCTCCGGGTCCCCTGCGTCTGCGCCCGGAGTATCCGCCCGCAGTACCCGTCCGACCTCCCCCCGGCGGGCTCCTCCACAAACGCGACGGCGTTGCACACAAAACTCGACACGAAATAGTACTGCAAGAGCAGCAGATGCAAATGCATTCCCATTTCGGAGCTGCAGCCCGGAGTGGCTGTGCAAAATGAGAAATTAAAAGCCGGCAGTGGGGACAAGGACCGGCTCCGTCTCCCTCCTCCCACTGAACTGCAGCCGCGTCACAGCTGGAGGCGCGCCGGAGACGAGTCCATCCTGGAGCGGAGCGAGGGAGCGCACTGACCAGGGAGGGGGGTGCTGCTGCAGCTGGTCCAGGATCAGTCCGTCAGTGGTGCTGATAGGAGGAGGGGGGGCGGGAGGAAGGCATCAACCCGAGGGCAGAGCAAGTTCATGCTCCGCACTTTAATAAGAACCTTCTCCATTATTACACAAAAACACTTAATTCCTGGAAGATAAAAACAAAAAACATGTTTTACCATGTTTTCTGCACAGTCTGAATAAAAATTAATCACGTTCAAAAGGAGGGATAGTTTAACATTTTCACCACTTTTTTTCCTCCCACGTGAAGACATTTGATCCACAATTACGGCCCAAAACAATAAATAAATATTTCATTTGCATCAAACATGCGTCTGATGCGTTTTGTGCATTTTCTGCAGCCCCGTTATGACACTTTGCTGAGAGTTGAAATCATGTTTAATTTATCAAACATTGAGGTTTTGAGAACTGTTGAGGGGATAGAACACAGAATTTATAAACGCTGGTGTGTTTATTTATTTTTCCAAAAAGGAATTTGAATGAAATATGTTTTTATGATCGTGCTACAGTAAAGTCCACTATGATTCTATTTGAAAACTTTCTTGTGAAATAATTTCTTATTTTTTAGCCTGCACGTGATCTTCTGAACGCTCAGGCTGCGGAACCAAACGGCCGGCAGGGGTCGCTAAAGTGTCTTTGCACCCCTACGTCATTTATTTAGGTTTTGCTCGTGTCTTTACGCAAGTTTCTCTGTTAGCCGAATATCTTATGAATTACTGGACGGATTTAAATGAAACTTTGGTTTCATAATTACTGGGTACACGTTTATAAAAGATTAACTTTTTGAGTCAATACAATTCAAGATGGAAGCCACAGCTAACTAAACTTACAACACCCAAAAGGTTACAAGTCAGTCAGTTTTACAGATATTACGCTATTTTTTAATGTGGTAGTAGCTGAGATTCATCCCCAACTTGTACTCAGAGAGTTAACAGTTTATAAAATTTGCAATTAGTTATTAGTCAACTCTTTGTTTCAAGCTATCTCATGGACTACTTGGAAAACTCTCAGAAAGCAACCACTGGTTTTACATCTACAACTACTTCCCTTTCAGAGCCAACCCACTTTAAGATGACTGCTGCAGCTAATCAATATAAACCAGGACAAACAACGCTCTGATTCAGTTTTGTGTGTTTGCGTTACGCAAAACTCACAAAGAAAGTAAAAAAGTTCATCCTAAATCTCCATACATAGTAAAATAAACTAGTATCAACAGACTTCCAGATGTTTCGGTGTATTTGGGCCCACATATCAAACATGTCTGTTATCTTCTGTACATGTAAACGTTGGGGAACTGGAAGCAGATGGGGGATCTGGACCTGGTTAAAGTGGACAGCTTCGTCCTGGACGCCTCAGCGCGATGAATCTCATCTGGAGTGAATCCACTTTAAGCTGTCTGCTGGATGTCTAACACAAACTGAACCGCTGACCCAGATGGGGAACCCAGAACAACTCGTCGACCTTTTGAAAACAATCTGTCTGGAAGCCAACCATAACATCCTTGCTTTCAAATGTGCAAGTTTTTTTTTTTTTTAAGACTAAATGTTGGTGGGAAATCTAATCAGATCTTCTGACTCAACGTTTAAAAGTGGATGTTCTGCAGATTTGATTGTCAGATTGTCTTCAGTCAACCTGCTCAAATCAGCTTTTCACAAGAGAGAAACGGTTCGGCACTGAGTCAATATGAAAAATGTTCTGATTTATTTTTATTTTTATGAATTTCCTCTGATGGACTGTAAAAATGTATTTAAATAACTCAAAATAGTGTTCAAGTGTGCAAGAGTAAATCTACAAAGACACTCCATTGTGTCTTTGTGGGTTTAGAAAAAGCATCTGACAGGGTGCCGAGGGAAGAGGTGTGATGTTGCATGAGGAAATCTGGAGTGGCAGAAAAGTATGTTAGACTGGTACAGGACATGTATGAGGACAGTGGTGAGATGTGCTGTAGGAGTGACAGATAGCTTCAAGGTGGAGGTGGGAGTGCATCAAGGATCAGCTCTGAGCCCCTTCTTGTTTGCTCTGGTGATGGATCGACTAACAGATAAGATCAGACAGGAATCCCCATGGACTATGATGTTTGCAGATGACATTGTGGTTTGTGATGAGAACAGGGAACAGGTGGAAGAGAACTTGGAGAGGTGGAGGTATGCACTTGAAAAGAGGAATGAAAGTCAGCAGACAGAGTGCATGTGTGAATGAGGGGGAGGAGGTGGAACAGTGAGGCTACAAGGAGCAGAGGTCAAAGGTGCAGGACTTCCGAGTACTTGGGGTCCACTGTCCATGAAAATGGGGTGTGTGGTAAAGAGGTGAAAAAGAGAGTCCAGGCAAGTGACAAGGATGGATATAATCAGAGGTACAGCACAGGTTGAACAACTGGGAGATAAAGTTAGAGAGGCCAGACTGAGATGGTTTGGACATGTCTAGAGGAGGGACAGTGGGTATATTGGTAGAAGGATGCTAGAAATGCAGCTACCAGGAAAAAAGACAAAGAGGAGATATATGGATGCAGTCAGAGAGGACATGGAGGTAGTTGGAGTGAGGACAGAGGATGCAGAGGATAGAGATGGAGGCGGATGACTTGTTGTGGCGACCTCTGAAGAAGGAAAAGTCCAAAGATGAAGTTTAAGTGTGCAAGATAAATTTTTTTCAATTTGCCGTTTCTTTGCTCACAGTGTAAAAACCTTAAAATTTAGCTCATGTTTTTTGTCTCAAATAAATTATGGAAAAAGCTTAATGCCAAGAAAACAATCATTTTAAAATTACAGTGTAAATCCCGGCAAATAAAAAACAGGAAAAACTTCTGTGTTTATGTCCATAACGTTGCTCTGAATGAAGTCAAAGCTCAACATGTGAACATTTTTTTTTACATCGTTACAGTTTTAAAATCCTTTTGATGTCTTCTTATTTTTGCAAAGATCAACTTGTTTCTAATGGAAGTTTAAGAACAAGAACCCTTTTTCAAACCTGCAGACAAAAGTTGAGATCAGGCACTAAATACATTTAAGGCCTAGCATTCTTTAAAGAAATGCATTTCACCTTCTCACTCTTTCATGCCAAATCTCTAAATTGTCATTTATAGACATTTCTTTAGGGTTCAAATGATTACATGAGCTGTAATCGTTAAATGTAATCACTCCGAGTGAAATAAAGCCATGAGCCATAATCAATTGTTGGCAGAGAAAAATCCCATTTCATGTCCAATTAGAAACATTTTAGCAGCACTTCGAGGATGTAAATAACTCAGCTACTCCCACATCAAATTTTATGGTTAGTATTTATAATAGGCTTAGCTTCAGTATCTTTGTTTCAGTTAGCCATGGCAGCCATCTTGAACTGAGATGACCCAAAGATAATGGGTTGTAGATGTGTACGCAATATTTACTTTCTGCAAGTTTCATTGATTCTAACCTGGTCAGTGGTTCATGAGATATTTTGCTGACAAACACAAACGCAGTTACTTGAATGCTTACTTTTTATGGCAGTGGGTTGTATTCAAAAGAATAAAATAAAAACATCTGTGCTACGTTTTCAGTGTTTTTATCCAAAATGTTTAATTTAAAAACTACCAAAAGTTTCATTGACAGAATGCAGGTTTGTATTAACATTTAAAAAAAAAAGGTGTTTATTTTTCAATTAAACAAAATTTCAGGCTGGATGGAAATTGTTGAAGAGCCACTTTAGGCCTTCCATACATTTCCCATATCCGCTTTGGATAATAACAAACAAAGTTAATAATAGAATAAAAAGTATTTATGTGCAATGATTGCAAAGAGGTGCTCTATAGTCATTAACCAACTTTTTTTTTTGTTTGATTTAAACACAGTCCAGCAAATTACTCAATAAAATCACTTAATTATTATTATTTTTTTTTCATTTAGCCTTTATTTATCCAGGTTAGTCTCATTGAGCCACGAGAACTCATTTTCAAGAGAGACCTGTTTAGGGAGCACATGGTGGGGGTTAAGGGCCTTGCTCATGGGCCCAGAGTGGGGCGAATGAGGGTGGGGGCAAGTGTGGGTGTTTCACCTACCCCACCCACAATTTTGATGTTGTCGGGGCCGGGGCGTGAACCGGCGATCTTCGGATCACAAGCCCACCTCTCTAACCTCTGCGCCACCACTCCCCTTAATGACTCCATTATCTCTTTGAAATACCAAAAAAAAAAATCAACCTTTTGACAGTTTGGATTGTTTAGAGGCTGTTGAATTCAGGTTGTCAGTGTACAGCAGAAAAACATTTATTTCATGTCCGTCTGAAACAGAGAACCGTTTCAAACCTTTAAAAGATCATTCACATCTTGGGTTTAACTGAAACTGGACAAAATAGATCGCTTCTATACCCTTTGCCATCACCAGTGTTAAAAGATCTTGCCTCCGGCCGTCACACACAACCAGTGTTATTAATGGAAAAGTGCTAATGTCCGCAGAAGGAACCTGGCAGCTCGGAGGCTGAGCAGCACTTCATTTGACTCACTAAATATGTCAGCCTGCCAGACTTGACAATGCCTTTGGTCAAAAGGGAAAAAGTCTTTAATAAATCTTACAAAGTGGAAAAAACCTCTTACCTTTAAAACCTCAGGCATAAATGACCTTTTAATCTGGCATCTGGGCTTGTCGAACACAAGTGTAACTAATAACTGTTCTTTTCAGATGAAGTTTTACCATTTTTGCCTTGAAATACTAAATTTTTGAATCCGTCTTGTGATAATATAAAAAAAGAAGGTCCTTGAAGATTTTGAACAACCTTAGTAATGTTTAGACATGTCTGGTTTAATTGGAAATGTAAAGACTTTTCAAAATGCCATCTGATAAACTGGGACGACAAAGTTGCGTTGGAAAAGTAATAATTTCTGGAGGTTTCTGGGTTTCATGCAGCTGAGATGAAGCACATCAGTGTAGCAAGCTGATTTCTATCAGATTTTATTTCCACCTGAATCCGTAAATGATTCCACCGTAATATTAGCTGCATACATTCCTCGTCATCCATTTTACAAGGAAAGGTTCTGATCCAGACAGCCATCAGAGTCAGATGAAATCCATTCATCAAATTTAAATGCTTGGTTAAATCCAGTGAGTGTAATAATGGGGGGGGGGGGGGGGGGGGGACCGAATATGCGAGAGAAAGAAAAAGGGGGGCGAAAAAAAAAGGGCGCGCAAC
>NC_056507.1:11977088-11987090 GCF_014905685.2 Nematolebias whitei | reverse complement strand
AGCAGGAGAAAGAAAAATGGGGGTCAAAAAGTCAAGAGTGCACACCTATTCACTTTTCCTGGATGAAGTTAGGTGAAATGTAGTTTTTTAAACTTTTGGCCTCAAGAGTTGTAGACCAAAGTGTCATTGCTGCTTTGCTGAGAATACATCCATCAGTTCATCCTCATGCCTTTATTAGGGACAGTAGACAGCAGGTTAAAGGCTGCACACTACATAACAGCACACGTCATTGATTTTATCTCAGTATAATAATTGATT
This sequence comes from Nematolebias whitei, assembly GCF_014905685.2. NCBI lineage: Eukaryota > Metazoa > Chordata > Actinopteri > Cyprinodontiformes > Rivulidae > Nematolebias > Nematolebias whitei. The sequence goes on along the minus strand of NC_056507.1, from coordinate 11,986,832 downwards.
TTTATCTCTGCACACATACGAGAATGCCAAACAGGTGAAATCAAAACACTAAACAATCTAACCTACAAGAACATATTGTGAGTGGAACATGTGCTTTGCATAGTGTTACTGTAAAGTCTCTTATCTCCAAAAAAAAAAAAAAAAAAAAAAATCAGCTTTTCAGAAAAAAAAAAAAAAAATTATAAGTAAACACAAACTATGAGGCTTAGATCTATCCACTTTGTTCTTCATCTCTGGGTGCAATTTAGGATTTTTCATGTCCATGTTATTCTCAAAGTGACATTTGCACTTATTTTAACAAAACCTTCCATCTTTTCATGTTATATGTAGTATATCCTGTTCATTCAACTGAACAAAACAAAAAAATCTGTCGGGGAGAAGAACAAAATAAAGTTGCAGTAGGTTTGTTGCACAAGTGTCCTCACTCAGACTATGCATGAAGCATCTTTTGATTTAGTTGAAGCAGCGGGTTGTTTGGAAAGAGTCAATCATGCCTCATCTTTACTCGTTCATCTGCACCTCTAACTGCAGCACAAACCAAACAGTGCCTTCCTGTGCTGGTGCAGTTTCACCAGTTAAATTAGATCTTTGGAAGAAAACCCTCCAGTATTTATGTAAATATTTGCAAAGGCAAACATCTGATTCTCAGCGGCCAGGGCTCTTATCAACACAGTTTGTGGGAAATGGTTATTTTCCCCTAAAAGCTGGTGGTATTTGCATTTCAGGGGTACAAAATCAAAGCAGGCTGTGGAAGGGAGTAGTAGTTTAAAAGGACACGTAGTTCCAAGAGAGGTTTTTAATAACTAACCTAAGATTAAATGAAACAGTCTGGCTTTAAAACATGACTCTAGTGAGCAAAGACCAACAATGAACTGAGAGGACCAAGGAGTAAAAAAAAAAGGTACGGAGTGTGATTGTTGAATGCAGAACTGGTGGAAATGGAGCTCAAACAAGGATCACTGAGGGAAACGTACAGTCTGAGAATTCGAGGTTATCAATTAAACTATAAAGAAACATGATAATTGTGATTGGTGAGTTTTTTCCTTAACAAAAAAAAAAAAAAAAAAAAAAAAGTAGGCAGGTCAGGATTTTTATGATTATTCCACCCTTTTAATAATGAGTTTGACATTGTTGCATCTAAAATAATGTATATATATAAAAAAATAATAAAATCATGTTACTGTTTTATGTTAACAATACGAAACTTTATGGTTACAGAGCATTTCAACAGAGAGCTTCACATCTTAAGGTTAATATAACATTTCAATTCAGTTCATTTATATAACACCAAGTCCCAACACAATTTGTTTCAGGGCACTGAACAAAAACATCCATACATTTATTTATTTTTTTTAAAGGCCAATTAGTAAGTTATCCATTTAAGGAAGTTGAATTGCGTTGAATCTTCACTTCAGTCTCCCATCCTGAGCAAGCACAAAGGCAACAGTGGAAAGGAAAAACTCAATTTTAACAGGAAGAAACCTCCAGCAGAACCAGGCTCAGGACGAGTGGCCATCTACTTCAACCAGCTGGGGTTTATTCCTAAACATTTGATCCACTCACCTCCAACATTACACCTTCAGCTCAATTTAAAAAAAATTAAGAGGAGAACGAAGCCAAAAAACACCCTTTGATTTAGAAACTCCATTTTAACGTGACTCCTCCCTGACCCAGTGAGACGCTCTGCAGTTTTAAGTGTCTGTGTGCTTCATATGTTAAAACCTAGAGCTCATTGTCAGAAAACTTTCTGTTACCATGGCTGCTGTGTTTGTGATGAAGGGACAAAGATAGTTGATTGGGCAGCAGGAACAGCTGTGTTCTAATGTATAATTTTTTTTTTAAAAGCTTAAATTGCTCACAAATACTGAACCTGATGAGCATGTTTGCACAGATTTATGACTGATCAGTGGCGGCTGGTTGAGTTTTCTCTGGGGGTGGGGGGTTTGAGGCTAGAACTCCAAACACACACACACACACAATGAAAAGGCCCTCAGGACAATCTCTATATGTAAATCTTTGCATGCATTTGTCTAATTAACACCCCTGGTTGTTTGTTCGTGTAAGTGCTGTATTCTTCTGTGTACTTTATTCATTTGTTTGTTGTAAACTTGCCATTTGCTTAAATAAAGATTTTTTTTTTTTTTTTTAAGCGTCACTGCACGATCTGTTCTGGGACGAGAAGCACAATCTGTACCGTGTGCCCATACTCTGGGCGCAGGAGAGTTGCGCCTAGAATAGTCTTATATCTTGTAATGAAGGAGAGCAACTGCACATGTGCAACTTTTAAAACGAGTCTATAGGCAATTATTCTTGCGCCCACAGGGAGGAAATGTCAATAATCAACGAATAATAAATTAGCGACGTTTTTGAAAGAACCAAAACTCACTCATTTACTATAATATATTTCTTAAACATCTAAAAAAAAAATACATATTTTCAAAATATTTTTATTTTATCATTTTTATTTAATATTTTTATGTCTTCAAGGTGAGTGGTGGGGTGGCACCCTAGCACCCTCTATTGGCTAGCCGCCACTGACTATGATACTGAAAAGGAGCAACTAGTGAGTGCAAAACAATGGAGCAAAAATGAAACACTGCACAACCTTAGATAATCTGCCTGTACTGGTGTACAGAACATACAAGGAGAAAATGTTCAACAAATCTTGCAGGACATGTCAACACTCCATTGAGGTAAGCAAATGATTATCAAAATGGAAAATATTCTGACATGCATTTGAAGTGATGTGCACAGTTGTGTTTGTGTTGCACAAACTGTGCTGCAGGGATCTGACTGACTGATTTCATAAATAGATTTGAAAGAAAACAAAATGGAAATCATTTGGAGATGACTGCCTGTCTAAACAGTAAACAGGTCTAAATTTATGAGATCCATGCGCAGTCAAGGAGTGTGATGATATGCCAATGACCCGCTGGTCTGTTCCATTAAAGAACACACACACACACACACACACACACACACACACACACATTTTCTGGTCCGTTTCTCATCAGACTGCAGCAGCTGGGATTCAGAAGAAATCATTTAACTGAAACGTCAACATCGTGTCTGCTAAATTATCATAGGGACTCAAACATTTATTAAAAATGTCAATCACTGCAGTTATTCAAAACTATTCCAATGTATTTTACATTACCTTACACATCTTGAAACTAAATAAATCATTCATGACAAATTGGTGAAGATGTAGCAGTGAGTATTTGGATATCAGCTTTATGCAGACATCTCTGTTCAATTTTCAAACCTTCACTGCCCCGACACTCGGCGCAAATTTCTGCTTCTGTCAATCAATTTTAACGAGCTATAGATGTGGGATGGAGTGGGGCGGGGATGAATGTGTTGGAGGTGAACTGGGGAAGAAGGGAGGAGAGGTTCCGCTCAGAAATAGAAAAGGAATTTTAAGAGATTTGGATTTTAAAAGGAGCAACAGAGGACTGAATTAAAGTAGGCAGCATGTAACAACTCCATTCATTCATTCAGTTACTGTTTATGGAGTCAAAGGTTCGTCCTCATCACCTCGAGAGGAAGATAAAATGATCCAGCCATGTCACGACGGTCATAAGTTTAACAAATAATTAATTATGGGCATAGCATACTTTCAAGGAATGCATATCATCCACCACCGTTTATAATGGAGTTTAAAACTAGTGGTGCATCCATGTCCCCTGTAGCTGAGGGATTTGAATGGTGCACGTTTGTAGTTTTGAAGATGAGGGTTTTTCTGGACTGGAATTGAACGGGGAATGCAAATAAACCAAACATGTTTTTACTGCAAAATATCCAAGTGTGTAGGAGTTACAGTTTATAAAGAGAGGTTTTTATCCACTCCCAGGTGCAATGACGGAGTCAGGGGGTGGCCAGTGGTGGCCTTGGCCACCTTAGATTAATCTTTGGTCACCCTATCAGCCACACCAATCATTTGAGAAAATTATACTTTTAAGTGATATAAACCTAGGTAGAACAGATTCCCTAAATGATGTAGGGGCAGCCAATTTACACACGCACACACACGTTGGTGGCCATCTTGGATTTTGACATCAGAGCCCTTACTTTCACTCCACTTATTTTTGAAGTTACCACGCTGACAACGTTCGTGGATGGATGAGCGTACCAATGGACAGATGGATGGAGAGGGGGAGGGTATTTCTAATTCCACCTTTTCACTCGGCGATGAGATAAAAAAAAAAAAAAAAGATAATTTGTGAGGAAAAGAGGATGTATTTGTAGCCATTTAAACCACGTCATGCAATAGTGTGAAATCTGTTCATGCTCAGAGTGTGTTGTGGATGACTCTCAGCTACTATCACATCAATTCAAAAAACACTTTATTAATCCCAAAGGGAAAATTAAATGCAACTCGTTATCCTCATGTCATTAAGAGATGTCTTCTGATGTCTTCTTCTGTCTGTCTGCTGCAGGACGATCCCGGTCCTTATGCTGTATCTGACATATCTGTACAATTAGACAAAATCATTGCAATCTTTGTGCTGTCTAATGTCAATTAGCAGTGGTGGCCCTCTTCAGTTGCATTAAAGGACATCCAAATGTTACTTCTGGGAGTTTTATTAAAATCACACCAGTAGTCACTGAGCTACTTTGCTAAAATGACAAATGCACAGACATGGATAAAAACAATATCACCTCTTAGCCTACTGCAGTGGGCAATAAAATAATAGTTTTAATGAGCAGTAAAATGATCTTTAAAATGTAGCCTGACCTCATAAGAAGCCCTTCTCTCTATGATCGAAGCTGGATGGACTAATGGAGTTGACATTTAAAGACAGAGTGTTTTCTTCTCTGCATTTTAAACTAATTTATTTCTCCATGAAACCAATTCTGACCCACTATATGGTTCAGTGCTCATTTTGTTCCTTTCATTAATTTTCAAATTGTCAAGTTATAGCTTACTGTTGGTTGTTAATAGTGAAGAGAAAATTAACTTTAAATTTATTTTACTCATCTTGTTGACCACTCAAAGCTCTGAAAAGTATGAACCACAGCCTCCAATTTACCCACACATTTACCCCACACCTTCCAGTCAATTGTTTAACATTTGACACATTTAAAAAACTTCCCCTCTGGAGCCAAATTAAATGGACTTTTTTTTTTGTTTGTTTTAAGTCTGATTAATACTCAATACAAATTCAGTAGATGTCAAGTATCCACATGTCAGCATCACTGCATTAAGAAAAAAAAAAAAAAAAATCTAAAAAAAAAAAAACTTACTTTCCATACAAACTTTTTTCTGGTTCAGAAGAGAACTTCTCAGCAAGTCTCGTGTATCTTTCTGCAAAAATTACATCATCTCGTTGCTAAAGGTCACAATTGTTTCTTCACTGCTTCATTTTCTTCAGGACAGACTTGACTGACTTCAGTTCTGCTTGTCTGTGTAAAACAGAACTCTGGAAAGTTGTGCTGACATTTTCACTCACCAAGTTCTCATAAATTCAATTCTCTTGTTGTTTTTTTCCCATTTATAAGTCACTTTTTCTCCCTCCCCTTTAAAAAAAAAAAAAAGACCCTTATTCCTATTTTCTCTTGTCATCACGCAAACAAAAAAACAAAACAAAATAGAGAAGCAAAGTAAAAATTTACGATTTCAATAATTCTGCAATAACTATAAGTAAATGTCAAAAATCCAAATTTCTTTCAGGACATTCATGCCTTTAAGTTGAAAAGTTGAGCCTATATCCATTCAACCTTTATTTAGACAAGTTACTCCCATTGAGCCTCTGGGACTCATTTACAAGAGAAACCTGGTTTTAACAAAAAGTGATAACAGTGAACAATAGACAATCATAAAGGATACATACAAATTGAGAACAAGTGAAAATAAAAAAAATGGTCTTTAAAAGAAAATTGTAACAAGAAAAAACAGCTACGTTGTAAAGCGATGTAGAAAAACTAACAGGAGCATCTGCATTGGTTTTTCCCAGGAACTTAGCAGATGTTTGAAGCCACTTAGAGGTCAAGGTCGAGAGATTCAGATCATTTTGCAAGATATTCCAGGAAACAGCAGCGGAGAAGGCCCTTTTGCCTAGTTCAGTCCGCACCGAGGGAACACTGCATGTTTGACTTAAAAAAAACAAGGAGCAATGTTTGACATACATAACATACATTTTTATTTGTATTTTTTTTGCAGGGGGTGGGGGACGTATAGGGAAAAAAATAATTTTAAAAAAAGGGAAAAACTTCTTTAACCTGCATTTGGACTCTTCTGAAAGTAATCCAATTGCTTTTGATCCACAAATTAAAAAAGAAAAAAATAATAATTTTGGATTAATCATGTGGTTTTCCTAAATAACTTGAGAATTAAATACAAGCCAACCATCTTTTGTGGCTATTTAAAGAGAAATAAAGGAATTAAGAAAAATAAAAACCATAGATTTTGATGCTATATAATTACTTTCTATAATTTAATCAAACATAGGTAATATCACAGTGGCAGGTGGTATTGGACCAAGGAGTGTATATGTACTGGAGGAGCATGCATGTAAACTGCACGACGCTCCACTAAGTTCCAGGCTGTCACAAAAGAATATAAAGAGACAGACTAATTAACTGAATCACAAACACCTGAGCGCAACGGGAGCAGGTGAGAGTGGGCGTGGCTGTGGAGCAGAGAGCTGATACACAGTGAGTAAAAGGAAACACCGGAAATAATAAGCAATGCTCATAAAAATAATTCAGGGTAGGACAGATCAAAGTAACAGACAGATCCGATAAACACCAGACCTAAAAAACTGGGTTACAAGACGTAGAAAACAAAAATAGTTACCAAAAAGGGGAACTAAACCTGATCTTAAACACAAAGACAATGAAAAGGTAATAAAAATAAAAAGATTCCAACAGATAACAGGTTAAAGTTTAATGTGGTAGTAGCTGAGAATTATAACAAACACACACTCTAGAACATGCATCATGTTCATCACGAAGCGTTCCAACATCTGCCCTGCTCAACAAACAAACAAACAAACAAGCAAACAAACAAACAAACCTTAGTTTAAACTCCGGTATTAACTATGGACGGTGATATGCATACTTTCATGGCCATTCATTTGTTAGACTTTAATTTCATTTATTTTAATAATTTATCATTAAGTCAGATGAAATTTAAAGACCCTTTGAAACCATTGTGTATTTTCTTTATTATGATCAGATACTTCATGCGTCGCTTGTTAATTACCTCCCTCCAGGGCTCCCAAATCTTCCCTTTTCCCCCTGTCAAAGAGAGAACTGTGTATAATTATTCAATTTTTTGTCTTTGTGAATATTTTTTCCCAGAAATCTGGGCTGTAGTCTGAGTTTTACACCAGCTGTTGCCCTTTTGCCATTGGCACTTAAAGTCCCAGAACCCAATTTTACTTTAGACGTCCTTCAAGTTTGAAAAAAGGCCAGCTGAATAATGTGCTGACGGTGGCAGCAGATGGTAACATTTGTTGACTTTGCTCTTGCTGTTTCGTTGCATATTCAATAAGGCTTTTTTGTAAACTGAGCCTGTACTGCTGTGCACAAAACACAGTTCCTTCTGTCCAAAACAAAGCACCCTAACAAGAAACACAACCGTAATCAGGTTTGTAGTCGTACTTCTTGTTTACACCTGCTTTAACTCAAGCTAATGGTCTGAACATGGGATCGTGAAAGTCTTGGTAGATTTGCACCCTTGCTTGTAACAGTCTGTTGTGACAACATCACTAAAGGCACATATTGATGCCAGCTGGCTCATGAGACACATTTGTTGTTTCCAGATGATTGTCCTAAATAATTTAATCATAAAACCCTGACCTTTATGAACACCTGAAGCTGTGTTTGTGCGTGTATATGTGTGCGTTTCTTCATTGTCTGTAGCATTAGCGTAATATCTCATGAACCGGTGGATGGATTTTAATGAAACTCCCACAAAGCAGTTACTGGATGCGTGTCTAAAACTCATCGACTTTTATGGTTGACCCCATCCAAGATGGTCGTCACAGCTGAGTGATATTGGAAAACACAAAAATATGCTGTACAACTCTACATCAGCCAATTGTACAGATGTGGAACTAAACTTTGAGGTATTCGCTGAGAGTCATTCACAATGCACACTCTGAAAGTTAAAATCGCAAGATATGGTTTGAAAACTTTGACATAAACTACTGAAGTCCACTGTATCTGTCTGTTAGCAAAATATCTCAAACCTCTGGACAAATTTTAATGAAAATATTTGAAGTTATTAATTGGATTTTGATCAATAATTGATCATCTTTTAGAGTCTGCACAGTTTAAGATGCCTGTCACAGCTCATCAGTCTTAACAGAAAAAATGTCCATTTCTTTAGTCTTTTTCTTCTTTTTTTTAAATTAATTTTACAGTTAGAGATTATTTTGGTGTGGTAGTAGCCGAGAGTCAGAAAGTCCAAGCGCTAACACATTTTCCAGGATCTCACAATATTGCACTGAATTGTAAAAAATAATTTTTACGTTTGACCAAAAACAGCAAAAAAAAAAAAAAACTTTTTCATTAAGGACAATCTAACGTGGGCAGCACGGTGGTGCAGTTGGTAGGGCTGCTGCTTCTCAGCGAGCAGGTTGCCCTGGTTCAAATCCCAGTCCGAGGGCCTCTCTGGGTGGAGTTTATTGAAATTATTTATTTATTTATTATTTATTTATTAATTATTAAATTATTATTATTGTAAAAAGTAATCAATGGTTCCCAACCCTGGTCCTTGAGGAACACCATCCTGCATGTTTTAATTGTTTCCTTGCTCCCACAAGTCTGATTCAGTGGTTTCAAGTAGAAACCTGTTAATCACCCATTAATTAAAATCAGGTGATTTGAAGCAGAGAAACAACTAAAACATGCAGGATGTTGTTCCTCAGGGACCAGGGTTGGAAACCCCTGAATACGACTGATTACCTTTTAGGAGTTAACCCGATTAAAGATGACCACCACATGACCTTAAAAACACAAAATTTGTCATAAAGTCAATTTTAAAGACATTACTTCATATGCTTTCCTTCAAAGTCAAGGTTTTCTTTGTTGTCATTCTCATCACATGTGGTACATGTGGTGGAACGAAACTGTGTACACAGGGTCCCAGTTACATCCAACAAAAGTATAAATTGTAAAATAAAAACAGTAATAAGATCTAAGATATGAACATAAGGATCATGGATCCTTGACCTTTAAATATTTCTGCAAAATACATTTTGTTTACAAAAAGGGATAACTGCATTGTCCCTGTGGCAACTCATCTATTTTCATTACGCATTACTGATTTCTAAATCCACCTGAAAGACTGGATGTAACTGACCACTTTCTGCATTAAGTACAAACCCCCACCCCCTCCATCTCTCTCTCCGCATCTAATTACCATGAAAGGTTTAAGTCGGGTCCCAAAAACAAGCTGGTCTGCGCATTGCTTTGCCTCATGGCATGGAGTTTAAAAACTCACACCTAAATTCTCTAGTGAGCAGTCTTCCCTCATATGTATGTTAATGAATCACTGCCTCTGCAAAACACCCCCTTGGACAGACCGTGGGGGTCTGGATGAACCCAGCTTTCCCAAGAGATTTCTCTGCCAAGTCTCATCTCCCTGAACCGGATGGGGATTTTTTTCCTGCATTTTTCAACTCAGCATTTGCAACAAACTTTGTCCACACTTGGAGCTCAAGGCAAAGTGTGTGTAGTTTGTGTAGTGTGTGTGTGTGTGTGTGTGTGTGTGTGTGTGTGTGTGTGTGTGTG
>NC_056507.1:11963471-11977078 GCF_014905685.2 Nematolebias whitei | reverse complement strand
GTGTGTGTGTGTGTGTGTGTGTGTGTGTGTGTGTGTGTGTGTGTGTGCTTTGTCTTCAGCGTGCCTGACCCTGCATAATGCCAGCAAAGCACATTGTCAGCTTCTTGTTGAGTAAATATGGCTTCATGGAAAACTTGTTAATGACAGAAAATAAATAGCCAGTTTGTGTTTTTCACACAAACTGATGCTTGCAGACAGAAAATGTTGTCAGTTTATTTATTTATTTTTTCAGACTTTCCTAGGAAGTCCTTAATATTGTCCCAATCATCTATATTGAATATGTTCACTTGTGAAATTGACCCAGATGAACTCTGGTTGATGTTTGCCTCTCTTTTAAAAGGTTAAGTTGTGTAAAACTCTTACATCTCACATTTAGTCTCAATAATCAGGCCCCAAGATAAACACAGTCTAAAATGAGTTAGCTCAAAAAGGAGTCGTACAGCAAACTAGATGAATTCTGACTTATGGAAAGAATTCATAAACGTTCTGAACTTCTCTGTGATAAATGTTGAGACAAACAGAATCTTTAGAACAATAAACACCAGACAAATACCAAGAACCGGACCCATTCTAGAATTCTAGACTTGCGCCGCTCGGCGTGGCTGCATGTCGTAGTAGCTCTGCCACATTTTGCTTTTGGAAACATTAATTTCTGTTTTTCTGGATGTAAATCACATTTTTTGGATGGTTGTTTCCTCTGGTATCGGATGCTGTGCAGCTGGAAGGAGTTTTACTGAAATTTTTACTTTGGTGCATTTGCTAAAATGTGTAATCATACTAACAAGGTGGTTTTTTTACAACAGGGAGAAACTGATTAATATCTTAAAAGCTCAAATAATATCTCAGCTACAGCCTCAAATCTCAAATGAGTTGAAAAGAAGGCTCGGTGGATGCATTCCCGTCTACCTGCCATCTGTGCTCAAGTGCCTGACCACTCAGATCCTAAGATCTCCTATGGAGATCCTGGAACTGGCAAAAAATGTGGCTTGTGACAGCAGGACTAGGATTGTCCCCCGGCACCTGCAGCTGTCTGTCCGCAGCAACAAGGATCTCAGCAGGCTGCTGGAAGGAGTGGCCATCGCTCTGGGAGGAGTTCTGCCCGGCAATTGGACGATCCTGCAGCCCGGGGGAACAGAGAGGTCAGCCGAATCTGGATGGATGGATGGATCGGACAGCATCTGCGACCAGTTTCTTCAGATCCACTGTGGGATGGACCATTACAAGAGATATTTCCTACCTACAGCCATCAGTATCTATGACATCTCTTAATGAAACAAGGATAATGAGTTACAACAACATTTAATTTCCCTTTGGGATCAATAAAGTATTCTTGAATTGAATTGAACTGAATTAACTCCAGAACGTTGAACATGAACACTGAATATACAGTGGGTTGCAAAAGCATTCACTCCTCTTGGCATTCCTCCATTTTGTGGCCCTGCAGCAAGTTCTTTAAATACATGTTTTTTATTTATAAGTAAATATTCTACAAAAAGTATTAAAATTCATGAACTTTAATGAGGAAAAAAACTTGTCTTTATAATTTTCTAAAAAATAAATCTGATGCGTGCATGTTTTCAGCCCCCCAAAACAAACATATGGCAGTTCCAGCGTTAAGTCTTTTCAGGTCTGTCTCCAGGATCTTAGTCTGTAAAACCTCTGAGATTTCTGTCTATTCTTCCTTTAGGTTGGATGGCTGTTGTTAGTGTCCAGCAATCTTTAAATCAAACCAGTTTCTCAGTTGGACTGCGATCTGAGCTTTGACTGGCCCACTCCATATCATTTACTTGGTTCTCTTTAAACCTGCAGTGTTTAGGGTCATTGCCCTTCTAGAAGTTGAACTTATGTAAAAGGTCTCAGATCTCTGAATGAGATCCAACAGGTTCCTTTCAAAGACTTCCCTGGATTCGGTTCCATCCATCTTTCCTTCAACTCTGACCAGTTTTCCAGTTCCTGCTGATGAAAAACATCACAGCAGCATGATGCTGCCTCCACCATGCTTCAATTTATAGATGCTCTTCTCAGCATAATGAGAGCCTGAGACATTTGTCTCATCTGATGACCGTTCATAAAGAACAAACAGTCCAGCTTTTGTTTCCTGTAAGCACATGTTTTTTTCCGGACTCCTCGTCATTCCATTTTCTAATAAGTTTTCTGGGATGTTCAGTGTTTATACAACCCAACCTTGGTCTGTAATTCTCCACGCTTTTGTCTCTGATCTGTGTGAAGAGTTCCTTGGTCTTCATGCTGTCTCTTTCTTGGTGGCAGCTTGAAACTACTTAAATGTATTGAACTGGTGTTGATTCTGGGAGCTGTCACAGACTTGAATACTGAGATCATTTGGAACTTGAACTGCTCAGAGGTAGATCTTACTTAACAGATGAAGGTAACCGTTAGGGTGTCAAGCAAAGGAGCTGAATACACATGTACACACCCCTTTCCAGTTTATCTTTTAAAACAAGTTTGATTCTGTCCCTTTAACCCAAACTATCTGGATCATTTGTGGAGAATTATTGCTTTAAATCAAGTGTAAAAAAATCCATTAAAAATCCATGCTGTAAGGCAACAAAACAATTACCAAGAGAGATGAATACTTTTGCACCCGACCTGTTTGAAACCAGTAGACAAGTCAGACTGTATGTTCATATTTGATGAAACTCAGAAGACAAAGTAGGAACTTTGAATCAAATCCCTGTAACAGGAGAAGTTATTGCTAAAAAGCCTGTTTTTTCTTATAATAACTCCATCCTGCATCATCATCTGATTTCTTCTCCCGTTTGTCACCTCGTTCCCTGATCTCATATTTTCTGCAGCCTCTGTTGGTTTAAACTATTATTGCCCTTCTACAAGATTGTAAACTGCTTGGTTTCGTACACAACAATCCCTCTATGGCTTGTAATAAAATGTGGTTTCTAGCTTTAAAGGCTGAACTTCTCACCAAACACTTGAAAATTATTACAAGAAATTTCAAGAAGAGGGGAGCGATGCAGGGCAGGAAATTTATTCTGTTTGTTTTTATTATAAAATAGTTGTTGGGACCAGAACCAAGAAATAGAATGTTCCTTTCCCACAATGCTTTTTAAAAAGCGCTTGTCTGATTGCTTTTTATCCAGCTGTGCAGCTGCTGTTTGTCAAACTAATTAAAAAGATAAAAATTAAGCAACTATGTGTTTGAACATAACCAGCTGCGTCACATGAATGGCTTTGACTTTGCTTTTCTTCCAGGGACCTGACATCAATATCTCCTCAAGTTTGTTTGCTTTAATTTGGCTGAATTGTATTTATTTGCCTCCTTGAATTCAAATGAAGGGAAATAATTTACTTCAGATCTATTCTTTGATGATTGATGATTTCATTTAATTTCAGAATTGGTTAGTCATGAAGGGCTTGCTCACGAACCATTTCCTCTTCATCCCTCTTCTTTATGATAAAATGTGACGTTTGAGTCAGAGCAGTTCATACCTGAGGCCCTTCATTTGTTGAAAAAGGAAATTGTTTTTTGGGGGGTGGTGTTTGCATCCAAAGATTGCCTCTTACCAGGAAAACAATTTGGATGTTAAAAACTGTAATTACTCTATGGTGGGGTTGAATTGGCAGGAGTAATGTTGAGAACAACAAGGCAGTATTTTGTATTAAAATGGACTCATTAACAGCTTGGTCACCTTTTACCCCCAAACGTGCTCTAAAAATCAAGAAAACATTTAAAATACAATTATATCTAATGTGTCAAATACTTTTCTCTTATTGCAATAACAAAGTAGGAGGTATTTGTCTGTTTTTGAAATGAAAAGCAACAAAGATCATTTAATGTTTAATTGTAGCTTTATTTTTTTATTTTTTTATTAGCCAAACCTTGAACGGTACAATATGTGCAATTACAAGGATTAGTTTTAAAATTCAATATCATTACCAAATAAGTTCAGGATGTGAGCTTGACCATTAAGCACATAAGTCTTAAGTGCTGCAAAAAGTAACATGATTATACGTCTAATGACCCCAAGTTGGCAGACTGAAGAGACATGGACCCAGAATGTTAAAAAAAGGACAGTTTTTTTTTATTTACAGTGCTGGAAAGGATGTTTTGGCTGTGGGAGGAAGCAGGAAACAGGATGGTTCTTGATGTTTAAGATATTCAGTTGGAGATTGTTGAAAAGGTTTGTAGAATTATTTGTTTGCAGGTCGTGTTGCAGAGGGGGAGGGATGAGGTCCTAGTTTTCGCCAAGGATGCAGGAGGTGGAATCAGGATTAAAGTCATAGAGGGAGATGAGGTCCAGTGTTGGGTTTAGGCTGAGTCTTAATGTCTGCAGGATTCAGGTTGATGTCACAAGAAGCAAGGAGGAGGTCAAGGAGGAACAGTGCTTGGAGACGCATGAAGAAACAGCAAAAGGTTAATCACGATTTTCAAAGATTAACTTTTAGGCTGTTGTTTAAATTTCCATAAGTAATATAATGCGCCAGCGTCGGATGAACATCTGGCGGGGGTTTATGTAGTACTGGAGTCATTGATGGAAATCAGGTGCAGGTGTGGTTGACTGGATGATTGTCAGCTGTGGGGGAAAGTGGTTGTGGCAGAAAAATTAGGAATCCTACAAAAAGTACATAAAGAAGACGCACCTTAAGAGACAGACAAGCAGATTCTGCCAAACTTTCTACTTTCTTTACTTTAAACAAATCTAAAGGAAATGTTTTAATTAGTGTCATCTCCATCTGAATATTGTCACATGGCTCCATGTGTGAGAGTCAAAAGAGTTCACTCCAATTAACTCAACATAAGATGTAGGAAGATTATTATCATGACAAGGTGTTTGAATTATCAGCAGCTGGTATTTAAAAAGAATGTGCTTTTGTGCCAGAATGAGTGGGTTTGAACAAGGCACTTAGAGTAAGGTGTTTTTAAGGATTCTTTGCTCCTTCAAGAAGCAAACGAAAGGTTATGGTTTAATAAGGGGAAATAAAGAATTATAATAAGAAAAAAAAGTGTATCTTATAAACCAAAGACAACCCTGATAAGGTCATTGTAATAAAATGTATTTTTATACATTAGTACTGATATCTGAATTAATGTTGTTCGTCATTATCACACATACACCCCCTTCTTCTTTTTCCGGTTGTGGGGGTCACTGGTGCCCAAATCCAGCAGTCACTGTAAGAGAGGCAGGGGACACCCTGGACAGGTCTGCAGTCCATCACAGGGACACACAAAGACAACTGAGACAAATAACCATTCAGAAATAGTGTTATCCAGCCATGTCTCCATGATCACTACTGCACAACTATCTACGGTGTGGAAGACTATCCTCAGTCGTATCTCATCCAGCTTGTTCATGAGAAACCGGGAATTGGAGAGGAATCGACTTGGTAAGGCTGGTCTGTGTGGGTTGGCATGAAGTTTAGCTCATGCGCTCTCCTGCTTTCAATGCTTTTGTTTTCTTTCTTTGTGCCATCTTCATCTATTGAGTGGGAAGATGGTGTTTCGCTGGGACTGGAACATTGTAGCTCCAGTGGAATGGACCCAAGGAACTTTAGGGTAATGCTCCAATATTTGATTCCAATTTTAGGCAGGTCAGTCCATCCATAGTGTAAATACTTTTTCAATGTTTGTGCAAGGAAATTAGAAATACACCACACACACAAAAAAGCCATTGAATAATTGGGAGCTTCAAGCCAATGTGTCTACATGCGCTGCCATCTTGTTTCTTACTCCTTCTTGTTTTTCTACACAAAAAGGTTAGTGCTCAGAGTACGTGTTGAGGGTAACTATCAGCTACTATCACACCAAATTTTAGCTCAAATTTTGTAAAACTGATTGATAAATTCATTTTTGTTTTGGCTAATGTTGATTAACTGTGGTGGCCATGTTGAACTGGGTTGAGTCTAAAAGTCAACAGTGGTTCAGTCGATGATTACATTGAGAGTTTTGTTAAAATTCTCCCAGTGGTGTTTGAGATTTTTAGCTAATGGACAAATGTATCAAAAGGTATGTCTGGATTAATAGTCATCACTATTTGAAGGATATTTGTTTCTTAGTCAAAAAGAACTCACACTTTCTCCTAGGAAAACATTCAAAGTGTAGTGCAATCAGCACTTCTGATGAACATTACAAAATGGCTCAAATGCAGTTTTACATGTAGTGATAAAAATTGGTGTGGTAGTAGCTGAACATCAATACCAACACAGTCTGAGTGCTAAGAGATTGTGTGATAGCTTGCAATATTGTGTGTAATTGCACAAGGAGTTTTTTGTTGTCGGTTTTTAATTGAGCAACAAAGACTATGTATGTCTAAAACTCTGGTAAAAAATGCAGCAATAAGTAGTCCTCCGAGCAATGTCATGCATTAAAAATAAAGATTGTTTCTGCTGTCATTAACAGGCTCAATATTATGGTCATATTTTTTATATATCACTTTACTTTTGTAAACAATATATTTTATTAGCTCTCGAACAAATCGGACAAAAACGAACACTTTTTTTTGTTTGTTTGTTTCTTTGTTAAAATATAGTAGTTTCAACATGCTGGTAGTGAATTCTCGAACTTTTCTATTCCATGTTTGGGCACGATTTTGTACAGACAACAATAATTGTATTGGATAAAAATGTCTGCCTTTATGCCTGCTGTACAGAGGATAATTAAACTATAAACTGCTACACAAATGGTTTTTATTCTATTCAATTTGGATAATTCTAGAACTAAATCAAGCCACAATAAAACTAAAGGTTAACAGTTTTGCTCAAATACTTTGAAATGTCCTTCACAGGATGAAAATAACAAGTACTGAGCACAAACTGTGCCGTTCCGAAGTCTTTTATGTCCTTGCGGGTCATTATATCGCCTTTTCATTGCTGCTTACAGCCTCCGTTAAGAAGTTTTGTTGCTTTTGTTTCTGTCTTCTCACAAATAACTGCCTCATGTTGTGCATCTGTCCCACTTCATCCCCATTAGTGCCCTCCTGCTGCTGTAAGCCTTGATTTACACACCGTGTTACTTAGAGCTGAGGCAGCACAATTCCTGCCCAGCTCACAGTTTCTGCTCAATAAAACAAGAATAACGTTGCAAACATTCATCCAATTTTGTATCTTATCCATTATGGAAAAACAGAGCAAGGACAAGACAGAAGATAGCAGCGGGAGAGTGAAGGGGAGATAAATGGGGGTGTTCATATTCTATTATGAATGAGTGGCTCTGTGCGCTTCTTTGTTCAAAATGATTTTTTTAAGCATTGCGGCGTGCTGATACAGCACAAGTTTGCTTTGTGCTCTGAATGATTGGGGCCGGTCTTTGCAGGCGGCGATGTCTTTTGTGTTTTGAGTTGTGAAAGCCCTGAGAGAGCAAACAGAATTCTCCAAAAGACAAACACGGAGTGAAATTATGATTCTTCAGGTTAATAAAGACAGCAACCAGCCTGTCCCCAACAGGTGTGTTTTGTAGGGGAAGTTACAGCAATTAAAGGTCTGGCAAACCTTGAAGGAATACAGTTCAGCATTAGACTACACCATCCTGTCATAGTCCTTGAGTATAGAGTTATCAATTCTTTGCATAATCCGGACTATTTGTTGAGAAGGATATTCAGCAACTATTTTTTGCAAATTTCAGCCCAATAACCATTAAATTACATAAGTTAAAGACATTTTTGGAATGGCTCCAAAAGTTAGTCTGATATGAATGTGCATCTAAAAATCATTCGATGGTTCATGAGATATTTTGCTAACAGACAGGTTTGACTCCAACATTTGATGCTAATATTTTAAGCAAAATTTACTGCAAATCATATAGAGCTCTGATTATATGTTGGGGATGACGTTCAGCTACTACAACACAAATTTTAGCTCAATTTCTGAACAGTTAGCTGAGTCATAAACGCATCAGGAGGCTCATTAATTCGCTTTCATGAATCATTAAAAAACACTATCTGATCCAAAGCTGCTACGTTTTTATTATAGCTCAATGTGTATGTTTGGAAGTCTTTTAATTATGATATATGGGTGAGCAGGGGAGGTTGTAATACATTCTATGTCTATTCTTTTTCATATACATTTTTATTCTTATTGCATTTTCATTGTGTTTTCACTGCAGATAGCTGGTTACTCATCTACTCATTTGAAATGCAATAAAGCTCCTGAAATCCTTGAATCTTTGTGTAAGCTAAAGTCAGTTTCTTTTATTTCATGAAGATACATCCAGTGGTTCATGAGATGTTTTGCTGACAAACAGACACAGTTGTCTCCGATGGGTAATCAGTTAGCCCTCAAAGGATGTGTTGGGGACGACTCGCAGCTACTCCCACATCAAACTTTATCTCTATAGATGTAAAACTGACAGAGTTGGACATTTGCGTGTTTTTTAAGGTTGCTTGTTCATGGCGACCCTCTTGAAATGAGTCAACTTTAAACAATAATCAACCCATTGATTATCTTCTGAAAGTTTTTATTAATTATTATTGTGTTTGTAATTTTTAAAATAGTTTGCAAATAGAATAAACATGCACAAAGACATGAGCAAAAACGTTTCTTTCAGCCATGTGTGGTAAAAATATTTGAGTTATTTTATTTCTTTGTGCAGTTTTTCAATGCTCGAGGAAATTTATGCATTTGACACAATTTCTATTTAAAAATACATTTTTAAATTGTTTTAATGCAATAATGCAGTTCTGGTTGAGATTTGTTCTCAACACATACTTCAAGCTCAAAATGTTGTGACATTTTTACTTTAAACCTTGAAATTAACTGTTTGAATCAACCTAGTTTGTTAAAATAAAAACTGGATGGATTTCAGTTAAACTCTGAAAGTAATTATTGGCTGTAAGGAAAATGACTTTAACTTTTGGTGTCACACAAAATAAAAATGGCCACCACAGCTCGTGTGGATTAGGTTTGGAAGCGTTCACCTGTTAGGAAAGATTTAAAACGAATTATTCCAATTTGTAAATGTAAATAATGAATCTTCATTATACACCAAAGTTAGTCGTGGAGTTCCTCAGGGTTCCATGCTTGGACTAATATTTTTTACCATATGCTTCCCTTAGGTAATATTATTACACAGCATGGGATACATTTTCATTATGCTGATGATACACAGTTATATTTGTCTATGAAACCCAATTAATCCAATCTGCTACTTAGACTACAAGCATGTCTTAAAGACATAAAAACCTGGATGGTCCTAAATGTTCTGCTTTTGAATACAGACAAGACTGAGGTTTCATTTTTGGACCTGAGCATCTTAGGAATACATTTTTCAGTCTTTCGCCCTCCTTGGATGGCATTATTCTGGCCTCCGGCTCTAATGTTAAAATCTTGGTGGTATTTTTGATCAGGACATGTCTTTTGTCCCCCACATCAAAAATTATTCTAGAACCGCTTTCTTCCACCTGCTTAATATCGCTAAATTTAGAAACATCTTACCTAAAAATGATTCCGAAAAACTGGTTCATGCATTTGTCACGTATAGACTGGACTATTGTAGTGGTTTATTATCTGGGTGTCCAAATACTTCTTTAAAACGTCTTCAGTTAATCCAAAATGCTGCTGCCAGAGTCTTAACTGCAGTTGGTAGGAGAGATCATATCTTGAATTGAACCAGCTGTACAAAAATTTAATCAGTTTTATAAGATTTGTTTAAGAACATCTGTCAAAACATCATCGAGCATCACATTCCTGTCTTCCGTGTAGTTTTAAAAAACTAAAAATAATTTTCCAGATATGCTTCCAAATGTTGTTCACAAAGAAACAGAAACCTCTCACTGTGCTTACAGACTAGAACAGAGCAATATATTTTTATATTTACACCACCGCTCTCAATATACTGTGATACAGAGGGAGCTTAAGTTTTAATAAAAATAGAAGGACTGATGGGTTTATTTTTGCCTGAAAACATGGAGAGAGAATTGTTTCTTTGGTTGCAGTACTGCTACACAAGCCATGGAGTGATGGAAAAGATCATGGTGTTAATGAGCAGAAGGAAGGTGTTCAAACCTGGACTTGGTTCACCCTCAGAAGTGATAAAAGTGAATCTGCTGTGAAGGTTCTGGTGCTCAGAAGTCTTTCTTGCAGGCAGTCTCTTTAAGGCCCAGATCTGTTAACTCAATTAATTTCATTCAAATTGCTTCTAAAGTGCCGATTCGCAGGTTATGTCTTTATGAGCTCGTGTTGTTTACTCACCTGCAGGTTGTGTTGCCGCTCTGGGCCAAGCTTCAGGGCTGGTTTGTGCCCCAGTCCTCTTACTTTGAAAGGCCTAATTAAAATGCCAGCTGCCTCTGGCATTACACCCCATCAGTTTGATTTATAATTATAGAATAACAGCAGATTCATCACAAGCTGCATTGTAGCTTTGTTAAAACGTCTCCAAACAACAATTATCCACTGATTATAATGATCTAAAACAGAGAAAAACACAGAAGCAAATAGATTTATGGTGCATGGTAAGCTTGGGTCATAATTAATTAAATGCATTTTTCAAATATCATTTTCAATTATTTGATTGATTATGTAATCCATTGATGAGCAGCTCAAAGCTCATGAGTACATTTCATTTAACCTGCAAAGTACTAACTATTACCTGGTTTGATTGTAGACACATTTGTAGCTTCGGCCAATCAGAGCGCTTGTTCACAGCACATGATCTACTCGGAGGCTAAAGCCAGCACTTATTATCCGCGACTGCAGGTGACTGTTTTGCAAATGGTGTTCACAAAGAAGTCTCCAAAATGTTTTAAATAATCTGCAGAGGTTCTCAGTTCCCTTGCATTATTTGCAAACATCTCTGTTTTTATTTTAAGGAATGTAGAAGGTATGCAATAAAAATAAACAAAGTCACGCAACAAATTTCCTCAAAACAGTCCAAGTTGTTGTCTCCAACCCGTTTCAAACCCTTCTCAGTTTATTTGCTGGTTTGTCTCAAAAGTTGAGGTGTGAAAACCATCTTGTTAAAATAGTTTGTTTTGTTTTTGTCTTTTTTTACGGGTCACCACAGCGAGTGAACTGGCATGAAAAGTTCGGTAATTGTTTTATGCCTCATCCCCTTCTTGACGTAACCTGGGCTCAAACCTGCAGCCTCAGGATTATGAAACCACATCACTGACCGCTGAGCCACTGCAGCTTCAAAAACCTTTTGGCCAGTTCAACTTCGATTTTATTTTTTTACATTATCCTCTGAACTGAAGATCAGTCGCAGGAAAATTAATTTGGCTGAAATCCACTCAGTCTTAAACGTTAAATAAATCATTTTGGCTGCAGAGACAGAGGATTTTGGCAAACACACACAAAACGGTGTCTATTTATAAATTCATATATGGATCCCTAAAAGAAGGAGCAGAAACTGAAAAAATAATAAACCTAATGGCACTTGGTTGTTTGGGTCAAAGCAAACTGGGACAGTTGACGGAGCGGGCCGTGTTCCTGATGCAAGTCAGCTGTCTCCTGATTTCCCTGCAGAACTCACTGATTGATTTGAATCTCTGATCCTCAAAACCTCAAATCAGAGCAGTTTTAAACTGATCACCTTCTGATTGTCCTTTTCTTCCTAAAACCTTCCACAGACAAGAACTCCATGTATTTGTACTATCTGTGCTTCCCCATGTTCCCCTTTCATGATTTACGTTTTATTTTCCAGCCCTGGTGTTCCCTATTCCAGTTTTCACTCAACACCCTCAGTCCAACTCACCAGTTCACACCAGTTCCTAATTTATAATCATCCCAGGTGCTTCCACTTTTACCCTGATGCATGTTAAAAGTCTTATGTGATGTACTGTGCTTCTTTAAAAGCAAACCTTGCAAACTTTGGAATCTAAAGACAAAACAGCTTTAAAATGTTTTATTGTTTTAAGTCAATCACCTTTTTATTTATTCCAGCTTGCCTGAAATGCAAAATTAATCAACAAGTAAAAATGTGCAAAGTGTTTAAACATGGATTTCTGTTTTAAAATGCACATCTTTCTGTATTCACATCTAACATCTCCATTATTCTGGTACTTTAGGATTCTTTAAATACGATGGAAGACAGTAGCCAAAAATGTAGTACTTTGTATTTAATGCAGGCGCTACTTCAGCATGCTCATAGCCGACTGTATACAACTGTATTTGTTGCCTGCAGAGGAGGACGACAATTTTTTTTGCCAGTGTCTCTGTGCGCGTTCATGTCTCTGTTAGAAAACTTATCATCCATCACTGCACAGATTGAATTAAACTGTCAAAAAGCAATAATGTTTATCTACAAGATGCTTATTTATTTATTTGTGTTTATCTTTGCCTCAGGTGGAGGAGTTCAGGTACCTGTGCATCTTGTTCCTGAGTGATGGTGGCATGGAGCGGGAGATAAATCGACAGATCGGGGCCTCGTTCTCAGTAATGAGGGTGTTGGTCAATCTGTGGTGAAGAGAGAGTTGAGTCGAAAGACTAAGCTCTTGATTCACAGGTCTGTCTACGTTCCAACCCACACCTGTGGTCATAATGTTTTGGATCATGAAAGGAAAGAATCAGATCTTGGATATAAGCACCTGGAATGAGTTTCCTCCTTAGGGTGGCTGGGTTCAGCCTTAGAGACAGGTTGAGAAGCTCCATCATCCAGGGGGAGTTTCGAGTAGAGCCACTGCTCCTTCGCACAGGAGTCAGCTGAGCAGGTTCATCTGATTAGATGTCTTCTGGACATCTAGAGGTTTTACAGGCATGTCCCACTTGAAAGAGGCCCCGGAGCAGACCAAGAACTCATTGGAGGAACTGTGTATCATCTTTGGTCTTGAAACACCTCGGGGCAAGAGGAGCTGGAAAGTATAGGGAGAAGGATCTGGACCTGTGACCCAACTTCAGATAAGTGGTAGATGGAGTTTTTTAATTTACTTTACCACTATTTTAGCTTCACATCTGTCACCTGTGAACAGATTTTATTGCAAAATGGTGACAACTTAGGAGTATTTTTTATGAAAAGCCATCTTGTCTAAATATGCCTACATTTTAATTGTAACCAGGAAATCTCCAATCAAAGGTTTGGATATTAGGATGATTTATGCCTTTTTGGAGTTGTAGATCCATTTCACACCGTATGTTCTGACTTAAAATATGAAGATCTGTTTGTATTTTCATGTGACTGTTACGTTCTTTCATCTGGGCAGCAAGATTTTAGATGAAACAATCAATTTGATGGGTTTCTGCAGGACAGCACATCCTTCACCAAAGTTTGCTGTGTATTTATGTACGCTCTTGCTTTATTCCAGCGCCTCCAAATAAACACTGTTCCGACCATTCTCTCTGCTGCTACATTATTCCAATCAGGGTTGCGTGGAGCTGGATCCTAAATATCTCATCCACAGACAATTGATCGTCTCCCCCCAGGAGGTCAAAAGCAATTCAGAACAAATTGCTTTTTCAGTGTGAACACATTTAAGCAACGTCGAGAGGCCGTTCTGCCGAATATTCCCACAGCAACTTGTGTATTTGAGTCCAAACTCATAAACTCGTCTTAGAATTTAGATTAAATCAAAATGGCTTGGTATTTAAGAACGTGCAGGCGTTTTGTTTCGCTTGTTTGTTTACATGCGCTGATACAAACCAGAAACATCAAAGATCCAACATAATAGTTGAATCCGGTCAGCTACCCTTTTTTTTTTTTTTTTTTTTTT
>NC_056507.1:11956366-11963371 GCF_014905685.2 Nematolebias whitei | reverse complement strand
GTGGCTAAAATTGCTCCCTCCTCTCATCAGGATGGGTCACTGTGCTGCGTCTGACAAACAAACAGACAATAAACAAGAAAAAAAAAACTCCCACTTTTGTTATATTCTGTGTAACTCCCACCCACTTGCATGTTTTTCCAACTTTTTTAAATGTTTCATTTCGTTGGGCTGCAAGTAGTTGGTCAATAGCATTAAAGAGGGAATCTCCAGATCGTGTTGCAAGGTTACGAAGGTTTTTAATTTCTTCAGGAGAGTTGCAGAAGTGTCTTGTCGCTTGAGTTTTGAACATGTTCATAATTGTCAGTGTGTCAAAACTGTTTCAAAACCACCTGATCTGTGCTCCGAGCTCTTCCAACCCATCTCACATTGACCACAAAATAATGTGCACCGCCAAAAATAGCTGCGCTTAAAAATAGGCAGTGATTTTCACAAATTGTCGTTTCAAAATGAGGCATCACGGGTCATTTGTCACTTGCTTGCAAACTTTCAAAATTAAGTGAAACTGCAAAAATAAATAAAGAAACGTCTTCAAATCGCTGTTCTACAGGCACAGCCCAGAGGGATCCCACCTTAAAAAAAAACATCTTATTGTAATTTACACTCTGGAATTCTGCACTTTTCATCTGAATTGAAAAAGCTCCTCGTATGAGAAGTAAAACAACTTTATCTAACAGAAAGCACAACCAGTAACCTTCTTTTTGAACTCTTCAGACTTGCCATGTCCTGGACTACTGATAATTCACACACATTAGTGTTAGTCTTTAGTTTGCAACATTGTTTTGAAGTTAAATACAGCTGAAAAGGCAAAGTAAGTATTTTGAACTAAACCTTCAGAACTATACCAAGGGTATTTATGAAATGTGATTTAATGATTGATGCAACTTATAACTATTGCATGCTTTTCTACAATCAGCATATTGTGAAAGTTTAGCAAGGCCACAAGACCTTGGAGTTCCTCTCATAATTTATGCTCTTTATCTCCTAGGATGACCTACAAGAGAAGCAGTAAACAGTATTTAGGCTCTTATCTGTGTTTTGTGAGAAAAACCTTCCATAAAATGTGTAAAAGCGTCAGGTAAAACAACCCATTTAGGCTGGGGCAGTTTAATTTTCAGCCGGTGTTGGCTCATAAGTTCGTTTTTTTCTTCTTCTAAAGGCCATGTAAAGATCTATTTTCTGTCATCTGAATGTAATTCCTGCTCTTTCTTTTTCATATCCGTGGGCATGATTGCTCCTATTGCAGCAGGATGATTGTGTCATGAGATTTGGAGAATAGGATGTTTTTCCTGTGAATAGATGAGTACTTTGTGTCCATTTTCAAACCTCAGGGAAGCCATTACCTTGCCCCCTCACTGAGGATTACATGGATCAGATACAGAAGAAAAAAAAAACCTACAAAATTATCAATTTCATGCACCTTTTACACTCCTCTGACTATTCAACTTCTTCTCTTTTTCCATCCTGACTCTTTTATTTCTCCTAACCCTCTCTCTCTCTCTCTCTCTCTCTCTGTGTCTCCAGGGCCAGTATTGTCCAGAAAAGAATCATTTATTTCCAGGATGAAGGTTCTCTCACCATCCGTCTGTGTGAGAAAGGTAATGACAGCTGCCAATTTTCTCCTCCACTTTGCTGCTCGTCTTTTCAACCTTCTCTGGTCTGGTGTTCGTTGGGCTCCAAGTAGAGCTTTTGTTCTGCCTTCTGGTGCCGATGAACTCCCACTCCATTGTGACTTTTTTATATAAAAAAATATAGAACCAGTAGAGCTGGTGGAGGAAAAGTTTCGACAAGAAAAATTAATTTAATTAGCATATTTAACTTTAGCATACATTTAATGTAAGCTAAAGCAAATTGAATGTATTTTTATTCTCAGGGTAATTCTGCTGTCTATATATATATATATATATATATATATCTCATATTCTGAAATCAAATTTTCCATGTTATTATACAAGCCACCCTGCTTCAGTTTGCTGACTTAAGTGCGGTGCTTTAAAGTTTCACTCGTTCAGTTTTACCTTAGACGTCAGGAGAAAATCCCTGCCGTATATTAAAGTGGTTCATACATATTCATATTTTCACCTTGACCTGTCTTTTCAAAACATCTGTCCAGAGCAAAATTTGAATATTTATAATTCTGTGTTATGGCTAAAGTGCCGTTGAAATACATTAAGAGATGCAATTTTGGGATTTTCTCATTTGTTCTACACTTTGATCAGCTGTCTTGTACTTTATGCCAGAATGTAGTAAAGATTGTCCGGTTAGCCCAGGACTGATTTTTTTTGTTTGTTTGCGCTGTCATGCTCACGTCCTGTTTTCCTGCAGAGCACGTGGTGGGTGAAGTCACGGAAGCGCCTGTCATGGAGTGCTGCGCTTGTGGAACTGCCAAATACAGACTCACGTTCTATGGCAACTGGTCTGAGAAAGTACATCCAAAGGACTATCCAAGTGAGTTCAAACAGCAGGCAGGCATTGAAACATGCACTTACATACTGAGGCTTATTAATGTGTTTGCAAGGCTTTTATTTTGTGTATTTTGCCCTTGTCAGCTAAATTGATATTAATATTGTTTGAGTTGTTTATTGTTCGATCTTACCACTTCCCGCCCAGAGAAAGCTGCAGGTTCGCCTCCCGACTGGGACCTTTCTGGGTGGCGTTTGCATGTTTTCCCTGTACATGGGTGGGTTTTCTCTGGTTTCCTCCCACAGACCCAAAACATGCATGTTAGGTTGAATGGTAACTCTAAATTGTCCCTAGGTGTGAGTAAGTGTGAATGGTTGTATCATGATTGCAGGATTCATAACACCAGAGCAAAGAACTGAGAAGGAATCCCACAGGACTCCCACAGGTTGTTTATGGTTATGTGTACGGTTATGAGTCCCTGTGATGGACTTGCAACCTGTCCAGTGTGTCCCCCGCCTCTCACAGAATGATCGCTCCCCTGCGACCCAGAATGGATAAAGCGGGGAAAGAAAATACATGAACTTCCTATCCACTCAGATGCAGAATGTTGTCTGTCACTAAAATGATGCAAAAGTTGAATGAAATGCAAAACATGACCGTTCAAATTGGTGTTGCTTTTAAATGCATGGCTCCTCTATTTTTATGCCTGTGCAAACTGTAATACAGCAGACTTTCAGTGAGTTGCAGTGCTCTCACCAAATAACACCAATTCTCTGATGCCTGCAGACACATTCAGTCAGTTTCCCTCCTGACAACAGAGTGACAGTGATTGGAAGTTTTTAGTATCAGACAGAGGAGAAAACATGTCTGCCTTCTTCTGAAAGCATGATCCATTTTCAGTAATGAGCAGAGATTTTAGGTGTTTTCTTTTCCTGAATGTCAAGTTTGTGCCCCAAACCCTTAAAATATTTGCTTTTCTAATGTGCTGTTGTTGATTCTGGACCAGATTAAATGACCGTGGTCAAATAGATTTTTCAGTTATTACATATTGCACACAGCATCGACTAAACCAACAGATAGATATGAAGTCTTCAAGTCTCAACACAGCAACATTAATAAAGTTTTCTTTCAGTGAACCACTTCTGACCTCCTTCTTGCACTAATAATCAGAATATAAACCACTCAGTCATGCCTGTGTGTCTTCCAGGACGAGCCAACCACTGGTCTGCTCTGATTGGTGCATCCCACTCTAGAAGTTATGTGCTGTGGGAGTACGGAGGCTACGCCAGCGAGGGAGTTCGGCAGGTGGCAGAGCTCGGATCCCCCATCAAGATGGAAGAAGAGATTCGACAGAAGGTAGGACTTACTTCAGATTGAGACAAGGCAGACTCTGTCACTGCTTTTCTGATGCTTAATGTTTTTTATTCTTTTCTTGAATAAAACCCATGTTTAGTTACATAAATTAATACATCTAAGTGGTCAGTAAAATCCTGTTGTTACACTCAGGTTCTTGGACAGAGTCTCATAGATGTAACTATAAAGATTAAAAGGTGCAAAACAATGCCTACAATCCCACTCTCCAACACCAATGATTAACATTGCAGCAGACAATTGTGCAGTGATAAAAGTTTTATTACCATGATATAGGAATGCTCGATATAAACGGTACACGGTAGAAACGATAGAAATTCAGCCTACGATAGAGATCTGTCTTCTACCGGCTAACCGCAGTACTGCTGTGTCTGAAGTAAAATCAGAGTTGGTTTAATCGTTACTTTTCTTTTGTTGAAAACTGTGCGCAAGTGGCGTTAAAGTCTTTTCTTCGAGAGCTAAGTAGCGAAGCTACAAGCTAACTACAGCCGGCTTGCCGTAGTGCTGCCGTATTCTGACGCATGCACAAAACGCTGTGTTCCGTCGAAAGGGAACAGAAACAATGACAGATACACAAAACAATGACAGATACACAATGACACTATTATACTGTACTATACTATATTATCCTATACTACAATATACTGTACTGTAACCCTACTATGCTATACTATACTGTACTATACTAAATTAACTGTACTACACTACATTGTACTATACTATACCATAATATACTATAGGATACTGTACTATTAGGAATTCTGGTGTTTTTTATTAAGTGTTCATTGTGTTCAAATGTGTGCCATCTTACCCCGTCTTTTATGTTTGTTGATGTGTGTGTTTTTTCATCTATTTATACTATGCATAATATTTAGATCAATATAATATGTTAGGCTGCAGCTGTTGGAGACTTTTGATGACTCAAAATTATGATAGATTATAAGATTTTTTTTATTTATTTTTTTGCAGTTGCATCAACCAAGCAACCAGTGAGCCATGTGGCCACATTTTGAGCTTCCAGTTTTTGAGAATCAAGGCCTATTCTGTGGATGGCTTGCAAAATTGTATAATTTTATTAAATGAATATGGGCAGAATTTGATCATATAAATTTTAATATTTACTCATGAATGTGGTTCTTAGACCCAGACATTAACCCTGGATGTTTTCTCTCAGAGGAGAATCATTCAACTTTTACACAGTTTAATCAGGTTAGATGCTACCTTTAAGGACTTCGTTAATTGATATTTCTAGGCATCTTTTAATATTTTTTGTGCACTACTCACTTAAAAAAAGTTTTCATGTGTTTAGGATCAATCCTATCGCCATTGAGAGAAAAACTGCATTAAAATGGTTGAAATATCTAAAACGGCCCCAGTAAAGTGAAGGAAAAAATGATAAATGGTATCAGTAAAGGGCTGCTTTTATTAAAGCCTTTTATTGAAAATAAAAAGAACCTTCTGCTGTTATTCACAGTCACCCACATAGGAGCACGTTTAGTTTAGATGTTGCCTTTTCCTTTGTCTGTGTACTCAAAAACCACACTGGCTGTGTTGGCATATAAAAGGTTTTAGACATTTAATTTTTTTTTTGTGTGTGTGTGAGTCAGCACTGATTTATATTAACAAATTGCTTTGATTGAAGGTTTTCTCCATGTGGACCAATCCTAATTAACATGTCATATAGATGCTGCACATGTGCCGTGGCTTGACAGTGATCTGCAGAACTTGGATCTCTCTGGTCCTCCTCATTCTGACACACTCGCCCTGTTTCTGTTGGCTCTGAAGGTTGTGTGCTGACCATGTGTGAGGGAACAATAGAGTTGTTAGTGGACTGCCAGTGCAGTGTGTGCCTGTCAGGTTAGGTTTGAGCTGTTGTGGGGAGACTTGACGGGGTGACGGGCAACTCTAAGTATTCTTTTGGCTGTCTCTGGGGCTAATAACTACCTAAAGACGATGAAAACTTCAGGAATCGGACGCCTTCATGTGCTCGGCTGGAATGGAAGGTTTTAGGCTGCAGGATGAAGCAGCGCTAATGTGCTTTCTGCTGCTGAGTGGTTGGACTTCCAAATTTGTCCTTAATATATCAGCAGATAAGAAATTTTGCCATCCAAATGCATATTAAAATACATTCATTAACGTATAAGACAATTTTATAGAGTTTATTTTACTTTAGTGAACACACAAATCATAATGTCGCTTCTTTAAAGTGAGAATCGCATTTTTATAGGAAAAACTCAGCAAAAAAAGACTAAAGGTGAAAGAACCTGAATACTGGTGAGATTTAAAAGGAACAAAACACTAACTAAATGCTAAAAGTAGTCAAATACTAGCTAAAAGCTAAATGTAGTAAAACAACTAGCTAAAAAAAAGAGTAGCTAAAAAGCATTAAAAGACTAGCTTGAAGCTAAAAATTTAAAAAGTGTAGCTTAAAGATAAAAGTGGTAAAAAGGTAGTTGAAAGCTACTCTTTTGTAGAACATCAGCTAAAAGGTGCAAGGTGACTTTGTCATTCGCATCACATGTGGTACATGAGGTGGAACAACATTATGTACGAACGGTTTCGGTTACATCCAAATAGCAATAATAATAAAATAATAAACTGAAAAAGAAACAGTATATAAAGATCTGTTTACATAATTTCGCTCCACCACGTGTACCACATGTGGTGCGAACGACAATAAAGAATATCTGTATCTGTAAGAGTTGTAAAACATTTATTAATGTACAAAATTTGCAAAACACTAGCTAAAACCTAAAAGTAGAACAAAGGTTGATATATGCACAAAAGTCCAATCAGAAGCTAAAAACATCAAAAGGCTGGGTAAAGGCAAAAAACCAGCAAAAGTTTAACTTAAAGCTAAAAGCAGCTAGCACAAACACAGTTAGCTGAAGTAGATTTCTAACAAAACATTTTTTGAAGGAACTGAAAGGACCTACCGTACATGTATTTTAAAAACTACAATTTATTTATTTAAATAAAATTTGTGGTTTTTTTTATATATAAAAGTTGCAAATACTAAAAGTCATAGCACCCATCTCCCCACTGAGCTGACTGTTTTGATATACGAAAGGCTAAAGTAGCATAAACTGCGCAAAAGTATTTAGATTGCAAGAAGACGTGAATGCTGAATCAACATTTACTCAATTAAACAACTCATGCCCAAATCCAGGTATTAACAAAAATATATGGACTCTGTTTCTTAGTTTTGTTTGTTTCTTTGAACTGAAAAATTAT
>NC_056507.1:11954866-11956266 GCF_014905685.2 Nematolebias whitei | reverse complement strand
TGGCAAATTGCTTCGGAGTGAACATATTTTTTAGAAGAGCATGCAGATGTTTATGTAGCTGATCAGTGTAAATTACAGACCTTGAAATCATTTAACAACTCAATTAACTGTGTTGAATTCTGTGAAGAGTTTTCACAAGTCAGCAGATATTTTGCAGGTACAAGACTTGATTAAAACCTCTTAATAATAACAACTTCCTGTGCATGTCTTTAACCGTCTGCTTCAGATGAGCTCGGTTTGTTGTTATATTGATAACATATTTATATGTATACATGCTGGGAGAGAACGCCGAGCTCCGTGCACTCACACTTTCACAGACTCCAGGGTCGATTTATAATCTTCAAGATGACTTTCCCACAGTCCAGTGCTCTGGTTATTGCCCTTCCATGTAATTAGATTTCAGGGAAATTAAAAACTGATTGCACTGGGGTTCTGATCCAGCCCACCACTGCTGCATTACACACAGGAACAGACCAACACACACACACACACACACACACACACACTCTGTATATGTCTGTCCCAAACTGATTTTCTGAGGAACCTGCGTTTTGATGTTAAAAGTTTTACAAAATGGACTTGTGTAAATTAGTCCATGACTTCAAGGTGGAAAAAGAGAAGTGATTCAAATGTTTTACATCATGAAGAGCAGCCAAAACTTAGTGATGACACAATATAAAACCAGACTGAGGTATTTACTACTTATTTAATACCTGACTGACCTGTTGAAACACACAAAGAAAAACGACTTGTCATATGTCATTCATCCATCTTCTTCACTTATTCATGATCGAGTCAAGGCTGCAACAGGTCCAGGAGGCAAACCCTTCAACCATCTCCAGCTCCTCCTGGGGGATTCCAGAAAGGTTCCCGGGCTGGAGTGGCTCCAGTGAGTTCCAGGTCTGCCTTGAGGTCTCCTTCCAATGGGACTTGCCTGGAAAAACTCCAGACAGGCTTCACGGAGGCGTCCTATAAGATGACCAAACCACCTCTACTGACTTCTTTTGGTGAGGAGGAGCGGTGGCTCTACTCCAAGCTCCCCTCAGATGAGCTCCTCTTCTTCTAAAGGCCCCCACATGCTCTGGCGTACTTCACTCCGCAGAGGTCCTTATGCTTTCTCGTTGGGCAGAATCAACTGCCCAACGAGAAACGGTGTTCACATAGAACTGTTTTGTATGTGACGCCAACCGCGGCGCGAATGTGCAGCGCGACTGCCGCTCTCTGTGCAGCGCTGGCAGGTGTGCAGTGGCTGCCCTGGTGGTAAAGCTCCCCAACTAGCTCATGGAACTCGCTAGAATCCATTTGAAAATATTAAACATGTTTCTCGCTGTCCATCGTCCTCATGTCCTTCAACAGTGTATTAAATTCCCCTTCTTCATCCCTGGTCTGGTTTAATGGCC
>NC_056507.1:11951081-11951866 GCF_014905685.2 Nematolebias whitei | reverse complement strand
AGTTTTTGTTGTGTGGACCTCAGTTTGGAGAAATACAGAAATATTACATAAAACAGCAGCGCTGCATCAGTGTTCTGCAAAACAACTTTACAAAACATTACGGATTAAAATAACCAACTCAAGTCATTTAGTAGAAGTAGCAGCACTGCACTGACGTCAAAATAAAAGCAATGATCATAATAAAAACCAAAGCAAATTAAACAGTAACTCACCTGGAACCCTGAACAAGCACTAACTGATGCAGACTTTAATAAATGTAACACTCTCCAGTTGACGAGGGCTTGAATCTGACTGGAAATAAGTCTCTGACGTTCTGAGTGGGTGTTTTTAGTTTAATTATTGTGAGGAAAAACGAGAGGAAATGTGTTTAAAATTGTTGATGAACAGATTTATAGCTGGAGTTCTCTCTTCATCTCAGTTTCAGCTCACTGCCAGAAACAAAGGCACAAAAAAACACAACTGTCCCTCTGCTGCGCCCTCCCCTCTCCTCACCCGCCTCACCCTCCTCTCCTCCCCACAGAAATATAATTACTGTGTCGTCTTTTTCCTACTAGCAGATACAGCTCTCATTATGGATCCCTGGAGATCCCGTCCAAACCTAATTACCGCTGGATAAACATTCCCTTCCCTCCTTCTGTCTTTGGCAGCAGAAACAAGAAGCTCAAAAACCAGGAAGCTGGACCAGACTCGGGCCTAACTGGGCAGCTACTCAGCTGGAGATCAGGGCACCAGTGGAGTTACAACCACACACACACACACACACACACACACACACACACACACAC
>NC_056507.1:11943860-11950981 GCF_014905685.2 Nematolebias whitei | reverse complement strand
ATATATATATATATATATATATACAGTATATAATTATTATAAAGCTAAGAGGCAAGAGGTCGTCCTCCTCATCCATAAACACGATGACTGAAATTGTGAGAAATGAAGAAATTTGCCATGAGAATATTAGACAATCTGTACGCTAGAGTATGAAGTCTCAACTGTCTGTGGACAGTACACGTGGAATCTGCGCAACTCACTCAGTACACACAGTATGCATGGGTATGTGGGGGCCTTAAGGCTGAGCCTGACCACCCTACTCTTGTTTTTCGGCACTTGTATCCATGATCTTGCTGTTTCAGTCAAGATCCATACCTCACAGGTGAGCGTCGGAACATAAACGGCTCAGCTCCTTCTTTACCACAACAGACCAGAGCAACAGCCTTATTACTGTGGATGAAGCCTCAGTTTGTCAGTTCATGTCACTTCATTGTACAGCTGGGATGAAAGTCAGCTGGTCCGTCTGTTCCCAGTTGAATTTGTTTCTGGTGTAAGGTGAACGTCATCACAGCTGCCCTCTTCTTCTGATCATGTTTGTGTCATTCATGGACAGGATCTCGAGGTGCACTCATAGAGAGGAGGGTGTCTGGTGTCAGGCTGTTGCAGAATATGTCTAAATAAAGGTTGAATGAATGAAAAATATGATTTCTGCTGCAGCTGCTGCACTTCAAAACACACTTAACATTTTGTTGTTGTATCAGGGCCAGTCTGAACTGCTTTGAATCTTCCTAAAACACCTTGGAGGGTTTCTTTTTTTTATTTATTTTTTTACAAATTATAACAAGGTAGGAAGGCTATCGGCCTCCCAAAGGAGCAGTTTGCTGATTTGTCATCTATGTAAAAGTCCCACTATCTGTATGCACAAGTTGGTGTATGGCCTTGTGCAGAACAGCTCAGCAGTTTTTAAAATATATTTTTCAGAAATCAAAAACTACTGCATAAATGTGTATATTGATAAGCATAAAAATAACATAAAAAAGTCAGTTGAAGCTACAAAACAATATGTATGAGACATACCATCTAATTATTTAAATGTAATTTGCCACATCTGATGACAAATTGACTTTCTGAGGGGGTGTCCTATTTTAAAGTGGGACATTTAAACCACTAACTTTGAATTTAGGTCCAATGGAAGAGGGCAACGCCCAAGAAACCAGAATCAGTCTTGCCCAATATTTTATCAAGTTTGAATTGTTTAAAAATCTCAATGATTTGAAAAAAAGAGTAGATAAAACAGCACATTTCCTGTGGACAGATGCTTTTCTTTTCTTCACCAGCTTTTTTTTTTTATTGCATTTTCCCCCCCATTCAAACGTATTACTTCTGGCTCTGTCTGACCTTTTTGAAAGGTTTATGTCATAAAATCTTAGCCGTGGTATCTGTCTGGATGAAAGCATCAGACAAGATCTCTCTGATGTCCCAATAAGCAGAGGTGTATATATATATAGATATAATGTCAGCTGTTTCTGGGTCTTCCTTTCTTCTTCTTGTTTACCTGCTATTCCACACCTAATAATGAACGTCTTATCTTCCTGCTGCAGCCTGAAGAGAAAGTTTATCCCTTAATGAACAAATCATATGTTAAAAATAATAATTTTAAAAAACAAATCTAAATTCATCTCATTCTGTATCGACAGATGAAATGTAGAGGACTAGCATCGCCCAAAAACTAGCAACAATTATGAAAGGGTTTTAAGAAATCTAAAAATCGTATTGAAAAGTCATGAAAACTGGTCTTGAAGAATATATTAGGAGGCAAAATTTACCCTTTTTTATATCAACTTCTTGTACGTCCTGAAGTTTTCAACTGAACCACTCTTTGAAGTTCTTGATGAGTCGACAAATGTTTGACTGGGGTGCTGTGTAACAAGCAGCAACATCCTTGCAATTCATCTGATCACTCTTCACAATCTGCCATTAAAAACTGAGGCAGCAAACTGTGTAAAAACCAAATGGTGTGCCATTCGTAAAACTTTTAGCCATAACTGTTCTTGTATTACCTGTTCAATGCCAGTCCAGAAAATCATCTCATCTAAAAAAAACATTCACTTTTCAAATACCTCAACGATGGGGCACATTGGTGTTCTGCTTGTTTAACTTCATTTCATTGTTGTTAAAGTATCGATTTGTGAAAGGAAAATGCACAAAAAAGCTTGAATAAAACTATAAAACTAGACGCACTTGTCTTGTTTGTGGCATTCTAACATAAAAACAAAGTCTGAACCACATGAGGAGGAGAGATTTTGAAAAAGCTTCTGCCTAAAGCATGTTTGGACTCGACCTTTTATCACTCCTGAATGTGAATTTAAAAGAATTAAAGAATGTTGTAAGGACAATAATTTCTGGAAGATATAAGAAGACGAAATGCGAGGAAGCCAAACTTGAAATAATGAAAAGGTCCGGCTGTTTTGTGCATTTGCTCTTCGTCACTTTTTCCTCATATTCCAATTTGCACATCGTCTTCTCCTCTCTCCTTGTGTCCTTATCCTTCTCACAACAAAACATGCAGAGTGAGGAGACAAGGTTAACAAGAGAGGCAATGAGACCTTCTAACTGCTACTACTTTTTGTAGCGTGACACAACAACTGCATCATTTGTTCATTATTGTGTTGAAGTTTTACAAAGCTGTAAACACACCAGGCCTCCACCATGTTGTTTTAGATTGCAGGCCAAGTTGTAAGAGGTCCAACTGGCCTTATCACATCCCCAGTGGGGAAATAACAATAGAGCGTCCAGCTGGAAGGAACTGCTTTCACATCACAAATGCACGCATGAGCCCAGCAGACCTTTCCTGAAGCAGAGAAAAGCTCATCAGTAAGCACTAATTTCCATTCAGGTGTGCCAGCAAGCACAAAAGCATTACCAACAGGCGCACGGCATTAGATGCTGTTCAGAAATAAACACTGTTTTGCAGCTTTGTCCAAAAAGCTTAAAGGCAATTTCAGCTTTTTGAAGTGTGCGGAGTCAGCAGACTGACCGAGCGAAGGCTGGAGAATCAGGGATGCTAACGGCTACTGTGAACAAGGCCGAGACAAAAAAATAATAATTTTCAAATTTTAACAACTCGATGTGAAAGCTTACACCTATGTGTTCATTCTCATAAATCACTTTCCATGATTTTGTGGAAAGCAGTTGAGAGCAAATGGATCCAAACGATGCCTTCAGAGAAGAATCATCTGGCGGTATAACTCGCACGTCTGTGAAGGCATCGATCATCCAAACACACAGATCATTTTGGAAACATGAAGATAAACCAGGCAGTGTCAAAAAAACATTGTTCTTCTTTTGTAAACAAGCTGCACATTCATTATCACAGTAACACATTTTTCTGTGTGTAAGTTTCTGTTAGCAAAATATCTCATGAACCACTAAATGGATTATAATGACAATTTCAGACTGTAATTAGATGAATACAACTGACTTTTTACTAAAAGACGAAACCGAGGGGATGAGGAAGTGATGGGTGGGTTTGGTGTCAAGGAAAGGAAGGACAGATGGTAGTGGATTTTACCAAGAGAACAGAAATGGCTGTAGTCATCACATATTTCCAAAAGATGGAGGAACATAGAGTGACCTATAAGAGTGGAAGCAGGTAGACTACATTCATACATTTGTGTAAAAAAGGAAACCTGAGGGTGACTGAGGACTTTAAGGTTGTGGTAGAGGAGAGCACAGCCAGACAGCGTCGATGGTTGTGTGTAGAATGACTGTTGTTGTGATGAAGAGAAACATAAATCAGAAAAGACCAAATGGTGGAAACTGAGGAAGGAAGAATGTAAGGAGTTCAGAGAGGAGCTGTTAAAGGCTCTGGGTGGTAAGAGCTTCCAGATGACTGGGCTACTTGAGTAACAGTAATTTGGGAGGCAGGTAGAAAATACTGTATTAATTAATATTAAAGAAACTTGTTGGTGCAACCGTGAAATACAGAAATTTATCCAGAGGAATAAGTTTGCCAGGAAGAAATGACAGGGAAAGGACTGACTACAGAAGACAGGAATATAATGAGATGCAACGTAGGGCAAAGCAGGAGATGGCAAAGGCAAAACTGAAGGTGTGAGTTGTACAAGAGGCTGGACACTAAGGAGGGAGCGGAGAGTCTGTATCAATCGGCGAGACGGAGGGATCAGGCTGGAAAGGATGTGCAACAGGTTAGGCTTGTTAAAGATAGAAATTGTAATGTTCTGACAAGTGAGGAGATCACGACGGGAAGATGGAAGGAGTACTTTGAGGAGCCAATGAGTGAAGAGAATGAAAGGGAATGAAGAGAAGAGGATATAGAAACTGTGGATTACTGGGCTCACTTAAATGTTCTGTTTTTGGACTTTCATCAGCAGCAGTTTTGATTTTGGTTCATAAAAGGACTATTCATTTTGTCACCTGGCTGTCTGAGTTGCGCCTGAATTTAGATCCTCTTCAAACACGCTGGTTCTTCTCAGTCCTCCATGAATTGTTGGAAGTGAAGCAGTGCAGTGGAAAACAAAAAATAGCATTATTTTCAGCAAAAACACCCAAATGTGTCGGTCTTTTATTATCTATTTAAAAAAAGTCTAAATTATATATATATATTTTTTTAATTCACATTTTGCCAAAACGATCCAAACATTTTGGGGCGCAGCGTTGAACTCTTTATGTAAATGTGAAGAAATTCTTCACCTGTCGCCTCCAGACAAATGACAGAATCGTTTTTTGTTCAACTGGAGAGCATTTTTAGACGTGACTGTGGAATGTGGAGGAAAACAGGATACTTTAGCAAACAGGTGAGAGCAGGAGCCTCGTTTAGACAGCCGGAGGAAAACACCCGAGCTCTGCCGAATACAATATTTTAATATGATTTGTTCATGTTAAATTGACTTTGAGCTGATTTTGTCTTTACCTGTAACTGTGTATGAAAGATTATTAGAAGTGCAATTTTTTTTCATCATTGTGTCTTTCATTACTTTGGTAAAAACATCTCAGAATGGTTTGTTTGTTCCATGAAGCTGCCTGCAGGAAGAAAACATTTCTAGAAAACAAGTTCCTGTGAGCTTTAGGTGAAAATGTAGAACATTCCTGCAAAGATCGTTGCTCCAGCGTGAGTTAATGCAAATAAAACATAACCTACTCGTGTGAAATTTGTGGCGTTTTTTCCAGATTTGATTCACAACCTTTTGCAGGATGTTGTGGTTTGAGCACAGATATGCTGAAGGATCAAATATAACCTGCAAAGATGAAATGGTGCTGACAGACGTGTAGAAAGTGTTGAGAGGAGGAGGAAATGAGGGACAAACTCCAATGTCCACAGTGTTTTATGTTTTTTTTTTTTTTTTAATTTTTTATTATTAACCCTCCTGTTATGTTCGTTTCTGAGGTAAAGCAATAATGTTCGTGGGTCAATTTGACCCGGGGAGTGTTTAATCATGTAATAGTGTCAGAAACCCCAAAAATCCTCCAAAACATTTTTGTATCTGATTATTAACTCCAATACTAACCATGTCAGTTAATATTTGTGCAATGATGTTTTTTTATTTATCATAAATAAAGGATAAATGACAACAACTAACTCATTTTGTCATAAAAAATGTGATTTACATTTTTTATGTTTGCTGAAAAAACCTACACACAAAAAAAACAATAATTATCCTTGAAATTGATTTTTGTAAAAAAATTTTATATTACATTAAAAAAATTTTTTCAAAGGGTGATCTTTATAATTGAACTTGAGACGCATATACTGTTCTGGGTCAAATTGACCCGCTCATTAAAATCAAGACAAATGAGTCATGAAGATTTGTATTGAAAGTAAACTTTGTTCAGCCACTGTTTTTTGAACCAGAAATGAACAAAACAACAAAATAAGATCTTAGGAACACTAACACACTGCATGTATGTCTGTGAATCTCCACAGCTCACAAGTAACATGTCATCATGTTGCGATGGTATACACCATGCAATGAATACAATCAGAAATACCACAAAAATGAATATATGTAAATTAACTAGATGCTTTAGTTTTGTCATCTACACAACACATGAAGGACATGTCATCAGACTGTGCTTTGTTCAAATACATTTTGCACATTTCACACAAGTCATCCTCGTTTTGACCTCATTAGATGGCTTGCAAACCTGGCACCTCTTCCTCTTCTTTTTTCCTCCAGTAGCAACCTAGAAAGACGAATAAAATGGTTAATATATTTTTTGATGCTCCGAAGACACACATAACATGCACTCGCACAAACACACACTTTTACTTACCTCACACACTGATGTACTGGATGTAGTCCTCTCCTGGATCTCCTTTACTACAGCTGCAGTAGCTGGGGTCCTTGGCATATGCTGTCTTCGTTGTATATGTGGTACCACAAGTGCCTTGCCCAGCTCTTCTAAGAAAATGCACCTCTTGTACAGCTTTGACACATTCCACTCAGGAAAGATTTCCGTCCAAATGACAAATGTGTTGTATGCTGATACATCAATGATGTTGTAAAAGATGACCAGTGGCCAGGGTGCAGTCAACTCGCCTTCCTTCTAGATTTGTCATTTGAAGAATGATTTTTTGTATTACATTAGGCATGAGTAGCTCAAAGACCGACTTGATATCTGTGACTCGAGTTACTGCCATCCTAGTAGGCCCTGGCACTGTCTTTATTATATTTTCTGCACACTGTTTTCCGAGGTGCTTAGTTGGAGATAAAGACCACTGAATTTCACCATTTTTTGACATGAATGTCTTGCTTGGAGAAACATGAATGTCACTTTCATCAATTGGTTCATAATCAGAATCATCAGACTCAGAATTGACCTCAATACTGTCTTCAGCTTCAGACACCTCCTCTTCTATTTCACTGTCATGATCAATGAGAAGTTCCAGCACTTCCTGGGCTGTAAACATTTTTTTCCTGCTGCTCATTTCCTGACCTCTGACAGTGACAATATCACATGTACCTTCAGTGTGTAATGTGTTTAGGACTCCCTTGCAGAGAGTATTTATGCCCTCCCACCCCTCCCCTTCTGCTGAGTGTCCACTCAGTGTGGGTGGAGTTTCCCCACAGGAACAGAAAAGGTTCCCTTCAAAAGTTGTATATACACCTGCTGTCTCACAGTTTCCTTGTGAAGTAAAGAGAATAGTGAGAAAGTGGGTT
>NC_056507.1:11936795-11943760 GCF_014905685.2 Nematolebias whitei | reverse complement strand
ATATTTATGCCCTCCCACCCCTCCCCTTCTGCTGAGTGTCCACTCAGTGTGGGTGGAGTTTCCCCACAGGAACAGAAAAGATTCCCGTCAAAAGTTGTATAAACACCTGCTTTCTCACAGTTTCCTTGTGAAGTAAAGAGAATAGTGAGAAAGTGGGTTTGTGTGCATGCACGTGTGCATGTGTGTGTGTGGTGTGTGCGTGCATGTGTGTGTATGTGTGTGTAGTGAAATATGTCTCATAGTTTCAAGGAAACAAATAGAATTGGATATTTTTTTTACCCTTTTCACCCTTCAACTTGACTGCCGGGTCAAATTGACCCGAACAGTATCGATGTAGCAAGTAGACGCAGGGGGTGGTACAAATGTGTAAAGTGAACCATTTTCAATTTATATGTTGAGTGGAACTATTAAGACAAATAGAAAAAGTTTCATGCAGAAAAAATATTTTTAACTATTTTAAAAAAAAATTTAAACTTTAAAAAGGGTCAATTTGACCCGCAACATAACAGGAGGGTTAACAGAAAGTTGGATTTATTCAGCATCATGTTTTGACTTTTTATCTCGAATCAACATGAATGGTTTTCTTTTCCTCGCCAATATTTTCTGTCGCTTGCAAATTTATGTTTGTTTGCTTTATATTCAGTTTGTTATATTTGTCAGCAGCACAGTGACTCAGTTGGTAGAGCGGTTGTCTCTCAGTAAAAAGGTCACCGGATCAAATCCTGGTCAGGGGCCTTTTCTGATTACAGTTTGCATGTTCTCTCCGTGCATGCGTGGGTTTTCTCCGAGTACTCTGGTTTCCTCCCACAGACCAAAAACATGCATGTTAGGCTGATTGGTAACTCTAAATTGTCTCTAGATATGAGTGAGAGTGAATGTTTGTCTCTGTGTCCCTGTGATGGACTGGAGACCAGGGTGTTCCCTGCCTCTCACACAGTGGCTGCTGGATATGGACACCAGTGACCCCGCGACCCGAAAAGGAAGAAGCAGGTAAAGATCATGGACGGATGTTATTTGTCCTCCACTTCCACTCACCAGGGATTCAAAGCTGTGATTCATTTTTAAGTATTTACTGCATCCTGACACAAAACCAATGAAGAATTCTTCTTCATTAAAGTCCTGTGAATGTTCCAAGTGCACAATATTTGATTGTGCAGAAAAGATAACGATGCAATCACCTAAATGTAAAGTAGATCTTTGTAAAAATAAAATCTATCATCATAAACTAAAGCAAAGAAAACTATTACCCTCATGCTGCACCAAAAATTACATTCCTTATACACGACTTGTGAAATGATTGGAGCCTTAAAAAACCTGCAGTTAGAAAACTTTGAGGAAAATGGTGGTTAACAAATACAAAGAAGAAAACGTACAAAGCGGACAGAAGGCCAAGTATTCAAAGCCTATAAATTAGATGGATTATCTGTGGAAAAGTGCAAACAATCATGACGTGGATACTAATTCCTCACTGCATAATGATATTCAGAATGCATTAAACTCAAATATTCTCTGTTCAGATCAGGGATAAGTGGTTTAATACATCAAGTGCAAACCTGTTTCCTGTCCTGCTCACGTCTCTTCTAAGCTAATTTTACATAAATCAGTGATGGAGCTTTTATGCATAAAATAATAGGTGACGATCC
Organism: Nematolebias whitei; assembly: GCF_014905685.2. Lineage (NCBI taxonomy): Eukaryota > Metazoa > Chordata > Actinopteri > Cyprinodontiformes > Rivulidae > Nematolebias > Nematolebias whitei. Next base: position 11,942,117 of record NC_056507.1, on the reverse strand, counting down.
TGGAGGGTGAAACCAGCCTTTCAGTGTGACGTTTGTGTGTTCTCCACGTGCATGTGTGTAGTAGTCACGTAGGTACGTGCCACTAGTTGTAGTATGACAATATATGAGATATATATGCATACTTTTTCACGAGTTCCTCATCTTTCTGGCTGTGTAATGTCGTGCATTGAATTTAACAGAAATGTAACGAGAGACGTTATTTATCTTTGACCCATCAAAATGAATGCGGTCATTTATTTTCAGAATCAAAGTTTAACATCAAACATTTACATTAATTTGGCAAAATATGAAAATAATAACAGACAAGTTTCACAGAAAATGAGCATCGATCACTCGGCGGTGATCAAGGACTTTGCTTCAGATATTCCTAAGATATCTGTACTGATTTTATGAGAAAGAGGAGAGTTTTAAGATGAAATGGAGATTTATCTTACAGAGAAATATGTGAGGGAATTAATCTGTTTGACCAGAAATTGCACGCTCCATCAGATATCAGCTTGCCCACGGTACACTTGGTCGAAAATAGAACCATCTACCTTGATGATGAAATCAGCGTCGGCGTAGGTTCCTTTCTGACTCTTTTCAGCGTCTCCGTGAGAACTACCAAACCCTCAGAGAGTCGTACGTGGTTTTCAAACAGAAATTATAATCCCAAAACGTCTCTGGATCATCCTGAATGCGTTTGCACCCAAGAACTCTGAACTCCTTTCATTCTTCAGAACTTCTCAGACTCTTAATTGTCAGCAACTCTGCCAGAACCGGGAAGTTGCCACATTTTTAATGGGTCGACTTCCGGGTCATTTGAGAGCTTTTTGATTGGTCGATGGACCAGAAATAGAGGTGTGGTTTGTGATGTAAGATGTTATCATAAGTCAAGGATTGTTTTCAACATACAGAAAAGATTATTGCAGACGACCAGACTTCGTGGAGTCTCACGCTGTTGTATCTTCTCAAATAGTAAAACATGACATTTCTTCTCAGTAAACATTTTAGTTGACCGAAAACCGACCTTTAACATACTTACATTACTTGGCTCATTTCAGACAGAAAATCAAGAAATGCATATTAACCTGATTTCTTCTTTAAATGAGGAATAAAAATCATTACTTACTGTTTATGTAAAAATAAAAATGAGTAGTTCTTTTCAACCTGTAACATTGAGTGGAACTAACACAATTTGATTATTAAACATTTGTAAAACAGTAATGATTATAGAGAATTGTCTTTTCTGCTTGATTAATTCAAGAAAGAAAGTCACCAGATGGCTCAGACTGTATTCAGATCAATGAAAATAACAGTCTCTGTCCATCTGATAGGTTTGAGGTCATCAGGGTCAGATCAGGGTCAGATCAGGTTCACTACATGTGCAAACAGAAACATGCATGTTAGGTTCAGTGGTAACTGTAAATTGTTCCTAGGTGTGAATAAGAGCGGACTTGAGACCTGTTCGGTGTGGACGCCGCCCCTCACAAAGTCACCGAAGAGATAGGCCTCATCTCCCTGCGACCCGGAAAGAACGATGGACGATGGACTAATGGGATTAAAAGCTTTTTAAACAAGTAGAAAATCAAATCAATCCTAAATAATTCAGGCAGCCAGTGTAGAGACGGTGCTCTTGTTCTGGGTTTTGTTACTTGCTGTTTGCAGTATTTATTACTCTGTATCTGTTTTCCTAAAAAAATTTAAAAAAACATCCATGGCTTGATATTGAGAATGCACGTTGTTGCGGTGCTTCACAAAAAGTTTCTGCAGGAACTTTTAGAATAAATTGAAATAAGGTGTTTAGTTAGGAACTCTTGCTTTCTTGTGAAGGAACAGTAAGCTGCACTCTAGATCTCAGAATACCTTGTTGAACTGAGATAATAATGTACAGTATTAGTACTAGCATTATTATACACACCTCTGCTTTTTGTATTGTGAAAAATAATCATATCTAAATAAAATCTGCGTTTCAAAACATATTTCTTCAATATACTGTAGATTAATTATCATGTGTTGCATGTGGTTTCTTAATTTGCCTAATTATTGCAAACTTGTCTTAAAAACCTGCTGCACTTGCACGTAGTAATAAATATGTGCTGTGTGTTATAAATAAACAGTCACATGGAGGAGACATGCAGAGGTTTAACCAGTTTGGCTCGACTCTACAACTTTAAAAATCTCGCCTCCGATCTCGTTTTCGTCTGTGACTGAGACGCAAATTGATTGTCTTTCTCATGCAGGGAGAGTTGCTCTTCAGAGGACTCCCACAGTGCGAGAGTGTTATCATCCGCTGACATATTGGATGCTACAAGAAGCAGACGGATCAAACACGCTCTGAAACAACATTGGCAGCATGGGGCAAGCGTGCTGATTAAAATGCCACGGCGCTGATAAATGAACGACCACACTTGCAAATGACCGGACAAACTCACTGTATGTATCACAGGAGCTGCACCTTTTGTTGCCTTTGTGTCAAACTATTGATTTAACCTTTGGACGGATCTTGTCGCTGAGCGGTGTGTTCACTGTCACACAAAACATTTCAGCCATTTTAGAACCGAAGGGTGGGTCAGCCAGTTGGAAGGAATAATTCACATATGTTTACCTTTAAAAGTTATTTGTGCAACCAAGTGTTAGGGTGCATTCACACTAGCCCTGTTTAGTCCACTTTAATCGAACTCTAGCTCGTTTTCCTAGAAAGTCAGTCTCGTTTAGTGAGGTGTGAACGCGCCATCGAACTCTGTCATGGAACAAAAAGGCGAACTCTGGCCCGGGCTAAAACCTAGGTCGCGGTCCGGTAGAAGCGAACTCCAGCGCGGTTCGAGTACAGTGTGAATGTAAACAGACCGGACCCCGCTCCCCAGGGTAAACAAACACACATTTCTCTGACCTTATATGGAGCCGTCTGCTGCCTTGTGTGGAAAAACAATATTCTCCATGGTCTTCTGTCTCATCTTCTGCTCATGCTAAGTCCATTTTTGAAAAATGACAAAATATAACTCCTAAAACTGCTAAAACTTGATGCCACTTCATTTTATTTTTATTTACAGAAGAAGAAGAAGAAGACGTGTCTTCAGAGGTTTTTGTGTAATTTCTTTCAGTAGTTCTTGGTGCAGCGCCCCCACAGGCGAGTGGGGGAACAGGTTGGTTCAACAGGTTGACTCGACTGCACAGTGAAGTGTGAATGCAAACGCACCAGCTCAAATGTAAACAAAAGGTCATGAATATTGGTCCCGAACCGAGTCTACCGGACTATCTAGTGTGAAAACGACCTTAGTTTCATCTCTTTTGAATTAAATATGTGACACTGATTTAACGAGGTAAATTTGATGTTTATGACAGGTTCAGTCTGGTTTCTGTAATCAGCATTCCACTGAAACAGCCTTGATCCAATTTTCTATCAGCATCATGATGTTCGCTGACTCTGAGGCTTTCAGAGTTCTGGTGCTGCTTGATTTAACATTTTGCTTTGACCATGGTGTTTTGATTAACAAGCCCCATGTTGTGGTCAGTGTTTCTGGGCTGCTGTAGCTTCACTCCTAACTTTGTGGTAGAACCTAAAGTGTTTTTTTGCACTCGTCATGCCTCGGATCTATTCTCTATTATACACTCTGCCTGTAGAACAAATTATTTGCCAATTTACTGATGCTTTTATCATTTCTATGCTGAGAAAATATCAGCTTTGCTGCTCCTTGAAGTCCATAGAATATCACAAATCGTCATCCTTGTTTAAATGCACCATCGTCAAAAGGTGACCTTGTGACAATTACTGCTGAACTTTAAAAAAATAAACTCCAACCCTAAGATTTGCCCCCAAAACAGGTTTCCTAATCTAGACACCTTCATGTATCAGACACATCTGTACAGACAAGCTTATAGAACACTGTTTTTGGAGCATTGGTCCAGAGAATTATTTCTCCCTGTAGTAACATTTTCAAACTCTGGTGTCAATTTTTGAATTGGAGGAAAAAAATGGTTTCATATTTTTATCAGCCTTCACATGTCTTTGTGTAAGAAAGAGAGAGCCATCAACAGTTAGTCCTGTATATTGATACAGAGCTTTGAGCAAATACAAGAAAGAGACACATTACAGCTGGTTTAGTCTCGCATTACACACTAAACACTTTGATAACTCAGTTCAGGGTTAAACGGCGATAAACAGATGTATAACTGAGGAGTTTGTTTTTTCAGTCACATTTTTACGACATAGACTTCAGCCGTCACTTCCTGTTCAGATCCTCCTGCTTTGAGATGTACAAGCAGCTGCTGCCTTGACTCGACTCTGCAGAGAGGAAGGCAGCAGCAAATGACTTCTAGTTTTGATGAAAAGCAAAGCAGCGTTTATCAGCATATAACACACACACACACATGCGCACACACATGCGCACACACATGCGCACACACAAACACAATGGCACTGAAAATCTGTGCAAACATACAGATGTGCATTCATGACTCAGAGGAGATTACTCTCAAATATTTTATTGGAAATTAAACTAAAAAATATTTTTTTAAATTCCAACACATTTTTATTTTATTTTATTTTATTTTATTCAGGCAACACAAACACACCACCGTTTTCACTTTTTATTTATGGAACATGTGTTTGTTTTCAGTCTTCTGCAGCTGTTATTGCACATTTTATTTTTGATGGGACTTTTACTGAAAAGGAAAAAAAAACTTCCATGTAGTCCACATTAAATGTGGTTAAAATAAACTTTTGAGAGGGTAATCCTATAAAATTTGAAGCATTTACATATAAATTGCAATGGGAGAGTTTTGGAGAGCTTCCTGGATTCAATATGAGTCTGAATGAGATGCTTTTTGAATGGGGAAAAGCAAAAACTTGAATGCTAAAAAACTTCAAGGTACTCTAAATAAAATGGTTAAACTGCCAATTTTTCACAAGACATAATCTTCTAGAGCAGAAAAGACTTTGGCAGTCCACCATTTAGGAGCCCTTCGCCTGCAATGAGTCTCCCATCAGTACGGCTGCTTTAGTCTACAGCTGTGATAAAAACATCAACACAATGAACAAAATACAAGTTTTAAAGAACACGTACAGTAAGGCCATGTAAAGGTTCACGGGACAGTCCAGAGGTGGAGAGCTTCCTTTCCAAAAGAAAGGAGTCCTCTGTTGTTAATAATAAACATTTGGACCTTTTAATTTTAGGATCAGATGGATGGATGGATGGATGGATGGATGGATGGATGGATGGATGGATGGATGGACGGATGGATGGATGGATGGATGGATGGACGGACGGATGGATGGATGGATGGACGGATGGACGGATGGATGGATGGATGGATGGATGGATGGATGGATGGATGGATGGA
>NC_056507.1:11929030-11936695 GCF_014905685.2 Nematolebias whitei | reverse complement strand
GATGGATGGATGGATGGATGGATGGATGGATAGTCCATCCATCCATTTATTTATTTATTCATTTAAAAGAAATAAAAGAAACAAAACAAATTCATCAAAAAGAAAACAACATTGAATGAAAAGGGTGTTGAAAGAAGAAGAAAAGTCTTTTAATATCTGCCCCTTATTAAAGAAATATATAAACAAAACAAACAACTCGGTCGTGAACAATCCCCAAAGCAAAAACAAAAAAACACCAGGCATCCTCCACATGGATTCATACTTTCCTAACAATTTTACCTTAATCAGCTTTTTAAACATATAAATTGTTCTAGAAATGTTTAAGGTGATATCAAGGCAGTTCCACAATCCTATTCCCTGAATTACAACGCAGCTCCTTCAGACTAGTTCTAAATGGAGGTTTTACAAACATTTCCATTCACTTAAGGTTTTAATGACTCTCTCTTTTTTGAAGCTTGTTTGTTTTTATTTAATAGTTGCAGCAGTGACACACTTTGGTATGAAGTAATTTTATCTTAAATGACCTCACTGAGATCCTAATCCTGTAAATAAAATCATTTGTATTTTAATTTGTGACAAGTCCTTTAAAAAAATTTGAAATCATTGCTTATAGTTTCAAACAGCTTTAAATGAAAAAAAAAAAGTGACTTGTTAGCTACTCAAATGGCGGTGGCACTTTCATCAGTACTTTTTTGTCATGTGGGGAATAATCCTCTGGATCATTTTTCTACCTGGATTATTGAGCATGCATCAGGAAATCATCTGGATGGGCTGCAAATATCTTCACTGAAGGAAGAAAACCACATTTCCTCTGCAGTAGGTGTTTGTTTTGCTGAAGCCGAACTGTCGCTCTGATCCACAACCCGACCTCAAGCTAAACTTCCACTGACACGACTGAATTAATTAGTATTGACCCGGGCCGCTGGGCAGGAAGCAGCAGGTAGGAGCTGCTTATTTCCCACACAAGAAAACAGTATAAAGTCAGACTCTCACAGTGAGCTAAATGAGTAAACACATCAGTACATACCCCAGAGGGGAGAAAGATCCGTTAGCCCGACATGTTTAGTTTTTGTTTAAAAAAATGTTGACGGTGACAGTTGAAGATAAGTAAAGATGAGATGGTAGCTCGACATAAGATGTTTTGTCAATAAGCTTAAATTACACTAAGCATGAGGTACCCAAAGTCTGGCTCGAGAGCCATTTGCGGCCCTTGGAGGGATTCTGTGCAGCCCATGACTGCAATTTAAAAATGGTTTCATTTTCAGCAATCCACCAATTAATCAACATTTATTTATAAAGCTTTTTGCAACATTCAAAAGGTGCGCAAAGTGCAAAACATATAAAACAAACTCTAAAAATTACTGAAATTCCAGAGTGCCATTAGGTATTAAAAGCCCGTCTGAATAAAAAGGTTTTAAGATTATTATTTTATTTTTTAATGACACGCAGGCTTAAGAATTTGCATATGTAGACCTTCTGCAAATCTAATGGTGATATTTGTTGTATAAAAACAGATATTGGAAAATATCTCTAAATGAGCAATATAAAGTACAAAACAAACCTTTGACTATGATTATACCTATTTTCTCCATTTCATGGTACAAAACAACACAAACTGACTTCGAAAAAGTCATGTTTGGATAATTTTCAGAAAACATGGCTAAATATAGCAAAAATAGTGTTGATTTAATAATAGAGAGGGAAACTGGAGTTAAATTGGAATGCCAGTTTCTTCATGTCCAGTTTTTTTTTTTTTTATGCCCGATAGTCTTTGGACTATTATTTTGATTACATCTGCCCTTTTTTGTCAGCAATTAAATAATTATATGATCATTTTGTTTGATTTTTCTTCTCCAACGCTGAACTAGACATGCTCAGAAATGTTCTTGATGATTTAATACAGGTTATATTTAAAATAGGTTTGATGACACGCAAAGAAGAAGATAAGAAACTTTATTTTCATGACAATTATGCACTTATGAACAATTTTCAAAGTTCTTTAGCATGCAGCCATTCAACTATAGTTATTTTGTGGAAAATCTGAAGTATTTGCTGTCTTTGAACATCTCATGTGTAATATTTTAATTTGTTAAAGCCTTGAACACTTGAAATTCATGATGAACCTGTGAAAACACAATTAGCAAAAGCAGCTAGAGAGCAAATGGCCAGAGCAGCCACCGTAGCTGAATAACTTTTATGAGATTAAACCAACTGAGATTCAGCTGCGATCAAAGACGATGGGCGCTTTGAAGACCCGCGGCTGCTTTTAAAGGTTTAATGCAACGGATATCATAGTTGCAGTGAAATTACTTCAGTGTGAGGAAACAAGGCTCTGTTTCCACGAGGCTGCTCAGATCAAACCCATTTTCTTCTCCTTTTACTTTGATGAAATACATCATAACAATAATTTGGCAGGGTTGTCCCAGCGGAAGATTAATCATAAGTTGACAGATGTTCTGACTCCTTCATGCCCTTCATCAACAAATCCGACCAAGAAATCACCATTTGAGTAAAATCTGTACTCTCAGCATTTTTCCGTAAATTGTGGCAGCATGTGCCAGCTGACTGCGTGCCTTCTTAACCGCAAAACAAGCGCATTACGAAACTGTAAAGCTGGCTTTTATGTGTTTTCAGTGTAAAGCTCTTGTTTCTTTCCCCACGTACAAAAATAAAATTTTCTCAATGAGAAGACGGGGAGAAGGAGAGCCCTCATGCCCTGAAGGGACACTCGCAGCTGGATACACTATGGATTCCTGGGGCCAGTGGAAGATGGTGCGTCTGTCTGTGTTGTCCTTTGAGGACGTAGAAGACGCGTACATAATTGGATTTATGATAACCGGATTTCTTCTTTTTGGTGTTGGCGTGTATCTGGCAAATCGACAAATTCAGAAGATGGCGGCAGCGGTTCTGGCAATTGTCAGGCTGCCTGTCTTGTATGAAGGAACGTACCGAGTGGTAAACTCTCACACTCAGATGCTGCATGAGCTGAGCTGTAAGCTGGACGCGATTTCTGAAAATTGCAGGCCACTTATGGCTCCTGGGACTCACTGGTGAGCAGGAATCAACCTTGGAGAAGGCTACAAGCTCGGTCCGGTGGTATGACCACAAAATTTGGCTGTTTGGAATTGCCAGTGAGACGTATCAGCTGAACTTTGAAGGCAGACATGGAAATTCAAGCAGAGGCTGCCTGACCCAAAATAATTGTTATCTGAATTTGACTTCCCCTTGAATTGGCCAGCTATCTCAAACTTCTCCTGGTTGTTTATGTGAATAAAAAGCTTCCTCCCCCCCCTCCCCCCATCGCTCCCCTCCCGAGGACATCTGTGGATCTGTGTCAGAGTTGAGCCGGCTGATAAACACTGTGCCATCTTTATCAGAACTATGGAGCTTTCTGGCAGTGTCCATGGATAACACTGCCCTCGTCAGCCTCCTCATGCATAAATGTATTATGACGTCATCAGTATGTTGCTGTTTGTGCTGAGATCTTTTTTTTTTTTTTTTTTGCAACTTTCACACTGTGTCCTGTTTCTTTTCTTTATCTGAAAAAAAAAAAAGGCTGTGCCTCTCGAGGCCGGTGGCCTCAGTCACCTCCGTCTCCCGTGTCTGTTTGTTTATGTTTCTCTCAGACGGGCTGTATTGAAATGTAACTTTGGTGTGCTTTGGTGCAGTGACAATGAAGCTGAATCTGATTCTGCAATGATTGTCCACCGTTGCTCTGCTATCAGGCCTTAGAGGTGGAGTGGCCATCTTTGAATCTGCAGATTTGTGATACAAACTTTTGCCCTGCCAGGAGGTTTTCCTTGAAAGTTTTGTGAGAAACATTTACTTGAAGCTCATAACCTGTCCTGCTGCTCACATTTCTGGCTCGGGTAAAGAGGCACCAGCTCCCTGCAACTCTAAATGTGTCTAGAAAATGTCTGGATGGATTTTTGCAAACGTTCACTGAGGACAGCAGGAAATCTTTGCTTTGCTAAATGTAGCTCTTGCTTCCTTGTTAGCATAATTTGATGGAGCTGGCAGCCTTCTTCAGCAGAGCAAGAGTTCAGCTGCACATCAAACATCGCTGAGGCTGAAATATTCACTTTCTGCTCTGTGTATTTGTGATTTCCGCTAAAACAAACTCTGCTCTGTTTGTCTCATAAGGCGGACTGAAATCTGTAAATGAGCGCGTCTTCAGCCCACATCTTAGATCAGAGAAAAGTGCTCACTGTAGGATTTTTGATTGGTTGGAAACTGAATTGTTTTTAATCATTTTGGTTTGGATGAGTGTTTGAAAACACCTGCACTTTACTGGAAGCTGCACATACGCAGCAGTATTTGTGATTGTGCTCAGCGCCGTGCACAGAGCTTCACATCAGTTTGTATTTTGAGTTTATTTCGAGGTTTTTCCACTCTGGATACAGGCATCTTTAAACAGCAACACATTGTGAACAGGAAACTAAAACTGGAAACAAAACTAACTGTAAACTCTACTTATTTAAAGAAGTGAGTCTTTAAATCGCTTTAATTTCAACTGATTTTGTGGATTCTTCTTGTAAAAATTACCCATAAATTGAACCATCCGAGCAAAACGTTTTTTTTTATTTTACAAGTTCATCCTTTTTCATAAAGACATATTCTGTTATGACTTTTTTTTTACTTAACTACCAAATTCATTTTGACAAAATCCATTTTGATTTCCGCTTTTCTTTTTTTTTTAATGTTTTTGCTCCTTTTCTTCATATCATATTTTAATCATTTTTGTTTGTCACATCTTTTTTTCTTCGGGTGTTGTTTTGTTTTTCCTCTGACCCAGAAGCGATCCCATGAGTGATTGTGCTGATTTTGTATGTGTTTCTGAATAAGAGATCACTCTGAATATGCAGGTACCAGAGAGGAAACACAGGAGGAGCCGCCTCCTGGATTCCCCGTTTATTCAGCCTGCATGAGCTGATCTCTTTGTCTGAAATTCACAATTCACTGCACTGGTTAGTGGAAGATGAATGAAGGAAATGGTCTTTATTAAATTGCCTTTCCTGCAAAGGGAGAAAAATCCAAAGGTCGCATAGTTAAGTGGTGGTAATAAAAATGACTGATTCTTAAGGCTGAGGTTGGACTGCCCCTTCATGGCGTTAAAAAGCCTGATTTACTTCGCTGGTGTGGTGTTGATCTAATCTCTGCTACGCAAATGCACATTTTCATATTTATTTAGGAAATTCAATGTATTGTGCAAGAATAAGAATATTTTCCTTTTCTTGTTGTTGTGTTTTTTACACTTGCAGGGCAGAGTAAGCCAAGAGACGGTGATCAACAGAGATGCGCAATTACAAAAGCATCCAAATTAAATCCGACTCGTCGTGGGCATCAAGAGCAGTTTTTTTGACAGCTGGGAGCTTTTCCATTTCGAAAAACATCTGAGGCAAATGATGAGATCTAAAAAACATCTTTCTTAAAAACAAAATCTAAACCTGCCTATTTTTGTCTCTACAGTAGATTAAATCATAAATATGGGGGCATGCTGTTATGCTTCTGTTCAGTTTTATGCAAAAAGTTTTCTGTAAAAATTTGAAGAAGTGGCAATACATTTATTATGTTCATTATGGGAACAGGTAAAGTTTTAAAGTGTTTTTTTTTTTTTTATTCTGTTAATTTTCTCAAAACTAATTTTTGTAAGTTGAAATTAAAAAATGTGTTAATTGTGTCTTGAATGAAAAATATCCCATGTTTAAAAGTATAAACATTGTATTAACACTATTAAAAAACAGGTCTTAAAGTATTTATGTTACACAAATATTTCCAATGCATTAAAGAGACAAATGAGGGTTATAAGGGGCTCCCTGAAACTTTTTCTCCCCTGGGGTCCCTGAACCCAAAAAGTTTGAGAACCCCCTGGTCTACAGGTTAAAAAATTACACTGTGGAGGAAAAATAAATAAATAAAATTACTCTATAGTGTATTTTTTAAAGTAAAAAAAAGTACATGAGCCCTTGTGGCTCAATGAGAAACCTTAATAAATAAAGCTTGAATGAAAAGTAGATTTGGTGTGAAATTAATTCCATAAAACAACATTATTACTCTAAACAGTGCATGTGAACAAGAGTAATAAATCAATTTACTTATTTCATTTTGATTTTGATTTTAAAAAGTGTAAAATTAACTCTGAAAAGTCAACACTAATTCGACACTAATTTTGAGTGGGAGCTAATATCAGTGAAATTCAACTCTCTAGGTGTTAAAAGTGACACTTTTTGTTTTTTACTGTGAGAGGCCAATGTGCACAAAATAAGACTCAGAGTCAGTGATTCTTTATTGTCGTTCCACCACATGTGGTACATGTGGTACATGTGGTGGAACAAAATTATGTACACAGGGTCCCAGTTACATCCAACCAAAATGAGCCCAAGTGGGGAGGATGTGGCAATAAAATACGGTGCAAGGCCAAGAATGCAAATTTAAGCCATTTCTAAATTGTCAGTAGTGTCCAATAGCTACAGCCCAGTAAAAAAACAATAAAGCAGAAAATCTAAAACCGGTGTGTAAGCTGAAACCAAACACCTGGTAATTTGTTTAAAGTTTGATCTTCTTTTGTGTTCTTGTTTGATATAAAAGCTTCTTTATTTACCATCTTTGTCCAAAATGTGAACTAGATTAGTCCCTCGCTACGTTGCAGTTCGACTTCTTGCTCATAGTTTGTGGACGTACACGTCATAATATTGTACAAAAAAATTGTGCAGGACACACGATTGTGGACTGTACAGTAATACTGTATCACTGTACTCATGTGGTTGTGAAAAAGTTAATGACAAAAATGAAATACTTGGGACAGGCGCTGTCATTTTGTAGTTTTCTCTGAGTAATCCTCCACTGTATTCCTGCTCATAATGAACACATTCCCCCAGAAGGCAACAGGGCTCTGCCCAAAAGTCCAATTTCCTTCTGCTGATAAAACCAGAGGTAAAGTTTTGATCTGCTCGGTGCCCAGCGGATGCAGAGAAGCCACACTGAACCCATTAAACTGGACCAGAACAGGAGCAGGAGCAGAACCAGACCCATCGGTGAATCTTGAGAGCTGGTAGCCGGCCCATATGGACCTCCAAGCAGTCGCGTGCAACATATTGTCCAGTGGTCTATCTGAAGCTTAACAAGACTTTTTTCATCTGTTTCAACCGGCCAACGACGATCAGTCAGCGGATGCATGCGGCCGATGATCCGGTGGTCCATCTGAAACTTAATGAGACTTTTTTTTTCATCTGTTTCAACCGGCCGATGAGGACCTCCGAGCTTTACACGCTGGTAAGTAAAATTTAGTAGCTACATATAAGTGTTAAAATTCGTAGGTTTAAGAGTTTAGAACATTGATTGTGGGCTGCTGCAGGGTACGTCAGCAGAAAGGAACAGAGTTGGACTGAGCCGCTTCTGTTATGCAGAGCCTGGTAAGTAAAATTTAGTAGCTACATATACAGTACTGTATGTTGTTAAAATGACGGAGGTTTAAGAGTTTAGAACATTGCAAGAATGTGGGAAGTGTTTCTAAAGCCTTAAAATATAAATACTAAAATAAATGTAATGCCGCTACTTCGTGGATTTTCACTTATTGGTGTGTGTGTGTGTGGGTGGGTATCTGGAACCAAACCCCTGCAATAAATGAGGGACTACAGTATACCATATTTTTTGGCCTATAAGTCA
>NC_056507.1:11920495-11928930 GCF_014905685.2 Nematolebias whitei | reverse complement strand
ATATATATCTTGTTGATTTGGTAAAGCTCTTCAGATGAAGCATCAAGTAACAGGAAGGGAAGTTCAGATTTATCACATCCTCCTGGATGAGTGGGTTCTTCAACCAACATTTGACATGTTGTTCAAACATTCAGGGACTTCGCTGAATGTTTGAACAACGACTGTCATTTTCTGTGACGTATCTCAAGTAAAACCAAAATCATTTCAGTGAAAACTGATGCGGTCATACAGCAAAACAAAGTTCATTCTATGCATTTAAAGTGTAATAAAGTTGTAGTTCATTGGAATGGTTTTGCTACATGAATAAATGACCTGTAGGGTTGTTTTGGGGAGGCCAGTCTTAGTGTCAGGTTTTAATCTTCCACTTTTGTTTTTTATAAATAATGTTCCATCCCTCATCCTCTGCCTTTCTGATTCTGTTTGCTCATGACCCACATTTTGTTCTGCTTCCTGAAGCAGTCATAAACCAACACGATAATGCTTCTGATAATGATGTGCTCTCACCGGGAAGGCTGTGAAGATTAAATAAAGAGACAGGCGAGAAAGACGCTGAAGAAGGTGGCAGTGGAGCCGCAAAGTGAATTACCAACAGCAGAGAGCAGAAACACCAGAGGGGACGGAGACAGAAAGGGAGGGACATGCTCTGAGTTCATGAGGTGCAGATGTGAACGGTATAATTCACTTTGGTCTCTCTATGGGAATCCACTTACTTCCTTCCTGCAATTTTAGGGCCATGCTTCCTCTCTTAATCCATCTGAATGCTTGTTTGTTTGTGGTGCTTATTTGTGCACACTCATAAACACAAACGCACCACAAAGCCGCATCTTCTGTAATAAATCCCTCTTTATGGGCAGCCATTTTTTTTCTGCCAGGTGAAGCTGTTTCTTTTTGGTCTGCATTATTACCTTTATGAAGTCATGAAGCCTCACTCCACTCCTCACACTGGAAAACAGGAAGGGATGGAGAAAATCCATCCATCCATCCATCCATCCATCCATCCATTCATCCATCTGCTTTAAATGCAGACTCTAATTAGGACAAGACAAATAAATACAATAACTGCTGCTTAACAGACTTTTTCCTGTTGATGCATCAGGAGAGACTTTATCTTGATGGACCACTGGATGGGTCAACTCACTGCAGTAAAGAGGAAATATTGATGAAATCAAAGCTTCACTGTCTTAAGACTTTTTTTTTAAAATATAGATCAGATTTATAGTAATAGAACTAAATGTATTCTCGGTCAGTCTGAGATTACTTTTTTTTTTATTACGGGGGATTATTTGGTCTCAGACTCAAACTATTTCAATCTTTTTAAAGCCATTTTAGAGAAGGCGGACCTGTGATCTGAAGGTCACAGGTTCAACTCCCTGAACCGACAACATCAAAATGTGGGTGGGAAAGGTAAAGCACCCACACCAGTCTCCACCCTCATTTGCACCACTCTGGACCCTTGAGCAAGTCCCTTAACTCCCACCGTCTACTCCCCCGGGTGCCCTAGATAGCAGCCCTCTGCTCCACACAGAGGGCTGTGGTAGCTCGGTGGTCTGTGGTTGCGTCAGGAAGGACATCCGGTGTAAAAACAATTGCCAAGTCTTCGTGTGAGTTGGTTCACTGTGGCGCCCCCTGAGGAAGGGAGCAGCCGAAAGAAGAAGGAAACTAAAGTAAGGGCAAAATAAACTTACAAACTGGACCCAAATGTACACGTTAAGCCAGTATCTCATGAGGCTGCGGCTGTTGGTGACTAAAAATCATAGGAAATACCAGAACATGTTGCATTCTCACTGAACACAGTCTTTGTGAACAAGTGAGCAGCAAGCAGTGGTGTAGTCTACGTGATACTCTGGCATACGGAGTATACCCACTAGAAAAGCTTAAGAATTTCAGTATACCCACTTAAAAGTGCCCAATGATACTTGACATATCGTTAGGCACGTGTCGTTGAAACATTAAACGGCAGTTAAACTCTTCCGTAATAATCTATCAGTATGCAGTGCTTTGCTTTGAAACTGTTTCATGAATTCTTTCACGTGTTTTAATACAAAGCCAACTTTTGTACTAAGTTCGTTGTCCATTTATTCACATATAAGCATCAGGGAAATTTTGAACTGTTCAATATGTTTAAAAATCAAAATAAATCGATGATTACTTTGTACTAACCAGTGTACTTTGGTTTCTAAGCAAAGTATACCCACTACAAAAATGTAGACTGCACCACTGAGTCATGGGACCGTGTTTTGAATGGAGACAACAAAATAACGTGCACGGCTGAGACAAAGACAAGAGTTTTGTAAGCTGCGCACGCATAAAAAAGGCCAGATTTTCAAATATTGGTCGCGTTTTCAACAGCTGCCACGCTGGGACACTGAGGGCTTGAAGAGTGAATGCATGTAGATTTTTAGACGAGTGTTTCTGGACCGAAACTGAACTGGGAATTCAAGTAAACTTTAATGTTTTTGCTGTAAGATATTTAAGTGGGTAGAGTTACACTGTGGAGAAGAACAGAGGCAGGTTTATTTAATTAATTTATTTATTTGTTGTTTTTTTTTGCATGTCAGAGGCAACAAA
This sequence comes from Nematolebias whitei, assembly GCF_014905685.2. NCBI lineage: Eukaryota > Metazoa > Chordata > Actinopteri > Cyprinodontiformes > Rivulidae > Nematolebias > Nematolebias whitei. Next base: position 11,926,362 of record NC_056507.1, on the reverse strand, counting down.
GTTCAGCACAGAGTGACACATTCTGGCGAGCAGAGGAGTAATTTTATCCACCAGCAGGTGAAGGGGGTGGCCGATGGTGGCCTTGGCCACCATAGATTGATCTTTAGCCTCCCCAATCATTTGAGGAAATCATACATTTAAGCAATAAAAGCAGTTTCCTCAAATGGTTGTGGTTGCTGGTTTACATACATATAGTGGTGGCATTCATGGATTTTGATTTTTGCCTTTCTTATACCTATATGTAGTGACACACCAAAATGGAAGTTGGTCCCTCACTCATTTTTTAAGGTATCAGACTCACAACATGAACGGATGGACAGAGGGTATCTCCAAATCCCCTTTCGCCCTCTTCAATGGACAATAGTAAAAATAAAGGCCAGCTGCTTGGAATCGAGCTGAATTGTGAGTGATGACTCAAGACTTTTGCACAGCGCTGAACAGTAAATCCATGATTCTGAATTTATTGTTCTGGTGTGTCTTTTTTAAATATTAGCTCATGGTAGAAGATCAGTAAAGCGGGATTGAATGTTCGTTGCTGTTTTTTAACGATGCTCTGCTGTGAACGAAGATGTTTGACAAATTAAAAGCTGTTTCATGATCGTATCAGTTCATTAACCGGATGAAGTTCATGTTGCAGCTTTTCTACTTTCACTGATTGCATGAGACAGAGGACGGTTTCTTTGTCACACTTTAGGTTTCCACCTTTCCTCGCTTCACAGAGACGTGCTGAACAGTGCTTGATGTTTCTGTCGTTTAATTTACAGCTCCGGCAGTGATGGATGGGTGTGCAAATGACCAGTTCTGCTTCTGCACTTCACTGCAGACGAACTGCTGTGGCACGAAACCGAAAACAAATGCAAAAACAACTGCAGTCCCATCTGTTCCTTGTTTATTCAATTTGCCGTAATGTCACGGCAATCTGAGCTAAAATAATCAACACATTACTTCTGAAATTCTTTGCCTCGCTCGTGTTCCCACTTGATAAGGGAAACCACATTTTTCAGAAACTCTTGCTTCTCTGATGTCTGTGGTGACCTCTGCCCCTTTTCTGTAGCTCACACGAACCAGAATATAATTAAATAAATAATGAAATCCTTTTTTAAACCCATTTAATGGCTCCGTAATTACAGGAAGATTTTATTCTCTTTCATAAGGCTCACAGCTACACAAGCTCTCCAGTGATCTGTTCATTCAGCCTGCCGACAGGAGCAACACCTTCCTGCGCCCGTGAAAGCACGTCCACATATAGAGACAGAGAGAAGTAATAATTTGACTCTAGTTAACGTGATTACACCCTCACCTTGTCGCCAGAACACCGGCTGCAAATATCGACGACGATAAATGGAGAGAGGTGGAGGAGTGACATGATGTGCGAACGTGGACAGAGGTGAGAGGCAGCCCCTCCAGGGCATCATGGGAGAGTACAGCTGTTTTACAGTGATGTCAGGAACAGCTAGATTGGCAGAGAGACGATATCAGGCAGGGCGGGGTGTGCTGAGTGCTAACCGACAAGAAAATTATTTTTAAATTTCAACAAAATTCTAAGTTCTCGGGTAAAGTTGATCAAGTCAGCTGAAAAGTGCATCTGGACTTCTGCACAACTGTCTCGTCCATCTCCAAGGCAGATGTGTGTATCACAAGTTCCAGTACCAATACATACATACAATTCAATTCAGTTTATTTATATAGCGCCAAGTCACAACAGAAGTCATCTCAGGGCACTGAGCAGAAACATTCACTTGTAAAAAGAAGTTAACAGAAACATCCATGTATAAAAATAATAATTTAAGTCTTTATCTAAGGAGCAGACATACTTCCTGTACTTAGAGTACATATCTGCAAAAGACCTTGAACCTAAGTACGCAATAAGTACCAGGTGCAGATACGTACTGGGTAAGTAGCTGGGTCATGCTCTGTAAGAACAAAAAAACTACCGTATGTTTCCCTGTATAAGTCGCACCTTTATGCATAAATTAGCATGCCTGCGACTTCTACAGCAAACTGACTTATTTATGTTTTTTCCCCCATTTCATTCGATTTCATTCATTTTGACATGGAAAATATTGAGCACTACCATTTTCAGCCACTAGAGGGCGATCAACTCATATGGCAAGCCAAGTGTCTCATTAATAGGTAAAGGTAGCTATTAGTGAGACACTTGGCTTGCCATACAAACCACCTTCGTCTCGCTCTGGAACTCTTGGAGCAAATGTCAAATCGGCTTCATTTCGCCACGCCGCCCAGGTTAAATGCAGCTGATTTGTCCATTAAAGTACATTTATTAAGGAAAAGTTTAACTGAGACGCACATTTTGCTATAATGTCGAGCAAACAAAGAATTGTTTTTAAGTGTTAATCTTAAATACTTGTTAAAGTCCTCCTGTGCATGCTCCCGCAGCCGCCATTTGGCAGCCAATCGACTTTATGGCACAACGGCAGCCCACGTTTCTGGGTGGTCAGCGGGTGACGCATAATAGATGTGACTTATACGGCGAAGCAGCGTATTTGGTTGATTTTTTCTTCACTTTATTAGATATTTTTGGACTGATGCAACTTATATGGCAGTGTCACATGTACAGCGGCAATAATCATATCAGAATACAGCCCAGTTCCCGTTGGTACCAGGAAAGTTTTATATAAGAATCTCATATACCAATTAAGTTACCTGGTAAATACTCCTTACATCATTTGTAATGGATACAAACATAAAGTCATAAAGTCTAAGCCCATATCCAATAAGCAACCAGGCATATACCTAGTAAGTAAGCAGTACCAGGTGCCTACCTAATGGGCTGTAAATTGAATTACAGCCCATCTTCCCTCTGTCTTCCTGTACAGTGTTGTATAAAGCAGGGGTTCTCAAACATTTTGAGTCTGGGGACCCTTTACAGGGCAGAAAAATTTCCAGAGACGCCCTCATAAATCTCACGCTGATTCAAAAATATTTTACTGCCATTTGAACCCCTAAATTATTTGAGAATGTTTTGATTTGTTTGGCGAGTTTGTTTTACTGGACCCATATATATTTCTGCACTTTCATAAAAGTATATGACATAACTAATAGTTTATTGTTTTTTTATTTTGAGGACCTTCAAGTTGCACCTCGCAGACATTAGGTTCCTGGGTCCAAACCCCTGTTTTCAGGATCTCTGCCATAAATGTTTGCCTACTTATGGATTTCTTGCCTTTTGCTTCCACCTAAATGTTTCAGATGATCAAATAAATGATAATATTAGACTGAGATAACCTGAGTAAATACAAAATGGAGTTTGTAAATCATGATTTCATCTATTAAGGAGGAAAAGGTTCTCCAAACCGACCTGGCCTCATGTGAACTTCATACCTGCTTGTGCCAGCCTTGGCGGCACCAGCTTCAATCAGTCGTTTGTGATAACTGGAGAAGAGTCTTCCACCTGGCTGTGGAGGAATGTTGCTGCTGGGCTTTGGATCATCGTCCTGCTGCAGAACCAGTCACTAACTGGTGGTCAGATATTCTTTAGGATTTTATGGGAGAGAGCAGAATTCATCATTCCATAAGTCACAGCCATTCAGATCCTGAAGCAGCGACCCAGACCATTACACTACCACCACCGAGTTTGACTGTTGGTATGATGTTTTTAATTTTTTTTTAATGAAGTGTCAGTTTTACACCAGATGCAAAAAGTTCAGCTTTTGCTGTATAATTCTTCAAACTATTTTTCACAGATAACTTTTAAATCTTCAACATGCTTATTCCGTTGTGTTTTTTGCAAAAGTGAGACAAATCTTTACGTTTTTTTTGTGTCGGCTGTGGTTTTGGTCTCCCATTGTTGAATCAAGAACTTTGACCTTAACTGAGGCAGGAGAGTCCTGCAGGGCTTTGGATGTTGTTCTGGGTTCGTTTGGGACGTCCTGGATGAGTCGTTGATGTGCTCTTTGAGTCATTATGGTGAGAAGGTTCACCACTGTTCCATGAAATACAAACTTTGTCACAGCATTTTAGCTGTTTGGGACTTGCAGAGCTGCCTGGGTGGAAAAAAATGATTCTGCAGAATTTTACACCCCCTCAAAATCACGACTTAAACCACACATGATGAGAAAACCAGGTTGTAGTGGTGTGCACTATGCCATTTATGTAACCTCTGGTTTATTTTGTTACAGATAATTGTAGCCTTTACTACAATATGATATTGTTTAAAGCTGCAGTGTTGTTAGGAAGAGTTTTTTGGGGGGGTACAAGAGACTTAAACAGTATCACACACTGCCATCTACTGGTAAACTGTGATTTAAAGACCCACTGGTTAGACAAACTTCAGCTGCCTCAGGGAGCCTGAAAGCAACAGCTTGTGTTCAGGTTTAATTATAATCAAAATTACTAATCAAAATGAAAAAATACCTCGCTGCTACCGTCCTCCAGAGGAATGATTAAACTAATGCGGTCCTGCTGAAGTACCCAGAGCAGCACGTTTAATTATAGGACTGTGAAAAAGTTTTAACGCACACCTGACTTATTTATACTTTCCGCCCAGGGAGCCTGGCTTTGTTCTGCTCTTTTAAAGTTGTCTTGATCAATACTCAGGCAAGTTTTTCTTCTGCTGCTTTTTATCTCGTTTTCTGTGCTTAAAGCATGAGTAAAGTGTGTGAGTATTTCAAATAAAAAGATTTGCTGTGAAAAAGATGAATGCAGCTTTTTTTTGTCTCCGTGCAGCGAAAGCAAAAATGTCCCATCGACACAACGTCCTGCACAGGAAGTCAAACCAAACATTTGGTTATGAGAGCACCTTCAGGACATTATTTAAGATTAAATTATGGGCTAAAGGGCCTCTCATACATAATTATTTCCATCTAGTAACAGTTTAATCAGAAGATTCAGTCCTAAAGTCTCTGTAATGAGACGTTGGAGACAAAAGCCTTGATGGAGGCATCTCCACATCCAGGAGTCGGTTTGTGATTATATGAAAACTTTTTAAGAATTAAGTACTTTAAAAACTGCGGTGGATGGAATGAGGAGACCTTGTGGTGTTAAAGAAAACATGAAATCACATACAATATTGATTTTGTTTTCTTGCCACTGGATGAAGTGAACTGATAAAAATAAATCTCCTGCATTGAGCTGTTTCTTATCATGGCACCTTTTCCACTCATAGATTTATGTTTTGACTGGAGGGAAGATGAGGAGCGCAGCTCCCACTGTATATTTACCAGAGCATGCTAAACACATCCTGGGGAGGCAGACAGAAAGCTGGCCTTAAAGATAACGCCAGGCTTGTCCTTGTAACGACCTCAGGTGTCTTCATGAAGCCGGTGAAGGTTTAATGCAGAGAGGAAAAAAAACAACTTTTCAGACAGGGCACACGAAGTCTGAAAACTGAGTTTAGTTTCTGCAAAAAGTATAGTTAAAAAATCAGCTGAGGGGTGCATGCACAGAGAACGAACGGTGTCACACTGAAACACTGAAATGTGCTTTTTGGAGACACTTTAATGCGACAGAAGGGACAACAACCTCTTAGCTCAGGGGTCTGCAACCTGCAGCTCTGGGACCACATTCAGCTCTTTACAGCTTTGACCAAAAATAACATTCATATTTACTACAACAGTAGGAAAAAAAAACATTTTAGAGATTCTCCTTCTCAATTTTATCTGATCTGTGAATATGTATTTTATGGCAAAATGATCCAAGGAGGAGCAAAACAAATAAATCAGTTTATGCCTGTAGCTTTATTTAACTTTCTGTGGTGGATTCAAATGAAAAACCATAAATTTGATCAAAGTTTAAACAGAGCAGCAGAGACCCACACTCATCCAGGGGCACCACCAAGGGGGGGCTTTGAGAAGGACTATGTCCACCCCTAAAAAATTGGTTGAAGTTATTTTTAGGGGTGCATTTAA